>NC_141156.1:10082502-10689169 GCF_053477565.2 Lygodium microphyllum | reverse complement strand
AATGATTTGTAAGAAGAGTCGTCTATTAAGAAGGGCAAACGGATTGATATTTCAAAGACAGTGCATCAAGGGAGGTGGCTTCAAATTACTTGCTGAAGAGGTTCTGCTGGTGAGTCAGCTTTCTTGAACTACGCGGTGTTACCACCTTTTCCACAGTCAGCTTCTTGCCCAAGGGTGTTTCCACCTTTTCTTGGAACGAGGCCTGTTATGACATGGAATTCCTTCATTTTCTCCCATAACTGTTTTGTTTTGTTTTTTTCCTTCTTTTCTTTTCTTTTTCTTTTTTTTTAATTTTTAATTTTTTTATTTTTTAAATAAAGAGAATGGTAGAAATACCATATATCAGGACCAACGTCGCCACCGTTGTTGGATCAGACGAGAAGAGAACAATGTCGGGTTGAAATGTTTCTGCGAGAGGGGGTAGCAGAACGAGACCGCCTCATGAGGAGAATCATAATGGCTATCAAAAGCACGACAAGAAGGACAGTGCAACGCCCAAAAGGAAAGGGGTAGGTCGACTGTGATTATCAAGATCCCCAGGGAGGGAAATACTTTTTCAGGCGATAGCCATTGATCAGGAAAGGATCATCAGAGGCATCAACGGTCTGTACCTGAAGAGAGCGGTTAAGATTGACGGTCAGTACCTTGTACGGTCCCATCCACCGTTGTTGGAGCTTGCCATGAAACTTGCCAAATCTTGAATCACAGACTAGAACAAGATCACCTTCTTCAAACTCCTTGTGCTTGATGAAGCTGTCATGATAAGCCTTACGTCGCGCTTGAGTGGTTTCCATGTACTGTAAGGCCATCCGTTGTATCTCATCCAAGCATTCCAAGTGCAAGAGACGGCGTTGAAGTGGCTCATCATCTCCCAAGCGTTCTTTAACTGCCACTCGCAAAGAGGGCAATTCCAGTTCAATAGGGAAGACAGCTTCTGTACCATACATTAGTTGGAAAGGGGTCTATCCTGTAGCTACCTTATGGGAGGTTCTGTATGCCCAGAGGGCCTCTGTAATTTGATCGTCCCAGTCGCGATGATATACGGCAATCATTCTTGTCAGAATCGAGCAAAGGATGCAATTGGTGACTTCAACTTGGCCATTGGCTCTGGGGTAATAAGAAGTGGACTTACAATGGCGGATCTTATATAGTTCCATCAGCTCCTCCATGATTTTGTTAAGGAAATGAGTACCTCTGTCACTTACCAGCTCAAGGGGACTACCAAAACGGGTGATAATATTCTCGTACATAAACAGGGCTACGCTATTACCATCGTCCCGCTTCAAGGCTTTAGCTTCATACCACTTTGTGACATAATCCATACACACTAGGATGTATCTATTCTGCTTTTGTCTGGTAGGTGGATCAATGGGACCCACAAAATCAATCCCCCACTTCTCGAACGGCTTTAGGGGAAGAATGGGTTGTAGTGGCATGGCACTTGTTTTGGTGGGTTTTCCCATTCGCTGACAAGCATCACATCTCTTATAGTAATCATATGCATCCTTGTGGAGGGTCGGACACTAGTATCCTGTCAATAGAGCCTTCCTAGCTATCGCTTCTCCAGCAAAGTGTCCACCACATGGTTCATCATGGCATGCTTTCAATACTATGCCGATTTCATCTCCTGCAACACATCTTCGTAGCACTTCATCTTTGCCTTTCTTGTACAAGGCACCGCCTAACAAAGTGTAGGGGGATGATTCTAAGAAAGTGTACAACACATCTTTGTAGCACTTCATCTTTGCCTTTCTTGTACAAGGCACCGCCTAACAAAGTATAAGGGGCTGATTCTAACAAAAGCTTCTTCTCACGGCTTGAGATGCCGGAGGATACTGTTGAGTTGCTAGGAGATTGGCTATGTTTACATACCAGGGAGTAACTGTTTCGACTAGAAATAAAGAAGCGTCAAGAAGGTCTGGATCATCCTGTTCCTCTTCTTCTATTTGAGGGATCCGTGATAAATGATCGGCTAGGACATGGGAACGGCCAGGCTTAGTGACTACTTCAAAGTCAAACTCCTGGAATAGGAGCAACCATCTCATCACTCATCCTTTAAAATTTGCTTTATTCATCAAGAAGGACAGGGCTTCATGATTCACATAGAACTTGAAATGTGTTGACAGTAGATAGTGTCGAAACTTCTCCAGTGCAAACACCATTGCCAAGCACTCAAGCTCTATCACTGTATAGTTCTGTTCCCTATCAGTGACCTTTCAGTTGGCATAATATATCAGTTGATCTAATTTAGAGGGGCCCTTTTGACATAGGACAGCACTTAGCCCTTCAACTGATGCATCTGTGTGCACATGGAACTCCTTCGTCAATTAGGAGGCTATAAGATAGGTGCTTGGATAAGGAACTATTTTAGGGTATTAAAGACTTCTTCACAGTCATTAGTCCAAAGGAAATCAACTTCTTTCCTTAAGAGCTTGTGCAGAGGGGTTGCCTTAGTTGCAAAATGTGTAATAAATCTTCTGTAGTAGCCCACATGGCCAAGAAATCCTCTTAATTGCTTGAGGTTTGTTGTTGCTGTTAAGGCAGCAATCTTTTCAATCTTTGCCGAGTCTATTGCAATCCCTTGTGCAGAGACAATATGGCCCAATATAACTCCTGAGGAGACGCCAAAGTCACATTTTTTGGGGTTGAGAGAAATTCCATACTCTCGGCATCTGTCAAAACATTGCTCTAGGTGTCCCCAGTGCTCACGGATCAAGCTATAGACACAAAAGTCATCAAGATACACCTCAATGAAATCATGCAGATGATTATGGAAGGCAGCCATCATCACTCATTGGAAAGTGGCAGGAGCATTCCAGAGCCTAAATGGCATCATTCTGTAGGCATAGGTCCCCCATTCTGTGGTGAAGGTTGTTTTGGATTGGTCCTCTTCTGCGATTTGGACTTGGTTATATCCGCTGAATCCATCCAAGAGGGAATAAAGCTCATGGCCTGCCACTGTGTCCAACAGTTGGTCTGTAAAAGGGATAGGGAAATGATCATTCTTCGTCTTCGAATTGAGCTTTCGAAAGTCGACACATATTCGAAGTTTCCTGTTCTTCCTAGGTACTACAACAATGGGCGAAACCCATTCACTGTTAGCCATGGGATAGATGAACTCTGCTTCAAGAAGTTTCAATAATTCGGCCTTCACCAGAGCAGAATAATTAGGATTCATCCGTCTTTGTCTTTGCCTTACAGGTTTGGCATCAAGCTCTAGATCAATATGATGTTGACATACTGTGGGATCAATCCCCTTTAGGTCTTCATAAGACCAAGCAAACACATCTAAGTTCTCCTTTAGTAGGTCTCGCAGGACCACTAATTCTTCTTTTGGAAGATTGAGACCCACTTTCAAGTGACATTCAGTATCGTCAGTATCCAGGAATGTTACTTGTCTTTCACCTTTCACTTCACGGATAAACGTCCCACGGATTGCTTCTGGATAGAGGTCTGACTCTTTCAAGAGAGTAGTATCCTCGTCTGATGTTCTGCTAGAACCAGTGTCCTCCTTCTGTACAGATGACTCATTCGTCTGTTTAGGTTGTCGGAAGGGTAACAGAGCTTTGTTTGCTTCTGTGTGAGTGGTGATTGCTCCTGGACTTAGGGATTCATCTTCAAAAGATGAATCCAAGAATGTTACATAGCACGGACCTGCTAGAGGCTGGGACTCTAATGGCTCTAGCTTCTGTTGGCAAGGGGCATCATCATCATCTTTTCTTTGGACTGAACGGTCAGGGTGACAGGAGCCACTGATGAACTTAATTTTTATGCCTTTAATCCATTTCTTATATAGATTTTGCATACTTTGTGGTCCATTGACCAACCCAAATGGAAGCATAGTCATTCCATCCAGTACCCTGAGATATTCGGTCTCTGAGGTCTCTGTAGGGACATCAACCAGATCATCCTCTATCAGAGGGAATTCTTCATCTGCACTTTCATAACCTGCTTCATTTACTTCCTCATCATTTTCATCCTCTTCCTCTGGAGGCTTTGTCTCTATTGTTGTAGAGGCTCTGTAGGAGAAAAATAGATATTCTGCCTCTGCATCTGCTTCTGCTTCTGTCACTATTTCTGACTCTACTTCTGCCTCTAGCTCTGGCTCTATTACTGTCTCTGTAACTATCTCTATATCTGCTCTATCTTTGTTCTGTAGTCGCTCTGTATCTGCTCTGCCTCTGTACTGTCTCTGCTCTGTAACTGCACTATCTATGTACTGTCTTTGCTCCGTCTCTACGACTGTCATGTAGCAGGGAGAACAGTACATCCATGCTTCTATTTCACTGTTAGAGGTGATTTCAAAAGTTAATTCTAGTTGAGGCAGGAGGTATTCTCCCATGGACAAGGATTTTACTTCTCTTGGCAGTTGGCTTATAGTGCCCACTATTAGGGACTATGCCTCTATTTTCTTAGGAAAGATCTGCTTAACAGCCTCTTCATCTCCTGATGTACCATCTGTTACCTCATTGGAGGATTCAATTATGACTTCAATGGATATGGATCCATTTCCTTTTTGCGATCCATACAGCTTTAACACCGCTTTTTTGGGTCCTCTGCCTAGGGTTAAGGTTCTTTTGAACCAGTCCGTCCTAGCTCTTGCTTCAAAAAGCCAAGGTCTTCCCAATAGCAAAGGGTACGAGGCCCCATAAGAATTTGGTTTGACCACTAGATATACCAGCCAATAGTCTCTCCTTGCAAGGGTTTTTTTAACGTATGGGAGGATGCCCAACAGTTTGACTTTGCTTTGGTCTGCCAATCTGATAAGCCATTGTGTATGTTGAATTCCTTGCAACCCTAAATCCTTCATTTTCAAAACCTTCACGCCTGAATTTAGTGAGGAATGCCAACTTCATGTCATCCCATGTGCCAAAAGTTCGTGCCGCTTGTCTCTCATACCACTGAAACGCCGCGCCCTTGAAAGTGGCCGAGAAGATTGCTAACCAATGCTCAAGGGCTTTGGCATTGTTAGCCACACATGCTATCATGAATTCTGCTACATGAAGATCAGGTTCTTCATTGTACTCTCCCTTAAAAACTGGCAATGGGACTACATTTGCTGGCCTGTCAATCAATATTTTCAGGACGAATCTGACTAGGAAGGGGACCTTGAGTCGCCATTGAGACTTCTGTAAAGAGTGCTTTTAGGGCATTAAAGGAGGCTTCTGCTGCAATCTCATTCTCAACTTTGATTTTTTCCTTCTCTCTTCTCACGTACCTTTGGACTCGTTCTAATGCTTGTCTCTTTATTGCATCATTCATGAGGGGGTTGGCTTCAACCAGTTGGTCTGGACTCAACAAGATAATATCAGAGAGGGCTTCAGTCTCTGATGGATACTCTCTGGCCAACATCTCCTCTACTTCCTTCTTTTCAACATCTCTAAATTCAGCTTTCAAACCACTACAAAGGGGGAGATATTCTGTTCTGAAAGTATCAAAACTCATTCTTCTTAGGATTTTTGTTGCGTCATTATAATAATGCCAGTTTCTGAGGGTTTCAACTGTATATGTTGTGAAAAACACTCTGTCTACCAACTTCTAGTGGGTTGCTAATTGGACAAAGATAAGATTATCAGTGCACCAAGCATCCCACGTATCTTACTGTTGAGCATCCACGAACAAATTCCAACTCTTTTCCTTCTTGTCTTTGTGAACCTCTATAGACCAAGACTCCTGAAGCTTCTTCACAATCTCCCACTTGATGATGTCTGGGAACTTCTCAATGAATTCCAAATCTTCCATGGATGTTCATTCTCTCTGTTTCTACTCTTCAGTTTGTTCCCAAATAGTTTGCCACCAAGATGCAAGTTTCTGCTGCTTCAACAGGAAGAGGAAACAGTCCACCACATAGAGCATACATCATGATGGTGATATGTTTCCGCCATTGTGGGATGAACTTCTTATGGAAAGTGGCTTTGATAATGAGAAATTCCAACTCTTCAGTTGAAGAAGGAACTTTGCAAACATCCATTGAATTCTTCTCTTCTTGGCAATGCCATTTCCTTCATTTTCAGCCTTTTTTGGTGCTTGTTGATGGCAAGTTTCCCCGGTTGCGCACCAAAAACATGGATCCCTAAGAGGAACACCAAGGAAAATGGAATTCTCTTGCAAGAAAATCTATCTTGTAACATCAACAAGCTTTTATTTCATTCTTCTGATCATTAAAACAAAGAAAACAACAATTCTTCACGCAACATCATAGTAGATTTCTTCCACGGATTTGATAGAATCAACCAAAATCTTCAACATCTTCATAGAATCCATCAATAGAACAAATAATACAAAATAATAAACCATCTTTGAATGGAAATCAATCACATATTATTCATCTTCAATGTCTTCATAGTTCTGTCTCTCAATCTCTCACATACGGTTACACTGTTTTGATAGAATTGACTATCTCTGGCTCTCTCTCTCTCTCTCTATCAATAGTACATCATATCCTCACTATAATGCTCTCAAAATAACTCTCAATAATCCTTTTTAGGTCGTGGATGCACCTCCCAAGAGGTATGTCTGATATGAAGAGTCACCAGAGCCACTACATTGTCTTTTCACAGCTCACTACTGCCACTGTCACTTAGTCTTCTCTTCACTCTTCAAGAGCTGCTTCTTCCACTTGTTTTAGCTATTTTGAACTTAGATTCATCCTTTCCAAAGGTTAGAAAACTTTCCCAAAGTCACAAATACATTCTACAAAACACTTACAAAAGGTCTACAGAACAGTTATAGTACATCACCAGAGCAGCTACAGTACAGTTATAGTACAGAGACAGAGTAGAGATAGAGGCCCTTCAGAGGGTCTACAGAAGGTCATCAGAACCTCATAACTCATACTCAAACCATTCCAAACTATAAAAAAATATTCAATAAACTTTCAAAAGATCTCAATCTTCATCAATCATCAATCCATGCTTCGTACAGAAGAAAATCAGAACAAAACAGAAGCTATACAGAACCTATCAGAACATCACAGAACCTCATAGAGCTTCATATCTCCATTGAGAATCATCATGAACTTCCAAAACATAATCAATATCATCCAAAATACTCACAAACACTTCCATTAACAACCATATATCACTCTAAATCCATTAAAAATCAATCATTCAGTCCTCAAAAACAACAAAAATCAATCAAAATTCAATCTTTTTCCACTCTTGATAGACATATCTTTTGTTGATTCGCTCTAATACCAACTGTAACGTGTCCACCTGTTCCCTTTCACGTCACGTTTTAGCAGTCCGAGAAGAGAGTCTAGAAAGCTCCGTCTGGCACTCCCATGGAATGTTACGGGGTTTGCGATCTAGGACTTCCCGTGTCTGCCACGTAGCAGAAGTATTTCGGCCGTTTCCACTTAGGACCAACTCGAATTAGGTTTTCCCCTAATGGTCACTTTCTTAAACGGTAGCTAGCGTCAAATCCCAAGTGAACTACTTTACGCAGAAACGCCAAGGACAAAGCGGATTCATGCTGCACTTGATTCAAGGAGAATGGGAAACGAGAGGGATACAAGGCTCAACCTCTCTGCCCATAAGGCATAGTCCCATTCCGTTCCCCTAAAATAGCATAAATCGGCATTCTAGTAACCTAACCCTAGGTCAGCGTGCTCTTCTGTTCATTTCCTTTGAGAAGAGCTCGTTGCTATCCACTTTTATTGAGAAAAGTTCCCAACCAACCGGGACCACCCATCCATACGACGAACCCATGGCCACATCCACTGCACTTTCCTCAGGGTTTCTTTAGTTGTCTAATTATCTACCACATTTAGTTTAGACACGCATAAGACACCTTTCTTAATTAGCAAATTAAGCACTGGTTCCTTCACGTAATCTTAGCACTTGACAGAAAAACAGTCTCAAACAAATTCCTTTTCAATAGGTTATCTTATTTATCTTTGGAATACATCCATAAAGTCTAGCCTGCAGGCTAATCCATAATCCGCCCGAAGGCTATCCATAATCCGCCCAAAGGCTATTTAGTAATCCACAGGGATTACTAATCCAAGATTCCTCCCGTAGACTAGTATGCGGGCCTCGAGATCCAATCCCGAGTCACATTGGCCTCTTGTGCAGGGCCCGGAAGGCAAGGGATTTATGGCCAGAGTCCCCCCTGGCACCCAAGCGTCCTCCTACTCCAAGTAGTGCCCAATGGAGAGACCTCACGCGGCAGGTTTGGTCCACATTCCCAGCGCCGCTAACAACCCCTTTGGTTAGGGTCAGGCAAACAGTCGGGGGTAACTGAAGCTGCCTCTCCCTTCAGGCCTTCAACCTGAAGCATTAAATATATTTCCATCCTTTAGTTTCTCGAGCAAACAATGCAAACAGTGCTCCTAAATTGTTACAAGCACAATCAATTCCAGTGGTCGTTTATTTGGCCAATTGCTAAGAAGTGAATCCTTCTCTCCGAATGCATCCAGCATTCAATCCAGGATCAATTGCAACTTGGCAAGTTCCCCAAGAAAGGTGATATAACAGGATGACTACTCATCCTCTTGCACATTAAACTAGTGCAAGAACCTACCAACCTCGTTCCAAGGATTGGAAAAACTCTATTGTGATCAAACCACAAGACCATGCGACGTTGCAACTTGTTGCACAAGTGTCGCATCTATTCCAAGGGATCATTTCACCCATTGAACGGTGTTTTATGGTCAAGGAATTATGATTAGACAAGAAGTAGGATTTAGAGTGTCTTCTTACCCAACCCATTCCTAATTGCACTAGGCTGACAACGTTCAGTCCTAGGGACTCCAAACTCAAACTAAGTTTTAACATTTGAACGAATGATCCTTAGGGTAGAAACCCTAGATCGTTATTTGCATGAGCATTCGATTGACCCAACATTCCACGAATGTGGGTAGGACCTTCGGTTCAAGGGTTTCGACTTGGCAACAAGTGCGAAACTAGGTCGAGTCCTTAACGTGCTAAACCCTAGTTAGCACTTGGGGTATTTATCGTATTGATTGAACCATGCCTATGTGAATCCCTTGCGGTTTAGGTGATTTAGATAATTCGATCTACTTGTCTTGCGACAAGGATGAACCATTCCTAGAGATGTTAACTTGATCTAAAGGAGAAAACTAGTTGCAACATGTCACAATTCATGTAAACACGCGATTCATTGCTTCTACGTACCACTAAATTCACAATAACCCTAACTTTTCTTGTTAAAATCAAAACACGTGATTAATTGCAGAATAACTTTCATTGAACCTACTAAGACTTACATTCAAGAATCATGCCACAGTTCTTTTTCTAAGCTTTTAAAATTTCATGCTTTAATAAACCATACAGCCTTTCCCTAAATACAACTCTTGATGAATGAAATTTTTCATACGACGAATGTGCAACATGCAATCCTTTCCTAACTACAACGTAGTTAAATGAGATTCATGCCAATTAAAGCTAGAGTTAACCTATTCCATGCAAGCTCATAGAATCATTTCCATGCTCTGCTATTTCCTACAGGTGTTAAGGACTTTCCTTGATGAATTATTACAATGAAGATTTTGCCTAAAAATGCGACATATGCTTAATCTTTCCATGTCTAGTCAAAGGTGCACTTAATAATTTCAACCTTATAATGATAGGCAATAGGTGTTCTAGGCTCGTCACTTTAAAATGCACGACAGGGCAACATACGATTAAGGACGTTAGATGGATAGACCATTTCCTTATATTGAAAATACCAATGACCCAATTTCATGTCATGAACTAATTCTAGTAATTTTTCAAACAGTCAATTTAATTCCAATTGCATTTAACTAGGCTAGGTGAATTTGACATGCATAGGTGCTTCCTAGCCCATGAAATTATCATGCCGTGGAATCAAAAATGGTAAAAACCTGGGCTTGTGGGCTCGGGGAAATGTCCACATGAATGTTAGGAGAAGAACCTCCTGCAGGCGCGCCTTGCGACTTCTTGGGGGCCATCATAGGCGAGATCTTGGACTTCTGGTTTGCCTTTACCCTTACGCGATCGGTGAATCTCCTCAGCCTTGGTAAGCAGCCTCCAGATCTTGCCTTCTCCCTTGTACATCGGAGATTCCTTCACTGACTTTTAGATCTTTAAAAGGCTGGGGCTTGTGAGATTTGGGCTTAAGGGATTTTGGATTATGGAATTGGAGCTTATGTTTGCGAAAATGGGGCTCTTACAAATGGAGCTTGCAGGAATGGAGGCTTTATGAGCTTCTTTTAAAACCTGGGGTGGCTAGGAATGGAGTTATGGATGGCTTGTGGGAATGGGGTTTAAGGAAGCCCCCTTAGAAGCTTCTAAGAAGCTTCTGATGTCACAGAATGTGACATAACTAAGGAATGGGGAATGATTGACAGATCGGATGGCGGTGTCGTTGGCAGTGATGGGCGGCGGCCTGGCAGCGAATACAACGGCGTCCTTCCACGACACAGCGGCCTCCTTCTCTCATGGCATCGACAACAACTCCCTTTCTCTCTCCATGCAACCTCTACAGCCTTTCCCCTCTTATCCAAGGCTAAGGGGGGGTTTTTATAGCCCAAGGGGTGGGGAGAGAAGCTCCCCCACATGGACAAATGCATGGCTTTCCCCCCTCCCTCATGCAGCCCACATCTCCACCTAGCCCATCCCTCCCCACACTCCCTCTCCTCCAGCCATGCGTTCGCTAGGGGAAAGGGATAAACATTAAAAAATTTTCTTTAATATTATTCATTTTTCCCCTCCCAAGAGGGTGTTTCGCCGCGGTTATTTAGATTTGAACCCCCTGGCTAGATTTACAGATGCAGAGGTCCCCTTTTCACGCGTGCGCGTTACGGATTAAACTATCGATAATTTCAATACAGAAGATAACCTTGCAAAGGGTTTACGTGGCATGCGGGAAGTCAAGTTCAGTAATATTTCAAGTAGGAATATTACACTAAGAATGCAGCCTTGATGTGATAATGTGTGGAAACAGTATGTAAATTCAATTCTTTGACTGATTTTGTAGAAATAAAATCATGTGTGCTCCCGTCATGTAAAATAATATTTTTTCTACCATGCACAAGACATTTCATCATTAATAAAGAATGGGGATTTGGCATACCTGGTAAAATATTTGAAGTAGTACCAATATCGTCATCATCTTCCGTGAAATCTGGCATTTCTTCATGGCCTTCATCTTCAGTCACTCCCGAGTAGTTGATGTGAACACTTGGCTTTTTGGATTGACAACTCATTGCTAGATGTCCAAGTTTATGGCACTTATAACAGACTATGGGTTTGGCTTTGGAAACATTATTGGTAATAGCGGGAAGTTTAGGAATGTTGGGATTTGGCTGGAAAGATGGCTTAGGATTTGGATTTGTGTTTGATGGTAAAGCAGAGGGTCGTGTCCAAGATTTATGAAATGAAGATGAGACAAAGAGATTTTGATTGTATCTTCTAAAGTTAGAATTGAGTTGCTTTGATCCGAAGTTCCCATTATTTGGGAATTGTTGTGATCGCTTCTCTTGTCCTCGAATTTTGTCTTCAGTATCACGGGCCAAGGAAATTGCATCTTCGAGAGTCATTGGCTTGAACATGTTCACCTCCGCATAAAAGTGACCAAGCAAACCAAATATAATCTTGCGCTTATGGGTCGCCTCTCGAGTATTCGAAGTTGCAATAAGGCATTCCAAAAATGCTCGGTATATTGTGAAATAGGCTCGCGATCTCTTTGTTATAGAAGATCCCACTGTTTGATTGCTTTTCGTGGAATTGAGGTGGAAGAAAATTCTGCAAAAATTTCTTTTGGAAATCCTACCAAGTAGTAGAGCAGTCAATACTTTTGCGGACAATAGTCCACCATAGCAATGCTCTATCCACTAAATGATTATTGACTGCTCTACCAAGTAGTAGAGCAATCAATACTTTTGTGGACAACAGTCCACCATAGCAATGCTCTATCCACTAAATGATTAGTGACACACTTGAGTTTGTCTTTTTCGGCATATTGTTCTTCATGGAAATAATCATCAAATTGACTGTTAAAAGCAAGAATAGTCTTTCCATCATATAACCCATTAAAAGTATGGAATTTGAAATTTTTTAACTTATCTTTGCTTCTTTTCGGATAGAGTGTGCTTCAAGTGTCACATTGATCATACATCGTATAACATCTTCGGGTTGTGGTCCATCGGTCCATCTTGATCGGCAATAGATCGTTGAAGAGTGGCCAATTGAGCTTGCAAAGTTTGATGTGCTCTTCATTCCTCTTGAAGCTGCATCATAATTAGGTCCAATTTTTGCTCCATCATTGGTTCCAGTAAATCACCTTCAGCCATATAATCTTCCATATGTTGATCGGTCATCCTGCAAAATTCAAACAACCTCACGCACTCGAAATCTTGTTAGCGGGATGAGCGTAGCTCAAGTTTGGGTTTACAAGGATTATTTTTTTCTTTTATTTGTGGCTTTTAACAATCTTTGTTCTCTGTGGTTACGAAAAATGATGTCGGCCTTCTTCCAAGTGGATATGTCTTCCCTATAGTCTGTGTATGATTCTCTGCTTGTTGGAATTTGGCTTTATCAGAGTGCAGGCAGGAACAAGGGCTTGCAGAGAGGTTAAAAACCGGTTTGGGATTAACCAATGTGAACTGCTACTATGGGAGAGATTGAAACCTTTAGACTTTAGAAAGCTTAGTAAACTTAAGCTTTAGAAAAGCTTAAGAGTCTATAATCAATCGATTAGGACGGCGGCATGTACTGGCCATGATTGTCGCCAACAAAAACATCCTTCTGCAGCGTTTCAAAAAAATTTAGAGGCTAAGCTTTTTAAATAAAGCTTATTAAGCTTTTAACTCAAAGCTTAATCTTCTCTGTTCTCTATTAACAAAGATACTTACAAAAGATCTTCAGAGGTGGTCCTCTGCTTCTTGGGAGAGGTCCTTCGCGATCTGATGGTGTAGCAGGGGGTTCTTCACTGCCAGGAACACACTGGTATTGACGGATTGTCATGAGACTAACTATAGAGCTCGATCGTTCCAAGAGCTTCAGCTTCGCGGGAGATCGTAAGCGATTGGAAGCCCTTGATCTCAACTTTGCTTTGATACCACTGGTGTATAGATCAGATGTTGTATGCATATGTAGCGAGTGCCGGAAGGTCCCCAAGAACAAAAGAACTCTATTTTTGTGCAAAAAGTAAGAAAGAAGATTTGCATGACATGAGGCAAAAAGACCAATTGGGTAAAATCTCCCCCCATGCCTTGTGTGAGCGCTCCACAAGGCATGTATTTATCAATCTAAGCTCAAAAATAGCTCAATTTTACAATAAGAATGCTTTAGCTTTTGTGCTAGTTTTTTTCAAATAGAAAATAAAGCGGTTGGGTGGTCCAAGAGTCGCGCTACGCCCAAATACAATGTCCAATAATGAAATGACTAAACCGTGCGTCCATGCACATACAAAATAATAAATATTTGTCGAGCGCTTCAATAAATAAGTGCACCTAAATAAATACTATCGCCACATCTTTAATGATAAAATGCACGCCCATCAAAAATGATAATTTCTTCTAAGTAATCTGAATACATGCAATCCATTGCTTCCCAACGCCACTGCTGCATACTCTACACATCAACTGAAGCATTCACAATTGTTAGAAAATAATAAAATTAAATCGACAAAAGTGAATACCTAGCATCTTCATCTACAAATAAATAAATAGGTTGGAACTCTATCCTAACCTTAATTTAATTTGAGTGTGCACTCTAACTCATAAACGTCCATTAATTTAAATATGTATTTTGCGAAATCACCCGTCATGGAATCACCCACGTGCACATTAGATTACCATGACACTCACAAAGGACAGGCGTCCCCGTCAACTTCTCACACAAGGAATCCACCTTGTGTACGAGCCCCGTCAAATAAATATAGTTTTACGAAATCCACCGCAAAACCTCACAGAATCCACCGTGGTCGCATGGAATCCACCGTGAAATATGCCTCGTGGCATCATGCACACTTGCCCAATTCCATTTATTTTTTAAGCCTAACACCCCTATTACTCTATTGGCTCATTCAAGCCTAAGTAAACAAAGCTTTCTTGTGCTCATACTGATTGCCAACCCAATGATCTTTAAAAAACTATCATATCTTTTTATCAATGCATCTACTTATTTTTTCTCCAATTGCAAAATGTTGAAGTTATCATTGGCAAAGAATTGTGGGATGCCTATTCTCTCTGCTGTCATGTCTTTGACAGGTATCACATCTCTTAATGTACTCAAAGGAATCTTAGAAGATGGATGGCCACCAATATCGAGCTCTTAAATATTTCTGCGTCGTCAACCATCCAGCGAAGTGCCCTGCACACGCAGAGTCATGGCACTCTTCCAAGATGAAAGGAACCTCATCAAGCATTACACATCAACGATAAATATCATCAACACCCTGCTGATATAATGGTCCTCTAATGAAAGAAAATTTCAAAGCCTGTTGTCTGATTTTCCTCTTTTTTGATTTTTATAAACTAGCTCCAGTCTCTCCTATTGATAGATAATGCATGATAGTAGCATACCAAGATGGGATAGAAGCTGTATCAATTTTAAACATTCCTTCAATATCACTTCCTTCAGCCAAAGTTTCTTTTGGCTCCCCGAAATCCACAAGGCATTCCACAATACCCTACAACCTCAGTGGCTTACTCTTAATCACATAATCGAACTCTTTCAAAGTGATTAACCACATTGCCAAACAATCAGGCGGCTGTAGCTTGTTCATAAGCAATCTAAGCCCTTCCGCCTTCGTATAGAATACTACCTTCTCATAGAGAACGTAGTACCTGAATTTTTTAGTTGCAAAGACCATCGCAAGGCACAACTTCTCCATGTAGGTGTAGTTAATTTCTAATATGCCCAATTTCTGACTAACAAAAGCTATCGGATGATACCACTTTTTCTCCTTGATTTGGGCTAGGAGGAAAAAGATCCTTGATATGCTTGAGATTTTTTATCCTCATGTGATTGAGTTTTTATTCAATGGCTTAAGCTCACAGTATTTCAGGGCACATGCTTTATATGCAAAGAAGGTGTGAACTTTGCAAAGTAAAGCCCAAAGAGGGATCATGGAGCTCAAGAAGTGCAACATGAAACTACTCTTATTACCCAAGGAGAAAATAATGAAGATAGGAAATAACTTTATGCAACACAACCATGAAAGAAGGATGAGGTTGGAGTAGGCTAGCAACATAGAAAATCAACCACCAAAGTCTTTGAACTCAAATAGAGGTAAGAAACACAATTTTCCTTTAAAATCTTGCTCATGGACCTCTTTTTTATAAGACTATTTTGTTGTCCTTGATGTTGAGGACAAAGCGTATGATGATGAAGGTTTCATTTATGAATAAGGATAGAATCTTAAGTTGGATCAAATATGATATTTTGGAACATGAGGTGTCTGGAAATTCAATCCAAGAAGGATCTATTGAGGATGAGAAGATGGAAGCCCAATCTATTTAGGTTTAGCATCTCCTTTCTAGAAGGAATGATTCTGCCTACAATTGAAGGATATTTGGAAACAAACTAGGATCTCCTTTCTAGAAGGAAGGATTCTCCCTACAACTAAAGGATGCTTGGAAACAAACTAGCAATCCAATGGCTTATCCACTATAGAATTGGATGAGAAGCAAAACTACCATCATTAGATTGCCAATAAGTATAGTAAAGATAAAGCTACAACTCAAAGAGGATTAGACATTAGTAGTTAGCAATGCAAGGAGTGTATTATTCAAGCTTTTTCCAAGTATCTTCATCATGGGGTAAACATAAAGTTAAAGTTGTGGAAATTAAGCTAAAATGCAAATGGTACATTATGGGTGATGTTTTGACCAATTAGTTTTAATCTCTTTGGAATATATTTGTAAAATTGTCTATGTTAAACTCTATTTGAGGTAAACATGTCAGTAGGCTAAGGTGTCCCAATGCCTTATTAATTACTCTTTGCCATAATCATCCTTTGCTTACAAATTTGGATTGGTGTAGCATAGAGTAACCAAGGGGCCTCCCATGCCATAAGCACAACACTTCTTCTTTATTTTTCTTTGTTTTCTTCTTTGAAAGAAAGAGAGGAAGAGAGCGGGAGAAGAAGGAAGGAAGAGGAAAAGTGAATGAGAGAGAGAAAAGGAGGAAAGGTAACAAAGAAAGAGAGGAAGAGAGAAATGAGATATGAAGGAAGGGAGAGGAAGAGAAAAAGAGAGAGAGAATGGGGGGAAGGGTAACAAAGAGAGAGGAAGAGAGAAATGAGATATGAAGGGATGAAGAGAGGACAATGAGTAAGGGAAACAATGAGAGGGGAAGAGAAACAAAGAAAGAGGCAACAAAGAAAGAGAAAGAGAGAAAGAAAGTGACGGGGGAGAGAAAGTGAGATGGAGAGTGAAGGAAGAGGTAGAAGAAAAGGGTAAGGTAAAGAGAGGAAGGAGAGTGAAAAGGAAAGAGAGAGAGAGGGGAGAAAAAGGGACGGAAGGAGGAAGAAAAAGATAGATAGAGAGAACAACAAATAGAGAGAGAGAGAGAGAGAGAGAGAGAGAGAGAGAGAGAGAGGGAGAGAGAAATTTGAAAACAATGAGAAAATTTGAGAGAATGGAATGATAGAAAAAAAAGGGGGAGGGGGAAGAGAGACATAAAGAGAGGTGGGGAGAGAGGGTCATTCAATGTCCTTGTTTTATAAGTTCTTTATTTTCTATCTCTGATTTTGATTGTAATGAGATGCATTGAGTGAGAGTGGAGAGAAAAGGAGAAAGAAATAGAGAGAAGAAGGAAGGAAAAGAAAAAGAGAGAAGAAGTGAGATTGGGGAGAAAAGATGGGGGAGAGAAAAAAACAATGAGAGAGGGGGGAGAGAGAAACAAAGAAGGATGAAGGGAGGAAAATTAAAAAAGGGAAAGAGAGAGAGAAATAGGGGTGGGGAGAGAAATAGAGAGGGGGATAGATAAAGATAGAGAGACAGGGAGAGAAAATGAATGGACAAAGAGAGATGGTGGGAGGTAAATAAATAAAGAAAAAGGGAGAGAAAGAGAAGTAGAGATTAAAATGGAGGAAGATCATCAATGAGGGGAATAAAAACATATTGTTTGCTAAAACATAGACCAAATGGAGAACGATGATCGTTAGAATGTCCAAGATCACCAGACATATCTTAATGAGCATCTCTCATGTCCTTGAACTCAATGCAAGCTGGCAAATAGACAAAAGTGTCACTTGTCCATAGAACACGTACAACACTTTAGCGAGTTTCAATCAGAGATCATTGACCAAGCAGTCTCAAACTTTGAAGGAACGGTAAGAAAAGTATGTATCAATCATGCTTTACATTCACAAAGTAATTAAATATCATATATAGAAATATTAGATATGCCCATAAAATTTGCACAAAGAGATGATGCTTCATCCCAAGGAATACACCTATTGCGGCCTGTTAGAAGAGTTCATGGGCATGTAATGGATGGAGTGCCTAAGAGCTGATACACCAATTGGAGGGCACACTGCAAACTACACCCTCGATACCAAAGGAGACAATGGACCTTTTGAACCTTCCTCCAATGTTGGAGCTTGAGATGGAGGCAATGCCCAATGCATTAATGCCCATGGATGTTGAGTCATATGATCCATTGAGAAAGAAAGCGTCCATACCATTATATGACAGGTGCCAAGTATCTCGCTTGTTGAAGACACTGCTTGTGCTCCTAAGTGTGTAGGCAAAGTACGGGTGGAGCGATGCAAGTGTGACCCAATTGTTCAAGTACGTTCTACGCTCTGTTGATTTTTTTTCAACTCTATTATAAAAAACACTCCTTGTGCTCTTCAAGGCTACTTTTAATTTGTTTTCAAGTTGCTAAAATATCATATATTATCACCTAGAAACATGATGCGTAAGTCCCATGATTGGTGCTATGAAAGCTTGGCATGAACTATAAAAATATCCATGCATATATCAATGACTGTGTGCTATTCCGAGGGGACTACGGGACTATGGAGACATGTCTAAAGTGTGGTGCTCACAAATATCGATAGGACTTGTAAGGAAAAATCTTCCATTAGAAGGTTCTCAGACAATTTTTACTTATACCATATATATGTCACATGTTTCATACATCGGGCATGGCCAGCTTGACAACGTGCATGCATAAAAAAGATACAGAGATGAAGTCCAACAAATATCAGAAAATTCATGTGCATGGAGTCACATTGACTCCACCTTGCAAGGCTTTGCACAAGAGACAAGGAATCTTCGGCTTAGTCTTTCTATGGATGGCGTGAATCCATTTGGTCTCTGCTCAACTACTTACAATGTGTGACCTACAGTCCTTGTTAACTATAACGTCCTTGCTATGACTTTCTACGAAGAAATGTCACCTTTGTTCTTAGGTGCTACAAAGTCAAGAACATGGATGTCTACCTTTGTCCATTAGTTGATGAGCTCAAGATTTTATGGGAGGAGAGTCGTTGTGGAAGACATGAGCAAGCAAGATGGTTGATGGTCCACTAATATACAATCCATTCTCATATGGACCATGTATGACTTTTCGAGATTCAAAGAGTGCTCAGGTATGGGCTTTTTTCCCCTCATTTTCGGTGATATCAAACATAGCTCATTCAAGTTTGTGTTGACTAGATAGGGGTATTTTGATAGGTTTGGTTACCTCAAGTTATCATGCACGTCCATTGTGTGGGCCATAATTAGACTCCCGAAGGTCACGAACCATGAAGAAGATAGTATGTTAAGGACACGCCCTTTCTTGCTTGAACTCCTTTGTAAAAGTCTTTATCGAGGCATTTCTTCTTTATGTGAAGTACCATTGGCCACTCAAATAACCTACATAAGATCTATACCAATTGTACATGAGTGGCCATGGATTTTCTAAATTGAAAAATAGAAGAAATATGATCAAAATGTGACTACAATTGGACCAAAGTTATGCTTTAATACCATTTTTTAGGAAGGGGACTAAGAGAAGAGAGAAAGAAGAAAGAGAATACTACAGAGGAGAGAGAAAGACTACAAATAGAGAGAAAAGGAGAGAGGAGCCATGAAAGCTGCAAGAGAAGGTCAAATGAAAGAGAGTATCTTGGTTATTACTCAATAATGAAAAAATGAAAGTATCTTATATATTATACCTAACCAATGGGGCCAGTATTTTATTTTTTCCAAATTATTAATATCATCACAATTTGTTACAATACTGAGATCACTTCCTACTAGTATTCTTTAATGATATGCTAGTATATTTCAAATCTTTAAAGCGTCATGAGGTTTGAGTAAAGATTTTGCTCTAGACCCTTTGTGAAAACCAACTCTATACCAAGAGGATAAAGTGTATAACTTTTACAAATAGTATTAAAAAGTTGGGATAATTTATCTTTGCCAAAGAAATATCAATTGATCCTACAAAGATAAATAACATTCTAAACCATCCAAGTTTCAAACTAGTCATGGAAATCCAAGGGTTCTTGGAATTAGCAAGATGGTACCAAATCTTCCTCAATGATTATTCCCTTATAGCAATATCCTTAATTAGCCCCTTGAAGAAGAATACTTTGATTATGTGGGTAGTAGAATACTAAGAGAGCTTCAACAAAGTTAAAGAATATGTGACCATAGACCCAATGCTAAAATCATTGACTCCAACCAAGACAATGTAATTGAGGTAAAAAGCCTTGATATTGATAAAGTTGTTGACTCCAGGTGCATTGAGTAACTAAAGAACTTGAGTTGCCAAAGTGGGTTACAAGTCCTTTTGTGAAATTTAATCAAAGAAAAGGTAAAAGTCAAGGTGTCTTTTTCTTAAGGAAGATTAGAAAAAAAATCAAGCATGACTAGTCATCATGTCATCAATTTCTCTAAGTAGGTAGTTATAAGTTAAATTTATTTTCATACCATTTTCATAAGAGTTTTCATGGATCAATTAAAGCTTCATGCTTGCTAGGGAATTGGGTGAAGAAGGTATATCTTTATAGTTATTATGTTGATTACATTCCTTGACTTCATATCAAATTTGGTTGAAGCATTTGGAGCTTGTTTCTTGGTTGAGTTCATGGTTTAGCGAATGTTAGGAGCTATGTTTGTTCGAGTTCCACTCTTGCTTTGGAGATACATATCTACTAGTTGAGTGGGTTTGGTAGTGTAGCAGGTAAAGGTTGACTACATTCTTGGATTCTTGGATAGATTTGAAGTAGTTGTTTGTGTTAGAGTCTTGAATGTGGTTTTAACTATAGTCTAGGATTTCTCTTGTTGGGTTATTGGTGTTTCAATAACTTTTTCTCTAGGATTTAGTTTCTTGGTTTAAGCAATAGTACATGATTTTTTTTATTGTGCTCTCTATTTCTACTTTGATAGTGCATGTTCTTTTGTTGCAAGCAACGGATGCATGGTTTGCATGTAGCGAATGGAAGAAGCTCCCTCTTTCTCTCTTTTACTCATAAAATTGCATATGACTCATGAGAAATTGAAAATAGACTAAAAGAGAAGGTAAAGTAAGATGAAGCGACTCAAGATTGGATTCAATCTCCCCTTGACATGAAGTGGGCAGCTCCCTTCATGCCGTATTTATAATAATATTATGAAATCTTCTTTGCCCAAGATTTAGGCCGTTTACAATCTCTCTTTGCATAAAGAGTTTGAGTGAACTGAAAAAGAGATAGAGTAGTCTGAATTAATGGATGCTAGCAATTGTGCATCCCACAACTCTCTAGAACCATTAATATTTTACTGGAAATATCTTCTAAAAATCTATTTTGCTAATCAATATTTACATAGAGGCTATGTGCATGCTTTATAAGAAATAGCGATGCGTCTAATACAATAATCCAATAACTGCCAAATAAATTCTTGAGGAAATAAGTTTTAGAATGCTTGCCCATGGCCCACCTTTCCAATTCTCCTTGTTCTACACATCAGCTACCAAAAATTCAAAAAAATCATGTTAGAATAATAACCAAGTGAATAATTACAGTTAGCCACAAAAATCAATTAATTTGGAATTCCATACAATAATTAGTTCATGAAGAAGTTAATACTCATGTGGATAAAATGGTACCACCCACGTTCACACTTGCATCAACGTCCGGAAAGGATAGGGGTCTCCATCGACCTTCCGCCTAAGACAATTCTTAGGAATGAGCCCCGCATTGACGGATAACCATTTAAGGCACTCATCCCGCCAACATACACACAAAGGAGAACCATCTAAGGCGCTCATCCCTTTGCATAAGTGCCACCTGGCAACATACCCCTGGGATGGGATAGCAATTGTCCTCAATTGCTATTGGCTAGATGTGGAGACAATAAATTGGAAAAAGGTCGCAAATCATGAGCATGCATCCATTGAGCTTCCTCAACAGGGTGATTGTGGAATTTAACAAGATAACAAGGATAAGTATTTCCAGTTCTAGTGGTCATATAGTCAATATCGATAATTATTTCAGGGATTAGGATTTCATGGTCATCTGCAACAATCAAGGGTGGTGATTCATAAACAGGGTGAACAGGAAGACAACCTTTGAATGAGTGTAAAAGACTAATGTGAAAAGTGTTGTGGATTTTCCAATGATGAGGTAACTCTAATTTGTAAGCATTAGGATTAATACAATGGAGAATTTTAAAAGGCCCACAGAAACGAGGAGCTAATTTTACATTCGAGTTCTTTTCTACACTATGGAGTCTACGCTTTTCAACACATAACCAAACATAATCTCCTTCTTTATAAATCATAGCTTGCCTCTTTTTATTTGCTTGTTTCACATATGATTGTTGGGCCTTTGCTAGTATTTGTTTAACTTGCTCATAAATACTTGAATGATTTTGAATCCAATCGTCAACAGAAGGTATTTTCTGAGTTAGACAAAATGTGGGAGTTGGCAATTTGTGACCATAAACAATTTCAAAAGGTGCATTTTGTGTAGCAGTATGAGTGGCATTATTGTAAGCAAACTGTAGAAGTGCAAATGATTACCGCATGTGGCAGGAGAAGAAATTGTGTAAGCACGGATTAAATCCAAAATTGTGCTATTTGTGGCCTCTGTTTCACCATTAGTCTCTAGATGAAATGCAGAACTAAAATCAATCTTAGTTCCTAAGTTAGTAAACAAGATATTCCAAAAATTATTACAGAATCGAGGATCTTGATCGGACACAATAATTTTCGGCAATCCATGGTGCACAAAAATATGCTTGAGAAATAAGTTATCAGCTTGTGCAGCACTTAAGGTCTTTTTACAAGCAATGAAGTAAGCATGTTTACTAAATCTATCAACTATGGTCCATATCATATCATTTTCTGAAGAAGTTTGTGGTAAACCTGTAATGAAGTCCATAGAAATCTGCTCCCAAGGTGAATTAGGGATAGGTAATGGAAGTAATAAACCATATGATTTACCATGATGTCTTTTTATGTGTTGACATACAATGCAATTAGAAACAAAATTAGAGACATCACGTTGCATATTTGGCCAGAAAAAATCTTCATGTAAATTTCTAAGTGTGGAGATAATACCACGATGTCCCAGATATGGAGGCTCGTGTACTTCTTGCATAATGAAATGACGAAAAGGTTTAGTAATACATAACCTTTTTTCATAAAATAGAAAACCATCGGAAACAGAAAATTTATTAGTAGGGATCCATTGATTGCTAGATAAATTTACCCAAACATCATGAAAATTGGGATCTTGAAGATAAGTATTTTTCACTGTGTCTAACGAAGAAGTAGAAATGACATAAATATTATTTAATGATGGCCTACGGCTAAGTGCATCGGCTACTACATTTTCCTTACCTGGTTGATATTGAATGAGTGGATGAAAGGATTGAATAAATGATGCCCACTGTATGTGTCTATCAGATATTTGTGGTTGTGACAATAAATGTTTAATACTCTCCTGATTGGTTTTAATCATAAACTCCGAACCCATTAAATAATGCTTCCATATGCGCCATGCATGAACTACTATTAGTAATTCTTTGTCATACGTACTATATTTAACTTCAAATAATTTCAGTTTACAACCAGAGTATGCTATAGGGTGATTGTCTTGCATCAATACTGCACCAATGCCAGAACCACTTGCATCAATAACCACAAGAAAGAATGGTCTATTGAAATCAGGTAACTGTAAAACTGGTGCGTGTGTGAGTGCATGCTTAAGTATTTCAAACGATCATTGTTGGTTGTCGCCCCAACGATAAACATGACATTTCTTTAATAAAAGAGTTAACGATAAAGCAAGCAATGAAAGTTTCTAACAAATTTTCGATAAAAGCTAGTTAATCTTAGAAATAAATAAACTTCATGTACATTTTTAGGTGTTGGCCAAGACTTAATTGCTTCAATTTTATGTGGATCTATGTGTATGCCTTTGACAGACTCGATATCACCTAAATATTCTATTTCAGATTGAAAGAACGAACTTTTGTTAGGATTAGCATATAGATGGTTTTGTTTTAATAAACTAAACACTAAAGATAAATGTTCTTCGTGTTCTTTTTCAGTTTTGATGAAAACAAGAATGTCATCGAAAAAGACTATTACACAATGCTGAAAATGTAAAAATATTATATTCATCATTTTACTAAATGTAGCTGGTATATTGGTAAGTCCAAAGGTAATTACCAAGAATTCATAATGTCCAAATTGTGTACGAAAAACTGTCTTAAAAATGTCAGAAGTAGACATACGAACTTGGTGATATCCTAATTTTAAATCAATTTTACTAAGCACTATTGCTCCTTGTAATTTATTTAGAAGGTCGTCTATTCTAGGTATTTGATACATATTTTTAACCGTTATTTTATTAAGTGCTCTATAATCTATACACATGCGATAAGTTTGATTTTTTTTAAAAAACTAATAATACAGGAGCTCCAAAAGGTAAACTACTTGGACGAATTAATTTCTACTTAGAAGTTCTTCAATTTGCTTCTGAATCTCTTTATGTTCTAATTGGTTATGGCGATAGGGAGCTTTGCAAGGTGGTTGACTACCAGAAAGTAAATCAATTTGGTGGACTTCGGGTCGTGATGGAGGAAGTTGTAAAGCTAAATCATTAGAAAAGCAATCGGAAAATTTAGCAATAAAATGTTGTTGCTTTGGAGTTAATTCAATTTTTGTAACATCAACTTCATTAATCCATACCAAGAAAGCTTTTGATTGTTTACGCAAAGCTTGCTTCGCTTTTGTATGACTAATAATTGGAAATAATTCGGTTTTTGTTAACCCTTCGAGTAAAATTTGTTTACCTTTGTATTCAATGTGCATTAAGTGTGTGTTGTAATCTATATCGGGGTTGAATTGGTGACGCCAAGGCATGCCTAGGATTACATCAGCAGATTGCCAAGGTGCTACTAAAAAGTTTTGCCTTTCCCCTATAGGATCCAATAAAAATTTCTAAATTATGAACTTCTTTAGTACTATTATATCATTTTCCAAGAAATGCAGCCTTAATTTTATAAGCAGATGGAATAGTTTTAAGTTGTAAGTTTCTAACTACTTTTTATGAAACAAAATCATGAGTACTACCATTGTAATAAAAAATAGTCATATCATTATTATTGATTTTACATCGCATCTTTAATAAGGCATGCATAGAAATTTTATTGATAAGGTCTTCAGGTTCGTTAGAATTTTCGCTGATAAGTGTAGCCTCATCGAAGTCGAGCATTGCTTCAATGTCTTCATTGGATTCTTCAGTTAAAAATTTTTGCCTTTCCTTATAGGATCCAATACAAATTTCTAAATTATGAACTTCTTTAGTACTATTATATCATTTTCCAAGAAATGCAGCCTTAATTTTATAAGCAGATGGAATAGTTTTAAGTTGTAAGTTTCTAACTACTTTTTATGAAACAAAATCATGAGTACTACCATTGTAATGCAAAATAGTCATATCATTATTATTGATTTTACATCGCATCTTTAATAAGGCATGCATAGAAATTTTACCGACAAGGTCTTCAGGTTCGTTAGAATTTTCGCTGATAAGTGTAGCCTCATCGAAGTCGGGCATTGCTTCAATGTCTTCGTTGGATTCTTCAGCTCCAAGAAAATTTAGATGCGCTGTGGGTTTCTTCGAATCACAGGTGTTGCCCATAGGACAACGACTCGCAATATGACCAGGACGCTTACAATTATAACAAATTACATTTTTGAAAATGGCATTGGAGACACTTGGATTAACATTTTTAGGTTCAGATTTAGGAAAATTTGAAGGTAGATTGGGGGATTTAGAATTGGAAACTAATTAACCATGATTATTAAGAACATTTCGCATCCATGGCCGTCGGTTAACATGATTCTTTCCATATTGAGAATTGAAGTTACGGAAAGAATTAAAATGAAAGTTGTTACCCATGTTGTTACTATTCGATGCTGAAAATTGCCTTCGTTCTTTAGATTGCTTCTTTTCAGCGTCGTGAGCTAAAGATATGGCTTCGTCGAGGTTATTGGGCTTGAACATGTTGATTTCGGCTTAGATGGATGGAATTACGCCAGACATTTCTCTTGAAGGTAGATTCGGCCCCACTGGCTCCACCATTTGGAGCTGCAAGAGAGTGCTCCAAAATCTTTCTGTGTATTGAGGGATAGACTCACGTTCCCGTTGCATGAATAGATCCCATTGTTGTTGCATGCGGAGCTCGAATTGTGCAGGGAGAAAATTTGCAAGAATCTTCTTGCAAAAGTCATTCCATGTGAGAGGACGATCAAAGCTTTTACGTGTGATATCCCACCATAATGTAGCTTTCTCAATAAAATAATGATATGCGCATTTAATTTATCACTTTTTGAGTATTTTTCATTGTCAAAATAAGCTTCGAACTGGCTTAACCATGACAGAATTTTGTGACCATCTTTAAGGCCATCAAAAGAATTAAACTTGAATGTACTCTTGCTTATCTTGGACTCCTTTCGACTAGCGTGGACATCCAAAGTAGCGTTGATGGCACGGACTAGGTTGTCATCATTGGTAGAAATGTCAGTGGCAAGACGCTTGAGGAACTTTATTTCTTGCTCTAGTTGTATGCAGTGTTGACGCTCTTCTTCAAGTTGCATGGATATTAAATCCATACGCTGCTCCAAGGTTGGCTCAGGAAGCGGTGATGTAGAGTCGAAATTGGCCATGATTGCTTGATGGAGAAATCCAGAGATTTAGGATGCCTTGCAAATGAAAAGATGCCTTGCTTGTCGTTGAAGAATTTTGATGTGTAAGACCAAAATTTTAAACGGTCTTTGGACAAGAAATTATGGATGAAAGTAGGCAAGAAAGGCGGGAATTTTTTATGGAAATTTTGTGAAATTTATGAAGCTAGAAAGAACTACGCGAGAATTGCCTCTATGGAAGAGATAGTCGGCTGTGACTTGTGAAGATTTGCAGAGTCTATGTATGACATGAAGTAAGAGAGATTGAAATTGATTAAGTAAGTTAGTAATGTAACTTGCTTGATAAGGCTTTTAAGCCAATAAAAACTTGACGTTTTTAGACAAGAATATGTCGTGGATGTTGCCGTGACATCAAAAAACGACCCCTCCCCACGAAATCAAAATAAAGCTTAAGCTCTTGCTTAAGCTTAAGCTAGGCTTTTACTTAAGCTTTAATTAAGCTTATTCATCACCTGAAAGCTCCAATTCCTCACAAAATATGGCGCCATGATGTAGGAGTGGGTATTCTTCAATGTCTCGAAAAATCTCAGAATTTATTGATTGTGATAGAGGAGTTTGGGGTTTTGAAGGCCTGGGAATCCAATCGTGTAATCAGTTTGCGATGAGATGGACAGTAGAGCCTATTTGCAGTAGAGGCCTCGCCTTCACGCCAGAGGGTAGGCGATTGGAAGCCCAAGAGGTGGGTTGGGCTCTGATACCACTGTTGCGAGCAACGGATGCGTAGTTTGCACGTAGCGAATGGAAGAAGCTCCCTCTTTCTCTCTTTTACTCGTAAAATTGCATATGACTCATGAGAAATTGAAAATAGACTAAAAGAGAAGGTAAAGTAAAATGAAGCGACTCAAGATTGGGTTCAATCTCCTCTCGACATGAAGTGGACAGCTCCCTTCATGCAGTATTTAGGATAATATTATGAAATCTTCTTTGCCCAAGATTTAGGCCCTTTACAATCACTCTTTGCATAAAGAGTTTGAGTGAACTGAAAAAGAGATAGAGTAATCTAAATCAATGGATGCTAGCAGTTGTGCATCCCACAACTCTCTAGAACCATTAATATTTTATTGGACATATCTTCTAAAATCTATTTTGCTAATAAATATTTACATATAGAGGCTATGCGCACGCTTTATAAGAAATAGCGGTGTGTCTAATAAAATAATCCAATAATTACCAAATAAATTCTTGAGGAAATAATCTTTAGAATGCTTGCGCATGGCACGCCTTTTCAATTCTCCTTGCTCTACACATCAGCTGCCAAAAATTCAAAAAATCATGTTAGAATAATAATCAACTGAATAATTGCAACTAGCCACATAAATCAATTAATTTGGAATTTCATACAATAATTAGTTCACGAAGACGTTAATACTCGTGTGGATAAAATGCTACCACCCACGTTCACACTTGCATCGATGCCCACAAAGGATAGGTGTCCCCATCGACCTTCTGCCTAAGACAATTCTTAGGAACGTGCCCCGCATTGACAGAGAACCATTTAAGGCGCTCATCCCGCCAATGTACACACAAAGGAGAACCATTTAAGGCTTCATCCCTTTGCATAGGTGCCACTTGGCAATATCTTTAGACATATTTGGCTATTCACATGGACTTGCAACTACCATGAGTAGTTGTGCTTTTGAATTGGATGCTTTTGCATTTTTTCCCTTGGATATAGCCTTTTGAATTGAGTAGCAACATAGGGTTTCTTCTATTTCATTTCTTGCTTTTGGAATGGTGATGATGGTTTCTTAGATAACTTTGTTTCCTCATGCAAGTGCACAACTACCTTGGGCTATTGTGCTCTAGTGTTGCATTCCTCTAGTATATTCTTACAAAAGACAACCATGAGCTTTGAACATGATCCTATCACCCATTATCTTGGTATCTAGCTTGCCTAGTTTTGGCATTTTTGTCTATTTAGTTAGCTTATCTAATGGTGTTGGTTTGCATTTAGATCTACCTTCCTTCATCCTTGGTCTAGAAGAATCTTATTTCAGAGTTATGCTTGGAATGGGCTTTGGCATATGTGGAGTATGTTTAGATGATCTAGGAATGTAAAATTATTTATTGCTAGCATAATAAGCTTGTGTATACAATAGGGACTAAGGAACCCATTGATGTGTCAGGTCCTCTCCTTAGATACCTGTCAGAGAGAGAACTAGGGAGAGAGAAAGAGGAGAGAGAAAGACTGCAGAGGAGAGAGAAATACTGCAGGAAGAGAGAGAAATAGAGTGACGAGGAGAGAGAAAGACTAGAATTGGAGAGAGAAAGACAGGAAAGATGTAGAAGCCATGGAAGCTTGAAGCAAGAAGGGAGAGAAAGATTGTAAATGTATTGATATGTCCAAAAGATGTGAAAAATTACAACTTCTCTCCTTATATACCAGTGTCAATGTGACATGGCATATTATTAGCATTCTAAGTATTCCCAGCTTCTTACAATCCATCCCTTCCCAAAAGTTTTTGTCCCCAAAAACAAAACTAGAAAGAGCTAAAGAAAAGATGGATAGAACAGAGTACTACTCTGTTTTACAGCTTTACAAATAGGGAATGAGTGAAGAATTATCATTACAAGGGCTGAATTTGAAGTAGGAAAGTGGACCCTGCTATATACATGATTTGAAGAACTTTAGAAGCCATTGGAGCCATAGAATCTTCAACAAATAGTTCCAGAAGAAAGTAGACAGCTTACTGAAATAACAGTCCCTGCTAGACCAAATCTGCCATAACTTTTGATAGAAGTGTCCAAATGAGATGTACCACATATCAAAACGAAGCTCTTGAAGAGTACTTTAAGCTCATGTAGATAGCTCAATTCTGAAAATGAAGTACGGTAAAAACTGTTCTAAAACAGCGTGCTGTCCTGAACCAGTCTGCACCAATACTAGCTCCATAAGCAATAGGCTTCAGCCACCAATGTATCCTTCAAGTATGGATACTCATCCAATATTGAATCAGGTCTCCAAGAAGCCTCTTCAGAGGGTAAACCTCTCCATTTAATCAAATATTCCACAATAGAATGTGATCGAAGCTTCTTTTCACGCTGACCTATAACAGCCTCTAGGATGTACTGAACGATACCATCTTCATCAATAGGTGGCAGCTCATCAACTAAATCCACTGGATCACCATAATAGGGCTTGAGCTGACTAACATGGAAGACGTTATGAATTTTTGTAGAAGAGGGAAGCTCCAGTCTGTATGCCAAATCTCCAATCCGCTTAAGGATCCTGTAAGGGCCATAAAATCTGTGGGCAAGCTTATTACTGGATCCATCTTTCAATGTAGAATACTTGGATTTGGGCACCTTCAACAAAACCAGCTCTCCTTCCTGGAACTCTAAAGGCCTCCTCTTCTCATCAGCATACATCTTCATCTGATCTTGAGCCTTCCTTAGATTCACCTTGCATTGCTGAAGAAGGGTCTGCATTCTATCCAACTCTTCCTTCCCATGAGGGTTGATCTTTTCGTTAAAAATGACTGTGGGTAGGGGCACCTTGTAACCATACAAAGCCTCAAAGGGTGAAACTCCTATGCTCGCATGAGTGGAATTATTATAAGAAAACTCAGCCAGGTGTAACCAAGAATCCCATGTGGTTTGGACATCATAACAAAAATGGCGAAGATAAGTCTCCAACCATTTATTAACTCTCTCTGTCTGTCCATCAGTTTGGGGATGATAAGCCGTAGATGGAGCCAACTTGGTATCCATAGATGTAAATACCGCTTGCCAAAAGTTACTCATAAACTTTGAGTCCCTATCATGGACAATCACCTGCGGTAATCCATGCAATTTGAAAATATGCTCCATAAACTGGTTGGCCACCTGAGAAGCAGTAAACTGAATTTTTGTTGGGATAAAATGAGCTGCTTTGGTGAGTCTGTCAACCACCACATAAATACTATTCCACCCCTTCTTGGTAGTAGGTAAGCCAGTGATAAAGTCCATAGTAATATGAGTCCATTTACCCGTAGGAATAGGCAATGGCTGCAATAAACCCCCTGGCTTATGGGTGCTATCCTTATTTTGCTGACAAGGCATACACTTCATAACGAAGTCCTTGACATCTTTCCACAGTCCTTTCCAATAAAAGCTCTTGCTAATCCTGTCATAAGTCTTGAAAACTCCCAAGTGTCCAGCTAAAGGCGAAGAATGCATCTCCTCCATAATTTTTCGCTTGAAAGAAGAAGTAGAGGGAATAACAATCTTGCCCTTCCACCAAATAAGACCATTTTTAAGCTGGTAATGTGAGTTTTCTTCCATGAGACCTTGCTGTAATTTCTGAAAGATTTGGCTGAATTCCTCATCTAAGAGATATGCCTCTTGTAGCTCTTCAATCCAATCACTATGTAATTCCGTCATGGCTGATACTTTGCAGGCCCACATACGAGAGAGAGAATCAGCCACTATGTTATCTTTGCCCCTTGTATGAGTGATGTCAAAGTCATAATTTTGTAATGTTGCTACCCATCGTCGTTGCTTTGGAGTAAGATTTGACTGAGTAAGGAAATACTTGAGTACGCGATGATCACTATGTACTCTGAATCGGCTGCCATATAAGTAATGGTGTCATTTCTTGATTGCATGCAAAATAGCCAACATTTCCTGATCATAAACATTCATGGCCATCTCCTTATCAGTAAGCTTACGGCTTTCAAATGCAATTACTCCATGCTCCTGAAGCAAAACAGCCCCAATGCCATGGCCACTAGCATCACATTGTATAGTAAACTCTTTAGAGAAATCCGGGCATACAAGAATAGGAGCGAAGGTAAGTAATTCCTTTAACTGGTTGAAGCTGCTATCTGCAAGAGAATCCCAAAAGAAAGCCTCTTTCTTCAACCTGTCAGTTAAAGGGGCTGCAATTGCCGCATAATGCTTTATAAATCTACGATAGAATGAAGATAGACCAAGAAATCCTCTAAGAGAGGTAGTAGTAGTAGGCGTTGGCCAATCTTTTATACATTGCACCTTCTTGGGATCAGCCTCTATTCCTTTTTCACTGACTATATGTCCCAAGTATTCCACTTCAATCTGCATGAAAGAACACTTCTTCTCCTTAGCAAAAAGCCTATGATATCTCAACACATCAAAAACCTTCCTCATATGCGACAAATGATCCTGAAAAGTCTTGCTGTAGATCAAAATGTCGTCGAAGAACACCAAAACAAACTGAAAGAGGAAAGGTTGTAGAATCTTATTCATCAGGCTTTGAAAGGTAGCTGGAGCGTTTGTAAGGCCGAATGGCATCACCAAGAAATGGTAAAGCCCACGATCAGTCCTAAAAGCAGTCTTGACCTCATCACCCTCTCTCATGCGAATCTGATGATACCCTGATCTCAAATCAATCTTCGTGAAGAATCGAGCCCCCTTAAGTTCATCAAGCAAATCATCTATCCTGGGTATAGGATACCTATTCTTCACTGTTATCTTATTGAGATCCCTGTAGTCAATGCACATTCTGAAAGATCCATCTTTCTTTTTTACTAACAGGACTGGGGATGCATACGGTGAAGAACTTGGTTCAATGAATCCCATTTCAAGAAGCTCTTTGATTTGCTTGGCTACTTCCTCTCGTTCACATTTTGATAATCTGTAAGGTGGCTTATTGATCGTCTTTGAGTTGGGTTCCAAATCAATGGGGTGATCCACCGCTCTCTTAGGAGGCAATGAAGTAGGTACTTTAAATAGATCTCTGTACTCCTCAAGAAGAGCTGTCAAAGCTGGATGGTTTGCTGAATTATTGGGCTGATCCTGTGTTTCTTTGTTCAAATGCAATACAAATATCTGTGAGCGCTTCTTATACTCTTTCTTGAGTTGTTGAATGGTGATAAGCTAAAAATCATATTTACTAGGGATCCCCTGTAAACGGATGAGCTGTCCATTGGAGAAAAACTCCATATATAACTGTGAGAAATCCATAGTAATCCTGCCTAAGGTCATCAACCAATCACAACCAAGTACAATATCTATGGGCCCCATTTCCAAAGTGATCAGGTTTACTTTGACTTCAAAATTTTCAACCATCTGCAAAGAAACCTGTGGACAAATCTGTGTACTGATTTCCTCTTCACCATTAGCCACTTGTACTCTAATGGGCTGCTGTAAGTCGGTGGGAACACAATTCAACTTGTACAAAATGGATTTATTGACAAAACTGTGGGTACTGCCACTATCTATCAGGATGAACACTGGCTTTCCACATATGCTTCCCTTCATACGAAGTGTATTAGGGTTCTTAGATCCCGTCCAAGCATCCATAGAGATAGAACAATTAGTGGCAGCAGGCAACTCATTACAAAATCCACCAGGATCAAATGGAATATCACCGCCTGGATCAAAAGGAAAAGAGTAAGATGGATCATAGAAGTACTCCTGTCCACCATCATCCTCGAAATCTTCATTTTCAGCATTGATTGGGACTGCATTAACTTCATCTATGTCATTTTCAAGGTCCTCAAGAACTAGCATACTCTGAATTTTTGGCTTGGCATTTTTGTATACACACTTTGAAGCATGGTCAGGAGTATACTTTTCTCCACACTTGAAGCATAAGCCTTTGTCCTTTCTTTCCTTGTAAAGATCCATGGGAATATTTCTGGAATTTGTATTGGCTGAAGTAGACTTAGGCTTATTGTCACCTTGCTTAAATTCAACCTTTGGACTGTTTGCTGTCCTGAAATTGCCTTGAAGCCTAGAAGCATTAAATGGAGGATAAGTTGGTATCCGTAAGCTCCCACTAGGCATATGGTTGCTGCCATAATTGTTACCAACTTGCCCTTGCTTTAAAACAGTCCTTGGCTGTCCATAACTTGGCTGAAATGAAGATTCTTTCCTATACTTCCTTCCAAAGCGCTCTGCAAGCTCAATAGCCTTGAAAAGTGAAGTAGGATTCTGCGCCATAACATCAGATGACAAGAATGGTTCTAAACCATACATGAACTTGTGTAACTTGGCCTCATCACTGATGTTTTCCACATACATGGTCAAGTTGAGGAATTGGTTTGTATATTCTCTTACACTTAGGCTCCTTTGTTCCAAGTTATACCATCTTCGTTCTAACTTCTCTTTTTCAAGAGGTGAAACAAAGACTTCAGCCATAAGTGCCTTGAAAGCTTCCCAATTCTCAATAAGTACATTCTCTTTCTTGATATACCTCCACCAAGTGTGAGCAAATCCTTCTAAGTGGAGGGAGGCAAAATGTATCTTCATGTCATCAGTTTTAGGAAATATGTCGAAATAAGACTCCATCTTAGAAGTCCATTCCTCTAATTTTGATGGTGAAGATGACTGGCCATTGAATTTGGATAAAACAATTTTATCCTTGAATTCTCTATCATGGAAAGGTTGCTTTCCCAAAACTGGCTGATCAGAATTTCTAAGTATAGAACCCCCAAAATGAGATTGAAATCTTCCAATAGGTGGCTGAGAATTACCCTGTAATCTTCCTGTTGGTAAAGCACCCCTAGAATGTTGAGTATGCAGTCCAAAAGCTTGAGTATTGGCGCCATTCAAACTGCCCAAATAGTCATCATGCCTTTGTGAAGCTTCTCCCACTTCATATTGACTATTGGGTATGCCTCTTCTTCCTATGATCCCATCTCCATAACCATTTTGGTTGGATGGCTGAAGTGGAACTGAGGGGTCATTATTTGAACAAGCCTTCTCATTTGCTTCGTTTGATCCCTTTTGTGACTGCATGAGTTGAGAAAATTGTGCCATAAGTTGGGCATTAGATTCTACCAACTTATCAATGGAAGCATTGGTTCGGTTAGTTGATTCCATCATCTTCTCAACAGTAGACTTCGTTTGATCAAATGATAAAATCATATGCTCCATTGCTGACAAAATAGTCTCATGACGTTTCTTATGTCTAAGTTCATGGGCACACAAAGCGTCATTGAGAATACTAATCTCTCCTTGTTGAGGCTCTTCAGGGTTCTCTTGAAGTGTGCTTTCCATCATAGAATCCCTGATTTGCTATGAATAGTCCTCCTGGACCTTATTTTTGCCTTTATGCCCTGCCATACTAGTGCAGTCCTGCAGTACCCCCTGTCAGTAAAACGGCTATAACTTTGGCTAGAAAACTCCGATTGCAAAACTTTTTTGTGCGAATCGAAGCTTACAATGCCCTCTTCGAGATGAGCTATAGCACGCTATAACAGGTTTAGGACAGAAAATTCTGTAACTGAATTTCAGAGTCTGAACTGTCCAGTCCTGCACCCTGTTTAGACCTGTAAGTGCCCTGTTTTGACCCTATAATGCAAGAAAGTAACCTCCAATGGCTACCAAACCCTGCAAAGGGGTATATAGGACCTGTGGGTACCCTGTAGTACCTGCACCTATACTTCAGTATCAAAGGGTGTACCTGTATCCACCTGTAAATACCCTGTGGGTAACCTGAAAATGCCCTGTTTTACCCTGTTTTACTCCAGTAGGTACTTGAGTCGTTGGAAATTCTTCAATCTTCAATTCTCCACTCGCTGTACCTGTGTGAGGGATAAAACGGCAGGACGGGCTCCCTACACGGGCTCCGAATCACCGGGAGGTGGGCAAAGTTCCCCCCGGGTCGGTTGGTTGCACCCCTTCGGGATCTTCGATAGTGAGGGAGGGTCACCTCTCTTTTGTCCCACTATCTCCCCCAGCATCCACCTTTTTCCTCGGTGGGAATATCAACATGGCAGAGGCTAGTGTACTAAGAAATCAGCATGATATGCATTTGAAAAATATTCATTCAGCCTTTCATGAGATGCAATTGATTGAGATAAAAGAACTTGAGATGGGAGAAGGGTTTTACCTATGCAATTCAGTGACTCACTGATTGCTAGTACTTACCCTTTACAATTTTCCAATTTAGGCAAAAGAGAATCAACCAATCAATTGGATTAGAGTAAGCAAAGGAATCAATGAATGTATTCAGTCCATAGGATTCAAATGTTACGCTGAAATCTCAGATTAAGACCCTTCATTCACTGATTGAAGCTAATATGCATTAGGCAAGCATTGCATTCATGAATAGATGAATTCAAGCAAAGGTTGGCTGAGAATTTGATGAAAATGTTCAATTCTTTAATCTCTCAGTCAAATGGCTTAAGCTCAGCAATTGGATTAATGAGAGAGATTAAAAATTGAAGAGAAATACCTTGACATGGCTAAAAATAACTTGCCAAATGCTTGATAGGGCTCCCGGTTGTCCAATGTTAGCAAAATAATCCAAGAAGCTTGCTTATCTGATGGTAGAGACCAATCTTGAAGCTTCAAATGCTTGAAATTGAAGCATTAAACCCGTTTCCCCCAAATTTTTGCTCCATAGAAGCTCTTGATCTTCAATCTTAAGCCATCCCGTGCTTAATCCTTGCAATTTGTTGAAGAATCCTTGCTGAAATGATTCCATGGGCCAAAAGGATGAAGAATCTTCAAGAAATTGTCAAGAAATGGAAGCTTGGGCTGAAGCTTTCATGGCTGCCCATGGACTGTTCATGTAGGGTTTCAAGAGAGTGAAAAGCTGAGAAATATGGTTCTATTTTGGAGTAAACACACCAAAACCTTGAAGGAATCACTGCCAATGATGAATTAGAAGCACCATAGCTGAAGATTGGCTGAGAACTGGAGGAGAACAGGGCTGGAAAAATCAGCGCAAATTTCGGGCTGCTGTCCAGGCCACGTGGCAGCTTCTACAGGGCATGATTGGTGCTCCACTTGTTGCATTTGATGTCTAGAGTGCCATTATGCAGGCTATTGTTGATGGAGAGCAAAGATCAGTGAGAAAAGAAGATATCTCAGCCAGCAAACTCCATGAAAGCTTGGGCAGAGCTTGAGGAAAGAGGAAAGGAAGACCTCTTTTGAAAAGTAACTGTAGTTTAGTCTCTAACTAAGCCCGGTTAACCATTCTTTACCCTAGTTACCTCCATTTTTGCATAAAATTTGATGACGTCCAGCCATTTAAGCCTTTACCCGCCATATCTGACCTTGAATATCTCCAGATGTAGTCATTGCTAACTGTAGTTGTCCTGCAGCACTCCACTAGTCACTGTCTTGTACCATTTTTGTCTGAAATTGGTTTTGAAATAGGAAAATGAGAGTGAAAATGGAAGAAAATAATGGATCAAAGACTGAAGCTCTGATACCACTTGTCAGAGAGAGAACTAGGGAGAGAGAAAGAGGAGAGAGAAAGACTGCAGGAAGAGAGAGAAATAGAGTGACGAGGAGAGAGAAAGACTAGAATTGGAGAGAGAAAGACAGGAAAGATGTAGAAGCCATGGAAGCTTGAAGCAAGAAGGGAGAGAAAGATTGTAAATGTATTGATATGTCCAAAAGATGTGAAAATTTACAACTTCTCTCCTTATATACCAGTGTCAATGTGACATGGCATATTATTAGCATTCTAAGTATTCCCAGCTTCTTACAATACCTAGGGTGAAAAACTCTTTCTCTCTTAAATTTGTTCAATGAGGAAATTTTGTGTTTGAAAAGTATGAGATTGAGAGCAGTCATTTCGTTCTTATTAATCTTAGGTAGCCACTTAGTTCTCTTTTTATTTTTTTTGGAAAAACTTAAGCGTCTCTATTTTCTCTCTTTGAGATTCAAATGGTTCTTTGAGCACTCTCTTATGATCCCCTTTGCCAGAAGTTATGATGCAGATTTTGATTCAAGTAAAAAAAAATATCACCTGTACCAAAAGCTATGATTATCTATCTTACCATAAAAACCTTCCCTTTCTCTACAAAATCCAAGGCATGTATCCAAATTTCAACCTTAGTGACACCCATGCATTTTCCAATATATTTTTCAATTTGTATACCACATATGGTAGCATCCACTATTGATGACATTTCATCAAGAAGCTTCTACAGTTCACCTTTAAATCCAAAGTTTGGCTCAAGAGACAAACCTGTCTCTCTTGCATGGATCTTGTCATCCTTCCAAAAGATCAAATCTTGGGCCAATGCATCATGATAGGAAATGTAATCACAACTCTCATGTTGAGGGTTGTCACACTATATGCACCTATGTACAAACCCCTCAGGAAGATTTCGAGGTTGTTGCCATGTCTCTTTCTTCAACCTTTTCACCCAAATTTGTAACATTTAGTTATAGGTTACACATTCCCTTCACAATCTCATCCGAATCATCTTCTTTCAATGTTGGAATAGTAGGTACAACCATAGGTACAAATGATTTTGCCACAGGTTCTTTGTGAGAGGTGGTAGGCCTATCCCCTACATGGAGTCTTGCTTTCACTATTTCCCTCTTAACAATCCTATTAACAATATCAATTACATGTGACCAATCAATTTCTTTAGCCTTGTCTCTATTATATCATCTTCTAAAAGATCCCCCTACCTTTTTTGCAAGGCAAGATCTAGGGCTTTCAAAAATATTTCAACCTCCTACCCTTCTAGAGTGTGCTACTCAATAACATCAAACTATGAATACCTATTTTAAAATTTTTGTAGTAGTATATGGTGCATAGATCGGAAGCCGTAAGTGCACGTAGTGAGCGTCAGAAGGTCCCCAAGAACAAAAGAACTCTACTTTTTGCACACAAATCAATGTAGAATACTTGCACGACATGAACAAGAGACCAATTGGGTGCAATCTCCCCCCCATGCCTTGTGTGAGCTCTCCACAAAGCATGTATTCTATGTATTAATCATCTTCAAGCTCAAAAAATAGCCCAAATTACAAAATAGCATGCTTTAGCTTTTGAGTTTGCTTTTGTGCCAAATAGAAATAAAGCTAATGGGCACCCAAGAAGTCAAGCGTACCCAAATACAATGTCCAAATACAAATATCTAAATCGTGCGCCCATGCGCATACAAAAATAATAAATAAATATCAAACGCCTTGATAAATAGGCGCGACAAAATATAGGCGCCATGTCTAAGGTATGCGCCCATCAAAATATTGACGATAACTTGAATACATGCTATCCTCCAATGCTTTCCACTACCACCATTGCTATCTCTTCACATCAACTGAAGCTTTCACAATTGTTAGTAAAATAATGCAATTAAACCAAAAAAAGTGAATATCTAGCAATCTTCAGCTACGTAAATAAATCAATTGGTTAGAAATCAATCCTAACCTTAATTTATCATGAGTGCGCACTCTAAACTCATAAACGTTTATTAATTTAAATATATATTTTGCAGAATCACCCGCTATGGAATTACCCATGTACACACTAAATTAACAAAACACCCAAAAAGGATAGGCGTCCCCATCGACTTCTCACACAAAGAATTCACTTTGTGTATGAGCCCTGGTAATAAAAGTTTACGGAATCCACTGTAAAACCTCATGGAATCCACCGTGTAGTATGCCTCCTGGCATCATACCCCCGGGGTGGGATAGCAATTGTCCTCAATTGCTATTAGCTCAATGTGGAACTAACAGAGTGGGGAAAGCATTTAAGTCTCTAGCGTACATCCATTGGGCCTCTTCAACAGGATGGTTTTTAAACTTGACCAAATATCTAGAATATCTACAACCAGTTCTAGTGGTCATAAAGTCTGTATCTATTATAGCTTTAGGCTCAAGGATTTCAGTCTCTTCATTTAGCAAAGGTGGGTTTTCATAGACAGGGTGTATAGGTAACTGGCCTCTAAAGGGTCGTAATAAACTAATATGGAAGATGTTGTGAATTTTCCAATGTGGTGGTAGTTCTAGTTTAAATGCATTGTCATTGATTTTGTGTATGATCTTGAATGGTCCCTAGAATCTAGGTGCTAATTTCACTACTGGGTGTTTATCTACACTTTGTAATCTACGTTTTTCTATTCTTAACCAAACATAGTCATCAACTTTAAAATTCATGGCCTGTCTTTTCTTATTTGCTTGCTTTGTATATGATTGCTGGGCTTTGGCAATCATATCTTTAACTTCATCAAAAATAGTAGCGTGCATATTAGCAATATCATCAGCAGTTTGAATTTTATTTGATAATGATGCAACAGATGTAATCAATATATAACCATAAATAACTTCAAATGGTGCTTTCTTTGTAGCTGTATGTGGTGTATTGTTATATACAAATTGAAGTAAATGTAGATGTGTATCCCATGTGTGTGGTTTTGAAATAGTATAAGCACGTAAAAGATCTAAAATAGTAATGTTAGTAGCTTCTGTTTGACCATTTGTCTCAGGATGAAATGCAGATGAAAATCCAATCTTTGTTCCTAAGTTAGCAAACAAAGTAATCCAAAAATTATTACAGAATCTAGAATCATGATCAGAAATAATAACTTTTGGTAAACCATGATTAGTAAACACAGTTTTCAAAAACAATTGAGCTGCTTGAGATGCAGTTAAAGTTTTCTTGCATGGAATGAAATATGCTTGTTTGCTAAACTTGTCTACAACAGTCCAAATCATATCATGGTTAGCTTTAGTATTAGGTAAACTAGTAATAAACTCCATAGAAATCTGTTCCCATGGTCGTGACGGAATACATCAGTGTCTATATGTGGCCAACAAAAATCTTCAGTCAATGTACGCAAAGTAGATATAATACCTCCATGACCTTGATATGGAGGACAATGAATCTCATTCAAAACAAAATATCTAAATGGAACTGTGACATATAATCTCTTTTCATAAAACATGAATCCATTATTGTAAGACAGTGAATCAATAGGAATCCAATTATTTGCAACTAATTTATTTCAATCATCTTGAAAAGGAATATCTTGATGATAAGTATCATTCATATGGATAAGAGAATCAAATGATATCACATAAATATTATGAATTGTCGGTCTTCTACTTAAAGCGTCGGCTTACTACATTCTCTTTTCCTGGTTGGTATTGTATAAGGGGATGAAAACTTTGAATGAAAGATGCCCATTTAATATGTTAGTCAGATATTTGGGGTTGACTAAGGAGATGTCTAATGCTTTGTTGGTCAGTTTTAATCATAAACTCAAAACTCTTTAAGTAATGTTTCCATTGACGTAAAGCTTGTACTACAGCTAGCAATTCTTTATCATATGTAGAATATTTAAGTTCAAATAGTTTCATTTTACAGCTAGAATAGGCTATGGGATGGTTATCTTGCATAAGGACAGCTCCTATTCCAGATCCACTAGCATCAGTAACTACTAAAAAGAATGGTCTATTGAAATCAGGTAGTTGTAATACAAGAGTATGGGTTAATGCATGTTTCAATAAATCAAAAGACTTTTGTTGATTGTTAGACCAGTGATAAACAATACCCTTCTTTAAAAGTTTAGTCAAAGGTAAAGCAAGTAATGAAAATTTCACACAAACTTTCTGTAAAAACTAGCAAGACCTTGAAAAGAACGTAACTCATGCACATTTTTGTGTATGGGCCAATTCAAAATTCTTCTATCTTTTTAGGGTCAACCTTAATACCTTCTGATGAAACAATATGACCTAGATATTCAATTTCTATTTTGAAAGAATTCACTCTTTTTCGGATTAGCATACAATTGATTATCTTTTAACAACTTGAAAACTAAAGATAGATGTTCATAATGCTCATTCTCATTTTTATTGAATACCAATATATCATCAAAGAATACTATAACACAATGCTAATATTTCAGAAATCTACGATTCATCATTCGACTAAATGTAGCAAGTGCATTAGTTAAACCAAAAGGCATCACTAGAAATTCATAATGTCCAAATTGTGTTCTAAATGCAGTTTTGAATATATCATATGTATCCAATCTTACTTGATGATAACCAAATTTATGATCTATCTTACTGAATATGGCAGAACCTTGTAGTTTATCCATAAGATCATCTACCCTAGGAATCGGATATCTATTCTTAACAGTAATTTTATTTAGGGCACGATAATCAATGCACATGCGATAAGTATTATTATTCTTCTTTACTAATAAGACAGGTGCGCCAAATGGAGAACTACTAGGTCTAATAAATCCTCTGTTTAGAAATTCTTCTATTTGATTTTGAATTTCTTTCTATTCAATTTGGTTATGCCTATATGGTCCTTTACATGGTGGTTGTGTACCTGGAATTAAATCTATTTTGTGATCTTCAGGACATAATGGTGGTAGTCCAGGTGATAAATCATCAGCAAAACAATCTTTAAATTGAGCAAGAAATTGTGTATGCCTAGGGTGCATATGTTTTTCTTTAGCTGGAAGTTCATTCACCCAAATTAAATAAGATTTACTACTTTTACGTAATGCACGTTTAGCCTGAGTATGAGTAAGCAGTGGAAATTTATTAGAAGCATGCATACCATGTAATGTGATTTGTTTTCCTTGAAAATAAAATTTGAATGAATGCGTAGAATAATCTATGTCAGGATTGTATTGATGACGCCAAGGCATGCCTAAGATAATATCACTAGACTGGAAAGGTACAACTAGGAAATTCCTTCGTTCAGTGTATTCACCAATTTTAATTTCTAAGTTATGCACCTCTTCTAATCCATTATATCTTGTGCCTAGAAATGCTGCTTTAATGGGATAATGTGTAGAAACAGTTTGTAAATTCAATTCTTTCACTAACTTTGCAGAAATAAAATCATGTGTGCTACCATCATCATGTAAAATAATATTTTCTTTACCATGCACAAAGCATTTCATTGTTAACAAAGAATGTGGAGTTGGCATACCTGGCAAAGTATCTGAAGTAGTACCAATGTCATCATCATCTTCCATAAAGTCAAGCATTTCCTCACGTTCTTCTTCTTCCATTCCTCCAAGATAATTGATATGGACAGGTGGCTATTTCGATTGACAATTGGCTGCTAGATGTCCAAGTTGATGGCATTTGTAACAAACTATAGGTTTGTCTTTAGATACATTGTTGGCAATGGCAGGAAGTCTAGGAATATTAGGATTTGACTGTGCAGATGGCTTAGGGTTTGGATTGGTATTTGATGGCAAAGCAGGTGGTTGTGTCCAAGACTTATGGAAGGAAGATGGAAGAAAACGACTTTGATTGAATCTTCTAAAATTTGAATTGAATTGCTTGGAACCATAGTTACCATTTGCTTGAAATTGTTGTGGACACTTGTCTCTTTCTCGAATCTTGTCTTCAGTGTCATAAGCCAAGGAAATTGCATCTTCAAGGGTTGTTGGCTTGAACATATTGACTTCAGCATAGTAATGTCCAAGTAGACTAGACATAAACTTGCGTTTGTGAGTCGCTTCAGGTACATCTTCGAGCATTCGTAGTTGCAATAGGTCATTCCAAAAACGTTCACTGTATTGGAAAATAGGTTCATGATCTCTTTGCTGTAGAAGATCCCATTGTTTTATAGCTTTTTTATGGAATTGAGGGGGAAGGAAATTCTGCAAAAACTTCTTTTGCAAACTCTCCCAGGTAGTGGGACGATCAATGCTATTGCAAACCACAATCCACCATAGAGATGCTCGATCGATTAAATGATTAGTGACACATTTAATTTTGTATTTCTCAACATATGTCTCTTCATGAAAGTAATCATCAAACTGACTGATAAATGCAAGTATAGTCTTTCCATCTCGAGATCCATTGAAAGTACGAAATTTGAAATTTCTTTTACTTATATTTGTTTCTTTGCGGATGGATTGAGCTTCAAGCGTCGCATTGATGGTACGTCGTATAAGATCTTCGGGTTGCGGTCCATCTTTGTTAGTGGTAGATTGTTGCAAATTGGCCAATTGAACTTGCAAAGCTGGTCGGGCTCTTCGTTGTTCATCAAGCTGCATCATAATTAAATCCAACTTCTGTTCCATCGTTGGTTCAGGAAGATCGCCTTCAGCCATTAAATCTTCCATATGTTGTTCCGTCATCCTGTAAAATCCAAAAGACCTCACACTCTTGAAATCTGATTAGCGGGATGAGTGTAGTTCAAAGTCAGGTATACAAGGCTTATATATATATTTTGGCTTTTGTAGTCTTTGTCTTTTGCGATTGCGGGATTTGTTATCTTCGTAGAAGTTGCATATAATCTTCGTATGACCTGCGTATGATGCCAATAGACATATTTCACGGTGGATTCTGTGCCACAGTGGATTCCGTGAGGTTTTATGGTGGATTCTGTAAACTTTGTTGACCAGGGCTCATACACAAAGTGGATTCTTTGTACGAGAAGTTGATGGGGATGCCTATCCTTTTCGGGCGTTTTATTAATTTAGTGTGTACATGGGTGATTCTATAGCGGGTGAGTCCGCAAAATACATATTAAATTAATAAAGGTTTATGAGTTTAGAGTGTGCACTTATGATAAATTAAGGTTAGGATTGATTTCTAACCAGTTGATTTATTTATGTAGCTGAAGACCGCTAGGTATTCACTTTTGTTAGTTTAATTGTATTATTTTACTAACGATTTTGAATGCTTCAGTTGATGTGTAGAGATAGCAGCATTGGCGGAGGAAAGCATTGGAGGATAGCATGTATTTGAGTTATCACTTATATTTTGATGGGCGCATACCTCAGGCATGGCGCCTATATTTTGTCGTACCTATTTATTAAGGCGTTGGATATTTATTTATTATTTTGTATGCGCATGGGTGCACGATTATGATATTTGTATTTGGACATTGTATTGGGTATGCTTGACTCTTTGGGCGCCCGTCCATTAACTTTACTTCTATTTTGTACTAAAGCAAACTCAAAAGCCAAAAGCATGCTATTTTGTAAATTTGGGCTATTATTTGAGCTTGAAGATGATTAATACATAAAATACATGCTTTGTAGAGCACTCACACAAGGCATGGGGGGAGATTGCATCCAATTGGTCTCTTGTTCATGTCGTGCATGCTTTCTACCTTGAGTTTTGTGCAAAAAGTAGAGTTCTTTTGTTCTTGGGGACCTTCTGGCATTCACTACGCTAGCATACAGCATCCGATCTGCGCATCAGTGGTATTAGAGCGAAGCTAAGATCGACAGCTTCCAATCACTACCCATCTTGTGTGAAGGCAGAGCTCCTGGAACGATCGAGCTCTATGGTGAGTCTCATCGCGAACAGTCAATACGGGTGGATTCCTAGCGGTCAAGAACCTCTATTTACAGCCTCTGACCGCGAAGGACTGGACGGAGGACCACGTCAATATCTCCTTCTCCAAGTCGTTTGAAAACAGAGATAGTAAGCCTCATCTCCATATCCATAAGTTCAATAAGCTTTAAAATAAAGCTTAGGGAGTTAATAGTAAGCTTTATAAAAGCTTACTTAAAGAAATTTGATCGACCAGTATTGTGGCATGCTGACGCCGTGATCAGGGAGGAAAAATCGGCCCCCCTCTCAGATTTCAACGACTCATTAGTTGGCTTAAGTTTTTCTTAAGCCTAAGTCAATTAAGTTTCACAAAACTTCAATCATACAAGTTCTGCAAGTCTACAACTTCTGCAAGTTCACCAAGTTAGTAGAGATCAAAACTGACTTATTTCAAAAACTCCCATAAGGACTGTTACTGTGCAGAAGCACATAACTGCAAAGTTGATCCTTGGAAGAATCTGTTCGCATACGCAGACTTGCTGAACCAGTTTCAGCACACGCAGAAGGTCATACGCAGAATTTACGAAGATTTCAAATCCCGCAACCGCAAAAGTCAAAGACCGTGAAAGCCAAACAAAAATCTATAAGCCTTGTACACCCGATTTTGAGCTACTCTCATCCCGCTAATTAGATTTTGAGAGTGTGAGGTCTTTTGAATTTTTACAGGATGACGGAACAAAATATGGATGATTTAATGGTTGAAGGCGATCTTCCTGAACCTACGATGGAACAAAAGTTGGATTTAATTATGATGCAGTTAGACGAAGAACGAAGAGCCCGGCAAGCTTTGCAAGTTCAATTGGCCAATTTACAAAGATCGACTACCAACAAAGAGGGACCACAACCTGAAGATCTTATCCGATGAGCCATCGATGCGACTCTCAAGCTCAATCCATCCGTAAAGAAACAAAGATAAGTAAAATAAATTTCAAATTTCGTACTTTCAATGGTAATCGAGATGGAAAAATTGTTCTTGCATTCATCAATCAGTTTGATGATTATTTTCATGAAGAGACATACGCTGAAAAAGATAAAATCAAGTGTATCACTAATCATTTAGTGGATAGAGCATCTCTTTGGTGGACCGTGGTTCGTAAGAGCATAGATTGTCCCACTACCTGGGAGAGTTTCAAGAAGAAGTTTATGCAGAAATTCATTCCTCCACAATTCCATGAAAAAGCCATAAAGCAATGGGACCTTCTTCAGCAAAGAGATCGTGAGCCTATTTCTCAGTACACCGAACGCTTCTGGAATGCCTTACTCCAACTACGCATTCTTGATGACATACCTGAAGTGACTCACAAGCGCAAGTATATGTCTAGATTACTTGGGCATTACTACGCTGAAGTCAATATGTTCAAGCCTACAACTCTTGAAGATGCAATTTCTTTAGCTCATGACACTGAAGACAAGATTCGAGGAAGAGACAAGCGTCCACAACAATTTCAAACAAATGGTAACTATGGTTCTAAGCAATTCACTTCAAATTTTAGAAGATTCAACCAAAGTCGATTTCCTTCATCATCTTTCCATAAGTCTTGGACAAAACCACCTGCTTTGCCATCAAATACCAATCAAAACCCTAAGCCATCTTCACAGCCAAATCCTAATATTCCTAGACTTTCTGCCATTGCAAACAATGTATCTAAAGCCAAACCTATAGTGTGTTACAAATGTCATCAACCTAGACATCTAGTAGCCAATTGCCAATCGAAGAAGCCACCTGTCCATATCAACTATCTTGGAGCAATGGAAGATGAAGAACATGAGGAAATGCCTGACTTTACGGAAGATGAGGACGACATTACTACTCCTTCGGATACTTTAACAGGTATGCCAACTCCACATTCTTTGTTGACAATGAAATGCTTAGTGCATGGAAAAGAAAATATTATTTTGCATGATGATGGTAGTACACATGATTTTATTTCTACAAAGTTAGTGAAAGAATTGAAATTACAAACTGTTCCTACGCATTATCGTATTAAAGCAGCATTCTTAGGCACAAGGTATAATGGAACATAAGAGGTGCATGATCTAGAAATTCAAATTGGTGAATATACTGAAAGAAGGAATTTTCTAGTTGTACCATTACAGTCTAATGATATTATTTTAGGTATACCTTGGCGTCATCAGCATAATCCTGACATAGATTATTCCACCCATTCAATTAATATTCATTTTCAAGGAAAAAATATTACATTGTATGGTATGCATGCATCTAATGCTTTTCCAGTGCTTACTCATACTCAAGCTAAACATGCATTACGTAAAAGTAATAAATCTTATCTAATTTGGGTGAATGAACTGCAAGCTAAAGAAAAACATATGCACCCTAGGCATAAAGAATTCCTTGCACAATTTAAAGATTGTTTTGCTGAAGATCTACCACCTGGACTACCTCGTTCATGTCTTGAAGACCACAAAATAAATTTAATTCCTGGTACACAACCACCTTGTAAAGCATCATATAGGCATAACCAGATAGAGCAAAAAGAAATTCAAAATCAAGTTGAGGAATTATTAAATAGAGGATTAATTAGACCTAGTAGTTCTCCATTTGGTGCACCTATTTTGTTGGTAAAGAAGAATAATAATACTTATCGTATGTGCATTGATTATCATGCCCTAAATAAGATTACTATAAAGAATAGATATCCAATTCCTAGGGTCGATGATCTTATGGATAAACTACAAGGTTCTGCCATATTTAATAAAGTAGATCTTAGATTTGGTTATCATCAGGTGAGATTAGATAAATCTGACATATTCAAGACTGTATTTAGAACACAATTTGGTCATTATGAATTTCTAGTGATGCCTTTTGGATTGACTAATGCACCTACTACATTTAGTAGAATGATGAATCGCATATTTTTGAAATATCAGCATTGTGTTATAGTATTCTCTGATAATATCTTAGTATTCAGTAAAATTGGGAAAGAGCATTATGAACATCTGTCTTTGGTTTTCAAGTCGTTGAAAGATAATCAATTGTATGCTAATTCGAAAAAGAGTGAGTTCTTTCAAACAGGAATTGAATATCTAGGTCATATTATGTCATCAGAAGGTATTAAGGTTGACTCTAAGAAGATAGAAGCAATATTGAACTGGCCTATACCTAAAAATGTGCATAAGTTACATTCTTTTCTAGGTCTTGCTAGTTTTTACAAGAAATTTGTGCGAAATTTTTCATTACTTGCTTTGCCTTTGACTAAACTTTTAAAGAAATGTATTGTTTATCATTGGTCTGATAATCAACAAAAATCTTTTGATTTATTGAAACATGCATTAACCCATGCTCCTGTATTACAACTACTTGATTTTAATAGACCATTCTTTTTAGTAGTTACTGATGCTAGTGGATCTGGAATAAGAGCCGTACTTATGCAAGATAATCATCCCATAGCCTATTCTAGCTGTAAACTGAAACCATTCGAACTTAAATATTCCACATATGATAAAGAATTGTTAGTTGTTGTACAAACTTTAAGACAATGGAAACATTACTTAATGGGTTATGAGTTTATGATTAAGACTGATCAACAAAGTATTAGACATCTCCTTAGTCAACCTCAAATATCTTACCGACATATCAAATGGGCAGCTTTTATTCAGAGTTTTCATCCCCTTATCCAATATCAACCAGGTAAAGAAAATGTAATAGCCGATGCATTAAGTAGAAGACTGACCATTCATAATATTTCTGTTATATCATTTGATTCTCTAACTCCTATGAAAGACACTTATCATCAAGACATTACTTTTCATGCTGATTGGAATAAATTAGTTGGAAATAACTGGATTCCTATTGATTCACTGTCTTACAATGATGGATTCATGTTTTATGAAAAGAGATTATGTGTTACAGTTCCATTTAGATCTTTTGTTTTGAATGAGATTCATTGTCCTCCATATCAAGGTCATAGAGGTATTATATCTACTTTGCGTATATTGACTGAAGATTTTTATTAGCCATATATGGACACTAATGTATCTAACTTTAGTTATGAATATTTGGTTTGTCAAAGAGTTAAGAGACATCATGGTAAAAAGTATGGTTTACTGATGCCTTTATCTATTCCATCAAGACCATAGGAAGAGATTTCTATGGATTTAATTACTAGTTTACCTGATACTAAAGCTAACCATGACATGATTTGGACTATTGTAGACAGGTTTAGTAAACAAGCATATTTCATTCCATGCAAGAAAACTTTAACAGCACATCAAGCAACACAATTGTTTTTTAAAACTGTTTTCACTAATCATGGATTGCCAAAAGTTATTATTTTTGACCGTGATTCTAGATTTTGTAATAATTTTTGGATTACTTTGTTTGCTAACCTAGGAACAAAGATTGATTTCTCATCTGCATTTCATCCTGAAACTAATGGACAAATAGAAGCCACTAACAGTACTATTTTAGATCTTTTACGTGCTTACACTATTTCAAAACCACACACATGGGACACATATTTGCATTAACTGCAGTTTGCATATAACAATACACCACACACAGCTACAAAGAAAGCACCATTTGAAGTGATTTATGGCTATAGATTGTCTACACATGTTGCATCTTTATCAAATAGAATTCAGAGTGCTGATAATATTGCTAATATGCACACTACTATTTTTTATGAGATTAAAGGCATGATTGCCAAAGCCCAGAAATCATATACAAAACAAGCCAATAAGAAAAGACAGGCCATGAATTTCAAAGTTGATGACTATGTTTGGTTAAGAATAGAAAAACGTAGATTACAAAGTGTAGATAAACACCCAATTGTAAAATTGGCACCTAGATTCTATGGACCATTTAAGATCATTCACAAAATCAATGACAATGCATTCAAGTCAGAACTACCACCTCACTGGAAAATTCACAACACCTTTCACATTAGTTTATTACGACCTTTTAGAGGCCAATTACCTATACACCCTGTTTATGAAAACCCACCTTTGTTAGATGAAGAGAGTGAAATGCTTGAACCTAAAGCTATCATAGATACTGACTTTATGACCACTAGAACTGGCCGTAGATATTCTAGATATCTGATCAAGTTTAAAAACCATCCTGTTGAAGAGGCTCTATGGATGGATGCTAGAGACTTAAATGCTTTCCCCACTCTGTTAGCTCCACATTGAGCTAATAGCAATTGAGGATAATTGCTATCTCACCCCGGGGGTATGATGCCAAGAGGAATATTTCACGGTGGATTCCGTGCCACGGTGGATTCTGTGAGGTTTTACAATGGATTCCGTAAACTTTGTTGACCAGGGCTCATACACAAAGTGGATTCTTTGTGCGAGAAGTTGATGGGGACGCCTATCCTTTTCGGGCGTCTCATTAATTTAGTGTGTACATGGGTGATTCCATAGCGGGTGATTCCGTAAAATACATATTAAATTAATAAACGTTTATGAGTTTAGAGTGCGCACTCGTAATAAATTAAGGTTAGGATTGATTTCTAACCAGTTGATTTATTTATGTAGCTGAATATTTATATTTTGATGGGCGCATACCTTAGGCATGGTGCCTATATTTTGTCACACCTATTTATTAAGGCGTTGGATATTTATTTATTATTTTGTATGCACATAGGCCTATGATTATGATATTTGTATTTGGACATTGTATTGGGTATGCCTGACTCTTTGGGCGCCCATCCATTAGCTTTATTTCTATTTGTGCTAAAGCAAACTCAAAAGCCAAAAGCGTGCTATTTTGTAATTTGGGCTATTATTTGAGCTTGAAGATGATTAATACATAAAATACATGCTTTGTGGAGTGCTCACACAAGGCATGGGGGGAGATTGCACCCAATTGGTCTCTTGTTCATGTCGTGCATGCTTTCTACCTTCAGTTTTGTGCAAAAAGTAGAGTTCTTTTGTTCTTCGGGACCTTCCGGCATTCACTACGTGAGCATACAGCATCCGATCTACGCACAAGCTTATGACCTTTTGCATTTGTTGAAATGGGTTCAGCAAGTTTGCAAATAGGAACAGGGTCTTCCAGAAGGCAATAAACGAACTCTGTGCTTCTGTGTATAAACAGTCTTTATGGGAATAGTTGAAGTAAGTCTGTTTTGATCCTCTGTGACTTGCAAGACTTGCAGGAGTAAAACAACTTGGAGGACTTAGATGATTTAGAAGCTTATGTGACTAAGCTTTAAGAAATCACTGATCACGAATTTGATTTTGGAGGGGGGCTTTTTTTTTGCGTCGATTCTGACGCTGAGGTACCGCGTTCACAGACGTCAAATTTTTTTAAAGTAAGCTTTGTAAAGCTTACTATTAAGCTTACTAAGCTTTATTTTAAAGCTTTTTGAACTTTTGAATATGGAAGTAAAGCTTACTGTCTTTTTTGAAAAATGACTTGAAGAAGGAGATGTATACGTGGTCCTCCGCCTCCTCAGGCCGGTCCTTCGCGATCAGAGGCTGCAGATAGGGGTTCTTGACTGCCAGGAAGCCACCGATATCGACCGTTCACGACGAAATTGACTGTAGAGCTCGATCTTTCCAGGAGCTCCACCTTCCCACAAGATGGTAAGCGATTGGAAGCTCTCGATCTCAGCTTTGCTCTGATACCACTAGTGCACAGATCGATGTCATAAGCGCGCGTAGTGAGCGTCAGAAGGTCCCCAAGAACAAAAGAACTCTACTTTTTGCACACAAATCAATGTAGAAGACTTGCACGACATGAACAAGAGACCAATTGGGTGCAATCTCCCCCCATGCCTTGTGTGAGCGCTCCACAAAGCATGTATTTTATGTATTAATCATCTTCAAGCTCAAAAAATAGGCCAAATTACAAAATAGCACGCTTTAGCTTTTGAGTTTGCTTTCGTGCCAAATAGAAATAAAGCTAATGGGCACCCAAAAAGTCAAGCGTACCCAAATACAATGTCCAAATACAAATATCTAAATCGTGCGTCCATGCGCATACAAAAATAATAAATAAATATCAAACGCCTTGATAAATAGGCGCGACAAAATATAGGCACCATGCCTAAGGTATGCGCCCATCAAAATATTGACGATAACTTGAATACACGCTATCCTCCAATGCTTTCCACTGCCACCGCTGCTATCTCTACACATCAACTGAAGCTTTCACAATTGTTAGTAAAATAATACAATTAAACCAAAAAAAGTGAATATCTAGCAGTCTTCAGCTACATAAATAAATCAATTGGTTAGAAATCAATCCTAACCTTAATTTATCATGAGTGCGCACTCTAAAATCATAAACGTTTATTAATTTAAATATGTATTTTGCAGAATCACCCGCTATGGAATCACCCATGTACACACTAAATTAACAAAACGCCCAAAAAGGATAGGCATCCCCATTGACTTCTCACACAAAGAATTCACTTTGTGTATGAGCCCTGGTAATAAAAGTTTATGGAATCCACCGTAAAACCTCACGGAATCTACCGTGGCATGAAATCCACCATGTAATATGCCTCATGGCTTCAGTATAGTGGCTACAAGACCCTTATTCGATTTCTGTACTAAGTCCATAAATGTTTAGCATGTAACCAAGCTAGTATCTTCTAAGAAAAACTCCTCTCTCAAAGTGCTTTTAAACTTTTCTCAATTTGAATCTTACCTATACAAGGTCAAAATCTACTCTTTAAGTGCCTGCATGGCAAGGAGTGAAGTATTGACTCCATGCATACTGTGGAACCCTTTTAAAATACATTTTTGATGCATATAATTACAAATAAGCCCATATATTATGCCCATCAAACTACTTCATCTCATTATCAACTATCGGCAAACCATTTATGGCTACAAAATCATGGTTATCTACATCTAACTATTGTTGTTCTTATTGCCACTACTATTGCAACAGAAATAATATCTACCTTTGTTATCTCTAGACCTTACAAAAGAACTAGAACCCATTGCATCATCCATGCCTACAAACCTTCCAATGGCCTTCACATTGGGTCTAGTAAATGGGGCGTATAAGGAAGAATACCTTAAACAAAACAAGTCTAAGAAACCCAATACATGTACCCACTGCAAGTGCACAAGACCCAAACTCTAAGACAAGAAATACAAGTATACCCTCTTATGGACTAAATGTCTCTTGTAAATACACATAAGGCATATACAACAGCTTCAAATTTCATCCCAAACCTAGTAAACTCAATCATAGAAGGTATATCCTACCATTGGGGTAGGGGTCCAAATGGTGGAATATATAAAGGAAGTAGGAAACCCTATATGAGATGGATTTTGGTACTTCAAACCTATTATTTAATATTATGAATAGCACAAAAAAAAACCAAGTAAATAAGCTCCAAATCCTCTCAAATATTTCTTCTTGGATAGCCCAAAGGTTCACGCTTCAAGCCAAGACCCTAGAACGAATGAAAGATGCTAGAAAAGCATCTACATTTAGAAATACCTTGCTATTTACCCTATCAAAACCTTCTGTGTTTTAGCCCAGAGAAGCCACAAAAACCCCTTTTGATGACCCAAAATCATTCCCTCAATGTGAGAAAGTATTCAGTCATGTTCTTGCTTGTCCAAGTTTGGAAAACCTATAGAGAATGGAGAAAGTCACTTCAGCCCTATCATACCTTGTTTAGAACAGCATGCATCTTCCTTAGATCAGTTTAAAAACCCTTCTTCCAAGTCTTCTTGCATAAGCTTTGATAGCTTATCTTTATGCTCTAGTTTGAAAGCTTGTGAAACCCCACAAGATGCTTGCAACTCATCTCCCTTGCCTCTCCTATTTGCTCAACATTAAGGCCCTGATTCTTTTTTGTGCCATTTTTCTTTTGTTGGCTATGTCCTTCTTACTTTCTTTTGACTTAATGCCCCTTACAACCTTACCAAAGCTCCTTTACAAGGATTCTATTAAATTCCATTTCTTTCTCATACAAGGCCACATGGAAACTACACTTTCCAAGTCATAACATAACTAATTCTTTTAGTACTCTTATGAAGAAAGTGAGCCCGGAGTGGAAGCATGCAAGCGGAAGCAAGAGCTATGGTGGAAGAACTAAGATATATATGTGTGTGTGTAGAAACTCCAATAGTCTCAATGTGTGACTGACCTTATCTTTATTCAAATGTCCCTTCCCTTTATTCAAATGTCACTAAAAGAATAAAGAATGAAGTGGCAATGATGGGCACACGCCATGTGTCGTGTACAGGTATGTGCATATTGTCAGTGTAGTAATACACGAGTGACTAGGCATAGACACCTTGACCACCAACAACCTCCCACTTAAATTTGAATGTGCCCCTAGTGAGGAGAGAATAAGAAAAAAGTGACAAAGTACAAATGTACATAAGTACAACAGGATGAGAAAAGGTGCCCTCTCATCCAATGTACATCAACTTCCTAATGCAAAACGCTCTACCAAGAGACTTTCCATGAGCAGATCTACAATATTTTGGCTAGTAGAGATCTTAATAAGGCCAATAGACTTGTCCTCAATGACCTCTCGAGTGAAGTGGTAATGCATCTCAATGTGTTTTGTCTTCACATGGAGGACCAAGTTCTTAGATAACTAGATAGCACTCATAGAATTTGAGTGTAGTATAGGGACCATATAAGTAATACCAGGGTCTGGCCTAACTAGAGAGCCTCCTTGCAAGTCTCAATGATTGCAATATTCTCACTCTTGATAGTAGAGAGGGTCGTGCATTTATGTACCATGGACATCCAAGAAACAGCATCTCCAACAAAGATAAAGAGATATCAAGAGGTGGACTTCCTACTATCTGCATGTCGAACATAATCAAAGTCATGTATCCCATGACTCCTATATCTTGGCTACTATAACATATGCACATAACTGATGTTCCCTTTAGATACCTCATGATACCCTTGACGACATCCCAATGTCGTCTACCAGGTGTAACCATGCTACAACTCCCACTACAAATGCTATGTGAGGATGAGTAGCTATCATGGCATACATCAACCTGCCCATGATGAATACATAAGGGATCTTGGTCATCTTGGCATTTCGCTCATCAAACTATAGATAATCAGGTTGACTAGCCTTCACATGAGAAGGTAGAGGACAATCGATAGGTGTACCATCCATGTAAAACTAGTTAAGGACTTTTTGGATATACTTCTATGACAAATAAATGAGCCCCCTTAGAGCAATAGCATGTGATATGCATCCCAAGAATGCGTGAGGCTTGTCCCATGTCCTTTATCTCAAAACCCTTTCTTGAGCTAAGTTTTCAAGGCATCCAGCTTTTCATGAGCTCTCCTAGTAATAAACATATCATCCACATAGAGTACCAAAATCATAAGGTTGCCATCATGAGCCTTCTTCATGTATAAACATGGATCCATAGTACTATATCCTTGTGAATGCATAGAATCATCAAACTTGTGGTACCACTACCTAGGTACTTGATTAAGGCCATAACTGCTCTTTCTCAACTTGTATAATAGGTGTTCCCTGCCTTTTTCTTCAAAGCCCTTAGGTTGCTACATATAGGTCTCATCATGTATGTGTCCATGAGAAAAGTCATCTTTACATCCATCTGATAAAGGTTTACGATCTAGCTGAGCAACTAGTGCTAGTACCAAGCATAGGGTCATCATTTTGACCACAAGATAAAATACTTTATTAAATTCAACCTCATATTCTTTCTTGAAATCTTAAGCTACCAATTTGGCCTTATAAGCAAGCTTGGGATGTAAGGGATACTTTCAACTTGTATACCCACTTGCATGACAATGCCTTCTTGCCATTAGGCAAAGGAACCAAATCCCATATATGGTTAGCCTGTAAGGAGTCAAACTCTAATTGTATAGCCCTATTCTATGAGTGACTATCATCTTTGTACATGGTCTCATCATAAGAGATGGACTCACCTACATCTGTCACCATAACATAATCCATGGAGGTGTAAAACATTCAGGCTAATGTCTAGCTCTAGTAGACTGCCTCTCAAAGCAGGCTAATCCTATACAATAGGTGGGGCTTGGGCCACTAGAGCATCAGTTTGTTGTTGCACGTTGTCTAGCTAGTTGTATGGAAGTAGGAGGCTCCTCCTGAAAGATCACCCTATATACCTCAACTACCTCTTCAGGTTGCTTATGCATCTTTTTCTCTTGAAGAATGACATTATCGCTATAGAAAACCTTGCAAGCTTGTAAATCCCATAGGTGATAGCCCATCTCACGTACATCCCCATAACTAAGAAAGATACCTTTCATGAACTTAGGATCTAGCTTACTACGCTTGTCCTTGGGACCATGGCAGAGTGTCTCACAACTAAAGATGCACAAATGAGTATATAATAGAGGTTTTCGAGTCCATACCTTCTCTGTAACTTGGCAATCAATAGCAATGTAAGAGATTTGATTAATAAAGTGTATGATAGTAGTAACTATCTTAGCCCAAAAGTGTTATGTCAATAGTGCCATGTTATGTCAATAGCCAAAAGCCCATTGATAGAGTAACAAAAATCATTTGTATCAACCAAAATGATATGCAATGCTACACTTCCCTCTTGCAACATCAATGCTTTACATAGCAAACCTTGTCAATCTATCATAATTAAAACATTTATGCCTAGGATATACCCATCTTACATCAATAGCTGGAGGATAGAAAGCTTCATGAGTTAAAGCATGGTAGACACACACTATATACTAACTGAATATATTGACCTTAGCATTTGTGTAGCAAACAAGGCAACTTGCAAAATTCAAGGATGATAGAACCACCTAGCTACTTCGAGTTATCATCTATCTAAGCCCTTGTTCAAGTGATGAGATCGATAATAATAAAAATATGATAAATGAGACAACAAAGGTGACCAATAAACAATCTATGTTATCACATGTTCAATTTACCCTAGCCCTCGTCTATGCAATCACCACATTAGGAGAAATATGGACTCTATTTTTTTCCCCTTAAGGGGTTTCTCTCTCTCTCTCTCTCTCTCTCTCTCTCTCTCTCTCTCTCTCTCTCTCTCTCTCTCTCTCTCTCTCTCTCTCTCTCTCTCTCTCTCTCTCTCTCTCTCTCTCTCTCTCTCTCTAAAAAGAGATTCCAAAATAACGTTATAATAAGAGATCTTCTACAATAAAGAAAATTTTGTATTTATATTTTGAATAGCATTCACCTATTATTTCATCCCAAAACTATAGGATAAGATCACTTTTTCTCAAAATCTTGACAACTAAACAAATACAATTCTATTTTCTCCAAAAATGAAGCCAATCATTGGCATATGACTCTTTAATACCCTCATGACTCTTCAACATTAAAATATATTAGAAACATTCTAATTCTCGCTTCTTAAAAGGACGAAAGTTAAAAAATGGTATAAGTTGACACACATCATATTTTAAGTTTATTTTTTACCCAAATACACCTTTTTTGACTTGAGAGTTTCCTTGTAAATTTTTATCTCTTTTGGACAAGTATATGTCCATTTCTAGGTATGTTTTCCTTCCCTCTAAAAGCTCTAGTTTTATCCCAAAATTTGTGTACTCTACTCTTTCCCTCCAAAATATGGTTTCTTGCATATAAAATTTTCTAAAGCAACGTCATTGAGGATTGGTTTTGATGTCATTTTCTGAAATCAAATAATCAACATCTACAATACTCTCTACACTACTATAAGCAATCTCCCTCTTCAACACTATACTATAAGAAATCTCCCTCTTCAACAGTCTATACTACAAGCAATCAAGTGATAATGCAAGTATCATTATTTTTTAATCTTTGTGATATTTTTATTCTTCATAATTGTTGTTTAATCCTTAAGCAACAATTCATGTAGAGAGAGAGAGAGAGAGAGAGAGAGAGAGATTATCTGACTGTGTGAGATAAACTAAGAAAATAAGTGATAGAAAGACTAAGAGTACATTTAGGCAGAAGATAAGATAATGCTATTGTTATTCACTATCGAAGCTTTTGTATAAATGTCTTTAATAATCTTTGACCAATTCTTATATATATATATATATATATATATATATATATATAGAGAGAGAGAGAGAGAGAGAGAGTCTAGAGAGAGAGAGAGAGAGAGAGAGAGAGTATTTTGGATAGAACAAAAGATAATATTCAAGCCTAATTAGAAGTTGATTCCAAGATAAGATTAGAGGCTAACTATGGGTTGATTAGGGTCTATCATGACTAAAATCAAGTGAAAGAGTTAAGATCCAATTGGCTTAAAAAGAATACATATTTAGTGAATCAAAGGGATATAGTTATATAATTTGAATGTTAATCCAAGTTAAAATTGTTATACATTTTTCTTTGTAGGATGGAGGTGCAGAACGATGTACTAAAAGAAAGAGAGATATTCGCTTCCAATTGGAGGATGAATATGCACCACTATTCAAAAGAACTATGGAAAGGGATGATACAATAAGAAATAAATGCATGAAAAAAAAATGTGAATCTTTGGGTTGATGAGGGTGCATTTATCCACCTGATCCAATAACTCAAAGGCCACCACGATTTAATGGGCTTACATCATTTGTAAAGTTTGTTTGTGAAGGCAATGAAGGATTGTATGGATACACATGTAGACTTGTGACACAAGGATCAATAGGGTGCATCAAGCCTTAACAAATATGTAGAGACAAGATTACAAGGGTGTGTGTAGTCTTTAATAGAAAAAGATAGATTGTTGGCCTGAGAAGGATAGGGAGAATCAAAGCCTACAACAAGCAATGTCTACCACTAAAGATGCTATGCATGCTGCTACACAGATATAGAATATTGAGTTACAATCTAAAATTATCGAATTGGAGAAGGAAAATAGAAACTTAAAGAGGAAGCTCATAAAAACTTTAGAGATTGGGCCCACTTTAAAAACCAAAGAATCACGTTAGCACATCCGATTAGTTAAACCAATTCATCAATTAGCAAAAAAGAAAGTGGACAATATCATAGATGGATATATGCTTAATCTTCTACAATGAGAAATATTTTTTCTCATGTAGATAATGATAGTATTTCTAAAGTCCTTGGCAAGGATATGGTCAAAAATGCATTGAAAAATCGTAAATTTAAGGATATTGTGGAAGTGTCGCACGTGAACGTCTTAGGGATGTAAGCAACTTGTTTAGTGCTATAGATACCCAGGGATTATATGACAAGGTGGGATTGAGTTCTGAGTCATACAGTATGCTCCATCAGTAATTGGATACAGGTTTTAAGCAGGTCTTTAAAACTAAAGCGACTAGTGCCTTTGCCAAAACCATTTCATGTGAAGAAGGATAAAAAACAACTAAACGAGAAAGTTTTAGAACTAATTGGTGAGCCTACACATCTGGAACACACGCACATATTGAAGTATGGTTCCAAAGAAGTTACCTTTGTATTGAATGCATCCAACAACTTTGTATTAGATATATGTAGGGTGTAGGTGGCTATAGTCAAGTTCTACAATATGTCTTTGGAAGAATGTAGAGGCAAGCTTAAGTTTGTCCTCAAACTTGACGAGAGTGAGATTATCAAGGGGCAAAAACTTGAATGTGTGAGTATAAGACTTATGAATCGAGTATTGGATCCCAACATCAATGAAAACCATCCTTTATACTTCAGTGTGCAATCGGAGAATGAAATATGGTGGCTCACAGCATTTGAAGTACCAAAGGAAGACCATGAAGTACTTAAAGTTTTTTTAAACCTCACTAATATACCTAGTATTATTCAATAGCAAAATAATGGAGAAACTTTACATGTTGAAGGATTTGGGGACTATCAAGTTGAATGGTATCTTGCAGGTGATTTAGAAACAATGAACTATATGTTTGGTTTATCGAATGCAAAAAATGCAAAATTTCCATGCATATATTATATGAAAACTAGGAAGAAAGGGAAACATGGAAAGAAAGAATGGCTTGCCAAGATAGGACAACAAGGTACTCCAACACGTGATCAGAAAGTCATGAGAAATGGAGTGCTAGTCCTAGTGGATCCAAATTGACACCCTATTTTGGAAATACCTTTGATAAGGGTTCACTTTTGCACATTGCATTGTTTGGTTAGAATAATTGAGAAGCTAGTGAATGAATATGTATGCTTTGCATACAAGTGCAGCCTATATGAGAAGTTGATGCTACATGTAGGAAGGTAGAACAAGTTCTCTCTAAAGTTGGATTGCATAGAGGCCAAGTAGAAATAAAAAGGATGAGAAAAAATTTAGGCAAGAGTAGAAATATCCCTTACAAACCATGCTTTGGTAGACCAAAGCCTAGGAAGTTTGTATCTCCACCTTGAGATGAAAAAGGCAATATACTTATGAAACAATGAGAGCAGTATGAAGCATGGAAAAAGTTGCACCTTACTATTCCATATTAGAGCAATGGGGGAAGAACGAGGATTGCAAAGGTAGAAGTGTGGATACACCTAAATAGATTAGCAGCTCTCTTACAAAAGTTGAGGTTTAGGGATGGTGATACCAATACATTTAAAGAGACAATTGCTGAATTTCACAACTCTATGGTGGAGGCATGGACTTCAAACAGCATAACACACTACATGGTCAGTATTGTCAACAGTACAAAAATATATCATCATTACAAATTATATTGTGTTTCTAATCTCTCTTTCTTATGCAGCATATACTTGAGGCACATGGTCCATACTTTGTAGATCAAGGGAGATTAGCAGTATGGTCAACTCAAGGCATGGAACAATCTCATTGGCAAGCTCGTTGTGCTTTTCAAAAGACAACTGATCATGGAGATGGTATCAATGATTCCAATTCTATAAAGGAAATTATTCCAATGGTGGTATAGAAGATTAGAGATACAATACAAGGATTAAAAAAAGAAGTCCAAAACCTCTCAAGTAGAATCTATAATGAGGGCAATATATGAAGTGAGGAAAGCAAGATATGAAAATAGCATAGTTAGAAAACACCATGCAAAATGGTTGGCAACCCAACAAAGAGATGTCAAGAAATGGAGACCTAGATAAAGAGTACAATTTTGATGCATTTAGAGTCCAAGAGAGAGTACAGGTACTAAGGATATGACTGATCAATACTCCTACCTTAAACATGTGATGTCACACTCTTATCTAAAGCTTTAGATAGTTTGTCTATTTAGATTTTGCTAAAATAGCATTTTGTAAATTTTATTTAAATTTTCAAAGGTTAGAGCTATGTTTTTCAAAGTTTTGATATCGATTGCTCTATCTTTTGGGTCTATTGATCTTAAACCACACTTCTTGGAAGAAGGGACAATGTAACAATGCCTATCTTGGAGAGTGAAGTTTAAGGTTATCTCTACATGAGTTCTTTATTTGACTATAGACATAAGATATTGTTGGAACTTTCAAAAAAGTAAATTTAAATTAAGAAAAGTCAAATTTGAAATCCTAAGACAAAGATTTGAAAATTCAAAACCTTGAAACATTCACTAGCCTAGAGAGAGAAGGGTATGAAGGGGGGTGGCAAGCTCAGGTAAGTTACTCATGAATATATGTATGCATATCACGTGGGTCCAAAATAAGGTATTTTTAAAATATATTTGTTATACATTTTTACATACAAAAGGTTGTAATATAAAGGGGTTACTTACAAATTGAATAGAAAATGGTTATGTTTTATCCAAAAACAATCACAGATAAAGTTTTTTATAAATAGGTATTGAATGCCCTGTGATGTGGAGAGGATATACAAATAGTAATTTCCCTAAGGTGGCAGGAGATAGAGAGAGAAAGAGATGGGGTGGAGGAGAGAGAGAGAGAGAAAGAGAGATAGAGACAGAAGTTCATTTATGCTATAGTAAGTTTGAAAGTTCATTTATACTAAAGTAATTTTAAATTTTATTTATACTAAAGTAATTTTAAAGTTAACATATACTAGAGTAAGTTCAAAAGTTTTGTATTTAAGTCAAGTCTCCCCTTTCATTTTTTCCCATTGTTCTTGACTCTACCCTCCACTTTTCTATCCTACATCATCACAACCATGAAACGTTTCAAGCTTCCTATCAAGAAGCACATGCAAGATTCTGAATCTAGTGAGCATACTATGAGTGATAATAGCCCCCTGGCTAGCCAACAATGGTGGTGCTACTGTGCCCAACAATGATAGCGCTACTGTGGCCAACAATGGTGGCCCTAGTGTGGTCAATAATGATGGCCCATCTATCAAGAATAATGGTCCACCATCGTTTAGAAATAGTGGTCCATGTGCCCCAATTACTCCAACTCCCACTACTACTCTAGCTAATAATACATATTCTCCAATAAGTAAGAAGCGAAGATGAAGACCAAGCATAGCTACTCTATGTGAGATAAGTAAATTCCAAAAGACTACCAACTTAATTTTTCCTAAGGTACCATTCTTTAGGTTGGTGCGAGAAATACTACAAGATCTGCATTTAGGGAATCATCACAAGTTCTTTTCAAGGAACTACACAAGGAATGTGGAGTGGTAGTTAAGCCAAGCCTGCTTGCTCTCCAAGAGGTAGCTGAAAGCTGCTTGATTGATCTCATGAGTGATGATTAACTTCTAACTATTCGTGCATAACATATCACTCTTAAGCCCATAGATTTGATTCTTATTTGTAGAATTCATAACAACAAGGATACATTTAATCTTATGTCAAGAATATGCTTTGAGAAGCTACCTTGTAAATATACGTTTAGCTTAGGTCTCGATTGTAGATTTTATGGAGCTTAAATTCTAGTTATCCTTTCAATAGACCTTCAAGTATTTAATAGCAGTGATGGCCTTCAAAATAGAGCTAAATTTTGCCTAGCTCTAGTTGTACTTGGTGTAATATACTATCTATCATGTATTGTGGTTTCATAATTCTATATCCGATATGTGATTCTCTATTTTACCCATGACTTGCATTTTATGAATTTTTAAGTTTTCAATTTTGCATGTAGTTTTATTGAGGATAAATTTTATGTACAATCACACACATGTCAATGAACAGTTCTACTTGGGCCGATACACTATATCTTTACTGTATTTTATGGTTTGAAAATACTATGTCTGATATATAACATTCTGTTTTGCCCATGATTTGTATTTTATGAATTTATAAGTTTCCAATATCACAAATAGTTTGGTCAAGAATACATTTAATACGCAAGTACACACACAGTGAATTTCTTCTATTCTCAGTGAAGTATAATATTGTTAATGCATTTTTCCAAAAAAAGATTTAATCATCAATTTTATAAATCGGAATCTCATGAAACTTCGAAAGCTAAAAAAATGGCCCCATCATAAGCCTCTGGGACACCTCACTTGAGGCTCATTTGTGGGGTCGTTAATTTGGGAGATCATGGCTCCTCTGGGGACACCTGGCCAAAGGCTCACACATGTGGAAAATCAAGGCTCCACACGCAAGCCTCTGGCCAAGTGTCCTAGAGGCTTCTAATGGGGCTTCTTTTTTGGGTGGTTGATATGTGTCCTAGAAGAGTCCACATGTAAAATTTTGAGTCAATCTAATCACTCGTTATATTTTTTCTAAAATCTAGATACATTAATTCAAGTTTATTGATTTTAAAAAAGTTTGGCATTAAGTTGAAAGTTTCACCTTATTTTACCCATTTGAGTTCTGTGTTTCAAGTTCTCACTCTTGGAAAACATGGCACGCACCAAGCAAGAGACTTAGATATTCTCCCCCAAAACTCCCCCGTAGAGGCAACCTCCCCCTACTCCACCACCACGCCACCATTGCAAGCGTCATGATGGAAGCTAGGCATAGTGGCCCTCCAAGAGACCCACAATTATCAAAAGACTACCTATATCTTGATACCAAAGGCTACATTCCAAAAGGTGGTACATGAGATAATGTGGAACATACTGATTAGAAATGGCAAGAGACAGTTCCCCAATAATTCAAGTGTGGATGGACTTGACCGATGGACTACCCCCATGCCCTCCTTGCACTACAGGAGGAAGCTGTTGAAGCCTTGATCGATGGACTTCCCCCATACCCTCCTAGCACTATAGGATTCACAAATAGTGAGATTCTTTCAATGATGGAGAGATAGTCTTGGCGGAGAGCAGCACACAACAATAACAGTCTACTAGTGAACCATTTATGGAATCTAGCTTTTGAAACGATTTTATAAAACCATGTTTGTATTGGATTATATGTAAATTATTATAAATATAAATATAATTTTTTTCGTGCATCTAAGTTTTATTTAGTCACTTTTTATTTATTTATTTAAGTTATCCTTACGTGTCTTTGAAAAAATAAATATTACACATAAATTTGATAAAGTATTGTGTATTAAATTTAAATAACAAATCATGTTGCATATAAATATGATAAATAACTATTACATTCAACTACAAACAATAATAAATGGCACGTATCGCAAACTACATTGCACGCAAATCTAACAATATCGACTTTTATTAATACAAGAGAATATTATAAACTACATTACATTGCAAAAGAGACATCATTAGGTAATAAGTATATCTAATATGTCTTAGACTTCTCAGAGCTAGGCTTCCCATGGTTAGAGCTACTCTTTATCATATACAACAATACATTTTGCCCCAAAAATTCCTACCTAATGACAGTGGGATCTTTAACTCCGGCAACCATAGCATGGGCCACCATGGAGAAAAATGGGCAAGACCTAGTACTAGTGAGTGAACAAGTAGAGCAGCTTCGAACATCGAAGCAACACTACTTTCTCCAAGCTAGAGTTGGTCGTGATGATCTTGAAGGGGCCAACTTGCCAACCTTCGTCAGTGCCCTTAGCTTCAAGAAGTTCTCAGCGAAATTGGCCACTAGATCGCCCACCTTGCCTAGATGAAAACTCATCTATATATAGATAATGTCTTGTGTCACATAAGTTCAGTATCAGACTCACTATTTATGGAGTGTTAAAGATATATACTTCAATTTTGTGTGCAACTTCACCCATAGGGTCTCCAAGGAATGTGGTTTCACAACATGAAATTTGGCCGAGATCCGGATCCCTATAAGAGCCATGTCCATAAGATCATCCTCCTACATAAAAGACTCCTGCACCTACATGGGTCTAGATCCTAATAAAACTTCATGGCTCATGTTTGGGTGCTTGAATATGATTTAGGCCCCCAGACATAGCGAGCCTACATACAGGGCTCCTCAAGTGCTCAATCCTAATCAAATTTCATATTGTGGGTCCACATGCCCTGGAGGCCCTATGAGTGAAGTTGCATTGAAAACCAAAAACATTATCTTCTCTACATCATCTATTTGTCAGTGTAATGGAGCATCCAGGTTTTCTCCTGCAATCGAGCTACCCTCATCTCTCTCCTAGGAAGATATCGTGTAGTTGGATTGAGGACTAAAAAGGATTTTTTGTAAGTGCTCAAAGTTCTAGTTGACGATGTCATACTCTGGTGCTGCATCCTTAATTTTCTTTTGGATACTCAAACATAATGGCAAAGATATCATCGATGCTCATGCCATCATATCGAGCTACCTCATCCACATGTGGTGGGGCATTCTATACATCAAAATCTAAAAAATCATGTGGTGCATCACACACCATGATACAATATAGATCTTCTTCTCTTATCTCCAATATCTCCAACACATCTTGCATAAATAGGTATTCAAGCCTCTCGATGGTGACAACAGGGAGAGAAGTAAGGGGTGGCTCATTGCTTAGCATCTCAATAGGGTAGGGAAGTGGGTGTACAATAGCTAAGCTTTATACAATCTCCTTGCTTGGATCAAGAGCAACTTTCTCATGCTCTCTCTCAAAATATTATCGTTTTTGTTGAGAGGGTGCATCAAAATCTTTCTCACTATCATCTTGCACATCAGTGCACAAAAGTTAGATGGCAAAGACTACATCACACTCAATGAGATCCATCGTGATGTGGACTTGGGATGAGGTGGGTACAGCCCTAATGCACAGATTTGTTGCCCCACATGTACTAGAGCTTGATTTATTACCTTTGCATGGCTTAATTGGGCACGTAGAGTATACAAAAAATCTATCGGAATCCACCTAAGAGCAGAGTCCCAAATGGAGTAAGTGAGAGGGTTTTTCTCATCTCAAAATGATGCCAATATGCTAGAGCTAGGATCTACCATGGAAAGTGAGCTCTCTAGATTCAAGGTCATGCAAAACCTCGGACAAATCTGGCCTCCTATAGGCATGTAGCATATGGAGCTAATCCATGAAGCAAAGGTGGGAGTAGTAACCATGGCACAAAGAGAGTGAATGAAGGAGAGCACATGTATAAAGAAGTAGAGAATGAAAGTGAAAATGAGTTTGAAGTTCTAAATTTTATGTATCAAGGGTTTTAAATAAAGGTCCTTATAAAAATTTTAACCTTAGAGTTTCAAATTAAAGCCCTTACCATAGATACTTTATTTCAATAATTGAAAGCCACCATCATAATTACTCAAATAGATAAATGATGCATTATACTTCATTATATCCTCAATTATGTTTGGATTGCTGAGTATGTTCCAATCTAACTAAAGAAAATATTAGATTTTTTAAAGAAAAATATCTAAAGGTCTTTCAAACACAATAGCTAGAAATCTAAAAACTTCCAATGCTTATTTTCATTCCTTCTAACAACAAAGCGAGTGCTCAAAAAATGAGTAGAAGAGATGAGTTGCAATATATCATTATGCAAAGATAATAATCCAAAGGCTACAAGACTCCAGCCTACAATTTAATCATGATTTTAACCAGTGAGATTGACTAATTCCAACATATATACTCACATGCTTGGATCACAAGAAACCAAAATTATCAAAATTAAAAGTACGCAGAAGTTTTTAAAAAAATTGTATTCACTCTCTATAAGAATTTTTACAAGGATTCCACTATCTCAAGGATATGTGGAGAAGCACATTGCTTACATGTCAGGGATTGTTCACTACGATTCCTGACCTTTCTATTATCTAACTGGAAATAGAAGTTGCACAAGGGCTCATTGGACATTAATTGGATTCCTTGTCTTAGAAAAGAAATGGGTAAATGACTCTCTATACTGACTACAAAAGGATTATGACTATTCCACAAGATAACCATATCTATGAGAGCTGTATGTATCTCATCTCGAGTATCTTGATCCAAGCCAATCTACTTCCCTCGCAAAATTTGCCATCTTCTATATCGAAAGAAAATGCATAGAGTTTGTCTAGTAATGAAATACTTGTAATTAAAAATATATATAGTAAGTAAGAGTAACTAATACAACAATTCATCCAAGCAATACCTATATCAATTAAATCAAGGCACACAATTCACTAGAAAATATTTACTTGAAGGCAAAATCTGATTGATTAACCCTACACTTGATCGTCTCACTAAACTATGTTCTTTTGACTTGTCATCATGAGTCACCCAATAGAGCTGACTAATCCATTCCTTAGACAAACATTTGTGTTGATAAGTAATCTTTGTTTTCTTTAGAACCTCACATGACCCAAACAAATGTGCAAACAATGAAAATGGAATAATTAAGATGCACATCTTTGGATCTTGTGGTAGGTTTCATACCACTATTGATGTCAAACTTACATGATCCTGACAACTCCAAGCTACCAATTAACCATTCACAACTAGATAATGGTAGTAATGGGACATGCTGCAATCTCTGACTTTCTACTACATACAATGAATTATTAAAAAAATATAGTTTGAGTTGCAAGTTGACTTATAGAGTTACTATCATAGATCAAAGAACCTATATCTTCATGCCAAACATGTATCTTGCCGCTCAAACATTCCACATTCTGCCATTCATGTAGAGTCAATGGATATAGAGTTATCAGTAAAACATATTTGAATTAGAACACTGCAAAGATTATAAAAAATAACTTTGATACAAATGAATAAACAATGTTAAAATTTAGAAACTTACTATTTTGTTTATCATTTGCAATGTAGTTCTCATCGTACACACAGATTTGTTTATGAGTATAAATATATTAAATCAAAACTTTTGTTACTGTACTTGTCCCATTAAACACTTTCTTGAACTCTAAAATTCTATCTTTCCAATGTTTTTTGGGGTCTGCAATATCCTTACGCTTGACCTTGAATCTTCCTCAAGTACTTGGATACATCAAAATCCAATCCAACTTATAGTATTTATCTCAAATTCAATTGTCATTACTATATTTTATGTTCAAGACCTCCATTCCAAGTATGTTATTGATATTTTCCTCTATGACGATATCTATATTAACCAAATGCAAAAGTTACATATTAGCAAGTTTTTATGCTGTTAAAAAAGAAGTCTATTTCTAGACAATGGGTGTATCTCGTTGAGATGGAGGCCTAGGATACAATAGCAAAAGGTAGTTTAACTCAGAATATGCATAATTTGCAAATTTTCTATCCAAATGCAATGATATTTTATCACAAAGAAGCCCAAAGATATTGAACAAGAAGTTGAGTTATTACAATATCATTGTTCCTTCACTATGAGATTCTTAGAGTACAAAAACAAAATAAATCTCACGTCAAAGCATGCATATAACTTAAATAGGCTTTGTCCAAATGAGTTGATTATTAACCATGAAACAACAAAAAAAAGACAATATACATGTGGCTCTCTTTGCAGGATGTTGAAGAAGTTGAGTTTTTAGAAAATCATTGTTATTGATTGTGAGAGATTCTTGGAGTATAAAAGCAAAGAAAAGCTTAGTATACATATAACTTGCATAGATTTTTTCCAAAAAATATGAAAGTAAATTATGGAGCAACAAAAGAATAAGACCACATACATGTAACTTTGTTTACAGAGAAACCCAACATGTTAACCCCAAGTCGAGATGGTGAAAAAAGAAAGAAAAGAAGCAGATAAACATGGAAAAAGAGCAAAGACACGCAGGCAACCTCCAAAACCAAGCCAGGGCAAAAAAGCGCAATTTTAAATGAAGGGCGCCTCAAAAAACTCGGAAAACTCTTGTAAAAGAGCACTAGGCTCCCTCCTGTGCCAATTGTAAAATACTAGACGGGTGTAGGCTAGAGGCATAAGGCTAAAAGAGGGAAATGGAAAAAGGACCTTGCCACAATGGCCGGTCATGTAAAAAAGGGATGGGTGCCCATGGGATTTTAGGGTTTGTATACTTAAAGTTCAAAAAGTGAATGAGAGCTCATTCTTTTGGTGTGTGGCAACAAGAGTCTTCTTCTTCTTCTCTCCTTCTCATATTCTTGCTTGTGTGTGCTCTTGAGAGAGGGAGTGTGAGAGTGTGAGGGAGTGAGTACGTGAGAGTGAGGGATCAAGAGGGTGAAGCTCTTCACCATCTCCTCCTCTCTTCTTCCCTTCTCTTCTCTCTTCTTATGCACAGTACGGCTATGGGGGATGCAGCTTGGAGGTGGAGGAGGCTTGAGGATGCTTGAGCTTGCATCTAGGATCGTGGAGCTATCGGCATGTGTGAGAGAGGAGGCAACTCATATCGGCATCAAGGTAATCTCACTACACTCATAGGATTGACGGAGCGTCGGCTAGGTGAGAGATAGCCATTAGAGCTCGCTTGGAACGCTTGAAACAATAAGCGGTCCGTGGGTCTTGGCAATTGAGGGAAAGCTTCCACTACACAACAAGATTAAAGAAGAAGTTGGGTATCTAAAAGAACATTGTTTTTTACTGTAAGAGATTCCTAGAGTACCAAAACAAAAGAAAGTTCATGTCAAAGCATGCATATAATTTACACAAGTTTTTTCCAAATGAGATAAAAATTTACCATAGAACATCCATAGAGAAGAGAACAATATATTTGTAAATTTTTGTTAAGAAAATCTCAAGGCTTTTGTAGAATAAGTTCGGCTCTCATAAAACATGAGAAACTTACTATGTTTTTATATAGAAGTAATGAAAATTCACAGGGTTACAAATACAATAAGTAATAATGAGGCTATAAAATTCAAGGAAAAAAGAAGTGGAGAAAGAGAAATCATAAATTTGAGTTTCGCTTGAGAAAGAGAGGGAAACTGAAAAGGGGAGATATGAAAAACCAAACATTTAAAAAATAAGAAAAGAAAAATTCGAGTCACTAACTTTCAGGAAGTGACAGCCTCATATTTCCCACATTTTCCCTTATTGTATTGTTGAGGGAAGGTTTGAGCCAAGATATGGCTAAACGGTTCATGCTACATGAATCTTGAAGCCCAACTCTCTCATTGGTTAAGCCTATTTTTATTTATTCACTCCTTAAGGGGCAAAAAATAGAGTCCATATTTTTCCTAATGATTGTAAGATGCAAGATGTAGCAATGTCACGAAAAGTCCTCCTAGTTATCAAAGATACATTTGCACCTAGTCTAGTGTGTGCCGTGCTATCATGGAAAATAGAATGGCATAACCTTGCCATCCTTGGTGCACTATATTATGTCCTCTACCACATAACCTTCTTCTTGCAAGTTATCATGAATTCTTAAAGCACAAATGTGAAGACCAAGATAAAATCTCATATCCTAATAGTCATTCTTACAACCATCCCACAAAAAAGTAGCATGTGCTTGATTGCGACATTACAACTATTGCAACCATTACAAACACTTTATTATTATTATTTCCATTCATAATTGAATGCAAAATATATTCCATTTTGAATAAAAATATATTTGCTCTCATGAAAGAACATGCTCGAATAGAGGAAGGTACTATCTCATAATATTATCTTTATTTTTAAACAAGTACCTATAAAAGTCTTAGGGGTCACTAAAACATATGTAGGTATACCATGTGGATTCAAAAAATCCATTTTCAAAATACATCTTTTACACATTTTTTATATTCAAAAGGGTATTGTATAAAGCGGGTACTCATAAATTGAATAGAAATACATGTGTTTTCTTTCAAAAAATTGATAGAGATTGGTATTTTTTAACATGCTTTGAATGCATGTGATATAGGGGATTTACATGTAATGATAGGGGATTTACCTGTAGTGAACCCCCCTAGACACAAGCATAATATTAGCAACCCATATCAACAATATAAGTTGTGGACATGGACAAGGAATTGCGAGGAAAGTGTAGTTAAGGACGTGGGCAAAATAAAAATTTCGTATTGTATATAGCAACTACCACATGCAAAAAGTTAGATTAAAGATCTCGGCAAGAAAAGGAAAGGGAAAATCGGAGCCACAATAGCATATTTGAACTCTTTGATGAGTAGCTCGAGGGCCCCAGTGACCTGGATGATACGTCATTAATGAAATTGATCATAGTGATCAGCCGATATTCAAAGCAGAAAATTAGCCAAAATGCAAGAAAGAAGGAAGCAGAGCAGAAGTAGTACAATACGTTTATTGCATATTCCATCACCGCGTCATGCAAACTTATAACAAAACACATACGCCTCAAAAACCGAATTTTAATCGACATGAATAAAGTTGATATGAGGCTCGTGGATGCGGATCACTAACTCCTCACACATAAGATGATAATTTCATCGTACACTCTAGAGATGTCGCACTACATTTACAACGTCCGCTTGGAGGATCTTCATGATGAAGGTACCACGAGAGGCATGACGGATGACATGAAGACTGCATTATACAGGGAGGTGTATCCAAACACAACAGATAGAAAAAATTGACTCACTACAATGTAGCAAGAGAAGATGTTGAAGGAAGGTCGCAATCCATGCATTCGGTACAATAGTACAATTAGGCAACCAAGCAAGTCCTAGAATCACAAAAGTAACTTTAGACACTAACCTAGATGGAAAATAGGCATGTATCTAGTAAATGCACAATTATTTCTTGTTAGTAACTAGGGTTCTTTTAAATTGGAGAGGTTTTACTTTTACTAGATAGACGTGAAGCTATAACTACTAAAATAAGTGTCTATACGGTAAAGCAATATGAATTTCTATATATCACCTAATATAGCCATGTTTATTGGATAAAATTATGCAGCTATGGATAGGATAATATGCATGCATAGTAAATCAAATCAAATTTGTATATAACATCTAACATAATCATGCTTATATAGTCATGCTAAGTAACACACATCACAATTGATAGGATTAACCATTAGCTAGGTAGACAATCTCAAATAAGACAATGCTGATACATACTTGTAATGGATATGTTTATATGCATCCAAAATGTACATGTGTTGTAAGATACACTTGTGTATTTTGATAACTTTGAACTCATACTCGCATAGCACAAATAGTTTACACATCCACAAACAAAATATCATTTTCTTAACAATATTAATATTTCCTTGTCACATTATAGCAAAGAAGAATCTCATTCAATTCAACTCAATGCCATGGCTCTAAATCTTGAAATTACCCTTGAAGTGTGGGATATACCTAGCATCCATACAAGCGCAAATAGTTATCAAAAGTTATTTGAGCCCCTTACAACTAGGAGCACACCCACCCATTAGCAAAATAGTAACTGTTCAAATTGTAATAGTTTTTTCCTTAAATGAATGACATAGAACCTCTTGAGTATATGGAAACTTGAAGAGGGGAGCTCTCAATAGACAATCATGGCACATGGTCTATTAACTATGGTGGCTCTATTAAGTTCATTAAAAGCAACATTTCCTACCGACATGTGGTATATGCTCCCTCTTTCATCCATGTAGCATACTCAAGGGGGTGAACAAGGAGTAAGAGATGATGGAACACATAGCACAAACATAAAGCAATAGAAGCAAGACAATGGGATGGAGATGGATTATGCTAACATTGTCATTGCTAGCATGAACATGGAAGAGCTAGAGAAGAAGATGTGGGGTGACCAAAAATTTTGAATGAGAAGAAGAGAGTCACAATAGAATTCAAGGGAGCAGGTACTATGTGCATGAGTGGTATTCTTGTTGCCATGCATTTGGCAAAGGAACGCTAAGTATTCTTTATGCAACTTGTACATGCATTTTAAGGGAAGGTCCCCCTTGAGAATCAGTTTGCTAGTATTGAAACATGGATTTAGAACATGGCAATGCAGAAGCTATGGAGGTTGAAAGATGAAGACCAAACTCATAAAGACATAGACAAAGACAAGACCAACTGTCACACAAGTGAATTAGGTTCCACGATTGAGACTTGGACTCATAAACACAATCTTGTGTGTGGACAATGACACATATACTTTACTGGAAAGAAAAGAGTTCTATCATTACATTTAAAAAAAGAAAGCAAGTACAATGCTTTATAGGAAAGTGTAGGCAGGAGGTGTGCGAAGGTAAGCTCAAGCCATTTTTTGGATGGCTTGTGAACCTATTGGCATAAGTTTTCCTGACTGTAAGACTTACCCATCGAACAGAGATGAAAGTCGGCCATAGTGATTCAAGAGTAAGGGCTCTCACCTTTAACGGATCAAAGGTACGCCGAGGATAACATGCTGATGACCCCCAAGAGCTCTTATTGATGGGGTTTTTTGGCACCTTGATGTCGACTCATCATAACTTGGGGTTGAATAAGGTCCCAAGGGTTCGGTTGTTCACTAATGAAAGTGGTACGTGAGTTGGGTTTAGAAAATCATGAGACAATTCGGTTCCTATCTACCATTGGTTTGTTGAGAACTGAGAGAAGCTTACCCTAGTATGAGAGGGCTGGGTTGGATCAACCTATGGTGTTTTGGTTGTTATGTCAATAATAGCATCGAGTAGCTTAGTTGGTTAGGAAGAACTTTTAAAAGCATCTAAGCGAGAAATCCTTACTTATACAAGTTCTCCTATTAGGTGAAAGAACATCACTTTGATAAGGCGAAAAGTGGAATCTCCGCAAGGACAATACGATTTTTTGTACCAATGTATTTCAAATGAAATAAAAAGGTAATAATAATAAGATAACAATTTAGACTATTTCATTGCTTGACTTAAGAGCATACTCAATCCATTAAAAGAGGCTTTTTCTTGAAAAAGTATGCCATATAAAATGGATAAAAGACACAAAGGATCCCTACTATAGAGTCAATAGCATGTCAAAGCACCAAAACATTATCTACTTTGTGTTGTTTCATATACAATGAGCTGTGAAATTTGTATAGACTGTGTGCATGTTTCCTCCCTAATAAGGCCTTGGCCTTTAGGTAAGGGCCTTTTTTCATGAACTTATTTTTAGTTGCAAGCTTTGAGGTCCATTCAAATTTATGAAGCTTATGTCTTATTATTTTGGACAGTCTTTGCTATTGGCCAAAGGCTAGCCCAAATAGAACATAAGGTACAACCATTGCAAAGCTAAGTGCTTTGTAACCCTTGTTTTGCATAAGATATAGGGTATTTTCCGTTTGAGTTCGTAGACTTTTTTTGTGGGCGGGATTATTTGTTTGCTTGTGCTATTCTTTGAACTTAAACTTTTCTTGTGCTTTTCGGAAACATAATGAGTTTTTTTTTGGACAAACTCTCTTGAATATTAGAAACAGGAAAGAAAGGATTCGTTGATTATGTACTTACTTTTAGTACTTTTTCTTTTATTTGGTAGTTTTGTTGCAAGTGCTTTTGGTCGTTTTTTAGGATCTAAAGGAATATCCATAGCAACCATTATGTTTGTTTCATTTTTTTTATTTTATTTCTAATCATTTTATATGAAGTTGCATTAGGAGTCCATGCTTGTTATGTAAAGATTGCTCCACAGATTTCCCTAGAGATGTTCGATGCTTCTTGGGGCTTCTTTGGCGACAGTGGAATCATCGGACCAATTGCCAGATAGGAAAAATTAATGATCTTGATGCTGCCTTTGGTTCACTACGAGATGGAATTAGCTTACTTTATGCATAAGATAACTTACCTCATTAAGACACTATAGCATATCATAAAAAATCCAGCTTATCAGATAAGTTCTATGTTTTCCAAGCGGCTTTTAATTGTGTTTTTGAGACAAAGGTGAGGTGGACAAACTATAGATGAGTAGGCAAAGGTTTATGGCCAGCCTTGGCTAAGGCCCTTTGGGCCATGGAAAAATGGCATTCTTTGTACATGGACGACAAGAGGGTGCAAATGTTTAAATGAAAAAAGGCCCAAGTTCATTTAGTAAAGGTAGCACAAATCAAGTGCACCTATACCTCAATCAAGAAAGTATTTAGTAAAACCAAGGAATTATAAATTTGCTTACTAGATATGTAAGGTAGAAAGCCTATAGTATTTGACGTGAACTAAAAACCTTATGATGTAAGCGGGGTTCCTTTTGTCATTCAAATGTTTTTATGAGCCTTGCCTACTAAAATAAGCGTATTAACAGTACCTTGTCTAGCTTGGTAAACTAGTTTTGGGTCCACCACTTGCAATTAAGCAAAGGACATTTGATTGTTTCGAGAAGACTCCCATGAATGCAATGGGTTGTTTTGTCATGCTTTTTTTTAATAGAGATGGGGACAAAATAAAGAGAGCTATTGATTTCCCTTATAGACCCTTGTGTCCAAAAAGGGATGCTCTATTAAAAGAAAAAGGGTCAATGAACGTATCATTTATTTTCTTTTAGGGTTTTTAAAAGCTGGGCACTTGCCTTATTTCCAAGGAAAATTGGTTGGGGTAAGGACCGAAGTTTTAAGGGGCTTATATTTAATGACTATCTGCTACACTAATGCATTGCACAAATAGATAAGCTTTATATGCAAAAGGTCTGGCAAAACATTAACTATGTTTGGTTTACAGTAGAAAACCATTAAGTTATGTTCCATTTGCTTGGTTTGTAAAGGAAGCATAAAAGAAATTTTAAGATGGTTGTGAGCCAAAAAGGAGGGATATTGAGTAAAGCATAGACTCTAGTTTGCGCTTGTAATTTTCTTTCAGCCAGCTTGGACCGATGAGAGATAAGGGGCTTAATGGCATATGCCGTATACTTAAGTGTTTCTGGGCATTTTGGTGGATAATATTTTTTTGTTTAGACATACGATAGTTACCTTTTTTATTATCGATAATCTTAAGTTGGTGAGCTGTATGATAGGCGATTATCTCATATAGTTTTGAGAGCACTTGATTATGTCATTTGGGTAAATGGTCACATTGTGATATGGGCAATAAAGTAAATTTACAATGGAAAAGGTCCAATGAGGTAACATTTGACTAGGTAGTTGACAATCTAACTATAGTTATGTTAGTTGTAGTGACATTTGTTAGTAGCTTAGTTCATGCCTATTCCATTTCATATATGTTTGAGGACCCATATAGCCCTTGATTCATATGTTTTTTTTTAAACCTTTTTTATCTTAATATTGGTTAGCAAATACATTTTTATTTAATTATTTTTAGGATGGGAGGGAGTAGGTATTGCTTTACACTCATTGATTATTTTCTGGTTCACATGACTCTAAGCTAATAAAGCAACTATCAAAGCTATGCTTGTTAATCGAGTAGGTGATTTTGGATTAGCTCTTGGCATTATCAATTGTCTTATTTTGTTTTAAATTGTAGATTTTTGTACTATTTTTTCTTGTGCTAGTGTTTTTTCTAAACTTAATCACTATTTTATTGTCTGTAATATGAGATTTCATTCTATAACTGTGATTTGTATCCTATTTTTTATCGACGCTATTGGAAAATCTCCTTAATTGGGACTAAATACTTGGTTATCTGATGCAATGGAGGGTCCTACTCTAGTATTCGCTTTAATTCATGTAGCTATTATGGTAACATCTGGTGTTTTTATGATGGTGAGGTGTTTTTTTAATTTGAATATCTACATGAGGCTCCGACCGTTATTACTTTTATGGTGCTATGACATTATTTTTTGTGGCAATCACTAGAATATTGCAAAACAATTTAAAGAGGGTCATAACTTATTCAACTTGTAGTTAATTGGGCTATATGATCTTTGGCTATAGCATTTTTAATTATTCAGTTAATGTATCTCATTTGATGAATTACGCTTTTTTTAAAGCATTACTTTTCTTGAGTGCAAGCTCAATCATTCATGCCATGTCAGATGAGTAAGATATGCATAGGATGGGAGGACTTGCCATTTTATTACCTTTTATGTATGCTATGATGCGTATAGGGAGTTTATTTTTTATTGGATTTCTTTTTTTAACTAGATTTTATTCTAAAGATGCAATTTTAGAGCATGCCTACACCAAAAAAGTGTGACTTGTTGGACATGTATAGTCTTTCTTTATTTGACTGAAAAGGGAATAGCTATATTGTCTTTAACAATAGACTGCTATTACACTATGCTTTTCTATAAGGAGAGTATGAAGAATGGAAAATAATGCGATAAGTATATAATATCCCATGGTATCCTAATGGATTAGCAAGATGGATCAACCATAGTGAGCTGTGCAATGACGTTTTTATAAAGTGGCATCAAGTCTACAAGCTTTAACAAGGTAGACCTCTCTAGGCATGTGATTTCGGATATAAAGTTTGGTTGTGTGCCTTGCAAAGGATCATTGGAGTATAGCATAGGATTCTTTACAAAGCTAATGTGTCAATAGTTGGCTAGCCAATGTGCTAACTCAAATCTTAGGTAGCGAAACGGGCCGATTATATCAACTATGCAAAAATAGAAGTAATTGAAACCATGATCCTCTTGAAGGAGTCACGACAAAAACAAATAGAGAATCTTCATTTCATCGCCCAAGCACATTCGCCACTTGAGCAATATGCAAGGGAACTTGCATGTGCGGATCTTTGAGGGGGGCAAGCTTGAAAGAGCCCATCCTTTATGATTATATTAGTGGCAATTTTTCGTTTTGGTTAGGAAGTATTTCTATTTTCTTTACTCCTCATTATTATTCTCAACACTTCTTTTTATTATTTTTAGCACGGACCACTTCATTTAAGCAAAACATCTTATGATGCCATGACACACCTATTTTTATGGCTATCCCTTTAATTTTCCTTGCTTTTGAAAGTATTTTCATAGGATACTTGGCCAAGGTGCAAATTGTTAGCTTATAAGTCAATTTTGTGACAAAGCAGCTATTGCTCATTCAATATGATCTGAGTAAAGTGAACAATGACTGAAGATTGGATGCAGGCAAAATTCCCACCAATGGCTGAGATGTTCAATTGACTCTTTCCCCTTTGTAGGAGGTCTGGTAGTTTCTAAGTTATAGACAAGTGAAAAAGGGGAAGGAAAAGAGGCCCTGGTGAACCTTCATAAGTGAACAGATGTAAGCTTTGCTGCCCAAAAGTATCCAGTATTAACCACATTGAGGGACAAGCCTGGTGAGTGAAGAGCAGGTTAAAGGGGTACAAGCCGTGTCAATCAATTATTTGCATTGCATCAAACATCTAGTAGGCCATGGAAAAAAAATGGCCACTGCATAAAAACACAATGTCCAGATGACCATCCCATAAAGCACATTCTGTGCCTACGGCCCACTAAAATTATCCAATATACACAGAACTGGCATATCCTAATAGGGTTCCTTTATGGTGGGCTGCCAAGCTATAAGCCCTATGGAAGAAAGATTTTTCAATAAGCAAAGCCCTGATATAATATTCTTACCTGGAGACTTAGGATCTTAGTGATTAATGAAGGGAGGCATAGAGAATAATTAAGTTTTGTACGAAGAATATCTAAACGATGTTTTAATTCTCTTACTTAAGATCGAGCAACATGATTGTAAATTTTGATTAAATTTTAACTCATGCCCCTAACATACCCTTTAATCTAGATGATTCATATAAAATAGAAAGGTAAGACTATATCAGAACAAGTCACGCTTGGTGATGAAAGAAAAAATACCTTAAATCCCACATTCAAATGGCAAAGCTATAACATCCATTTGTTAGGTATGGATAGCAAGGGAGACGAAGCAATCATTTCTCCTGGCTTCTTCGATCTTCATTCATATCGCTAAACACTGGACAATTGAATTTTATGCACAGTATTGCTGAGGCAAAGGTTTGATTGGGCAATAAAGAGTTCCTAGTTACATACTATATATGAGGAAAGCTATTTAGGTAATAGGAAAAGGTTTCTTTGCCCATTGTAAAGTTTACAAAGTAAATTTCAGTTGGAAAAAAGGACAACTCATAGGCTCAGGCCATGTCAAACGAAAGTAATTTTGATTATTTTCCATCGATTTTGCCTCCACAACTCATGTTCTCGCTCTAGTATAAGGCATGTTGTCATATTTTAGTAGTTTTTTTTTAATCTACCTGCTTATTTTGCGGTAGTTTTTAAGTTTAATTAGAATAGATGATATTATGGCCAAGAAATGGAATCTTTGATGGAAACCAATGAAATAGGCACTTCATCTATAATGTAATCCCTTCATAGCTACTAGTCGACAGAGTGGAGACAACTTAAGAAATTAGTCACTATAAGCAAGTCGATTTCAAACACACAATTTTGACACAAATAAGATTTAGCGACCGCTACATTGTATTAGAGGGTCGTAGAACAAATCTAGGCATCCTTACTCAATAAAAATGCCAAAATCTAGTTGGATTACAGAATTGGACTCCTAAGGAAATAAAAGTTGGCTAAGATTTATATATGTGGTCCATCGTGTCCGAATGGACCTCAAGCAAGCAAACAAGAAGGTTACTTTGCTAAGTTATTTTTGAAGAAAATTTAATGGAATGGAAAAAACTTAATTTATTAAGCACTAGCTAATAAAATAATAAGTAAACACTTCTAATGTGACAGATTGTTTCCAAGACTAGACCTTAGACTTTGCTGGGAGCTCCCATAAATTTATCGATAGCATTCAATGTAAGGTTGGATTTGAAAGGATCAAGATTAGCAAGTATTTCCTTAAATGCCAAATTAGAAAGGCATGGTGGAAATTTCATAATTTCTAAACAATAACCCGGTTTGCATGAGCATCTAACCCAGTTAAATTGTCAAATGGCTAGCTAAAGATGGAATAGGAGCTTTACCAAGCATAAAGCTTTTTTTTTTCAGATCAATAGAACTACAAGCAAAGAAAAAAAGACTTTATAAGCAAAGGCCAAAAGTTGGCTTAGCCTTATTTTCGATAGGAATTCTTTAAACAATTTGGATCTATATTTAACTATATATATACCAATTCATACATTTATTTTAAATTTTTTAGAAATAAAAAGAATATATGAACTTTAACTCCTATATAAGCAGGGCTATGCTAAATACATGCAATTTTTTATATTTTAGCTTATATAGATATAAAATGTATTTAACCTAAGAGAAGCCATATGAGGTGTGAGTTGCATGTACGGTTTTGAAGTTGAGCCTTTCCGGCAACAATAGGGTAGCTCAAGAAGCGATATGATGATTGGTTTAGGTAGGGTAGCCATGGGCTCACCTATAGGAATACTGATTGTGAAATCGCAATTCACATGTGAGGCATAAGACTTACTTGATTACTTGGAAACAAAGACGAGAAACCTAGCATGTCACAAAAGAGAGGCTCAAAGGACATTTGCTAGCCCTATTTAAGGATAAGAGCTTGCCCTAACAAGCGTTGCAAGCTTCTTAATGTAAAACAAGATGGGACAAAATATATCTATTTTCCATACCAAACTACCAACCCCCACAATTAATTAAAGGAAAATATCAAGGAAGCCTGCAAACATACATTTTCATATCATTTGCCTTACTCTACTACCTAGAGGATAGGCCAGGCATAAAGTGACCCCGACTTTGCCTTAGCATAGGGACAGATCATCCGTCTAGTGAAGGGAGACCTCAAGGGCAGCTATTGTAAAGCATTATGATGTATAGGTGACAACGGCGAGACTTAATAGGGGAGTGCAACAAAATGATTGGGAGTCTGACGATCCATAGTACCCATTACCTCGTACTCATCTTACAAAACGCTGACTAATGGGAAAGGGATCTATACATTTGTGAGATGGTATCAGGTCTCATAAGAAACCTTTGATGATATGTCCAGTTTCAATAAAGCAGAGAAAAAGCCAATATAAAGTAGCCAATAATAAAAATATAACTAGATTAAAGTATGTCATCGTTAGCAAAAATCATGAAAAAATACCAATAGGCCTCTTATAAAAATATGGCTAATAGCCTATAGCGGGTTTAGATCAATAAAAACTGTGATACTAGAATTGCAGCATCTTTGTCACAAGTTATAAATGCACGTAATGGCATATATTTGAACAGAAAAAAATAATCACTGCCTTATTGACTACTAAAGGAGTCAAAACATATTGCCATAAGAAATGGTTATCAGGATAGCCTATGTGTCTCATAGTGGCCATAGGCTAATGTCGGCTAGAGAAGCCAGTCTCTCTTTTCAACGAAAAGAGCGAAATGGCTAGCCGTCAAAAACTGAACATTACACCAAAATAATAATAAAGGCTAATAAAGCAACTAACCCTAGAAAATATTGCAAGATATCTTAATATAGCCTTTTGAAAACTTCATGTCTTACTTGGCGTAGCTTTGCATAAGAGGCTAAAGGCCTAGTAACAATAGCTTCTATGTGCAGTAGTTATTAGCTTCATAAGTAAGCCTTTAGGACTAAATTAGATTTTAGGGATCCAGACCAAGAGTAGGCCTCATTGTGTATGCAATGCTATATGGGCATTCGGAAGGAAAGCAAGGTTTTAATGATAAAATTGTGTCTAAGTTTCAAAAGTTGAGGATTTTCATGAAGCAAGTAGGGTGTGTGAGCCGCGCAATAGTTAACAACTATTTGACATGGTTTGAAGGGCACTTCGGTAAGCTTTTTAAGAGATAAAGAAGAATAGTGAGAATGCATATTGAAGATATACCTTCAATGCCAAACAAGGTAATTGAGCATGGAGGTAAGCAAGCAATTTCTATGGCTACTATGGTCAAAGGTGATGTGATAGATGAATTGGGAAAGGGTATGAATGACTTGCAAATTGCAACTTGCAAAGTCGAAAGAAAAGAGATATCTATAGGAACAAGGGCTCAAATTTGATAAGCCATTGTAGCCTCTTTGTATGAGGCATTTCTAGGCTTAGGACATGCAGGCAAACTAAATTCCATATGCACAGAAAGGGAAAACTGCTGCCCACCGTCCAGCAACTATAAAGCATTGTACTTAATTGCCACTTTTAAAATAAATGAATACATGATTATGCTTTTCTTTATCAGTTAGTGTCAGTCTTGTACTTGTCAATCCAATACACAAGATTGTGTTTATGAGTCCAAGCTGCCATCTTGGAGCCTGATTCACTTGTGTAACAGTTTGTCTCTACTTGTCTATGCCATTATGAGTTTGGTCTTCATCTTTCACCCATCATAGCATCTGCCATGCTCTAGATCTACATCTTTTGACATGGTATCAGAGCCTAGTCTGGCATGGCATGAATCCCTTCTCTACTCTCTCAGTCTCTCTTAACCTCAAGTCAGCTCAATGAGCTTATCCCTCAACTCATCTCCACTTGATCCACCTTGGTAGCCATAGCGAGGTTTGCCTCTATCTTCCTTCAAGCTTCTATAACTTTCTCTACATGGCATATCTCTCCAAGCTCCCTTCTGAAGATTTATTCCTTGACTCCCAAGGCTTCTCTGCATCACATAAGAACTTGACATTGCCCAATGTTAACCCTCAAATGAATAAGGTGGAAAAGACGGAAAATCTAAAGCAGAAGACAAGGCAAAGGCAAAAGTGAAACAAAAGACGAAGGTGCACCAAGAAGAATTTGGAAACACAAGAAGTGCAAAAAAGTCCTAAATCAAGGAAAAATGTGCACGAGGAAAAGCGCGAGTCTATAGTTTTGTAAAAAAGCACAAGGCGAACCATGATTTATTTTAAGAGTTCCCGGTTCTCACCCGTGCAATTTGTAAATGTAGATGGGCGATGGAAAGGAAGCTATGAAGATAGGAGGACAATGGGAAAAAGGGCCTAGGTCGGCCGTGTAAAAAAGGGGATAAGGGGATGATCACCCAAAAGGGATTTAGGGTTTTTTATATAAAGTTGAAAAGTGAATGAAAAAGCTCATTCTTGTGTGTGGCCAAAAGAGGCTCTCTTCTTCTTGTTCTTGCTGCTTGAGCTTGTGCTTGAGAGAGAGGGAGTGTGAGAGTGTGCGAGAGTGAGTGTGTGAGGGTGAGGGACCGGGAAAGAAAAGCTCTCCATCTTCTTCTCTCTTCTTCTCCTCTTCTCTTGCTCGCGGCAATGGTTGGAGAATAGAGCTTGAGGAAGGAGCTTGCTTGAAGCTTGCGCTTGGATCATGGAGCTACCGGAGTGCACGGGAGAGGAGGTAACTCGATCAACATGGAGGTAAGCTCACTACACCCGTAGATATGGATGGCATATCGGCTATGTGAGAGGTGGCCATTAGTGCTTGGCTTGGAATGCTTGAAGCAATAAGCGGTCCGTGGGTCTTGGCGGTTGAGTGAGAGCTCCCACATTTTGGTTCCATTTTGTCGAGACTTCAAGCCTTGAGCGCTTGCACACTTTGAATCAAGCATTGAAGTAGGGTTTTCCCCGAACCTGTGCTTGAGGTAGATAGGTAGGAAGCAAGGGAGTTTGAGGAGGTATTCGATCTCCTTAGCAATTAGGTTTTTGGTTTTTGGACTTGGAAAACCATGATGGAGTAGTGTACTAGGTATTTCCCTTATGATTTTTTCTTGCATTTAGGAAGGATAGAAGCAAAGCATTGGAGCATGCAGTAGGGTTTTCTATTGCTGTGTAACAGGCTGAAATAGGGAAAAGAAGGGTAAAAAATGAAATTTCGGATTAAATGTTGGTGAGGGAAGCAAGACTAAGGTGAGTGCAAGCCTAGGTAGGGTAATAAGGGGCTAGGAGTGGCAAGGAAGACCACATTTTGCATTGCGGGGTTTCAGGAGAGTTGGAGAGAGGGAGAGAGCTTCATTGCATGGAATTACTTCAATCTTATCGTCTAAGAGTTATTTGCCCAGCACAGGTAATTCCACACCTTCCCTACATGAGTAGCTTGGATCTGGAGGTGCTCAACAGGTAGGAAGGCCTCAATTTCTTGGCATGATGAATTCATTGAAGTCCGGCAAAAATTGTGTCGTGCTCGGCCCGCCGTCCAAATGACGATGATTCTAGGTCGAGTCCCAAAATCAGCCCTCGGATCACTCGGCCATTCGGCCCTCGGACCACTCACTCCATTTGTCCCTTTAGTATTCGGCCCTCGGCCAACTACACTTGGACGCCTTTCACTTGGCCCATCCGAGTGAAGCATTTGGACCACTTGATACTCGGCCCACCTGACTCGGCCATTCGGCCCTCAAACCACTCACTCCGTTCAGCCCTTTAGTATTCGGCCTCGACCAACTACACTCGGATGCCTTTCACTCAACCCGTTTGAGTGAAGCATCGACCACTTTATACTTAGCCCACTTGACTCGGTCATTCGCCCCTCGGCCCACTTGCGCTCAGCCGACTCGGCCCACTCGCAACTCGACCCTCAACCAATCTACCCCCCGTCCGAACAAACCAACTCGACCAAAATTTCACTCGCCCATATTGAAACATAGCCCTTGGCCCGTGTGCCTCGGCCCGTTCAAGTCACTCTGTCCAAGCTTCCCATTCAGTCCTCGACCCATCCAAATCCATCACTCGGCCCTTGCAATTCGAACGAGTTGGGCCGAGTTAGGATTTTTCCAAATTTTCAAGAAATTAGACCAGATCCGGCTCTGTGTAAATCTTCGTGAGTCCCCCGGATACGTAGAAATGGATTCTGGCACAGGGAATAGGCAAATTCATAGGACGCAGCCACTTAGCAGCTCGAGTAGGCTATTGCAAGACCCAAAGTCCTTGCGACACCCAGCTGAGCCAAAGACCCTGAACTGACGAGAGACCATATAGAGCCAAAACCACATCATAGATATATCACTGGGCTGAAATCTAGAGCAAGTAGTTTAAAACTTGGCTATAAATGATCCTTCAAATTGTGCATGTCATTTAGCGTAATGGCCCTGCGGGGGCTAGGGGGCTGCCCCCCCAGACCCCTGTGGAGGGGGCTTTGCCCCCCTCCGCACCTCCCCCAAGTAGGTTGGAGAGAGAACACACGTCGCGATAGGTTTTCCAAATTAGATCTAGTGTAGTAACTGCTCTACACAAGCATGGATTCTCATGTGAAAAAGAGCAACCAAGAGCCTGTACCTAAACAAAGACAAACAGAGACCCTAGTACCTCAATGGGCCAACCTAGCCAACAAGGGCAAAAAGGCCACACCACAAAAACACGTATGTGTTGCATTATTCGGACTGCATCTAGGCAAAGCGAAAATCAACAACATCAAGCTACAATTGCGAGGATGACTAGATATGACAATCTTGACAATAGATGCACCTTGAATAGCACTACACAGACGATCCAAGACATCAGTAGAGAATCCACTTCTGGTCGTGCAGTTGGGGACTCAAGCGCATTTGTTAGAAGGCTTAAATTTACAATCCAAGACTTGGAAGACGAAGACATAGTACAACTTGCTTATCTTAGGTTCAAACTCACCGCGAAAAGAGAGCACACTATCGATGCTCTGATCGATGAAGCAGTAGATTTTAATATCTTGACCTATGAAGCATGGACCCTACCAGGCCAACTAGAGCTCACACCGACTAATGCAACTCTTAGTCCTTATGGGGGACATCCACAAGCACCTATAGGGAAGTGCAAAATCCTCGCAACAGTTGAAAATGAGAGCTTGCCTATCCTATTTCATGTTCCTCCAAATTGTGCTAATTGCGGAAAGGAAACCCTCCTAGGAAGATCCTTCAAAAGGGCAACCAAGTGTGAGGCCGATTATGTAGCGCATAGGATACACTTGACACTACCATGTGTGAGGATAGTCACAACCTTAGCAAGGGTGACCTCATCGAACCTCGAGGGAAAGGCAAGGAAGGTGCTGACATAACAGGCAAGCCTAGTAATGAGAGCAAGGACATGTTGAAAGAGTTGATACAAGCACAGGTTGAACAGAGAGAACTAGTGAGCAAGGCCATGCTTGAAACGAGAAGGTCAGGAGACAATGCCAAGGATAGGCTTTGGGCTTACAAATATCATAGAAGACCACAAAAGAAGCCCAAGCCTTATAGACGAAGGTATCGATGGAGAGCCAGCACAATGGCGTTGTCGAAGGGTTTTCGAAAGCAAAGTCGCGACCACAGAGGACCTTGACTCATTTCAGGATAGAAGATCAATCAAGCAAGTTCACAATTCAATTAGAAAGAAGGTCACCTCAATTTCGGATAATGGTCCTATAATCGACCTGTTCAACATCAACAACTTCAGCTTCATAAAGGAAACAAATCTGATTTTTTAAACTGGCTGCTCAAAAACTGAAGTCCTTCACTCCGCTTGTTGCTTGCAGAAGCTTCAAATCATTCCCTGAAGAGTATAAACTGCTTACTCATAGACAACTAAAACAAGATTTTGACTGTTCCCCTCTGCAGAAATTATGTGCTATACAGAACTTGTCCACAATAATAGCATTAAGATATCAAATACAACAGCAACATCAAGATGTTCCTCTCTATTGCGACACCAAAACAATGTGTGTATTGAGCTCCACAGTGTTGGCAGATCAAACAATCAACTTGAAAGAATAATAGCTAGTTTGAAAACAATGATCATGAAAGCCAAACTAGAATCCATCATATATATATGAAGCAAAGGGAGGTCTGCACAGTTTTCTAAAGTGGCGGAAGAAAGTATCTTGGGCATAGCACCCAGTCGGTATAGAACCTGTGCAATCACTACATTGTGTGCAGACTGCCCAAGCCTGTGGACCAAACTCTGATTGATTGTTTGCCTGACTTTTTGCTAGACTGGTAAAAGTAGGAGATAGAAGACTCTCTGAAAGTGTCTTTGAGAGCTTTTCACTGTTATGAACTCTATTGTTGGCATTGGGAGATTGCCATTGCTCTGTGTCATACACGAAAGACATTTGCTATGTCCAGATTTAAAATCATGTCTACATATTGCTGTCGGTAGCACTTCTCAATATCAGTGAGACCATGCCATTTGTCAAGTAGTGGTAGAAGTGATTTTGTAAGGATACACACATCCTTAACCTTCACGGACAGTTCACCGGTGCAGCGGATAGATCTGATACAGATTAGAGAGCTATGGGTAGATATCTATCAGTCTAAGAGCTCTGTAGAATGAATTCTGCTCCGATACCGATTTATGATTAGTATATTCATTTTCCTCCTCTCTGTAAGTCTGGGTACATAATGTCTTCTGCACCAATATTGAATTAAAAGATCAGTAAACTCTTTCTCCTGTCACTCTGAGTGTTACTGTATTGCTTCTTCGGCATCAATGATGGTATTGTCTATCTTCTCCTTTAGTTTCATGTTGGATGAACTGGACCATCTGCAGAACCTGCTTGGAGACCTCTGAGTCGTTCCTCTTTTTTTTGTCATATGCTTCTCCCCGATGCTTTTCTTCACCATCCTCCGTTCCTTCCACAATAGCTCCCCTTTTTTACTAGAAAAACGGCCCCCTTTTTTACCAGAAAAGCGGCATTCTCCCAATCGAGCACTCCATCCACAGTATTCCTGCCCGTGCAAGGAGGTCTATCATAGCCACATAATGCTTCAGGTCTAGAAATAGTCTAGCTGGCTGCATTTCATCAAACATTTGTAGGCTTGCTAGACTATTTCCTTCCTGCACATAGCCATCAATACATGCAGTCCATGCTGCAACATCTTTCTTCTGCATTCCATTGAAGGCGGCTTGAGCATCAACCATATATGAACAGTCACCATATGTGCAGATAAGTGCTGTTCCAAACTTAGGAAGCAAATCATAACCTCTAGATAGGCAGAAAGCAAAGCATTCCATAACACAACAGTGTGCTCAGACAACCCATCAAACACATTCTCTGCTTCTACAATGCTCCCACATTTGCTATACATAGACACCAAGGTACTACAAGCATAAATGTTTGATGTGAATCCTTTCTAAAGAGCATCAACATGTAACACTTGTCCAATTTCCAAAGACTTTGTTTGAGTTATTCGGCCCTTCTCTTCTTGGATTGCACATGCTTGGAGTGCAATGACAATTGTTTGCTCATCTGGTTTGGCACCTTCCTCCTGCATTTGTCTGTACAAATGCAGGGCCTTTTCTTTTTGAGCCTGCTCAACAAATGCTGACAGCATTGCATTCCACATGGTTGTATCCTTTGGCAACACATTGAACATGGTCTCTGCTTCCAGTATGCTCCCACATTTACCATACATGCAAACAAGAGAACAATTAACAAAAGCGCTTGAAATATATCCTTTTCTCCAAGCATCAGCATGCAATGCCCGTAGAATATCCAGAGAGGTTACCTGGGCTAACCCTCCCTTCACCAACAAAGTTTCCTCTTTTTCTAAGACAGTATCACATGCTTGAAGTGCGATCACTATTGTCTGCTCCACTGGGTTGACACCTTCAACCTGCATGTGTCCATAAAGGTTTAAAGCCTTCTCTCCTTGGCCTTCCTCTGCATAACCTGATATCATCACATTCCATGTCACTGTGTCACACTTGGATAACCTATTAAACACATGTTCAGCTTCCACAATGCTTCTGCACTTGCCATACATTCTAACAATGGTGTTGCCAACAAAAGTATCTGAGAAGAAACCCTTCTTGTGAGAATCTGCATGTAATGCTCAGTAAATTTCCCAAGAAACTTTTCTTGGTTTCCCATCCATGCTAATAACATCTTCCTTCTCAATGAGGGTACCACATGCATGAAATGTGATCTATTGATTTGAGAAAATGCCCTCCTCTTGCATCTATTTGTATAATTATAATGGCTTCTCGCCTTGACCTTGCTCAACATAGGCTGAAAGTATCCCATCATGCCCACCATTATTGAAGGAGGACCTATCAGGTGCAACCCCAGCTGAAAGGAAAGGCAGCAAAACACCCCTCTCTCTACTATACTACCCATGCAGAACAAAAATGCAAACACAACAACTAAGTATGTACAAAGTAACAAATATCACACACACAACTTTTTGGTGGATTTCACACCTCGGATGCGCAGTAGTATGACATCCACCCCCTCTGATCCTGGGCATCCTCCGGATGGGCCAACTATCCATGATCATTGTCATCAAGATCCACAAATAGATCAATCTCTTCATTGTGTATTTCCGGTATTTCAGCAAGATTATCTGTCATGTCATCTGTCTCTTCTATTGGAGTTTCTTCTCGTTGCTCTTCTCTTGCAAATTCTTCCAATGCATAATCCTCATCATCTCTTTTCTTGAAAATCTTGATTCTTTTTCCTGCAATAGGCATTCTAAGCACTGTCCCATCCAATTCTGTCAGCTCATATGTTGCATTATCAAAGACATGTCTGACTATGTACGGTCCAAACCATCTTTTCACCATCTTCCGAAGTGCAGTATGCTGATTTTCAAGGATGTTATCAAAGACTAATACCCAGTCTCCCTCTTCTATTGCTCTAGGCCGCAAGCGATGCCTGCTGTCAAACTTGTCCTTATTTCTTAGTCTAGCAACCTTCAACCTGTCAATAGCTAGCTGAATATCCTCTGGTTTTCTCTCTAACTGCCGGATCCGAAGAGCTAAGAGCTCCTCTCTCGTCAAATCCTCTGCCAAGGTAAAACTGACCAAGTCAAAGCACAAGTCTCAGTCGCGGCATAACCGGTTTCTAACCATACATTAACTCTGTGGGCATATATCCTGTGGTAATACTGTGAGTTGTACGATCAGCCAACAAAGCAAACGGTAGAAGTCTCGGCCATTCTCCAATCCGTCCTCTGCATGCTTTGGCTAATGCTTTCACTATCGGCAGATGCCCTCTTTCACTCTTCCCATTTCCCTCTAGATTGTATGATGTGGTTAGAACCAACTTGATTCCTAGTTGAGAAAAAAACTCCCTAGCTTCATCTGTATCCAGTTCACCGCAATCTGTAGTGATCTTACCCACACAGCCATATCTACAAAAAAATTCTTCCAATAAGAACTTACACACTGCACTAGTGGTCTTCGTTCTCAAAGGTTTTCCCTCAACATGATTGGTAAGATCCTCTCTAGCCAAAACAATATATCTCATCTGCCATAGACCCATAGGCATAGTAACCAAGTCAACTACCCACTTATAATGAATGCATAGCGGATAGGTTGGATGAAGCTCATCTTGATGACGCACTACAGAATACATCTGACAGTCTCTCCAAGTCTCTACAAAGTGAGAAACATCTCTATACATGCCTTTCCACCAATATTTCTCCTTGATTTTCTCATAAGTAGCCCACACTCCTCTATGACCAGCCCAAGGACTCTCATGAAACTCCCTCATCACCTGTAATTGTGTCTCTTTATCGCAGACAACCTGCAAGGGTAATCCACCTCTTTTCTTTGGGTGCTTCCAAAGAAATCCGTCCTTGAGAAAATAACCATAGGCTTTTCTTCTCACCTTCTTGAACTCTTCATCTGTCCATTCATCTCTTTTGCTTAGTGTAGTAAGGTACTTGCCAATCTGCAACCAATCTCCAACATAGAGTTCTTCTATGAAAGCCACAATATCATAGACATGGCAAACATGATCAACCATAGCAACTGAAATTTATGCATCATCCTCTTCTGCAAGTAGCGTCTCCTCATCATCATATCTAGCTTTAGATAGCATATCCGCCACTAGATTATCCTTCCCTGCTATGTGTTTAAATTCTAGATTTAATGACTTGATGTATGCAATCCATCTTAGCATAGCTATATCCGGAGTAGAACAACTCGTAATCATACCTATCAATGGCAAGCAATTTGTCTCTACTACAACTGAGGCTCCAATAAAGTACTCCTTGTCACATTTGAGAGCCGTAACAATTCCCAGTAATTCCCTCTTGATTTGCGAATACCTCCTCTGTCTCTCATTTAGGACTTTCGCCCCAAACTGAATAGCATACCTGTTTCCATCTGCATCATCTTGACCCACAGCCCACCAACCTATGCCAATTGGACTAGTGTCAACTGTCAATACAATAGGCCTTTCGCAATTATAATCCGCTTTCCTGAGAGTAGGAGCAATCTGCAATAATTTCTTCAATTTCCGCATGGCTCTAGTGTGGCTCTCATCCCAATAAAATTTTTGCCCCTTTCGAAGCAGCTGATATAAACAATCTGCTATGTGTGCAAAATGGGGTATCCAAATCATATAAAACACACAAGCTCCAATGAATCTCTGTACCTCTAAAGTGGTAGAGCAATACTCCGTAATCTTGCCTATAGCATCCACCTTCTCAGGTGAGGGTTTCCTGCCATAATACCCACACATATGTCCAACAATGACAATCTCATTTACTCCAAAAACAGATTTTTGCCTTGATAGTGTCAAGTTCACTTCTTCTAACCTGGACAAAATCTTCTCACAAGCTGAAATATGATCAGCCACAAAATATCTGCATCCTTGCTCATTTAGACTCTCATTCTTCTCTTCTTCTGCACACACCTTAATGGGCACATCATCCAAAAAAGGCATGGTAAGCTGAGGTATGTAATCACGAAGGACCTTATGCATGGAATTCATTATATGCGCAACAGAATTAGTGGCACCTTGAGGCAAGGTACACATCCTTACAAGTCCAATAGGAGTTCTCATAATGGTTATGTCCCTGCTTTCCAAAGCCAGCTAAAACTGATCATATCCCGAATACAAATCACCTAAAGAATAGATGGCACGTCTAGCAAATGCTTCTGCAAACTCATCCACAACTGGACCTATACCAACATTCCTGATAGTAACTCTGTTTACTAGCTGCATGTCCTATATAAATTAGAGAGTACCATTCTTCTTTGGAACCGTAAACCACCTATTTGAGTATGGTGCAGATGAAGGCTCTAGGATTCCCATCTTGATTTTCTCATTCAACAAGTCAATTAACTTTGGTAGGTGTGCCTTAGGCACTGGAATAGGTCGGAGGTTCCATGGAATATGAGAAATAGTAAAGATAACCATAGGAGCAACAATATCGGGATTCACACATCCAATCTCATGCGAGAAAAAAGCAAACCCCCTTCCATGTCGCTCAAGCATCTCCTGAAAGCATTGCTTCTCTATGGGTAGCAAGAAATCACCATTTCCAATTTTTAATTCAGCAAGACTCTCTGCTGAAAATTTATGGCCTATATGCTCTGGATTCCTCAAAATTGGCTATTTGGAAGCCCTCTCTACTTGCTGATCACTGTCAGGTGGAAGCGGTACAGCTATCGGCTTCACCTTCTTATCCATAGTCTTATATTTCATGTCAACCCTGGCTTCATTATGATCCTTTGCATTACTCAAATCTTGCTGTAAATCAGCAATTCTGCACTCTAGTGGCTGAATATCCTCAGCCCTCTGCTCTATGGACTGCATAGGAATAGCCCTAAACTCTGGATGCTGAAATATTTCAGTAGTAAACTCTGTTGGCTGAAAGTTTTCAGCCCTCTGTGTCTTTGTAAGAAGCTGATCATAATCAATCGGAAATTTTGTTTGTTGAATTTCTTCAGCACTCAATACTTTTTGCTGAGTCACCGCAGCCTCGGACTCTATCTGTGACACAAAATCTGCAATTTCATGAAACATGTCCAGGGATTGCACTGATACATTACTATGACAACTCTGCAAATTAGTTTTCAGCATATTTTCCATCTCTGTTATTGTACCTGCACAAATCATACTATCATACATCCCATCTATATGCTCATCATCCTCTAAAATACCTGCATTTTTCAAATTTTTATCCTTCCTGCATATGTACTACCTGGCACCTCTAGGCAACTTAGAAGTCTTCTGATAACTCATCGAACTGTTTGCTGAAATTCCAACAAAACTGGAGGAGAAAACACTGCTGCCAGGAGGCGAGAACTCCAACCTCCTCTGCTCTGTACCATCGTCGTCTCATGAAACAGCGGTACCTAATGAAAACCCGAATCCCTCACAGTGGGCAAAGGTGCATCTCTAAGAGTATCCCTGTTTCTAACGTGGTTCACACACACAGTCATAAACTGAACTACTCTCATACCATCTTTACTGCGAATCCGTGCATAAGCAGATCCATCATCCATTACTTTTGTTTCCATGCGCATCTATGTGATGAATGGCTGTCCAAGAATTATGGGATAAGAGCATGAATCCTACACAAAGAAATGGAAATCCTCCTCTCCATCTCCAATAGAAACCCTGACACTAGGACAGGCAGCATATAAATCACCTGCAGTGTTGTTGGCGGCTCTCATATGCCACCCATGCTCTACATCCATAGGCCATCTATTAATTTCATAAACTCCACAAACTATGAGATTAATCTGTGAACCATGATCCACCAAAGTAACATAAGGCACCTGTTTCTCTTCAATCTTTACCATCGTTTCTATAGTTTCCCTAGCCCAATGACTCCGCGAAAAGTGACTACGCGGTATCAAGACAGGCTCATCAGTTTTAGCATAATGCATAGGCTCAACCCTCTTCTCTATCTGTGGAAAAAGAGAAGCATTCTCAACTATAACCTCATCCACATCCTCATCCAACTCCCCAATCCAAACTCCTTGTGTATTAGTAGTAGGTAATGCATGTCTTTTCCTCTTCAAGACTTCTTGGAATTGATCTTGAAACTCTCTTTTCGAGATGCCCAAAACCTCAAAAATAGTAAAAGTCACCTCACTACTGAGGGCTGAAATGATGAACGGGTTGCCTCTTACCCATCCAACCTCCAATCCTCACTAAGAGAACTAAAGAGGGGCACCACCTAGCCAAAGGGAGGATGGGCTAGGACATCATTTTTCTCAAAGAGAATCAAGAGAACCAAGACACAAATTTACAAGAGAAAATATATGTACTAGACACCATATTAGAATATGAGAGAGAGAGATGATAGGAGAGGGAGATAATAGGAGAAGAGATAGAGAAAGCTTGCCATTATGCTACATGGAATGAGAAGATGAGAAGAGAGGGAGATAATAGGAGAAGAGGTAGAGGAAGCTTGCCATTATGCTACATAATAAAAGAACTCACTCATAGCTCACCTCAAAGAGATGAGGGTATTCTAGAGTGCTCTCATGGGCTTGTCATTGTAGAGCATACATAAGCTATAGTAAGGGAAGGAATTGCATAAACTCATGAGGGAGAATGGGGAAGGCTCAATAGGGTTGAAGAAGGCCTCTTGGCTCTCTCTCTTCTTGCAAATTAAAAAAGAGAAGGCCTCTTTATACAGGCCTTGAGGGTGTTTAGGGAGGAGCTTAAGATATAATAGGAATTAACACCACCAAAGCTGCATTAAGGCGGTTCCACCAATATGGAAGCTCCATCTAGATGTTTTGTTGACCAATTTGTACTTAATCAAGCTCCTTCATAAGTGAGTTGTCCCCATTATCCCCCCCATAGCTTGATTCCAAGAGCTCTCCTATAAAAAAATATAGAGAATCTTCATAAAATAAGATCATATCTAGCAATAATAGAGAGAGAGAGAGTAATGAGAGGTGGTCTCCACTGTAGTTGGAAAAATTTGGCATCCACCATTTTGGCCATATCTCCCAACTCGTAGCTCCAAAAAATTATAAAAAACTATAAGCCAAAAGTTCAGCTCATGAACTACAACTTTCATGTTGAAAAGTTTTTTTGGATCAAAGTGAAAGTCTTTTTAAAAAATTGTACAAAATCATGTGCCTGATTTTTCTTCCACTAATGCTTTCAAGAAGGGTTCCATTTGGTTGAATTATCATAAGGCTCCAAAGTCATGACATTATAAGCCTCACATGCCCTTTGGATGGATCCAAATCCATTTCATATCTTTTCTTTTCACATTATACATTTTTCCTTCACCTTCCTCCATTGATCTTTACTCTTCACCCCCCCTTGGTAAACCGGTCCATGAAATATTTTCATCCAGTGATTTCTTGGATTTCCCAAGAGGTTGTTCCCACCCTCTTATTTATTTCAAAGCTCCAAATGTATAAAAAATCAACAAAGTATTAGACAAATATTTTTTTGTGATTTTCTCGGATCATATAGCCCCCCCCAACCTGGCTAGAGGTATTTATGCCTCTAGACACTCTTTGGTATCTTGAGCTAACCCCACCCCGATGTGATAGGGTTTTAAGCGCCATCCATTTACCCTGGTCTTGTGAACTTTTCCCTCAATGTCTTGAAGTTTGTAGGAGCCATTGTTGAATTTTTTTGTGACAAAAAACAGTCCCTCCCACCGATAGACGAACTTGCCAACCTTTCTTTTATCAAAGCGATTGTCATATCGAAGCACTAAAGATCCCTCCTTGATGTTTTTATCTATTAGCTTCTTGTTGAAATTTTCTCTACGCTTCTCAACTTCCTGGGAGTAGTGGTTGATGGCTTCTTTACGATCCAATTGTAGCCTCTCTAGGTCCAATAATCTTTGATGTAACTTCTCCTTTTGAGAGCCTACTGTGCCACCTAATACCCGAAGGCTAGCTAATTTCACCTCAATAGGCAAAAGAGCCTCTTGTTCATAAACTAGATGAAAATGTATGAACCCTAACATGGTTTTGAAGGAGGTTCTCTAAGCCCATAGAGCTCCACTAAGGTGCTCCAATCCCAGGGCCTTGAATGTACCTGTTTGCTGATGATTTTACAAATCATTCCATTTACCCTTTCCACCAATCCATTGCATTGAGGGTAGTAAGGGGTAGAGTGTCGTCGTTGAATATTTAGCTTTTGCATGAGTTCACCCACCACATTAGCTCTAAACCCTGGTCCTCTATCTGATAGTATTTCAAGAGGGTTACCAAACCTACAACAAATGTGGTCAAAGATGAATTTACTCACTTCCTTAGTAGTGATTCTTCTAGTTCGCATCGCCTCGGCCCATCTAGTCATGTAATCTACCCCCATGATAATATACTATTTTTCTGATGGAGTGCGTGGTAGAGGCCCTATGGCATCAATTCCTCACTTCTCAAAGGGTCCATAGACCTTGATTGGAGTTTGGGATTCTGCTATGAACCGTCGTGGTCCTGATTTCTGACATTCTTCACATGTTTGACACCAATATTTGACATCTCGGTGTAGACTGGGCCAAGTAAAGCCGACTTGTAGAACCTTTCTACTTGTGATGTCATGTGCAAATTGGCCTCCACACACATCATCATGGCAAGCTTTTAAGATTTCTTCAATTTTTCATTTTGAAGGCACTTTCCTAAGCACACCATTACCTAGACAATACAAACTATCATTTACCATGCAATATCTTGTAGCCTTCCGAGCTAGCCACTGTCTTTCTCCCTTAGTCAGGTGTTTGGGAGCTTCTCCTTGTTCTAAGAGATATAGAATATCTTCTAAGTCTTCCTTGCATTGTCGAAGTGGGGGTTTGATAGCCACTGCTCCCACCATTGACTCATTTAGCTTTGATGATGCTAGATGGTCGGCATCTTTGTTCTGGTCTCTTGGCACATGATGTACTTGTGCCTCCCTAAATCTTCTCATAAGAGATTTGGCCTCTCTCATTTTACTAGAGAGGTTTGTATTTTTGCATGCCCATGTATCTTGCATCTGCCTTACCAATAGCATGGAGTCTCCAAAAGCATTCAATCTCTCGATTGAATTACTAAGACACCAACAAAGACCATGAATTAAAGCTTGATATTCTGCCTCATTGTTAGAGTGGACACCTTCCAAGATGATTCCTTCACCATAGATTTTCTCTCCTAAAGGAGAGAAAACAACGATGCCTGTGGTTGCCTTATCCTTAGTTCTCTTGTATGCACCACCAAAGTAGAGGCTATAAGCATCTACAAGAGTTTTTATGGATGGGGGTGGTGGAAGGTTCTTTCTTTTCACCATGAGATTTTTCTCATAGCACCTATTTGTCAAAATATCAGCCAAGCATGCCCGAGTTGTTTTTTCAACCTGCACTGTATAGTCAAACTCTTGAAGTCGAACCACCCACTTTGCTATTTTGTCATAGATTTCCATATGTTGTAGTGCATAGGGAAACATATCCTCCACAGTAATGATCACAAACCTCTTTGGAAGTAAATATGGCCGAAATTTGGTTACTGCAAACATGAGGGCCAACACTAGTTGTTCCATGGAGGTGTATGCCTTCTCTGAGGCTTTCATGAGGCGGCTGGCAAAATACACAGGCCTCATGAAGGATGTTTTTGGATCTTTTTCTAGGAGAGCAGCACCAATGGCCTCTTCTCCCACACTAGGGTTTACAAAGAATGTTTCTTCCCAACAAGGCTGGAGGATTATAGGAAGTGACCCCAACATTTTCTTTATCTCCTTAAAATGTCCTTCACTTTGTTCACTCCATACAAGTGTTTCTTGGCGTGTCAGTTGTTGCTGCAGGGGATATATGGCCTGAGAGAGTAAGTGTATAAATCTACCCAAATATCTTAGCTTTTGTAAGAAGGATACCAATTGTTTGATGGAGGTTGGGGAAGGTAGAGCTAGCAATGTTTCTACCTTATTTGGATCTACCTCAATTCCTTCAATTGACACTACATGCCCTAGTAGTGTAACCTTGCTTTCCCCAATGTGACATTTATCCTTATTTAGTTGTCCACCCAACCTAGCTAAGCGAGTAAATCCTTCATCAACCTTGCGTAGATGTATATTCCTTGAGCCGTAAATATAAAAGTCATCTATGAAAACCCTTATTGACTTACAAAAGTAAGGTTGGAAAACCATATTCATGAATCGTTGAAAGGTTGCTGGGGCATTTTTGAGACCAAAGGGCATGACCTGAAAGGCAAAACAGCCCCATGGTGTGATGAAAGTGGTCTTCTTTTGATCCTCCTCTGCAATGCGAATCTGGAAGTAGCCAGAGTAGCCATCACACACCGTGTACCGCTCATGTCCCGCTATTTCATTCAAGATTTCATCCTGAAATGGGAGAGGAAAGTGGTCCCTCTTTGGCCTCACTACTACTGGGGAGACCCATTCTAAATCTTCCACTGGGTATATGAATCCTGCATTCAAGACTCTCTTCACCTCCATCAACAGTGCATCCTATTGCACAATTCCCAATCTTCTCAATCTTTGTACTACATGTTTGCTTCCTTCTTTGAGTTGGATGTGATGCTTCACTGCAGTGACACCTGTAATGTGAGTATAATCAGAAATAAACAATGATGCATGCTTCTTGAGAACATTCACATAACCCTCCCTTTCTTCATCCTTTATATCCTTGGATATCATCTTCTCTAGGCTAGCATCCCACACATCTTCTCCTTGGATTCTTGAGTTGTCTTCTGATGAGGTAGATTCCTTTAAGGTGACGCCCATAACTTCGAGAGTATATCACTCTCTCCACTTGAACTCTCTTCCTCTTCTATCGAGGAGAAACATCCACTTGAGCTCCACTCATCGGCAGACGTTTCTAGTTCAAGGTTCTCTTGACACCCACTCTTCAAGTTGTAAACCACCTTTTGATCGTGGCCACCCACCTTACGTGGCCTCAACTCCAGATCTCTTGTTGCCCAATCTTGCCTAGCTCCCATGCCCATAAGTCAAGGTCTCCCTAGGATGAGGGGATATCCTTCCCCCTTTACTGGCATCACATAAACATCCACTGCTGCAGTGATTCCAAAAATAGAAACTCGCAAAGCTTTCACTACACCCACATATGTGACTGCATCATTGTTGGTGATCTTTGCCCTGAAGGTTGAGGATTCCATTACTTCTAAACCTAATTGATGCATAACTTTTTCTGTCATGACACAAACCTCTGCTCCACTATCGATGTATGTTTTTCGAATCCGTTGACCTTTAATTTGAGCTTCCACTATAGGCACTATATCTTTGAGTCCATATGCCTTGATTGCACTAACCATTTTACCTTGCCTTGCCCTTGTGCTTACCATTTTTTACCATTGTCGCCGTAGCTTTGGAGAGACATGAAGTAGTTGTGGCCAAGTAATTTTTGGCCCTTGAGAGCTCACATCTGCTACCAAATCATAAGGTTGTGTCCAAAAACCCAAAGGGAAGTCGGAGATATTAATTTTAGACCTAGCTTGAGTCTTTCTCTTCTTCCCTTCATCTCTAGGTGCCTGTGATGTACTTGCCTCATTGGTTGTTTCCTTACTTGCCTCAGTTTGGACACATATCCGCTTGATAGGCATGGTCTCTACTACATTCACATTCATCTTACCTCTTGCTATTTCTTCTTGGAGCCTTCTATCCCTGACCACCTCCTCTATTTTTATGACATTGACGTTTGGTTGAACAGCAGGGGTTTCAGCTTGAACATAAGGTGGTTGTAAAATTGCAGGTCGTGACTGCTCTTGCTCTTGAGTCCTAGCTTTGTTTGCAAAACACTCACCACAATTATGAGAACCTAGCAATTGATGGCAAGATGATTTTCTCCCGTTGTGAGAGAATGGAATTTCTAAGGTGAACACCTTGTACCCGCATAGGTGCCGTCATCCGATAAACATACTTCCTTTCTTGGGCTTCCTTGGGAGACCATTGTGGGAGTTGTGGACTTCGACCAGCTTCAAAAAGAGTTGGTGAAGGTGTTGGAGAAAAGCCACTTGGAGTACTTGTTGTAGAGGATGCACCACCATGTGTTGTATCGTCCCACATAAGAAGGTAGAGAATTGTGGTTGAGAATGTCTTCAGCGAAGGCACCAAAAATGAGGGCTGAAATGATGAACGGGTTGCCTCTTACCCATCCAACCTCCAATCCTCACTAAGAGAACTAAAGAGGGGCACCACCTAGCCAAAGAGAGGATGGGCTAGGACATCCTTTTTCTCAAAGAGAATCAAGAGAACCAAGACAAAAATTTACAAGAGAGAATATATGTACTAGACACCATATTAGAATATGAGAGAGAGATGAGAGGAGAGGGAGATAATAGGAGAAGAGGTAGAGAAAGCTTGCCATTATGCTACATAATAAAAGAACTCACTCATAGCTCACCTCAAAGAGATGAGGATATTCTAGAGTGCTCTCATGGGCTTGTCATTGTAGAGCATACATAAGCTATAGTAAGGGAAGGAATTGCATAAACTCATGAGGGAGAATGGGGAAGGCTCAATAGGGCTGAAGAAGGCCTCTTGGCTCTCTCTCTTCTTGCAAATTACAAAGGAGAAGGCCTCTTTATATAGGCCTTGAGGGTGTTTAGGGAGGAGGTTAATATATAATAGGAATTAACACCACCAAAGATGCATTAAGGCAGTTCCACCAATATGGAAGCTCCATCTAGATGTTATGTTGACCAATTTGTACTTAATCAAGCTCCATCATAAGTGAGTTGTCCCCATTCTCCCCCCCATAGCTTGAGTCCAAGAGCTCTCCTATAAAAAAATATAAAGAATCTTCATAAAATAAGATCATATCTAGCAATAATAGAGAGAGAGAGTAATGAGAGGTAGTCTCCACTGTAGTTGGAAAAAGTTGGCATCCACCATTTTGGCTATATCTCCCAACTCGTAGCTCCAAAAAATTATTTAAAAAATATAAACCAAAAGTTCAGCTCACGAGCTACAACTTTTATGTTAAAAAGTTTTTTTGGATCGGAGTGAAAGTATTTTTAAAAAATTATACAAAATCATGTGCCTGATTTTTCTTCCACTAATGCTTCCAAGAAGGGTCCCATTTGGTTGAATTATCATAAGGCTCCAAAGTCATGACATTATGAGCCTCACATGCCCTTTGGATGGCTCCAAATCCATTTCATATCTTTTCTTTTCACATTATACATTTTTCCTTCACCTTCCTCCATTTATCTTTACTCTTCACCCCCCCTTGGTAAACCGGTCCATGAAATATTTTCATCCAGTGATTTCTTGGATTTTCGAAGAGGTTATTCCCACCCTTTTCTTTATTTCAAAGCTCCAAATGTACAAAAAATCAACAAAGTATTAGACAAATATTTTTTTGTGATTTTCTCGGATCAACTGCCAAGTATCTTGTCATTAAATATTTTCTTCATGTCCGTAGATGTCTCAATATCGGACATCAATCTAAACCCTTGCTGCTTTCTCTCTCTAGGCTCTTACCTCTTTTCTTTCTTTTGAGCATCTTCCATCTGTCGTTCTGGCCCTGGTCTCAAAGATGGCCCTGCAATAGGTGGAGTAACAAGCTCACCCCCTCTAGTCTTTTTAGCTACATTTGGATTCTCTTCATCCCTCTTACGCTTCTCCTAAGACTTAGCCAAGTAGTCATAAATAGTATATCTGTCAACAAGCGAATCCCAACCTGTCTCAGATCTAATGCTAGAACTTGCATTAGTCAAAACAGTCTACTGAAGTTTTCCCTTGTTTGCCGTCTCCGTAGCATAAGTCCATAATGCTGACTGATTCTTTGATCCTTTCTCAATCTGGACTCCATATGCAGAAGCATCTCCTCTAGCTGCCACATAAGAAGTACGCGCAGCCATGTCATCCACTAATTTCTTCATTCCGCCTTTCCCAAAATTGGTAGCAAGCGGAGCTCCTATTTCAATCAACCAAATCTTACTATCTTGTCCCCAAAATACCAAATTCTTCATCCTTGCATCCTGAAAAGATTCACAATCCCTGCAATGCTGATGGTTTGTACTATCACACCAAATACATCTTCGATCTCTCCTAGGTGCACTAGGAGCACCAGAAGGAATAGTAGGCACGGTCGAAGCAAATTGCTCTTTCAATTTTCCCACCAATTCTGCTTTAACTGACTCCAGTGTCAAATCCGTTATGCATTTGATTATGTCATCAAGAGAGGAAGGCACCGACGGAGCAGATGGTTTTGGAGCAGAAGGAGCCGGCATCGGTCTTAGAACAGGAGAAACGGGAGGAGAGAAATAGTAGGCACTGGCATAGGCCAAGAAACTGGCTGAGGAAGAGAAGAAATAACAGGGATAGTGTTGAGAATCAGCAATCACACTCAAACAGCCTCTTTGTATGGAGTCTCAGAGTCAAGGACATGCAGGCTAACTTATCCCATATGCACAATGGTGCCTACTGCAGTTTCCTACTTTCCTATAAAGCATTGTACTTGCTTCCTTTCTTAATGCAATGATAGTACTCTTTTCATTTCAGTAAAGTGTCAATGTCATTGTCCACATACACAAGATTGTGTTTATGAGTCCAAGTCTCAATCTTGGAACCTAATTCACTTGTGTAACAAACAGTGTCCATTCCATCATGAGTCTACACTTCTCCTTCCATCCTCCATAGCTTCCGGTTATGTCATGCTCTAGATCCCACATTTCTAACATGGTATCAGAGCCCAGTTGGGAATGGCATTGCTTCTCCAGCCTCTCTTGATTCTTCTGAACCTCCATCCAGCTCAGTGTCAGTGTATGACTTCTTTTCTCAACTCTACTCTCACTGAAGCTTCCATGGCAGCCATAGCCAGCAGCACCATGTCAGATTGAACTGCTTATATCTCACTCCACAGGTCAAATCTCTTGGAGCTTCCTTCTGGAAAAGTATTCCCCAACTCATAAAGCTTCCCTTTATCACATCAATCCAGGACATTGGACCATTTGGAGCTCAGCATTGTGAAAATCCCCAATCTCTATTCTGTGTCTGCCATAGCCAGACAGGACCTACCTTGCTTGGAGCTTCCATAACTCTTCAACCAGGCCATTTCAACCCACGATTTCTTCTAGAGAGTTGTTCCTCTGCTCAAGGCGCTTCATCTTGGCACAATAATCAATGACATTAATGCTCCCTGGCTCTAGTATTGTAGAAATTCGACCTCGCTGTCCAGATCTGCGCCGATTCTGTTCGCGGCACCTGCGCGCTGCATACTGACCACGATCTGCACAATCTCCATGGGGCTTTGGTAGCCCATGACATAAGCTTCCTAGATATGTAAAAAGTTTTGAAAATGATGCACTGTAGCTCCTGCAATAAGCAAAAAACCAGGCCCCTGTCTCAGAAACCCTAATTCCACCATAGCCAAAAGATTCAAAATCTTGACATTTTTCACTGTTTCTCTCACTGAAGTTATCAACAGTGATTTTAATCACTGAGCAATACTCTCTGAAGTTCGTTAAAGTACTGTCACTCAGATCTGAAGACATCAGCATCAAATCAAGAAGGGGAAGATCACTTGGAGTAAAAGACTTTTGCAGATTTGGTATTCATTGACACTCAATTAGTGCTTTTTAGCACTTGTGTCTCTCAATCAATTCTTCTGTTGCTCAAATCTAATAAAGTTTGAAGTTGATTTGCTACTGTTCTCGTAAATCTAACATGGGCAAAGACTCGCCAAATGCTCGATTCAAAGGAGTCGGATTCCACACTTGGCAAACCCGCATCAAGCTCATCCTGATGAAGAAGGGTCTCTGGGCCATCACAAATGGCAAAGAGAAGAAATCGCGGGACGCAGACCTTGCAACTACTTGGCAAAAGAATGATGACAGAGTCCATGCCATTATCAAATTGGAGCTAGATGACAGTTATATCCATCACCTGGATAACTGTGAGACCTCACATGATACATGGAAAAGACTTGACACCCTGTTTGGTGCACAATCTAAATCATCAAATTATGGTCTCCTAATTTAATTCTTCAGGCTTGAAATGAAGTCCAGCACATCACTTGCCACACATCTTAATTACATGGAAGGACTCCTAACCCAACTTGCAGGAATCAACATTAAAATGGATGAAGATATTTGCATCGGTGTTCTACTTAAGAGCTTGCCTCCTAAATATAATAACGTATCAACAACTTTAATCAACATGCCAAATCCTGAACTTGTTGATATCCAGGCATCACTGTTAGAAGAAGAAAAGAAGCTAAAAACTAAAGAAGAACCAAGTACCTCTAGAGATGAGCATGCATTATATGTTGGCAACAGGTACAAAGGCAAGAAAGATCAGCTCTTTTGTGACTTCTGCAGAAGGACCGGACACACCGAGAAGTTCTGCCATGCAAGAAAGAGATCCCAAAAGGCCTATCTAGTCGCAGTCAAAGAAGAAGAAGAAAATGAAGCAAAGGAAGAAGATGATGAAGATCACCAGGATCGGAAGGACAAGACTCATCAGTCCTTGTACTCTCATAATTCTGATAGACTGTTTTAATAGCCTTGTATTTTTCTTTGCCCTAATGCTTCCTGCCATAAGCTATGTAAACTCCTTATGTAACTTGGCATTACAGTCCATGTACACTTTGTGAGGCCCCTGTTACAGCCTCTGGATGTCCACCATGTTTATGGTACCCACACTTAGCTTTTTCTGCGACAGCCTCTGGTGTTTTGCCATGTCTGTGGTATACCCACACTTTGCAGGTGGTTCTCATTACAGCCTCTACACACTTTGTGCCTTTCCTAGTTGTGATTGAGGAGGGGTGTTGAGAATCAGTAATCACACTCAAACAGCCTCTTTTTATGGAGTCTCAGAGTCAAGGACATGCAGGCTAACTTATCCCATATGCACAATGGTGCCTACTGCAGTTTCCTACTTTCCTATAAAGCATTGTACTTGCTTCCTTTCTTAATGCAATGATAGTACTCTTTTCATTTCAGTAAAGTGTCAATGTCATTGTCCACATACACAAGATTGTGTTTATGAGTCCAAGTCTCAATCTTGGAACCTAATTCACTTGTGTAACAAACAGTGTCCATTCCATCATGAGTCTACACTTCTCCTTCCATCCTCCATAGCTTCCGGTTATGTCATGCTCTAGATCCCGCATTTCTAACAGATAGAAGTAGGAATAGGAGCAGAAGATGGCGTCGGTGTCATAGATCCATTCTGTAGGCGGGTCTTCCATATCCTCCTCTTGGTCAAAGTCGAGACTGCATCCTGGGCATCTTGCCAATCCGTTTTAAGACCCATAGGCTTCGTGCAATCCTCAAGAAGCTCTCCTAATTCTTCCTGAAGAGCAGGATCTGCAGCTTGCAAGAAAAGCTCAACTTTCTCAACATCCAATGCTCTTTGTTCAATGGCATCAAGCTGACTATACATCTCTTCAAATTCTCGAATCAACTCTGAAGCAGCTAGACCTTTGTTCGGCATGTAGACCCACTCTCGGAATGACCGCCGTGTAGCCATCCCAAAGTCCTCAAGGAAATACTTTTCTTTCAGGGCCTTCTTAAAATCTTGCCACTGTGAATTTTGAAGAAAAATATCAGTCGCTTTTGCCCTCAAGGCGGGTGTGATAAGACGAAGGAAATACTTACTCATAAGTCCTGCTGGTACTCCAAAAAATCCCATTTTGATCTCATACGTCTTCAAATAAGCCAAAACATTACGGCCATCAAATAGCTTCTTCTCATTCTCAACTGCTTCAATCGCCTTAGTCGCGATGATTGCATTCTCCTGCTCCGAATATAGTTGCCTTTGCTGAGACAACTATTGTTGATGCAACTGCTGCTGCTGCTACATATACAATTGCGTCTGTTGATTTTGAAGCTGCATACACATAGACATATTCTGCAAAATCTGCTTTAAATCATCCGTAGAAGTACTTGAAACAGAAGTCGATGATGAAGCTGAAGTAGATGACAAAATAGGAATCGTAGAAGAGGCTGAAACTGATGCTGAAGTATCTCCCATCCTGAAATTTAAATGTGACGCTTTCACGTTGGGTTCACCAAAGATGTCGAAGGGTTTTCGAAAGCAAAATCGCGACCACAGAGGACCTTGACTAATTTCAGGATAGAAGATCAATCAAGCAAGTTCACGATTCAATTTGAAAGAAGGTCACCTCAATTTCGGATAATGGTCCTATAATCGACTTGTTCAACATCAACAGCTTCAGCTTCATAAAGGAAACAAATCTGATTTTTTAAATTGGCTGCTCAAAAACTGAAGTCCTTCACTCCGCTTGTTGCAGAAGCTTCAAATCATTCCCTGAAGAGTATAAATTGCTTACTCATAGACAACTAAAACAAGATTTCGACTGTTCCCCTCTGCAGAAATTATCTGCTATACAGAACTTGTCCACAATAATAGCATTAAGATATAAAATACAATAGCAACATCAAGATGTTCCTCTCTACTGCGACACCAAAACAATGTGTGTATTGAGCTCCACAGTGGGGCAGATCAAACAATCAGTTTGAAAGAATAATAGGTAGTTTGAAAATAATGATCATGAAAGCCAAACCAGAATCCATCATATATATATGAAGCAAAGAGAGGTCTGCACAGCTTTGTAAAGTGGCAGAAGAAAGTATCTTGGGCACAGCACCCACAGCCTGTATAGAACCTGTGCAATCACTACATTGTGTGTATGGACCAAACTCGGATTGATTGTTTACCTGACTTTTTCCTAGACTGGTAAAAGTAGGAGATAGAAGACTCTCTGAAAGTGTCTTTGAGAGCTTTTCACTGTTATGAACTCTATTGTTGGCATTGGGAGATTGCCGTTGCTCTGTGTCATACACGAAAGACATTTGCTACATCCAGATTTAAAATCATGTCTACATATCGCTGTCGGTAGCACTTCTCAAAATGAGTGAGACCATGCCATTTGTCAGGTAGTGATAGAAGTGATTTTGTAAGGATACACACATCCTTAACCTTCACAGACAATTCACCGGTGCAATGGATAGATCTGATACAGATTAGAGAGCTATGGGTAGATATCTATCATTCTGAGCATTAGGGCCAAAAACGCTTCAAAAAATGCACTTTTGTTAATCACGGGATTAAGGAAAGGGCCAAAGAGAGTTCGCCACGTGTGCAAGAATATGGTATTCTTGTCTCCTCTTTTTTAGAGATAGTGGAGTCCATTTCATGATTCTCTCTTCTTTTTTAGCCAAAACCCCTAAAGTCTGACATGTTTTGGAGTCCCAAAGACGTTATTTACTTACAAATCTGACAAAATACATGACAGAGATGTGATGAAATTAATAATGAGTTTTTTGAAAGTCGGGAGATCTTTCAATATTGTTTTTGGCGCCCAATACATACTCATTTGGGTTCTTGGCGCTACTTTTTAGTTCATTCACCCCTCTTTGAGCTTCTTTCTCTGCGCTTTCATTCTTTTCATGGCTTCCTCCAGGCGCCCTTCTCGTTTAATACACTCTTGCACAGTCTATAGCCAGGGAGTAGATGGAAATTTTGAGCCCAAAACCTTTGCTGTAAATGATTGGGTTACCATGCTGCCATCTTGCAAGGGCTCCCATAAGGTGAAAAGAAGAAAACGAGAAGATATAAAACATCACTGGAAGGGGCGTATCATTGCCTTCAAAATTATGCCCGAAGGCTGGTTTGTCAAGGTGCAACATGTTTACATGGTCAAGGATATGCACTTGCCTCCAAACGAACGTGTTCCCCAACAAACACATTGTAAGTTATAAGTTGAATAACGTATATAATTCTTTTCCATTTATACAAGTTCTAACAAACGGTTCGTCATTGTAGATATCTTTCCGTCAACAAGTATTGAATGGCAACCTGTGGAAAGCCTAAGTGGGACTTTCCATGCCATTCATAAGGTATTGGCAGACATTATTTATGCCGATCAAACTATGTCTTTTTATAGTGAATGCAAGGTTTTTATATATTATGCACAGTATGTGGTTCCCTCTAAAGCGGATAGGTATGGGAATATCGAAGATTTGCCATTGCCAAGTCTTTCATCTCTAAATTGGGAGATTCCTGACAAGGTAACAGTGCAGAGTTTCAAATTCAAAATATCTCAGGATATTAAAAAGTCCATGACAGCTGGAAGGATCTCACGAAGAATACGTTTATCATGGTTTGTACCCCTCCATATCTTCGTCGCTTGCTTCAAAACAACAAATTTACAAAGAACGAAGGTATCCTGGTTAAGTAGAAACTTTTCGGAAGAGGATTTGGACAACACTATAGGGACGCATTGGAAATCTAGAGAGTGCGATCATAAAGGTGATATCTTGAGGTGCAGTGCATGCCCTCAATCCTTGGCTTTGGCTTACAGTATCCCTCGCTAAAATCTTGCTTTGGCCTTTGATTACAGGCGATACAAACGAAGATTGGGTATTTGGGTTCCCTTGGATTCTGATACAGAGAACACAACATATAAACTTGTGGTGCACGTTTTTCCGCATGAAGTAAAGAAGGTGAGTGTTACTTCCAATTGGAGTTTGAAAGATGTGAGGGATACCTTGGAATTGCTAGACAATACATCCCCTAGATATAAGTTCAAAGTGAATGGTGTAACAATTGGTAAAAGAGTCGAGCGCTCTTTCTTTTGTACGAGTTGTTTGTCTCCCACAATTGTGAGTTTGGGACCTTAAGAATGAAAACTTGGCAGGAATTTATCTTAACAGACTATCCTCAAGATATTTTTTAATGAGAACTTCATAAGCTATCGTGAAGCAAGTCACCTTTCGAATGTGTATAAATAAAATGTACATTGCATCCGATTTACAAGTGAAAATTTTCATTACACAATGAGATACAAAAATTGCATGAAAATGTACAAGGCCAAAATAATAAGGCTCGTGTATAAAATGTACATTACATTCGATTTACAAGTGAAAATTTTCATTACACAATGAGGTACAAAAATTGCATAAAAATGTACAAAGCCAAAATAAAATGGCTCGTGTATGCTTATGTTTGCTATTTTCATTCTTTATCGATTTCTTCAAAGATATTTTTCCTCACAGGGGCTTTCTTTGATTGTTGAAAAAATTTGACCTTTACAGGTAGTCTCCTTTCTTGGGGCTTAAGAGGGGATGGATCAAATTTAAGAGGAGAGAGCACTGGCATTCCTTTTTTCTTAGACTCTGCAGCAGTGGTCCCATTGCCTTTTCCCTTGCCCTTGTCTTTACCATTACCATTGTCCTTACCCTTTCCCTTGACTTTTCCCTTGCTTGTGCCCTTTGCCATTGAAGTTTTGGGATGAAAAGGGGAGTCAGGATCATACGGTGTGATTGCTTTGTCTAGAATCAGCTCGATGCATCTCTCCCTTATCCACCAAACATATGATTCAGGATAGTCTCTACACTGTAAGAATAAATGTTATAAGTTAGTGAAAAGACATCATGATAAGGGTTACACAAACATCAAATGAAATAAACTTACATTCACTCCTTCTATTTGTAACAGCTTTGAATCCACTGTTCTGCAAATGTTTGAGATAACTCTCCATCCACAAGAATGCGCATCGCTTTGCAATGGAACTTCTTGTAGAAGAAAAGTATACGGCCTTTGAGGATCAACAAGATCCTCGTATGTTGTATCCAAAAATGTAGAAACGAGTCTAGCAGCACTGCAAAAGGAAGCTTTGTAAGTTCAAAATATTATTTATAAAAGAAATCAAAGTAAGTAATTTTCTTCCAACATACATTCGTGCTTGACCGTGAACACCGCTGAGAGAATTCATAAAGATAATTTCCCTTGAAAGACAATTAATGTAGATGAGACTCCAATGCCCTCTGCAAATTCATAAAAGAGGTGAGTAAAAGGGTGAAAGCAAATGAACATAAATTCTCCTCTACAGTAAAAGAAAAATACCTTTCTACATAAGGGAAAAAGATGTGGTAATTTCTCACACTATCGAAGCTACGAAAAAATGGTGAAATATTAGAACCAGATTTTGCAAAAAGTCCCACAGAGAGAAGTGGATCAACAATGTATATGGTTCTTCGGATATCGAGAGTGAGAGAGGACACCAATGCCCTGCAGATAATAGCAAAAGCTATTCAATACCAATTTCATCCAAAATATAATTGAAAAGACTTAACTTATGCAACAAAAAACCTTACCTTATGCAACAAAATACCATGGAGTCAGATAGTTGGAGATCCCTTTTTTCCAACATGGGCTTGTCCTCGGGAGATATACTAAGATATTCCTCCTCAGATTCCCCAGCAACATTCACAAGAATCTGCCCATACACTTTGCCCATCCTCTCGCTGTTGACGGGAGCAAGTGATGCGGCTTTCCTCTTGTAAACATCGTCTTCAGTTTCAAACACCTCCTGATTTTTTTCACTCAAGAAAGCCTCTTGCTGGGTGGCACCCCTTGTAGGGTAAAGGTCAGTAACATCTTCAACATTTAGCTTTTTCTCTTTCCTGGACAATTTTGGGGGAACGTTAAGGATTTCAAAGGCTTTTTGATCATTGCAAGGCAAGGGCCTCAGGACTTTGTCAAACCTATACCTCACTCTGCTAATGATGCTGAAATCTTTATTCATAAGGGTGATCCTATGAGCATGGGCAGCAGCAATGTAAGCGTCGTTCATGAAATCAATAACAAAATCTTCTGCGGCCTCTTGCAGGGCAAGAATGGCTGAGAGTTGCCACTTCTTATTTAGACTAGAGACAGTTGCCACTTGAGACAATCTATCAGAGATCTCTTTAACCACCCTTATAAAAGCAGCTTTTGGAATGACATGCTGTGTAGCTCTCTGGGCTTTCCTGATCTCACTGAAACATCTTTGCATATAGAAGAACCTGGACTTCCTCTTCCTCTTCTGTGGCTTGGGGTGTTCAGTGGCTTCAGCAGATGTGGGCTCAGGTACCATTGTAGGGAATGAATCTTTCACAGGGTTAGCCTCATCCTTTGCTTCCTCAACTTCAGGTGAAGAAACATTTATGGAAGATGTAAGGACAACACCTGGTGTAGGAGGGATTTCTGTTGTAAAATGCTCTGGAGCCTGTGATGGACCAGCTTCTTCTACCCCCTTAGATTCATCAAATTTTAACTTTCTTCTACCCCCACTGTCCTTCCCATCTATATACACTCTTCTTGCAGTTTGCTTTGTCCTTGCCATCCAGAAAAGGTAAAATAACAACCAGAAGGACAAACTGAAAGACAAACTGGCGAGGAAAGTGACGAAATGAGCAATTTCGATATGGCGCGATATGAACAAAGCGAGCAGAATGGAACAACGCCCTCGCTCCGTATCAGAGATGAGAAGATGATACGGCGCGAGTAGGAGAAAACGACCACCACGTTTGCGCGCCCTCGCTCCGTATCGGAGATCAGAAGATGATACGGCGCGAGTAGGAGAAAACGACCACCACGTTTGCGCGCCCTCGCTCCGTATCGGAGATGAGAAGATGATACGGCACGATTAGGCGAAAACGACCACCACGTTTGCGCGCCCTCGCTCCGTATCGGAGATCAGAAGACGATACGGTGCGATTAGGAGAAAACGACCACCACATTTGCGCGCCCTCGCTCCGTATCGGAGATCAGAAGACGATACGGTGCGATTAGGAAAAACCGAGCTCACCGTTTGCACGCCCTCGCTCCGTATCGGAGATGAGAAGATGATACGGCGCGATTAGGAGAAAACGAGCTCACCGTTTGGACGCCCTCGCTCCGTATCGGCACACCTCTTTTTGCTAGCGAAGAGCTCGAGAATTGAAAAGTGTACACGTCGGACAAATGACCACTTATATACCCAGGTAAATCATGACACGTGTCCGATACTGATTGTGCCACGTATCTGCATTTATGGTCCGTATGCTACGTGTCAAGTAATGACCGGTCCACTTGTTCGCCACGTGGTTTTCGGCCACGTGTTGCCCAACGGCTACTGCCACGTGTATGACACTAACGGGTACTGCCAGGTGGCATAATCCGCGCCTACATAAGGGTGTGTTTCTTATCTGTACGGCTTTTTTCGGTTTCTGACCTTTGTTTCTATTGCTGATACGGCGCGAGGGCGACTGTTGGTTTTCTTCGCTTTCCTCTCTTCGCTTCGTTTTGGAGGTTCTGTAGATCTAGTCTTTTTTCAGCGTTCCTGAAGCTCGTGTGACCACCTTTGTTGTGGCTCTTGCGCTTCTTACTGGGATCACCGATACGGCGCGAGGGGGCCTTTCCATCTGAATCGTTTCTCTCTTATCGCGCCGTATCGTCAGAAGTTGGAAACATGTCTGAACCCATACAATCCAAGGTTTCTTCAGGAACTGGTAAAAGAAGAAGGCTTTCAAAAGGGTCAAGTGCATCAACAATTGATCAGCCTGTGCATTCTTTTTCCTCTCCATCCTCTGCCACCAGTGTGAGAAAGCCAAGTACATCTCCAGGGAAGCGAACGCCAGTAGTGAGAGGTCAAGGAGTATCAGAGCTCATTGATATCACTCCATCAGAGAGGCTACTTGATTTTATGCTTCAGAATGGAATGAATCTCTCATTCTATGGAGTTGTGAAAAATATTTTTAATCCTGATTGGGAACTTGACAAAGTTCTGAAATCTTGTGAAAAATATATTATGGAGGACTTTTTGGAGTTTGAAACTCTTGCAGGTCCTTCTGTTGAAGTTGGCACAATTGACTATGTCCATATTCCCATTGGGTCAACAGGAAATGAAAAGGCAGTATTTACTAGGAAGTCCAGGGCCCACTCTATGGAGAGGTTTCATTCAACAGACATATTTTGCTGCACTCATTCCAAAAACTGCAAGATGATGAGAAAATCTGCTGTTTTTATTATATTCATCCTTGTTAAATACCCTATGAAAGCTGAGGAGCAACAGTTGGAAGGAGCAAAGAGTGCCAGCTTTTGCATGTTGGATGATCTGGCAGATGAAAGGGAAACAGAGGAGGTTGTAGATACAGATTTTGAGGCTTCCATTGCTGAGAATTTGGATGTTGCTCACTTCAAAGCTGAGACTATCATTGAGGAGAGCCAAGGAGATACAAACCCTCAACCTGATGAGAGTTCTCACCATATTGTTCCTTCCCTGCCATGTATACCTTTCAAGGACAAGGAGTACATTTTACTATCAGATATTCAAAAACTTTTTAATCTCAGGGAAGATTATTGTCTTGCAATTATTGCAGAGGCATCTGATGCTGCTAATGGGATAATTGACACAGAAAATGAAACAAAGGAAGAGATTCTGAAACTTGATAAAGAAACTCTAGATGATAAGTTTATTGATGCTGGTGAGGCATTCTCTCTTTGTTTTGAAAAGGCCAAAGAAGCTGAAAAGGAGTTGAGTATTACTGATGAGGACTTCGATCGCATTCAAAGCGAGCTTGGCATTTCCAATTTTGGAAGAGAGGAGTCTGAATATGTTAAAGAATTGACTAACACCAATGAGACAGCATCATCAATTAATTTATGGAATCCGTTTAAATTGGAGTACGATGAAAATCAAGTGGTAAGATAATTTTGAATTTGCTTTTACACATTGGTAGGTTTACATTTCATGCTCATTCAGTATGGCTTTTATTTGCAGTTGGAGATTGCCGATACAGATAACTTCTTGGGGCGTGGCAAAGGATCGAGAGCTGCTAGTAACACCACCAAAGACATTGCACTCGGCCACTACTTGGCTAGGATTGACCCTGAATCCTTTTTTGTACTTCATAGTAGTTTCTCAGAGGACGCAGCATGGCCGATACTTTGTATTAAAGCTCTTACAAGGCTTCTAGGTTTCTCAGGATTACAATATAATGCCCACAAAATAATGTTTTTGGAAAAGACTGCAGCAATTAGGATTTTTGGCTACGGTCCAGGTTACTCTGCTTCTAGAGCAGGATACTTTTTGGCGTTTTCATCCTACGCCTTAGCTGCAGACAGAACTGATGTAAAATCTATAGTTGGCTATAAGAGAAAAAAATTTCTACGTTATAGAGGAAAGATTCCTGAGGAGGAAGAGAATGTGAGGGTTTTGGAAAACTAGCTTTGTATATATTCTTTCTTATATATAAAAGTGTGATTGCTCATGTGTCATTGCCGTCTTTTATTTGCATTCTTTGAAGTTGTCGTCGAAAAAACCAGTTGAATAGCTCCTCCAAAGCATTGCTTTTTGTAACTCCTCCCCCATGCCTTGTGCTTCGAAAATAACTTGTGCGTGCTTGATAGTGGGATTTTTCCATGCCTTGGTTGCTATAAGTTGCTAAGGGGCCATGCTCCTCCACAAAGAAAGGTCCATGAATATGAAGAATATGCTGCAATACAAAGTAACACAAATTTTATACCAATTGAAAAACCTGTCAAAATAAGCCGATATTAAATAATTATTACTTTACCAGATAAAAAGTGATATCTTTTTCTCCCCATGCCTCTTTTATCGCCTGAACAAGCTTTGTGATTGATCTTTTGAACTCTTCCGCATATGTATATGTTGTCTTATGTTGCCTGAGGAGTTTCAGAAAAACATCAAGGTGTATCCAGACCTCCATTCTAAGAAACGCAAGCCTCGGCGTGCTTGCAACATTTTTTGTGATCTCACATAGCTCTCTCCAACACTCCCAAGCCGCATTCACCTGCTTTCCTGAATGATTTCCTAAGAATCGTCTAGCTTTTGAGCCTCCCATAGAGACATCGGCCAAGATATCTCTTGTTTTTCCTGAAAGTATTGGATCCTTTCTTAAGTGAACTTGGCCCCCATGAAATCCCATTTTCGATAGCAATGCCTCGCATTTATCAATACACTCATCTGATAAAGATAATGGCTTAATGGAATATACGTAGTCGAGATGCAACCTGAGAAGCTTATCGATTATTCTAATCTCTGCATGCAAAGTACAAATATGAACATTCTTAAGAGAGATGGAAAGAATGGGATCCCAGATGTCTTCTATGTTTTTAAATTTACTCAAATCTATAGAGTCTCTATTTGGGGCTCTTCTTACTGGTCGCAAACTACTCCAATCTTTGGATCCAATACTTTCCATGCAATAAATGCAAGGATATTTTGCATTTGCACCATTACATATTCCAAGCATACATTTGATAGTTTTCAAATCAGCACTCATATGCCATTCCACATTAAATTTACCAACCCCATCAACTACCAACATTTCACCTTCACTTTGAGACTTAATGATATTTGGAATACCTGTATGGTTGAACAACCATTTCAACGTTTGATGATTTTCAATTGGTACCTGGGCTGCACCAATCCACCAAATCTCCATCTCGGATTGGATCTTATGCAATGGAGCTTTGCCCTCGCCATTGCCATGGTCCAATGCCATGTTCATGAGGCAAATGCTAATTCTTTCCATCTTCTGTCCCTTTTGAATCTGTGCTTCATCCAACTTCAAGGAAAACTTTAGAACACCATAACTTTCTTCTACTGTGATTTTATACATGTGAACCATTGCAATTTGCACCTTTTTTAGATCAACCCATATATTGTTAAACTCATTGTAATCAAAAATTGCCTATTTTTTTTGTTTTTCATAGGACATAGACCTTTCGATGTGAAAGTAATCTCCAAAAACATGTGGAATCTTGCGATTCATGGAAATTCTTGCAGTGGAAACTGCAAGGGCTCGGGGCAATCCAAATATAGTTACCCTATTGCGTTTAAGATTTTTAAACCATAATCCAGAGATAGCACGGTAACCTTTTCGACTTATACCCACAGTATCGCATGTCTCTACGATTTCATTTGCTTTCACTGTGCCTTTTAAATCCTTCACTAACTCTCTCAGAGTTGGACCTCTCAAATCCACATTTTCTGGTGACTTAAGAATCCTCAAAATGTCTTTCTTATTCATGGTTTCCTTCAAAAGTTTGATTCTTTCCTCATTCTCTCGGATATTTATGCCTAATATGTTAGAGACATATTTCTTTGTAAGATTTAGTCTCCTTTTCTTTGCTCTCTCACACAAGCTGGTTATATTTTTTAACGGTCTCTTCCTCTCTCTAAATCCTACTGGAGTTTCTCTCAAGCGTATTAGCTTATTCTGCAATGAATTATTAACATTTTTCAAAATATCAATCTGACTTGTCAACTCTAAAATTTTTGTTTGTGTAGTTTCTAGTGCTTTTTTCATTTCGTGCACTTGGGCTATATATGTGTAAGATGCAGAGTATAACCTCATACAGTAGCCAAGCATTCCATTATAACCTTCTCCAGCATATCTTATATAGTCATGGACATTCAAAAAAGGAGGTGGTTTACCTGTAGAAGGATCCCTGGGATAGATATTTCCATCCACCCACAAATCTATATGCTTCATTCCTTGTGTTCGCAACCTGTTGGCTTCAATCTCATCTATCAATACTCGATGATGTATACTTCTCCAAGATGTGTAAGTCGGATCTAGCTAAATAGATAGCTTGTATTTACGTGTGCTTGCGCCTGTGTTATTTGAAGTAGTATTGCTAGACATTCTAGCAAATGAACCGAGCAAGAATCTCACAGTGATAGAAAGCAAGTGCAGCAAAAGGAATGGTAAAAGAGAATAGTGTATAGAAAGAAAACGCGGGAGCAAACAAATGCGAAGTTCGTACGAAAATCTCGAAAATACAAAATCTCTCGAGTTCCAAGACAATAAACGGCCGAAAAGGTGACCCCTGACCTGTATTAAAAGATGAGGGCAATTAATGGCCGACCTCTTCAATGAACCAAATATTCTCTCATTAATCACATCTGGACAACCAAATTTAGAGGTTTTATTCTTCCTAAACCTCAACTAATTAGCAACTTAATCACTTTCTTACAAGTGCCATTTTTGAAGCGTTTTTGGCCCTAATGAGCTCTGTAGAATGATTTCTGCACCGATACCGATTTATGATTAGTATATTCCTTTTTCTCCTCTCTGTGAGTCTGGGTACATAATGTCTTCTACACCAATATTGAATTGAAAGATCAGTAAACTCTTTCTCCTGTCGCTCTGAGTGTTACTATATTGCTTCTTCTGCATCAATGATGGTATTGTCTATCTTCTCCTTTAGTTTCATGTTGGATGAACTGGACCATCTGCAGAACCTGCTTGGAGACCTCTGAGTCGTTCCTCTTTTTTTTTCATATGCTTCTCCCCGATGCTTTTCTTCACCATCCTCTATTCCTTCCACAATAGCTCCCCTTTTTTACTAGAAAAACTGCCCCCTTTTTTACCAGAAAAGCGGCCTTCTCCCAATCAAGCACTCTGTCCACAGTATTCCTGCCCGTGCAAGGAGGTCTATCATAGCCACATAATGCTTCAGGTCTATACATAGTCCAGTTGGCTGCATTTCATCAAACATTTGTAGGCTTGCTAGACTATTTCCTTCCTGCACATAGCCATCAATACATGCAGTCCATGCTACAACATCTTTCTTCCGCATTCCATTGAAGACGGCTTGAGCATCAACCATAGATGAACAGTCACGATATGTGCATATAAGTGCCATTCCAAACTTAGGAAGCAGATCATAACCTCTAGATAGGCAGAAAGCAAAGCATTCCATAACACAACAATGTGCTCAGACAACCCATCAAACACATTCTCTGCTTCTACAATGCTCCCACATTTGCTATACATAGACACCAGGGTACTACAAACATAAATGTCTGATGTGAATCCTTTCTGAAGCGCATCAACATGTAACGCTTGTCCAATTTCTAGAGACTTTGTTTGAGTTATTTGGCCCTTCTCTTCTTGGATTGCACATGCTTGGAGTGCAATGACAATTGTTTGCTCATCTGGTTTGGCACCTTCCTCCTACATTTGTCTGTAAAGATGCAGGGCCTTTTCTTTTTGAGCCTACTCAACAAATGCTGACAGCATTGCCTTCCACATGGCTATATCCTTTGGCAGCACATTGAACATGGTCTCTGCTTCCAGTATGCTCCCACATTTACCATACATGCAAACAAGAGAACAATTAACAAAAGCTCTTGAAACATACCCTTTTCTCCAAGCATCAGCATGTAATGCCCGCAGAATATCCAGAGAGGTTACCTGGGCTAACCCTCCCTTCACCAACAAAGTTTCCTCTTTTTCTAAGACAGCATCACATGCTTGAAGTGCGATCACTATTGTCTGCTCCAGTGGGTTGACACCTTCAATCTACACGTGTCCATAAAGTTGTAAAGCCTTCTCTCCTTGGCCTTCCTCTGCATAACCTGATATCATCACATTCCATGTCACTGTGTCACACTTGGATAACCTACTAAATACATGTTCGGCTTCCACAATGCTTCTGCACTTGCCATACATACTAACAATGGTGTTGCTAACAAAAGTATCTGAAAAGAAACCCTTCTTGTGAGAATCTACATGTAATGCTCGGTAAATTTCCCAAGAAACTTTTCTTGGTTTCCCATCCATGCTCATAACATCTTCCTTCTCAATGAGCGTACCACATGCATGAAATGTGATCTACTGATTTGAGAAAATGCCCTCCTCTTGCATCTGTTTGTATAATTATAATGTCTTCTCGCCTTGACCCTACTCAACATAGGCTGAAAGCATCCCCTCATGCCCACCATTATTGAAGGAGGACCTATCAGGTGCAACCCCAACTGAAAGGAAAGGCAGCAAAAGACCCCTCTCTCTACTATACTACCCATGCAGAACAAAAATGCAAACACAACAACTAAGTATATACAAATTAACAAATGTCACGCACACAACTTTTTGGTGGATTTCACACCTCGGATGCGCAATAGTACGACAGCATGATGGATATCCAAAGCATGACTACATGCCCAAGGGTATTATGCAGGTAAGCGATGGATTTGGGTACCAAAACCCCTTGCTAAACCACCTCTATTAGCTAAAGGCTAGATTGCATCAAAATCAAAGAGACGCAGGAGGAAATCTAAGAGAAAATCTAGGTCTTGGGTCAAGAAACCAAACATGAGTATTAGAAAGAAAGAGCCTAGCATGCTTAATAAGTAGATGTCAGATGTAACCATTGAGCGTGCACAAAGACCACTAGTGCTCAAGGAGATTTTGACTTCCCAAGAGGATCATGAGCACCACAGGCACAACGCTACTCATAAGAAGGTTGATTGCTCAACAAAGCAAATGACACAATCGTCTAACAACCGCAAGCAAATCTTTTAGCCAGTGCCAAGTCCACCTAAGAGTAGATCTCCTACACCCTCTTTCCCTAAATGGACAAAGGAAGCACAACAACAGCCGTCAAGTGCAGCTGCTCAATCCCAACCTCTATCTCCGACTAAGATTACAGATGTCCAAGAGGTGGGACATGACAGCACCTATAGCTCTCGGCCCAAGGATATGCCTGTGCAACCTATTGTGACTAGATTAGCTAATGCTCGATCCACACAAGCGAATTCTCAAAGGGCAACAAAAGACACGACCACTTCTGATCAGTAAGGACTTGACACCGCAAACCACCAATAGTAGCCAGTCCACTGAACTAGCTCCTACTACTCCCAATCAATGATCACAGCAGTCACAGTCCTCGGCCGTGACAATGCCCCTTGTGGAACGTGTCCTTAGCCATTCACCTGTGGAGGAGGTGTCCCAACCAACATCCTTGACAAATCCAGTACTTCCAAAGCACCTAAAGCCTAGGCTTGAGGAGCTAAACAGAGGGGAATTAACTAAAGAGCTAGACTCTCCAAAAAGAGAGGCAGTTGTACCCTCACAACCTAGCAGGGCTGTTCAGCAAGCCGCAGCTATGTCCCATGAGGACACACTAGAGAAAGAGAGTGATAAGGCCCATCCAAGCACATCAATGATTGACCTTGTTTACGCTCATGAGTCCTTAAAGGAGACACTGCAATTGCCCAAGAAAAAAAGGACAAAACAATGAAAACAACAATGGCAATTGCAAGCGATTGTAGACCCCAAGAAGATTGAGACCAAGAGTGCCGAAGAGCTAAGGAATAAAGCATCGAGCCCATCCACCAATGAACCCATTTCCATCTCTCCTAACAGCGGTGAAACCTCATACACATCCATGTGCTGTGAAAAATCAAAGCAACCATTACCATCAATGGTTTCTTGCAACACTCAATCCACCGACAATAGAACTTGCATTGACCAATCAAGAGTGGATACAACACTATCACAACAAGGTGGCAAGACTATACCGGTCACATCCAAGGAGAACCATGACACAATAGCAGTAAGGCCTCAGGAGAAACACGAAAACCCCAAGAGCATAAGCAATCCTAGCATTGACCAATCTTGCTCATCTAGGCCTGAGCCCCCAGCTATGCTAAAGCCTAGGGAAACTCCTAGAACCTTGCATGAGATAGCAATCGAGCAAGCCCTCATTGAACATAGAAATGTCGCAGAATGCTTAACTAAGTTGGATGCTAAGCCAAAGCGTTCACACGTGTCTACGTCCTTGCAGACATGGGCGCATTCCCTAGGGAGTAGCTTGAAGAATACTTGCTATTTCCCCTATCTTGGGAAGAGTAAGAACATCTTGATGAGCACTATGACAGGCTCCTGTATGAACACATGCGACTCACCTCTGACGAGGAAGCCGACAAACTACGCTTAACTGTAACATTCAATGATGTGCTCTGCCAACCAAATCTCTTAGAGATAGAGAAACTGAAGAGACAATCAGAGGGTCGAAGTCAATTTGAAAAACGTTGGTTTGAAAACCGCATTCCAATGGTCGAACTAGGAGCCTAGATTATGACAGTCTCAAAGGAGCGATTGGCCAAATGGCAGCCTCAACGAGACCCAACTTGTGTGGCACCAACTTCCTTTTGAGTGTTGATTGCCATTCGAGGTATGAACTTAGCTAGAACTAGCCAAGAGAACTCTTTGGCTGATAAGGTTCTCACTGAGGAGGAGTTACATGTTGCCAGTATACTCGAACAAGGTACCATGCTACTCGATGTTGCAAAATATCTATCGTTATTGAGTAAGCTGCCACGAGTACTGGATACGTGTGCCACACTCCAGTACAATCCTGAGTTCTACAATTGGTTTTTATCCTCATGAAGTGACATGGATTCATAAATATGTACATAAATAAACAATGAGTTTTGTGACCCTGTATAGAGAATATCAATACACACAAGCAATGATAGTCAAGCGCAGGGAGAATAGTTGGGTTTGACAAGCTGAGCTCCTTAGGTCCTCCTCTCACCACACATTTAGAAGTCGTGTGACCATTCGGAGGAGGAGTTGAGGCTGAAAGCCCGAGAAGGAAGCAACAATGGAGATGCTGCATTCTCTGCCAATGCAAAAGGCAAAGGTGTTTCCTCCACCAAAAATGATGGTGACAAAAAGAAGAAGGGCGGCAAGAAGAAGTTTCAAGGAGAGTGCTTCTACTGTAAGAAGAAAGGACATGCAATTGCAGATTGTCGTGTCAAGAAGGAAGATGAAAAGAATGGTACCCTTAAAAGTAAAGGGAAAGAGACAACCAATACGGCTGAAGCAGAGTTGGAATTATTCATGGCAACCATTGAGGAAGTGTGCTCCTCAACGCAAGTAGAATCTACCACTGACTCATGGGTGTTGGATAGTGGGGCCTCCCGTCACATGACCAACAAGAAAGGTCTATACAGTTCTATGCAGCCTCTACAAGAATCCATCACTGTGACGGTTGGAAATGATGCTAAATGCCCTACTACGGGCACAGGTACTATTTCTTTTGTTGCTGCAAATGGTGAAGTCAAAAAGCTTTCAAATGTGTTGTATGTTCCCGAAATCAGGAGAAATCTCTTATCAGTTGCTGCCATAACTGATCTTGGTCATGAAGTGAGGTTCAAGAAGACGGGTGCAGAAATTATTGATAGTGCTGGCACAATTGTTGGCAAAGGAGAAAGAAGGAACAACCTATATGAGCTAAGTGCTCTTACAGCCACCGGTGGAGTGGGCACAAGTAAGCTTTGGCATGAAAGGTTTGGACACATCGGATTTGCCGTATTGAAGGAGATGCAAAAGCAAGGTATGGTTGCTCACCTACCTACAATAACTGAATTGAAGGAACCATGTGAAGCTTGTATGATGGGCAAGCAACAAAGAAAGGCATTTCCACAAGAAAGCAAGAATAGAGCACAGGCTCCTCTAGAGTTGGTGCATGCTGACTTGTGTGGTAAGATGCCTACACAGGCTTTGGGGGGATCTTCTTATTTTATGTTGATTGTCGACGACTACAGTAGGAAGATGTGGGTGTACTTCCTTCGTGATAAGGCTCAAGCTTTTGGTAAGTTTAAAGAATGGCTAATACTTGTTGAGAATGAAACAGGGAAAAGTGTGAAGAAATTTAGAACAGATGGTGGTGGTGAGTTCAACTCAAAGGAGTTTGAAGGCTTTTGCAAGAGCAAAGGGATCAAGCGTCAATTGACGACGCCTCACACACCTTAGCAGAACAGTGTTGTGGAACGCAGGAATCGCACCATTGTGGAGATGGCAAGATGCATGCTAAAGGGCAAGGGATTGCCTAACCATTTTTGGGCTGAAGTTGTTAATGCTGCAGTCTACATTCTAAATCGGAGCTATACAAAGGCTCTCAAGGGAAAAACACCTCATGAGGCTTACACTGGTAAGAAACCATCTGTCTCACATTTCAGAATTTTTGGATGTGAATGTTATGCACATGTTCCAGATGAGAAGAGAAACAAGTTACAACCAAAAAGCAGAAAATGTATCTTCTTGGGTTATAGTGATGAGTAGAAGGCTTACAAATTATATGACCAAGAGGCAAAGAAGATCATCGCGAGCCGTGATGTGGTGTTCAAGGAGGAGCCGCATACAGTGGAGGAGGAGAAGGCAAGTTCTTCCACTTTATCATCAAGCGAAGAAGTAGTCCACTATGAACGTGTCCCGAGAGCTATCCCTATCCTTAAGGAGGAGGAAGCATCATCTTCAGATGATGAGGAAAAAGTTCACCAACCTGATATCACCCCACCGGAAAAGCCATTGACGTGCTGGGTGAAGAAACTCTATGACCACAATAATCCTATGCCTGCATCTGTTGAGGAGAAGGCAGACGGACCAAGGAGGTCTCAGAGAATAGAGGAGCAAAGGAGGGCTTCTGCTCACATAGTCAATATGGCCTTGATGGTTGAGATTATGAGAGAAGTAAAGGAGCCAACTGACTTAGAAGAAGCGCTTGCAGATCCATCATGGAAGGCTGCTATGCAGGCGGAGTATGACAGCATAATGAAGAATGACACTTGGGAGCTAGTGGATCGACCAGCAAAGCGGAAGGTTATTGGCACCAAGTGGATCTAGACGGTAAAGTACAAGGCTGATGGTACCTTAGAAAAGTACAAAGCTAGACTGGTTGCCCAAGGATTTTCACAAGTTGAAGGGTTTGATTTTCAAGAGTCATTTGCCCCAACTGCCAGAATGACCACTATTCGCACGGTACTTGCAGTGGCTGCCCATGAGAAGTGGCCAGTGTACCAAATGGATGTTAAGTCAGCGTTCTTAAATGGTGACCCCAAGGAGGAGGTGTACGTGGCTCAGCCACCAGGGTTTGAGGCCCCCCATTCTGAGAACAAAGTGTGTAAACTGAAGAAGGCATTGTATGGGCTGAAACAAGCCCCCAGAGCATGGTACCAGCGGGGATAGATAGGTTCTTTTTAAACCTAAACTTCAAAAGATGTGCCTCAGATGCTAACTTGTACGTTTACAGGGATGGTAAAAAGTCTGTAGTGATTGTCTTATATGTGGACGACCTTCTTATTACAGGTGACTATGAAGATATGATCAACCAAACTCGAAAGGCTTTGAGTTCTGAGTTTGAAATGACAGACTTGGGCTTGCTGCACTATTGTTTGGGGATTGAAGTCTGGCAAAAGCCAGGAAAGATCTTCATCTCTCAGAAGAAGTATGCATGGGAGATCTTGAAGGCATTTGGCATGACCGAGTGCAAGGAGATAGCTACACCTATGGAGGTGAATGCAAAGTTATCCGTCGAGGATACATCAGCACTAGCAGACATTGGGAGGTATAGGAGGTTGGTCGGCAGTCTGATCTACTTGTGTAACACCAGACCAGATATCAGTTTTGCTATTGGTGTTTTGAACAGGTTCTCAAACAGACCTCATGAGAGTCATTGGAAGGCTGGGATGCGGGTGCTCAGATACTTCAAGAAAACTCTTGACTATGGTATCACATACAGTTTCGGAACCTCTCTTGTGGGGAACTGTGACTCAGATTAGGCAGGAGACATTGATTCCAGGAATTCAGTTTCTGGTTATTGTTTCTCTTTGGGTTCAAGAATTTTCTCTTGGATTAGTAAGAAGCAACCAACAGTGGCATTGTCTTCTACCGAAGCAGAGTACAAGGCAGCTTGTTTTGTTGCATGTGAGGCCATATGGTTGAGAAGGATTCTATGGCATATGGGAGTGCAGGATGAAGAACCAACTGTGCTGAGATGTGACAATCAGAGTTGCATCGCCATTGCCAAAAATCCAGTGTTTCATGCGTGCACCAAACATATAGAGATCCAGTATCACTATGTGCGTGATTTGATGGAGGATGGGATAGTGGAATTGGTCTACTGTCCAATAGAGGAGAATGGAGCAGATATCTTCACCAAAGCACTTACGAAGGATCTGCTTCAAGTTCATCTTCAGAGACTCGGCATTGGGACGAGGAGATAGTTCACCTATGGGTGGACATTGAGGGGGGGTGTTAGATATGATCAATGCCCCACCCTCATTAGTTGCTACCAATGATCCATGGTGCTCAAAGTTGTAAGGCCCCCATTATGAGGAGAAGCCAAATGTGAGCCCGGACATTGGTTGAGTCCTGACTTGTATATTAGATGAGGTCTATGTGACCGGATGGCAAAAAGGTGACTGTTGTGGGTCTAATCTTTGGGTTAGATGGAGTGGTTAAGTTGGTAGCAACTCGAGGCACATTGCATTGAGTTGCGTGGTAAGGGAGTTAAAAGGGGCCCCTATTGTGGGGCCCGGGGACCGCGGAAGCGGTCCCTGGCTGGGGGGTCCCAGGGGGGCCAGCGGCCCCCTTGGCGGGAGTCCGGGGGCAGCTCCCTCCGCCCGATGGTAAAGGGAATATTCCCTAGAATATTCCTTGGCCGACTAGTGGAGGCTCATATGGTAGGTCGGTCCGACCTAACGACCTTTGCAGGCTATAAAAGCTAAACCCCTTCGCAGCCATCACTCACTCATATTTCACCCAGTCAGAGTTGTTATTCCAGCTAGCCTTAAGCTCTTCACCTATCTTCTGTCTAGATCGCCATCTAAGCTTCACACAGTGGAAGCGCACGGGTGGACAGAGCCATCTTTGTATCAGTTGTTTGGAGTTAAAGAATTTACTGATTCTCCTCTTATCTGTTGTGTACTCTCTATCTCTTTCTCAGATTCTGTTCGCAGCGCCATGTAATATTTTACAGGGCTTAGGGTAAGAAAGGCTTTTTGGCTTAAGGCATCTGCAACAACATTGTCCTTCCATGGATGATATTTGATTTTCAAATCAAATTCTTACAATATCTCTATCCATCTTCTTTGCCTCACATGTTTAGATCAGTTTGGGTGAAGATCCACTTAAGACTTTTATGATCTATCACTTAAGTGAATTCCCTTCCCAATAGATAGTGTCTCCATAGTTTCAAGGCATGGATTACTATGAGTAACTCAAGGTCATGAGTAGCATAGTTTGACTCATAGGGTTTCAATTTTCTGGAAGTATAGGCCACTCGTCTTCCTTCTTGTACTAGCACCCCACCGATTGCAAGTCCACTTGCATCGGTGATCACTTCAAATGGTTGATTGAAGTCAGGGAGTTTTAATACGGGTGCAACAATGAGGGAATAATCCTTGATGAAGATTCGGTACCATCTTGTCAGTCCCAAAAATCCTCGGATTTCTTTTACTGTCTTAGATATTGGCCATTCGAAGATATCTTTCACTTTGGTAGGGTCTACAGAGATTCCATTAGCGAAAACAATGTATCTAAGATATTCAATCCTGTCAGTGAGAAGTACGCATTTACTCATCTTGGGATAGAGCTTATTTTCACGGAGTGTTACTAGGGCGATCTTTAAGTGGCCTTCATGTTCCTCTATTTATTTGGAGTATACTAGGATATCGTCAAAGAATACTAACAAAAAATCATCTAGATATGGTCGAAAGATGTGTTGCATTAGACGATTGAATGAAGCTAGGGCACTAGTCAATCCGAATGGCATGACTAAAAATTCATAATGACTATACCTAGTGCTAAAGGCAGTCTTTGGGATATCTTGTTCCTTGATTCAAATTTGATAGTATCGAGACCTTAGATCAATCTTGGAAAAAACCTTGGCTATGTGTAGGTGATCTAAACGTTCGTCTATCTTGGGTATGGGGTACTTGTTTTTTATCGTAACCTTGTTTAGTCCTCTGAAGTCGATGCAGAGTCTAAGTGTTCCGTCCTTCTTTTTCTGGAAGAGGATAGGTGCTCCCCAAGGTGAATTACTTGGGTGGATAAATCCTTGCTCTATCAATTGCCTTACTTGTTCCTTAAGCTCAATAGCTTCAGGAATAGACATTTTGTACGGTCGTTTTGACACTGGCTCAGCTCCAAGAATCAATTTTATTTCATGATCAACCTCACACTTTGGAGACAGTTGAGTCAATTCTTCTAAAAATACATCCTCAAAGTCGTTGATCCAAGAAGGTAGAGTACCTTCATTAGTCTTTTCAATCTTATTCAATCGGATCATGTAGATTGGTTGACCTTTCTTCAATCCCTTCCGGAGTCAACTTGCCTTAGCTAGTTGGACTCTAGTTCTTCCTACTTTCCCATATGCCTTTACAGTTTCTCCCTCCAAGTCTTGAAATATTATTTCCTCTTCAGCAAACATAGAATTTGGGCTTTTTTCTTCTTGATCCAATCCATTCACAGAATGCAATCATAGCATCCTAGTGGTAGGATTCGAAATTCTGTTTTAGTTATATGGCTGTCTAACTCACATTGAAGTTTCCCTACAATTTCGGTTGAGGTGATTTCCTTCCCACTAGCCAATTCTACTATCATTTTCCTTGTCCCCCTAGATTCTAGATGTAATCTTTTAATTGACTTGGGTGCAAGAAAGGAATGTGTACTACCACAATCAATTAAGATCATAAACGATGTACCCTTGTAAGTAGCTAGAGATTGAATTACTGAACATTGGTGGTCCGCTCCTTTCGTTTTTACAGTAGCATGAATGGATCCTCTTTCAAATTCTTCACCTAAAGTGCATTCCTCGGGCTGTCCAATCATGGTATTTACCCGAGCATCAGCTATTCTTCCACATCCACGGCTGGGTTGTTGTTGTCGTTCCCTCGGCCTCTTCCACCAACTCGGTTTGGGCTAGGATTTTGAGGACGGTTAGGACAATTTACCCTTAGGTGTCCAGTTCTTCCACACCGGTAGTAGTGTCTGATTCCTATCCCATTTGGTCCTTGGGTGATTACATTAGCTCTACCATTTCCTCCGGCATTAGTCATGTCAATACCATGGTTTGGGTAGCCCCTTCCATAGTTGTTTATTGGACGGTTCCTTTGGCCATTTTGAGCGATTTCCTTGGCTATAGGTTTTGCTCGCATAAGAGCATCTTCGAGAGTCATTGGTCTCATTGATTCAAGGCAAGTGTCCAAAGATGGATTTAGTCCTTGGCAAAACCTTGCAATTTGTTGCCCAGGTTTTTCTGAGTCTGCCTCACAACGGAACATTCGTGGCCAAAACCACTAGGATCGACCTAAAATCCAGGTTCCTAGGGGTCAAGGTCTCCTAACAGCATTCTAGCATCGGGTCTTGGACATCCTACTTTACGTAGAGATACCCAAGCCAAAGCTCGTCCATGCCACACTTGGTTCAAAGAGAATGGGAAACGAGAGGGATGCGCCGCTCAATCTCTTTGCCCATAGGGCATAGTCTCATTCCGGTCTCCTAAAACGTCATGAATCGGGGTTCTAACTAAACAATTCCTAAGGGTTGTCGGTAAAACCTTGTGAGAAGCCGCCCGGTTCTCTAGGACCATCCTGCCGTAGGACGGGGACCGGTCGGGAGTTCCACCCACCCACTTCCCTTGATAGCTTTAGTTATCTAATTAGATCCTATCACATTTATGTGTGACATTCAAAATTATCTTCCTTAATTAGGCCTTTTAGGGAACAGGGTTCGTTTGTGTAATTTACAATACTGACACAAAAACAGAGTAAGTAGTCCTTTTGACAAACAAGTTCCTTAGCTTATTTTTGGGTTAATCTTTGCCTCCTTCCCATACAAGAGAAATTATGTATCCCTTCTGTCCAACAGAAGTACCCGATCCAAATCACATGGCGCCATAATTTCCATCTGTTATCTAGAATAGGATCTTCCAATGCTATAGACGTTGAGCTCATGGTAGTTTACAACTCCGTTCTGAACTAGGCAAGGGGTGTCCAGAGCTCCAGTTACCCCAAGTGACCTAGGAGTGAGACATGACTTCCATGGTTGGTCTTTTCACCACTCGACCTTTGGCCCGTAAATCGAGCAGTACCCTCTTGGGTTGAAACACGCGGCGTGACCTTAGAGATGATCCACCAATGAAAAATATCCTTCCTCAATTAATCCAATTAAGAATCAAGCACAATCAAAGAAATCAGTCTAATATCATCTTCCAAGAAAAACATTCCTTTTATTCCCCATGGCAACTTGTCATCACTGAACTCTGCCATGCATTTACCATCAAATGCAAGTACTTGGAATTCACCCAAATCACATCCAACAATCAGTTTAATGCAAAAACATTTAGGACTTCATTTGATTAATAAACAAATACAATGGTATCATTTTCCAAATGTTGCAAGAATAGTCACGATAACCTTTCCATCCCGTATTTGCTCTCCCCCTTGGGATCAAATAGCAATTTTACTTAACACTCCCTTCCTTTGGGTAGGGCATACACTAAGGTTTCAAATGTTGTATAGGACGTAAGTCCTATCATTTTGATGCGAGATAATCAATCTAGCAAGAGCATTTATGCCTCTTCTCTAAGTGACATTTACCTTTAGTCTTTCCCTACTCTGCAGCATTTTAACTTACTCTTATCTTTCTTTCTCCTAAGGTAAGGAATCGCATATCCTGATGTAAGTTACACACGATCTCTCCCCATGCATGTACCGTTCATATGCATCTAGGAACCTTAAACAATATTATCCTAGGTAAAGATTAATCGAAGACTTATCGATGCTTGGTACTATATGTCAAGATTGTGGGAGAGAAGGAAGGAGTCTCACTTGTAGCTTTCTTGCTTGCACAATGGGAGAATACACACAGAGGTGGAGGCTCAAAACAGTTTTCCTCTTCTTAGTTGTATAAGCCAAAAGAACTCTCATACAAAGAAATAGAAGAACCCTATATATGGGTCTCAAATCAAACTCAACTAACTAAGGTGGCATACTAACTGAGCCACGAACTAGAGTAGATAAGGATAGCTGTCATGTAGCTATTATTCATGGGTGGTGTACCAACCGCATCTGCAACTGACACGTCGGTGACATAAATGCACAACGGTCACCCTGGCATATCACGAGTGGAGCTCGATATCTCGACACTCCCCCTCGAGCTCAATCCCAATCCCTGCACACCAAGCAGGTCTCTGAACTTTCGCAGCTTCTCTACGCCCAATGCCTTCGTGAATATGTCAGCTACCTGATCCTCTGTGCTGACATAAACTAGATCAATAAGACCTAGTAAAACCCTCTCTCGCACATAGTGATAATGCACCTCAATGTGCTTTGTTCTAGCATGGTAGACTAGGTTATTTGCCAAGTGTATACTGCTCATATTGTCACAATAAATGACAGCTAGCCCATCTGTAGGCTGATGCATATCATAAAGTAGCTTATGCAACCAAGCTACCTCACATGCAGCCATTGCTGCACCCCTGTACTCAGCCTTTGTGCTCAACAAGGCAACTATAGGTTGTTTCTTGCTGCTCCAAGTGACTGCAGCACTCCCAAAAGAGAACACATATCCACTGGTAGATCGTCTATCAGAAATACTACCAGCCCAATCAGCATCAGTGTATCCATGCAATTGTATCTAAACCCCAGTCTCATACAATAGTCCATACTGCAATGTGGACTTCACATACCTGAGTATGCGTCTAGCCGCATCCAAATGCGATTTCCTTGGAGCCTGCATAAACTGACTTACCAATCCAACAGCATAGCTCAAATCTGGCTTGGTAATAGTCATATAAATCAAACTTCCTCCTATGCGTCTGTACATAGTAGGGTCTTCCAGAAGCTCACCTACATCTACGCTCAGCTTCACATTCTGCTCCAAAGGAACTGAAACAGGCTTACAGCCTGTCATCCTATATTTGGACAGCATGTCCAATCCATACTGCCTCTGCAAGAGCCATATCCCACTTGGTGATCTAATCACCTCAATGCCCAAGAAATAACGCAGCTCTCCCAAATCCTTCATCTCAAACTTTTGCTTCAATAGCATTTTCACATGAATGATATCTTCATCACTGTCACCTATCATAATCAAGTCATCAACATAAATGACAAGTAGCATAATACCTTTCTATGTTTTTCAGACATAAAGTGAGAAATCTGCCTTGGAAATCTGAAAGCCAATAGTGACAAGATACTGTCCTATCTTGTCAGACCATGCTCTAGGTGCTTGCTTCAAGCCATACAATGCTTTCTTCAACCTGCAAACAAACTCAGGATGAACAGCATGCACATAACCTGGTGGCTGCTCCATATATACCTCTTCTTGCAAATCACCATGCAAGAATGCATTCTTTACATCCATCTGATGTAAAGACCATTCCTTTGATACAGCCATAGCAATGACTGCTCTTACGGTTGCCATCCTTGCAACCGGACTGAATGTTTCTTCATAATCAATGCCATATGTTTGTGCATACCTCTTGACTACTAATCTTGCCTTGTATCTATTCACAGAACCATCTGCATTGTGCTTCACCTTATAAACCCACTTACAGCCAATTGCATTCTTACCTTTAGGCAAAGGTACCAATTCCCATGTAGCATTTGCTTCCAAGGCATCCATTTCTTCATCCATGGCTTTCTCCCATTTTTCTTTTCCCATGGCTTGCTCAAAAGAAGTGGGTTCTGGTTCCTGTATCACTTTGACCATATATGCATAGTGAATGGCTGTAAATCCATCATATTTCAGCCTATCCACAGGATACCTAACTCTGGTAGACCTACGCAAAGTAGGTTCACTCCCAGGTGCTCTCAAAACATCCCTAGTCTTTCTTACTCCAGGTGTAACAATAGAAGGAATACCCAACTCATCATCAATGCTCTGTTCTGAGGCACTGGATTCACCATCCACATAAGAGTGACCTGCATTCACATCAAACACGGGCTGATCTACCTTCTCTTTTCCTTTTCGTGAAACTTGCATACCACTATCTGCATTGTTTTGAGAAGATTCTCCTGATCTCAATCTGCCTGTCCATGGCGAAGAATGTGAACCACTACTAGAGGACGCTCCAGGTCCACTAATATTTTGTGACTGCTGCTATGAATTCTGTGCAGCATTACCATTTTGTGCATCTACATCATCAATCACATTTACTGGTTTATACCAGCTATTCATCTCATCAAAAACAACATCTCTGCTCACTGTAAACTTACGAGTAGAAGGGTTATAGCATCTATACCCTTTTTGCTGCAGAGAGTAACCAATAAAGATGCACTTCTCAGCTTTTGGATCCACTTGGATCTCAACTATCTGGCACATGTACATAGGCAATGCAACCAAAAATCTTCAAATGAGAAATATCTAGTTTCCTACCAGTATACCTCTCCTCTGGAGTCATCCCATGTATTGCTGCAGTGGGAGTCCTGTTCATTATGTAGACTGTTGTAGCAACTGCTTCAGCCCAGTAGAAATCTTGCAAGTCTTTTTCGTCGAGCATGGCACGAGATACCTCTCCAATATGCGTGTTTTTCCTTTCTGCAATTCCATTTTGTTGTGGGGTATGACTACATGAATATTGTTGCTTTATGCCATGCTCCTACAAGAACCTTGCAAACTCATTTGAGAGGTACTCTCCCCCTCCATCTGACCTTAGGCATTTTATTTGCAGGCCTGTTTCTTTTTCAACCATAGCTTTAAGAGTTTTGAAATGCCCAAAAACTTCACTTTTCTTTTTCATAAAATACACCCAAACTTTTCTGCTATAGTCATCAATAAAAGTGACAAAATAATGACAGCCTCCAAGAGATGCAGCTTTAGTAGTCCACACATCAGAGTGGATTAATTCCAATGGCTTCTCACTCTCTTGAACATGTCTAGGAAATGGTTTCCTTGCCTATTTTCCAAACTGACAGGCTTCACATACCTTATGCATTTCTGCAACCTTGAATTTAGGCAATCCTGCAAAAATATTTTGGGCCTGCATTGATTTAAGTCGATGTACATTAACATGACCAATGCGTTTATGCCAGATATCAATATCTGCAACTACACCGGTCCCATGTGCAAACATTGCTGCACTCAATTCAGGCATGTCTGCATCCAATGTAAACATTCTGCCCTTCTTCTTTCCTTTTGCTATCAAGCGACCTTTATTTTTCATATCCTCAACAAAGCATCCATGAGGATTAAATCTGACCTACAAGCCCTGCTCAACCATTTGACCAACAGAAACCAGATTCTTGGTGATATTCGGGACATGAAATACATCAGACAGGTATTTCTTTTTCCCATCCTGCATAGACAAATGAATTTTTCCAATCTGCACAATAGGATGTGCAATATCATCACCAGTCTCCACAAATCCTGGTTTTTCCATTTTCCTTGCATCCTCCATCCATTCTGCATGACCTGTCATGTGGTTTGATGCACCTGAGTCAACATACCACACATCGTTGCTTTCTTCTGCACTTGTCACAGAATTGTTCATGTGCTGCATCATAAACAAATGCTCATTTCTGTCATCACCCTGTCTACTAGAAGATGCATAATTCCCTTGTTGCAATTTCCCATTCATGATGTCATTTTGCTTTTTATAGCAGTCTTTAGCCATATGACCCATTTTATCACAATAGTAGCATTCAACATTGTTGTTTGCATTTTGGCCTCTTTGCCATCCACCACGACCTCTTTGGCTCCCCCTGCCTCTAGAGTTACCACGTCCTCCTCCATAGGACTGGTTTTCTTAAATTTGCTGCATATTCTGATTTCTACCACGGCCTCCAAATCGGTCTCCTCTACCTCTGCCTCTACCTCTTTCAGCATTTGAGTAGAAGACAGATTCTTTTGAAGTTCCTCCTAAAGAAGATGCACCACCATTTCTCTGCTCCTCAGAAATTAGAAGAGCAATCAACTCCTCAAAATCAGTAAATCTTTCACGAACTGAAATGGATGTTCGAAAGTGTGCATAATCCTTTCCTAGACCATTCAAGGTCACAGAAACTAAATCATCATCTTCCACTAGCGACCCAATGGAAGCAAGTGCATCTGCAATCTTCTTCACCTTCATGTGGTAGTCATTGATGCTCATATTTTCTCTTTGCACATTATGCAACTCTTGCTTGAGCTGCATTTTCCGGGCTTGCGTATTTGTGCTATACATTTTTGACAAAGTATCCCATGCCTCCTTTGGCGTACTTGCATCCTGAATATGCACAATCATAGAGTCTGAAATACTGATAGACAGCCAGTACATAACTTTCCTGGCTCTCTCATGCCATGCTTTGAATGCCTGCATTTGCTGTTGATTGGGAACATCAGGAAGAACTGGTTCTTTTTCATTTCCTGCAACAAATTCCCAATATCCTTTTCCCATAAGGAAATTCGTCATTCTAAACTTCCATGCTTGAAATTTGTTCTTGTCGAGCTTTTTAGTTACAATCTATGAAAGAGAATCAGACGCCATTACAGAATACTGCAAAAAGTTCTGTCACTGCAGAGAACACAGCTTCAGCCTCACAAGGGCAAATCTCCAAAACTAACGAAAGTGGTATTTAACCACACAGTCACTTCCTAGTGACGATTTTGCATCAACAGGCAACAAGGATGATTCTGTAACTCCCAATGTCTCTACCACAGGCATACAATGCAATTTCTACAGTAACTTTTCACCGACCTGTAGAACAGTGGCTGCACAGTATAAAACTGGGCCTTTTCCTGAGTGCATACAGAAAACTTCCGCCTCTAAAACAGGCCCCGAAATGGCCTCAAATCAAAAAAACAGGGTCGCCAACGGCTAAAGCCCTTTTCCGCAGCATATACTGCCCTCTTACTTCACCGCGAAGAGCGCCTCAACCTGAGACAATGCACTCTTGCAATTTTCGGCTGTGCTACCTGCAGAAATCTGCTCCCAAAATAGAAAATGAAAGCAACACTGCTCCTCTTACCAGAATACCGCGAGCTTGGCTTGCTTTCTTGAGCTCCTTACCATGAACAAGGCTCTGATACCATGTCAAGATTGTGGGAGAGAAGGAAGGAGATTCACTTGTAGCTTTCTTGCTTGCACAATGGGGGAATACACACAAAGGTGGAGGCTGAAAATAATTTTCCTCTTCTTAGTTGTGTAAGCCAAAAGAACTCTCATACAAAGAAATAGAAGAACCCTATATATGGGTCTCAAACCAAACTCAACTAACTAAGGTGGCATACTAACTGAGCCACGAACTAGAGTAGATAAGGATAGCTGTCATGTAGCTATTATTCATGGGCGGTGTACCAACCGCATCTGCAATTGACACATCGGTGACATAAATGCAGAACGGTCACCCTGGCATATCACGAGTGGAGCTCGATATCTCAACACTATAGAATCTTATATGCTACTTATGTTATGCATGTATTTTAACATGTAGCAACGAGAAGCAATCTACTTCTCTTAATACATGCACTTCGTAAACTTCATCTTTGAATACTTGGGTTGAAATTTATCCTTTTCAATGTCCTATTCTCGTGCAACAAGTATGGCCCGAGTATATCTCATGCGAAAATCAAGCAAGCATCCATCGATTTGAAAATACATTACTTATGTCTAGTATCGTAGTTGGATTGGCAGTGATCCCTCATATCCTATCGATTCTTGTTGTCTATACCTACAATAATCCCGGTTTGTGGGACTTTTGGTATCTTGTTAAGTTATCATTGGATCGTGTGCCCCTGCTACGTGGGATTATCTTTTAATTAGAATTCTTGTAATAAATCTTGCATCTAGTCTAGTCTCTGGAGCATAGTCTAGTGCCTCCATAATAGTTTGGCAAGACTACTTGCTAGCCCTATTGAGCACCATGGAGGCAACCCTTTAAAGAATCATGGCCTCCCTTCAAAAGCTCTAACAACAAATTCAAGCCTTGAATGAATGATAAGCACAAATTCAAATAGAACACCCATGCATCTAGGCCATGTGCTTCAAGAGATGCAAGACTAGATTCAAGACTTGCAAAACAACAGAGAAAGTGATAAGATGATTCCACGTGTTTATCAACCCCCAACAAGAGAACTCAAGATTAGCATGCCAAAGAAGTTCAATGGTGACCGTTCAAAGTTCATGGGATTCCTATATTAAGTAAAGCTTTGTATCCACATACAATTGGATAGGTATCTAGATGATGCTTCCAAGGTGGGACTCATTGGGACTTTTCTTTGTGGTCAAAATTTATCATGGTTCATCCCAATCTCGGAAAAGAATATGCTAGCCTCCATAACTATGAAGCATTTCTTTGCAAGCTCACTTCCACATTTGGAGATATAGATATTGGTCAAGTAGGAGAAACAAAACTTCAGAAGCCACAACAAGGTAATCGCCCTACCTCTACTTATGCATTTGATTTAGGCAATTAATATGTGACCTCACTTGGCATGAGGAGTATTTAATTAGCCAATTCAGATGATGGGGACTTTGAGATGACATCAAGGACCTCATGCTCATTATGCTTGAGGCAAAAACACTCACAATGATTATATCATGCAAGACATCCAGTGTGATAATAGATTGTTCGTGAGGAAGAAAGAGAGAAGAATTAAGGTACTTCATATCGTATATTTATTTATAAATGATCACCTTGGAACTCGCTCAAAAGGTACCATGCACTAATTAAAAAATGCTATATTTGAACTAGAAAAAGAATGATAAAAAATCTTTCCTTTCACCCAAAAAATAATGCCATAAAAGTGCCATGACGTTTGAAAAGGTTAGTGATATGTGGCATGAGTTCCAAGGCAACAATGGTATACTTGCCACACATGTGGAATAAATTGCTCATTATACTTCGAGAAAATTTCCTTTTTTTAAATATATTCAAACCTCAAAGCAAATTTTCAAACCACTAAGCTCCTTTCTTGCTCCAACTTCACCAATGCGAGATAACTTCATCACAAGTTAAAATTTCCAATACCTAACACACAAGGTAAGATTAAATCACACAAAGGTCCAATAATGCAGTTGGGCTGGCTAAAATATTGCTGAGGAGTGGTTTGATGAAGTATTTTCTATATTCTTGGGCTAAAAAGAAGATATTGTCTCTATAGTAATATAATTTTCTCTTTTATAAATCATAGCTAGTTATTATTTCTCTATAATGATGTTATTTTCTTTGACAGATCCTGGCTAGTTCTATATCATTTTTTGTTTACAATTTTTCTCTGAAATAAAATCAAAATTTATTTTTTGATGTATGAAATGTGAAAAGGTGGCTCTCTCTCATGGATAGGTCTTCATTTCGTGTTTCATATGTCAGATGATGCAAGTGTGTTGTCATGCAATTTGAAGCAAAGCACTAGTGTCATTCAAGTATCTCATGATACTCTATATTGCCTTCTAATGCTTTTTGCCAGGGTTTCTCATATACATGTTAATCACTTTCATTACAAAGGCAATGTAAAGATGTGTAGCAACAATGGCATACATCAAGCTAACAACTGTGGATGTATAAGATCCTTATGTCAACATTTTACTTGTTTATCCTGATTTTGAGTTTTTTTTTGTCTTTTCTAGAGATTTTAGATGGTTAGAACTAAGTCTATTGCAAGAAAGTAGAAAGTTGATCCAAGAGGCCTTGCTTCAAAGATCCATCTGTCCTCCAAGCCTTCTAAACTTCCAAGGAAATCAAAGCCAAGGAGAAAGTTTTCACAGCATGTTAGATGCCTGAAGGAGATTAGAAGTGCAATATGAAGGCTCCCGATAATGTAATTTCAAAATTGTCCTTTCAAAGTCTTGTTAAAGAAATTTGTGTCAAGCATAGTCTTGATAGTTTTAGATGGGTAAGGACAGCTCTCAATTGCATTCAAGAGGCTACATAAGATTTTTTAATTGAAGACCATAATAAAGAAGATGTTTGATTGTTGTTGATTGGGAGCAAAGTAAAGATAGAGAGATCACCTACCCTTCTTTCGAGCTGCTTTTATGTCTATGTGGAAGGGCTTAATCATGATGGAGTTGAAGGACCTCAAGATGAGGCTCATAAGGGACACAATAGAGAGAAAAGGCAATGCTTGTGGATTTGGTAGGCAGATAGTAAGGACGTGAGATGAAGATGTGAAGGTTAAGAAAAAAAAAAGTACAATATCACATGAGTTTCTTAATGTGGTAAGTCTCTGTTACATGTTTACGACATGTCCTCAAGAAGCATCTATTGAAGATCTCCTTTGATGATGATAGAATTATTGACGTTGTGATGCTTTTAACATTGCATGAGACAGAAGATGAGACATAGTGTCAGTTGCAGTAGCTAAAGGAGCTCCAGCAACCCTTTGGCTTCTCATCCTCCTTTGACTTTAGCTCCTTCTTCATCGTTGGCTTCGTCACCTTCCTCGTTGCCATAGCTTCGATGTGTCCTCGGTCTCCTCAGCTTCTTCGGCTATCTTCTTATCACCTTCCTCTTTTTTCGTCATCTGCAAGCTCCATCATCTTGATCTTCTTCATTTCCCTCGTTCTTCTTCTGCTGCCATCACTTCACCTTCAACTTCAGGTTCTGCTTCCTCCCATCGTCACCTTCAGCCATTGCCTCTGCTGCTCTCCATCGTTCATGTCTTCAGCTTGTTGTGCTCGCTCCTCTCCCCATATGCAGCCTCCTCGTTGCCTTTTTATATTTTCCCTCCACCTCAAAAACTTCAAAAAAGCATCATTGGTGATGTTAATTGAAAGCCTTTTTATCATAATAGCTTTTAAGCTATTAGTCTTTCCGCCTTGCTTTTCTCGTCATATGCTTTTGTTGCCATGTAAAAGCGGACCTCTGCTCCCCCTGTCTGCGTAGGATGAGCTAGACATAATCAATGACGTCTGTTTCTGCTTTCACTAACTATCTTGAGAAGTTCTACTGCTTCTTTCTCCATGTCTCGATCAACATATACAATGAGTAAAATACTGTAACCCATTGAAGTTTGATACTGTAAGGGTATTGTTTCAAAATATCTTGCGGTTTTTTTTGCCTCATGAACCTTCGATATAAGTTCTACTCAAATAATATAATCCATTCCTTTTAAACTACAGGGTTTCTCTGTTATGACCCAATCAGATAACTCTAGAGCTTAATAGTACTTTTTTCACCTCCTCAAAACAGTTATACTGAAAACAATCACTCCCCTTGTTAATGGATGTCCTTCATCCACCCAAGCCTTTATAACACTCTTCATACTATGTTTCTGTACTCCTTCGGCCTGTTTTGAATTTGTTGCCTATTTCAATGAACAACACCTTGCAAGTGGCAGAAGGATACATTGTGCTTATTCTCGCAAGCATCATAGAACTGTACTAAGTTGTCAGCCCTAATAGTGCCCTCAGTATTTTTACTTCCCTTTTTGCATCCTCGATGGCAATGGTTGTTGTCATCTTGGCTTTGGCTATCACTTTGATAGCTACAGCCTATCCTTTCATTTAACCCTTCTTGACTCTTGTAAAACAAGTATGGCCAAAGTGCCCACGGCCAACCTCATGTGAACCTATTTTCCCATGCATTGTGCCCTATCAAGAAAATGCTTTGGAAAAGAATTTCGTGCCCAATCTTTCATGCAATTTGCAAATTAGAATCCATGCTATGCAATCAATCAAGTGATGTTTACAAAAAATTATGAAAGCATTGAAGAAATTGTGCCTAACCTAACTGTAGGTCCTCGTGCATCATGCAAATGCAAACATAAAAGATACACACAATGGAAATAAACTCCTAATGACGCTGACTAACGTGATCAATTTTTTGGCAGAAAACTCTGCCCTTAGATTTGTAGTGGTGGATGCGCAGCATCACGAAAATGTGGGTTCAAAATAAGGCATTTTAAAATACCATTTCTATACATTTTTTACATATAGAAGGGTATAATATAAGGGGGTTATTTACAAATTGAATAGAAAAGGGTTATGTTGTATTCAAGAAAAATTCACAGATAAGGATATTTATAAATAGGCCTTGAATGCACGTGATGTAGAGGATATGCATGTAGGATATACATATAGTAACTTCCTCGAGAATGTTTTCTCATCAATTCTTTGAAAGGAAGCCATGGAAATGCTAAGTTGTAAGTTATATAATCCAATGTCTCCTTGATTTTTATTTTTTTTTTTGCAAGTTTTCTAAATATTTTGATCTTTTCTTTTTGCAAGTACTCTAATTTTTATTATTTTATTGGTACGGAGTTGTAAAAAGATTGATTGAAGTGCTAGAGAAAAAGCCTCCTATGCCTTCTGATTTACTTGGAACAATGCAATATAGACATGTTATGGTAAGGTCTTGATTAATATGGTTGAAACACAATAATAAAATTTACTTTATAAACTACCATAAACAAGTTTCATATTTTTACTCTATATTGTTTGTTGCAATGTCCTCATCAGGACTATAGTCACTCTTGTGGCTGGAGAGTAATTGAAAATAAAAGAATATTGGTTAAGTTTATATTTTATCTCAATCATGATAAACTTGTAAATGTGAAAGATATTAAAGTTTAAGATAGAGGTTCAGTGCAAATAGTCCATTGATGATAATAATTGGTCCATTGTAAAAAATAACAATAAACTAAAATTCTTTTCTTACAAATGTATGAAAGTTTTCAAGGGATTGCTATACAAATGAGCATGTTTGGTATATAAGAGAAAAGGTCATTAAGTAATGTTAGTCAATTGTATGAAACTAAGAATGGACACTGTAGTGGGGGCTTGGATAATGAAGGAGAGGGGACACATGTAACTGCAGCAAGTGAAGTTATGCCTTCAACACCTAAGGCAACCAAAGCATCAAAGAAAGGCAAAAGGACTCTTAGAAAGGATGTCTCTTCTCCTAAGAAAAGTGCTCGATAAAAGAAGTAGCTTTGTCTCATTGCTTGTAAGCCTTTGTGTGAATAAGTCATGGAGATGATTGGCAAAAATTTACCACAAAATTTGTACATGTATTTTATATTGATAGTAAATAGATGTTTTCTTCAATATCTTTGCATTGTATATTCTTATCTCTCCTTTTTTATATTTGTAAAAAATATATTATATATGTTTGTTAATCAAGAAGTGGAATCAAATATACACCTAAGTGGATATAATATGATATAAAAACTTACTTGTTTGTTATTAAGTTAGAATACAAATGAGCATGATAGTTCAATATCTTCATTCTATAAATCCATTCTCACTTGATGTATCTTACATGATGATCTAACCTCCTTTAGGATTGCAATAATGTCCTCATTGAACCAAACATCAAGTTCCACTATAGGATCTTTGCTAAAATTATCAAAATTTTGGTCTAAAGCAACCAAACTACCACCAACATAATCCCACCTACTCTAATAATAGCTAAGGATAAAATTTTAAGTAGCAACCATATATTTACAAGCTATAGAGTCTTGATCTATCTTATGTATAATTTTTCCTTCTATCCTAGTGTCCCATCCTTCATTAACAAATTATATGGCATGATCATATGTTAGTCTCTTCATTGAAAGCATGGCATTTGATCTTCTTATCTCAGCATTAGAAAAGAAATCAAAAAATATATTAATAGACATAAACAAAGTAACTTAGCTTAGTCTACTTGAGATATTAGGTTTTAATACTCTCTGTATCTTAGAAAATATCTTACATCTATAACCCTCACTATAGCTAGACTTGGCAAAGGCCACTCAAAGCTTGAAAAATCTGGCAAAGGAAGGGGGAATATTGATTTCCATTGGCTACGCTACCGCATGGGGACAATAAAAAAATGGTCATAAAAGAATATTCCATTCTCTGCAAGCTCTATCTTCTTTCTACTTTTGTACATTTCTTCTCCAATCAAACCATGCATAACATCAATAACATCAACAATAGACTCGATTGATTGCCATTCCTCAAGATTAGAGGGGTAGACATCTACAAGACAAACAAATGTTATAATGAAAAATCTTAAACCAAGGTCAAGAAAAGAAAGAATTTAAGAATCAAATTCTTACAATTTGGTCTATGCATTGAAAGATTTGAAGTTCCAGGTTTCAAATATAGCTCTCTATGCTTAAACACATGTTGCACTAGTACCTCTTTTATGCTATTCTTATTTGCTCCAATCTTGAAATCTCGAATTCTACCCTCCCAAGGAGAGACGAACGAGCTCTTATATCTTTGTCTTTGTGTGTATGTGTGTGTGTATATGTGTGTGTGTGTGTGTGTGTGTGTGTGTGTGTGTGTGTGTGTGTGTGTGTGTGAGGACTAGGCTACCACAAAAGAGGGAAAATATGAGAGGGATAAAAGAAAGGAGGAAAAAAATGAGTCCCAAGCTTCTTACTAATTTGAATTTAGATTAAACCAATCATTATCATTAATTTAGATATATCATTAAATAAAAGTGGTTGAGATTGTATGCCATTAATGCAAAAAAAGTCATAATCATGAGTATAAGAGGCTAAAAATAGATATTAATAATACAAATTCGTAATATTATTTTGTAAAGTTATTTTTTACCATTTTAAAAATAGAAATTTTATTGCTGAGGCTTTTCTCCTATTGCTCTAGACCACTCTCGCTCTATCTTTTGAAATGCATTTTTGAGACCTCAAAACTCCCTTAATAACATACCTTATTATCCCATGATATTCTTCATATCTACTTGACTTTTTTATCGTAGAATATTGAGATTATTGAGAGTAAATTGAATTTATTAGCATTTAAAATAATATTGACAATAATATACAAGATGATTCGCCATAATCAATCTAATATGTACTTATATGCTTGTATGATTATATTTGTCATCTTTGGTATTCCTTGGATATTGATCTTTTTCAACACCTTTCTTTTCTTGGTGTTTTCTCCTCTTGGGAATGGAGATATTGTCTCATTAATTTTCTTACACTTTTGCTTTTGTTAACCTATAAGGTTTTTTAGTTAGAAACTATTTTTTATTTAAAAGGGTAAATCAAAAAAATAAATTTACAACTCAAATATTATGGTTCCATTTCATTAGATTTCTTGGATGCTAACATCATGTTTTCCTTCCCCTTATTGTCATGAATTTATATGGCAATATCCCAAAACAAGAATAACCCCAAACACAATTGAAGTGCCCCTCATTATCAAGTGTCATACATGAAACTCCTCACTTATAATGTAATAAGATTATTAACCATTTGTTACATCATGGGCCTCATTTTCATTGACTTTCCACCAATATCATAATCATTCCCAATATTGTACATTAAAATGTGATTAATACATTTTCTCTTGTGAATAAGCATTGTTTTCATGGAAACTAGTTACCAAACTGATCTATCTCATATATAGAATAGTTGAAGTGATCAATGCTACCTTCATCCCAATTAAATCATCATCATCAATGTGTTTTTAGGTTATAACTTATTCATTGACTTCTCCCATTGGCATGTAAGTGACATCATAATCATTACCAATATCATACATATAGATACATGTTATACATTGGCTCAAAAAGAAAATCTTCAAACCTTGTATGTTCCCACCATGGCATTAGACTTTTGATACATAAATGCTATGAGAATTTACATAAATCACTTGTTTTATTTTTACTTATCACGTTTAAAAGGGATTCAAAGTCTGTAACTATATGTCTTCCTTGCATTACCACTATGAACGGAGTCATCCCCATCGACATTAACATGATATTATATAAAAGAGAATCACATTAATTAAGGTAGGATATTATAACATAGCCTTTAGATATAAACTTTGTTATTATCATTGTTAAAATATTTTATCATAAATAATACACATGTAAGAACTTACCTCAAGTTTTATGGAGCCATCTAGATGACTTTTGGCTTCCTTTAAGATCACCACCTATATTCATTGTCATTATACATCATAGTTATATTTGTTTCAAATCCATAATAGAAAAGTTATCTTAGTGAATCATTCCACATACCACATAATATATTTTTGTGATACATAGATTATGTCCACACATCCTTTAGAGCTCCACTTTTCTCTTAAACTAGATAGCAATGTATCTACCTAAGATACATATTAAAAAACATCTAATTTCAACAAAAATCATAACTTTCTTAAGGAAAATGAGTCATTTTATTTTCTTATAATACATAAGAAAAGGGTATTTTGTAGTGTCCTTTGAATATATGTGTTATGGATGGCTTCTTATATACCCCACGACTTGTATACCTTCACTTCTCAATATTAATGTGAGGAAAAGGGTTTATTGGCTCATAAACAAATTGACATATATTATGGTAGTTTGGCGAACGTAGGAGAGTCATTTGGGATTGGCATCAACCTTTGGTAAAGTGTTTAGGATTAGCTTTGATTTTAAGTAGATTGTGGGCCGATGGGCAACGGTGGGCTAAAGTCTTGCTTTTTGTGGCTAAGATAGCATTGGTGGTAGGCTATCTTCTAATTTATATTGCATGGTGGGAGAAACTGTTGTTAATGGAAGGAAAAATAAAGATTCATGCATTGACAATTGCTCAAGACTTAGTGCATAGTTGGAAGCTTGTGATAACTAAGGTGCAGTGGTAGGATAGAGAAGGTGAGTATTGTGAGGGCAATAAGAATAAGACTATATTGAATACAAGATAAGACAAGAACTGGAGATACATGGCTTAGACTAGAACTAGATTGGACTTACCTCATAGGAGCTTCAAAACTCCCATTGGAAAGATTGAAGGGCTTGCGGACTAAGACAAAGTTGAGGAGGTTGCGAAGAAGCTTCTAGATGATGACATCATTATTAACATAAGCATCACTAACATAAGGGATGGCGTAAGCAATGCTATTGTGAAAGCATTGATGCAAGCGCTATTGTAGAGGATGTTCTAGAACCTTCTTTGATCTTCTAGAACTTTCTTGAAACTTCTAAACTTTCTTAAATCTTTTAGAAGTTTCTAGAAGATACTAGGTGTACCAGTTTGAAGCTCTCTAGGTCTACTCAATAGCTATAAATTAATTGTGCATATGTATATACAATATCATTGCGTTAGTAAGCACCCAAAAATGTAATAATTCCATTCTACTAAGTATTCAATCATAAATCATCTCCACACATTAGAATGGACTTCCTTTGAAATATTTATTTTGTGTAACTCCATCTAATGAGGTGCTCACTACACTACAAAAGACATTAGTATCATTCTATCTATCTACCAAATATAATGGATGAGTGTCTACATGGCATTAATTTAAAAATAAAATAAGAATAATTTTATTTTCATAGTAGATTCCAATAATTTTCATAATATTTTCTAGGAGTTAAGAAACAACTATTCTTAGCTAGCAAAACAAGCAAAAGTACACAAGTAATCAACTACATTATCGTATGAACCATGAAAGGAAAAGACCACCTCCAATAAGGTCTTAGTTAAATAATCATTCACGATTCCATTAATCATGTAATGTCAAATAAATATTTTTTTTTGCAATTAAGTCTAGTGATCAAATTGCATAAATTTCTTGATCTTAATGCTCTCAAGAAAACAACATAATGTATCTGATATCATTCCAAGTGGTGGTACTCATGCAACAAAAGCATTTCATCAAAACCTTTGGGTCTAGTGAAGCCTAGATTATCCTTGTCTCTTAAAAAGCAGTAATACTATGCAATTTCATAGCAACTTTAGCGATTTCAATCAATTAAAAACAACATGGACAGAGGTTATTAATATTTGATTGTTTAAGGCCTATTGGCTTTTATGCGAATGAGAATGGCTTTATTGGTGGTATTCGAGCCTTAGCTTGTCTTTGGGGTTTTTTCAAATGAATGATTGTTTTTGTAATTGAGTAACAGAATGGATTTGTAAACCATATGGAATCACTATTTACAGGAAGCAACACAATTGTCTCATTTTACTTTAGCATGTGCACAAGGAACTTTCAATCAATCCCCATATAGGAAAAAAAGAGAATTCCCCATGGAATTCCCTAGTTGAAAATACAAATAAGTGGGGAAAGTAAAAACTAGGGAAAATGGGACATTTCCTAGTAAGAATAAGTAGGGAATCACATAAGACCTTTCCTATGTAGGAAATATTTCTATGTAGGAAATATTTCCTACATAGGAAAATACAAAATTTTCTATACAGGGAATAATTCCTATATAGGAAATATTTCATATATAGGAAAAAATTTCTAGAGGTGATTCCCTAGGTACTCTCACTAGGAAATCTCTCATTTTTCCTATTTTTTACATTCCCTACTTATATGTACTTTCAACTAGGGAATTCTGTGGAAATTCTCTTTTTTCGTTATCACTTTATCTACTTTATCCTGCCTCTTAGACATGCTAATATCAAACAAGAAATTGCACAATAAATTTTTAACTAGAAATTTATATAGAGAATGTCATCATTTCTAAGTAAGGATCAATAACATACATCTAATGATCAAAATAGATTAAACAAATTAAGACATTAACATCTACTTCTAGCAACCAAAAGAAAAACGAAAATAATTTTAAAGGAACATAGAACTAAAAACTAACTAAGCAACATGTGTGTCTTGATTGTTTTATCCCTTAAATCTCCAATATGTTGCAAAGTAATAAATGTTTGTCTACCCTCTTCTCTAAATTTCAACATGGGTGGCCGATAGATATCATCATATGATGGTATACGTATCACTCCTATTGATACTCAAGTGATCAAATATCATTAGTTAGTATAACCATTTCAAAAAATGACTCATTATCAACATAACAAAGCTAGTAATACCTGATTCTTGGCTTGAAGAAGTGTTAAGGCAAGCAATCTCAATGTCTTCCTTCTTGCATTGTCTCTTGTGTCATCTTTAGTAACTTGTTTACCTATATATACATAGAGTTAACCAAAGCTCACGATAATACAAGGTTATGAAAAAATTCAATAACACAAAAGAAAGTAATTAGATATTTTGTATCAATTTGGGTCACCAAATTTGTACAAGTTTTTTATCCTTAAAGTTGGTACCTACATCTTGACTTGAAGAAACATAATTGCAAGTAACCTCCTGATCTCCCTTTCTTACATTACCTCTTTTCCCACCTTTTGTTGTTCTTTAATCTATATTTATATATATACACACAATTACTCAAAGTTTAAAAATATGAATAACTATGAACATTTTTAATTAGACAAAGAGACTAATTAAAGCTAGTTAATCTCAAAATGAATCACCTAATAAAGCAAGATGTAAAATATGTACAAATTTTAATTTTCAAAGTTTAGTAGAAATAAAGACATATACCTGTATCGTGATTTGAAGAGACATTAGGGCCAATGACCTCCTTAGCTTTCATTGTTCCATTATCTCTTGTACCATCATTTGTGATTTTGTTACCTTTATGTACACATAATAAACCAAAGTTTAGAAACATAAGAGACATTTGTAAAACATCAAAACACGCATTTGTAAAACATCAAAACATCAAAACACGCATATATTTTTTGCCCTGTTCTTTACACCATCTGATAGTGATAGTAAATTGAGCAGGTGAAAATAGGGAATTCATTGTTCATACTTTTATGGGCTCACCAACTTCTCCTTCTGGTTTGAAGCATCTTACAGACTTCCTGTTGAATAGTCACTGGTTGCGTGGGCACTGGCACTGGCTCTGGCTCCTCTCTCCACAAAGTCTGCAGATGGTGAAGATGATGATGACTGAGGAGGAGCCACTGAGTATAAATAGGCTAAAAAATGGGGAGCAATAAATGCTGGTCGACTGGTGCATAAAATGCTCCACTGGCATAAAATGCCACACTAGAAAAATACCTATAATACCTAATAAAAATGCCCAGCCCAGATCAAGCTCAGACTCACACATGAGCTGACAAATACTCTGCTAACACCCTCTCAGATCATGGGTGATCTGATACAATATAATAGTACAATGAAAAGGGATCAGAAACTATACAACATAGAACCACCAAGTAGAACCATGGATACCCAAGCAATGGGTGATCAAGCTACCACCAAGGTGCCTCGGAGAGAACTTGATGTCGATGTCGATCGGACCAAACACTTGAAAATAGAAAAGATCATAGCATGTCTCTGTGTTCATCACCAATGTCTTGCAGTAGCATACAAGACCATCCTGTCAAAAATGCCGTTGAAAATATGTGACCATGGATTCCCCGCCTTTGGCCAGTCCCCTCATGTGAGCACCAGACGAAAGCCTCCCACTCTCTATCAGAGAACCAACTCATCATGAACCTGGATGTCAATCCCAGCTCCAGGATTTCATTCTGCCAGACTGAAGTCGATGCATCAGGGACGTCCCTCTCTGGAACCTGTGCACCTGTATAAAAGTATAGATGAGGCGCGACTGCCCCATCTGAACACCCGCTCACACTCACTCTCTGTCACAAGAGAGTCGTGAGGAATGACCTCATCACCACCACTAGAAAGCAACCGAGGAAGGGGCCACCAAGCCCTTCCCGCGATCCGAAGAAGAGGATCCCTTCCGCGCGTTGGACTTCACCTTGACCGGAGGATCGGAGTCGGAGTCGGAGTCTGATGAAGGAGAGGACACATCGATAGAGTCAACATTGGTAGCAGCTCCTGTTCTGCAAGAATCAGCAACATCCTGGACTGGTCTTTATGTATTGCTGGTGAAATACTTTGTAACGTAGCCAATTACCAACCCTGCCCAAAGCCCTACTCCAACACAAAAAAATAGTTTCCAGTTTTGAACCATATTTGCACCACCGTTAGGATCATATATGTAAAACGTGGATGGTAGTGCCAGCCAACAAACAAAAGCTGCACCGAATGTCATTAAGGTGGTGGATATCAGCAATTGTCTCTTCAGTGTAGATTCAATATCCCTTAGATTTGAGATCTCGAACACATCAGTTGAGAACAAGGTTGTGATGAGGCACACCACAATGCCCATAGAGCTAATGAGTAGAGGGAAGCACACAGCAGTGAAGTCATGATTTGTGCCAAATGATGACATGGAAGCCACAACAAGAGCTGCACAAGAAGCTTCAGCAAAGGAGCCAAACAAATCTGAACCCATTCCAGCAATATCTCCCACATTATCACCCACATTGTCAGCAATGATTGCTGGATTTTGCGAATCGTCCTCTGGGATATTCCTTTCTACTTTTCCAACAAGATCTGCTCCAACATCCGCAGTTTTGGTATAGATTTCACCTCCAACCCTTTCAAATAGAGCCACGGATGAGCATCCAAGCCCATAGCCAGTGATGGCCTCAAAAAGGCCCTCCAAATCATCCTTGTAATAAAGCTGAAACAGTTTTATAATGATGTATAAAACTATGAGGCCATTAGCAGCAAGTAAGAAACCCATCACCGAACCTGATTGGAAGGCGATTTCGAATACTTTGCCTATCCCTTTTCTGGCTTCCAAAGTTGTGCGAGCATTCGCATATGTTGCGATCATCATGCCCAAAAATCCCAACACTATGGACGTCAAAGCTCCCAATATAAATGCAACTGTAGTGAAAATCGCTGTAAAGAGAGCTGGGGCACATTCTTGCTTTGGATCGTATCTGCAAGGCTGGGGCTTAGTACTGAACCCCTTCACAGATCCCAGGAACAAGAAAATGACAACAGCAAATATTCTTGCTAGGGCACATTCTTGCTTTGGATCGTATCTGCAAGGCTGGGTCGTAAGATGCACACCTCAAAACAAACGTAAAATTATAGAATGACTAAATTTCAAGACGAGTAGTTTGTATTCAAACTTTGAAGTTATTCATTGGCTTTTTACCTGAGATCTGTTAGCTATATATAGTCTGTCTATATATATATAGTCTATCTATATATAGCGCCCCAATTTGCTTGTTGCGGTCTGAGCACAGTAGAAAAATAATTGCAGCCAGTAGCTTGTCACCAATAGGGAAGAAGAAGGGCCCCCCTCCGATAGAATCAATCCCCCTCTGCTTGTCACGGTCAGAGCGATACAGGAAAAAGATTGCAGCTGCTGCCTCAGTGGCAACATCACCTGGTTTCAACCTTGATTACTCAAGGATCCCCCTCCGGATCCGACGCCTCCTTGGACTGAGTGAAGTCTCTCAGAAGAAAAAGATGAGGATGAAGAGGAAGTGATGTGGCCCCATGTAGTTTGAGGACCTCACAGCCAAGGTCCCAGATCACTCAGAATTGCCCTTTGCCTTCTGGTGCATCCTCGTGGTTTTCTTGCATTGTTCCTTTTCTTTTCCCACACCTCAAAGTGGGTTTAAGATAATCCAGGTTGAAAGTGGGTTTAAGATAATCCAGGTTGCAACTGAACTTGGGTGCAGTGAACTGTAGTTCAACCATGCCTGATAACTGAAATCCATAAAGGCAGCAACCATGCCTGATAGCTGACATCCAGAAAGGCAGCTAAACAATCACTTTACAGTGGAATCCAAAGCTAAATCTACAGGTCATCATCAGATACCACTGTTGTTTTCTAACATAATGACTACCTCTGGTCTTCTATTTGACAGGGAGCCGAGGATTCGCAGCGGAGATTGTGCGACCAGGAAGGACACCAAGACCTAAAAGCTTCCCGTCCTGCTCCTCCGTTAGCGCTTCATATAAACAGAGTAATGGATGCCACCAAGACTCATGTTATGCAGCACCAATTTTTCTGGTGTAATCTTCCACTGCAGGGCAGCTTTATTTTTGAATTTAGGATAAAAATCGATTAATTAAAGATAAGTAGGGTCTGTAGGAGCTTGAGAGGGGAAGCCGTAGCAGCGAACCAGAAGACACGAAGCCAGGAAGGCAGGAGGGGGCCGGGCGAGAGAGAGCACACTGGGCTGGGTTTCCATCTCTTCATCCTCTATTCCACTTTTGAGCGCGAAGACAACACTAGTAGCAAGCTCCAGGATGTCATCAGCAAGCAAGACCTTGGCCGCTTGCCCAGAAACTTCCGTCTCTTCTCAGGCGGATGAACTCAACCTCAGTGAACATTCTGAATTACTGGGGTCCTTCTATAAAATCCCTGCCATTGACAAAGCATGGCTCCTTCCATCAAAGACAGGGAAAAAACTTGGAAGCAAATCATCATCTTCATCAAGCCGATCACATCCCTGCTCCCTTCATACTGCCCCCTGCCTATCGCCCTTGCAGTGATGCCTCAATCGTCCTGCACGAGGTCCCTACCATCGACCTCTCGCCCTTGCTGTGCCAACAGACAGAAGGCAATGCCGGCAGCGACACTGGTGAGGACCAGACGCCGCGCAAGGCCTTTGTGCAAGCCTTTGTGCTCTCCCAGATCCACACCGCCTACCACGACTGGGGGTTCTTCCAAGTCGTCAACCATGGTGTCTCCCTGCGCACCCTCGAATGCCTGTGCTAATCAGGCATTAATTCAGCCTTCTCGATGTGGCACTTGAGGATCGCCGATGGCTCCGGCCCTTGGCTTCACACGCTCAATGATCATGTCGGATGATAGACATGGGAATTTGATCCTGATGCTGGCTCACCTGCAGAGTGCCATGCCGTCGAGAAAGCTCCCCAGGAATTTACAGCCAACTGCTTCGCAAAGAAGCACAGCTCCGACCTACTCATGAGAATGCAGACTTGCCAACTTAGATAATGATTTCTATGTCAGCTCCGACCTACTCATGCCTCCCCACATAGGCAATTTGGTGAAATATAGGAAATTCTCAAAGCAACAAGAGAAGACCTACCATTTTTAGTAAACTTCCTTCCCTTGATCCTAAAAGCATTGCAATCTCCCAAAGCTCCACAACATAGATCTACTCTGCTGGTTGTATGCTTCAAACCCTGTAGTCCTATCCACAACAAGACAAATAATGAAATGATATTTAAATTATTTGCTCATGGAACCATATTGTATCAAGTTGTATGGTCTTCCTTCTCAATAGCAGGTTCTCTCACACTCTGTATATTCATTCCACTTCTGGCCTCACCTTCACAGTCCAGCAATCTCCTTCCCCATTATCAAAGGCATCTACTACTCCAGTGTAATTCCAATTCTTTATTATATTGTATGGCCCATCATGAATCTGCACTTCAATAGTGTATCCACCATTGTTGATAAGAAATATGATATTGTTCTGTCTGCATCTGATCATAGTTGACACATCCTGGGCTGTGACCTGGAAACTACCATCTCCAATGCATGCAATGACACGCTTATCTGGGATTGCTTGTGCATAGCCCAGTATGGCACCCACAGACCAGCCTATAGAACCATATTAAACACAGGCAATCCTTCTTTTCTCCTTCAGCCAGCAGCAATGGCTTCAATTAATTCCTCTTCTGTAGGTTGGGTGCCCAAATTTTCTGTCCTTTCTGCGGGTCCTATCAGTCTCGATACAAGCAGCATCACTATTACATGCCCTTGCACCCAATGGAAGCATTTCTTTGATTAAATCAGGCTTTTCTGTCAATGTAAGCTGATGGCTGCCACCAGTTTCTTCAATGCTTTCCCCTCTGATTTTTGGCTGAATACACACACCGTCTCCTACTCCAGATGAGGCATCACTTGTTGCCATGTCCAGGCCATATTTGTTATCTCCTATCGAAACATCTTTTACCTTTTCGATAACACATATTGTACTCTTTCTGAATATGTTTCTACTTTCTAGTCCACATTTATTCTCGATATGATCTAAACTAGACCCAGTTGCCCAGGTATCTATAACTAGTACTATAACAGATCCGATCACCAGTGCACCTGACAACTCTTCTGCCACAGAATTGAAAATGTCTTCTTTAACTGCAGAAGAAGAACACTGTTCGTCATCTAAATGCCGAACCTTCGCATCATTGACCTTGATGTTTTCAAGCACTTGGCCGACTGAATGAGATCTTTGAGATGATTTTCTTGTCCAAAAAGAATGGCTTCCTACACTAGAAGTAGGCCATTTGGAGCCTGAAGACCCGGGGGGTCCACCTTATAGGCCCGTAGGTGTAGCACGTGCACTCAACAGGAGGGGGTTTAATATCAGTTTCATCTACAGATTTAAAATGAAAGAAGGGGGTTAAATATTGTATACTGAGAAATTAAAATAAGGGGTATTTTTATCCATAAATCTTCAGAACTAGGTTGTTAGTATACACACACACACACACACACACACACACACACTACAAGGTATTATGGATATACCGACACGGCCTATCGACGCAAAAATCGGTATATGCCTCGGTATAAGTCTTTCTATACGTCTCGGTATGTGCGTCGGTATACAAAAATACTGAGGCGTATACCGAGACTTATACAGAGGAGTATACCAAGGCCAAAAAAAAGTCCTAACCTTAATCTTTTCCTTTTCTCTCCAGTGATGGGTTTCTACCAGTGTTCGAAATAAACTTATGTGCAAGAGCTTACAAAACCTATAAAAGCAAGAACTAGGATGTTTTTTTACTAAATTTCAAAGGCATTTTTTAAAAAATACACCAAACTCTCCCAACATCATATAACAAAAAGTACTATAAAATCAAGTCAAAAACAAACACGGCATCTTCATCATTATTGTAGTTAGAAAATTCATTTTATAAACCATACACAAATCCCTTTTTATAGAAAACCCCAGCCTGTGGTGTTACTCCAGGTCTTTGATTGCCTTTTTTTCTGTTTCATAAGAGGATTGATTTGGAATTTTGGACTGGAAACCATTTTGAGAGCTACCTGGATTTGGCGATTTTTGGTCACAAGGTGTTGATAATGGGCCTTTAGAAAGAGAGTCTGTACTTAATGTTTTGTGACTTCAGCAACCACACCATCCACACCTTCGACAACCCCCTCACCAACACTCCCTCACTCAACTCCACGCATGTGGGGAGGGTGCAGCCTTTAGGGCTGGTATGCAAGGCCTAAAATTGACGGCTGTTTTTCCTATCAAGGGCCATTTTGCCTGTCAAAAAAAGCAATGGAAAAATTTCTCTATCAAATAACAACTCATGTTTAAAAGTTTTCCTGTCACTTTGACAAGTGTTGAAAAACCTTGCATGTCAATTGACATGCTCAAATGTATCAATCTCCTGTCATTTTTTTGTGTTATTAGTAGTAGTAAAGATAACTAGTCTAAGGAGTGGAGAGCGGGGGGAATGTTATGAGTCACGACTCATTATCAAAGGATTGTCCGGTGCCCATTGTCCATTGCCCATTGTCCACTGGCCCCAGCTTTAGCCCAAAATGAAGATTTTTTTTCCTCCCGTGAGAAACCATCAACAACTAATAAATGTAGTGCCAGTAGGTACCTCCCTCCCTCTCTCTCTCTCTCTCTCTCTCGGTATCTATCGACCACCATACCCAATGGGAATGTCTCCCACGACAAGAAGCCTCTCTTTCTTCAGAAAAGAAAGAAAAGAAACACGACAGACCAATTGCTCTCCCCACCCCCTCCCCTCTCCTCTCATTAAAATTGCCCTCCTTTTATTTACATTTAAAATTTATTTTAATATTTACATTTAAAGTTTTTTTAAACCAAAGGGGGCTTGGTCGAGTGGTTAAAGTGAATGGGTGGGTGAGTAAAGGACTTAGGTTCAACCCCTGGAGGTATCGTCTGTCCTCTGTTGGGGAGGGTATTGCCAAAAAAAAAAAGGTGAATGGGTGGGTGAGTTCAACCCCCGGAGGTATCGTCTGCCCTCTGTTGGGGAGGGTATTGCAAAAAAAAAAAAAATTGCCCTCCTTTCCCTCCTCACGAACACCAGAAGCAGAGACAGCTTATTGCCTCTAATTCGCATGCTACCCTCTTCATCCATTCTTGGCCCGCCTCGTCTCCCATTGTTCCACTTCGGCGCCTCTTACACCACCGCTCTGCCATTACGAGTCTCGCTCTCTCCCCTTCTGGAACCAGCGTCGCCTTCTGCTCTCTTGATCACTCTGTTAAGCTCTTCTCGTACCCAAGTAAGCTTTTTTTCTCTGATTGAAGTTCTCTTTTGGGCTCAGTGTCTCTTTCTACATGGAAACGATCTAGTGAATCAAGTGGACGTTCAGCGGCGCTACGCTCCTTTGCAATGCAGGAAATGTGCTCGCTTGAGTGCATCCTTTTCTCTGTTTTTCTCTCTGATTACTTGATGCTCTCGGTTATTTGTGATGAAAACTTGGATTTTTCTGTTACTGCTTGTCTTAACCAAGTTGCTGCCCTCGTTTATAACAAGTAGGGGGTATTTTGGAAAAAGCTAGGGCACCATTTATCCTTTAGTAATGTCTCTCACCTTCATGCATAGTTTGGGTTTATGAATCTTTGGGTTCCCCTCATGGGAGACTACACTACAGCTTCCTAAACTTTTTGGATCGTTGAATTTTTATAGTTTGTGAGATGGCTCGTCTAATATTAGAAGGCCTAGCTCCATCAAGTACTATCTTCTTCTACTAACATGTCCAATGCCAGTTTCTGCAAAGCAGTGCCTGGCTACGTTATTGAGTAGGTGCTCATCTAGGTTTCTCCTGTTATGCACCTAACTATGTTCATATCGAGACATCTTGTGGTGCATTTCCTAAGCTTCAACGTGTTGGAATAAAGCCATAGGTTGTTCGTTATTTAGCTATGAGTGTTGGCCTCAACTTTAGCAAAGGAGGTTGTGAGAGACTATTTGTCCCTCTCTGTGAGAATAGGCGATTGGAAGAAAGTCTTAGTAGCAATCACCAACTATACACACCCAATAAAATGCCACAAAACTGTTTGCTGATATCATTTTGTGTTATTTTTAAAAGCGAGAGAGGAGCACCATGTAACTCGTAGAACTTGGTAAGCATTTCTTCAATTGAAAAAAGTTGTGAAAAATTTAAGTGTGACACTGTTGTGGTTGGGTAGGCTTTCTTGTGACTCCATTTGTTATTGGATGACTAGTGGAAAAAGACTGGTGAGTGGTTTGAAATCTTTTCCTATTATAGGAATGCTTGAAGCATAGCTGTTTGCTTGTCTCATGCTACATCAATAATTGTCGTTTTGTTTATTGGCATAATTACAAGCATAATTTGATGCCTTCTTCTCTTGAAGTTGGTACCTTAGCTTAGGACCAAACTGCATCTACATCCTGTTTTCCCTCTCCAGGAAGGGTTCCTGTATGTAGGCCGTTAGGCAACATATCAAGACGTACATCAAGTCATTTACTGGATTCTTACTGCATGGAAAGGTTTGGATTTAGTTTGTGATTTGTCACTTGTTTTTGATAGAGATATCAAGCCAGACAATCTATTACTAGATCGCCATGGGCACATGAAGCTTTTAGATTTTGGGCTACATAGGTATATTAAACATTATTCTTTTCTTTTATTGTTTTGTACTGCATGTATTTGACAAATTGCAATGTCTCATATTTGTAAGGTTTTGTTGGTAATATGATTGCCCTATTTGTAAGATTTCGTTGGTAATATGAGTGCTCTATTTTATGAGATCTTGTCATCATCTCTTGCTTTCTACATGATATGGTTTTATGGATTCCAGAGTAGATTTGTGCACATATCTGATCAAAAGACCATGGATCTTAACAAGAGAATAGAAAAATCTTCTTCTTCTCATAGAAAGAAGAGAAAGTCTCAGCCAAAGCTGGATGCTTTCTTATCTAAGCGTCCAGCCAGCAATGTGACTAGTATGTTGGATTTCTAATTCTTGATGATATGTTGGATTTCTAATTCTTGATGATATGGTGTACTGCTCGTGTTTGATGATATGCTGAATTGCTCTCTCGCTTTTTAATGCTCTGGTTTTATACCACTTGCATGATATGTTGGACCTCTACTTCTTGATGGTATGCTGCTGAACTGTGCATGTTTGCAGTAGTCCCCAACATCTGGTAAAGAAGTTTCCAATTCTTGAGAAAGAGCAGAGCTGGATTACATTCACCCTGCCATTCACCCGTCATAGCTTTGATTCCCATCTTGGCTGGTGGCAACGATCTCTGCATCCCCCGCATCTACTTCATGACCTCTTGAAAAGCTGGTAATCTTTGATTCTAACATGCACATATTATTTAGGTTCCAGTTTTCCAATTCCCATCATTAGTGTGTGTGAAATAGAGAGATTGAGAGAGAGAGAGAAAAAGAGAGAATAGTTTGTGTGTCAATGTCTTTTTTGTCTTTTTTTTTACTCTTCCTTCCTCATTCTCTCTTGTATGGTTGTTTTGATTAGAGATCTGATCATTCATGTCTCTTGTATGGTTATTTTGATTAGAGATCTGATCATTCATGGCATCAAAGACTCAGATAAAGGTGTGTGATCATGGGAGTAATGAGAAGAAGGTGCTGGGCTACGTCAGAGTGATGGCAGATTGCACTTATAGTGATATACATCAAGAGATCATCCAAGATGGCATTGTAAGTGAATCATTCGAGTTTGTTATTGAAGATGAAGACTGTGATGGAGTATGCATATTGAATGCATTACAAGAGGAGCGTTGGAAAATTGAGAATAGCAAGCGAGTTGGCATAAAGAGGTTATCAACCACGGTGGATGATGGAGGGTCCTCAAAGCCTGTTTGTAGAAGCTTAAATACTTCCATGGAAGCTACTGCTATGGATGGGATGGAAGAGGGCGATCAAATAAGGGAAGCGGGTGATCATGGTGGGAGAGTCAACATGCTCAAGAGTGTTTTAGTAACACAAGAAGCGCTCAAAATTTGGGAGCTCCAATGTGAGAAGGTCCGCAAGAAGTTGAGTGAGAGAAAGCCATCTAGAGATGATAAATTTCAGCTCATCACGGAAGATGTCAATGACCAACCTTTGATTCGAGTGTGGTGCAATGAATGTGGGAGTGCTTATGGATCGGGAGTGACTAGTGGCAAGCAATCCGCATACTCATGCTTGTCAAACTTCATGAGATTTCACATTCTAGATGGTCAAGCACATCAAAAACGATACTTATCTAACCGAAGTTTGAGGTTTGATGCATTTTCTACTCATGGTTCTCATGGAAGTACTCCAAAAGACGAGAATGATTCTGATGATGCAATAATAATCTTGGCAGCTATTGAGGAGATGAATAATTTCAATAGAACTCATGAAGGTAAGAATCAACTTCTTGTTTTATGTTGTAAATTGTAATTTTTTTTGTAAAAGATATTTGTTGAATCATGTAAGACAATTCTTAGTCCCTTATTTTGGTTCCTTTTTTAAGGATTTTTGCTTGTGCATATCAGATTCAATTGTCAGCTACGTTTCTAAACTCTTATCAAAATTTTGTATCCTCATGTAGGGGCTAATTTTCAGTTGGTTGAAGCAACTTTACATGACTACAAAGATAAAAATAGTGTCAAAGTTGTGTGCAAATATGATGGGAAGTGGCTGCACCTATGTCCTCGAGGTTCAGATTTGCAGACCATCCTAACACAACATATCAATGCAAAATCTCACATCAATGCATGGAGCAAGAAGACCACAATAAAGCAATCATCTTCTCTCTTCACAGGAGCTAGTGGGCGACCTAAAAAGAATTTTGAAAAGGATCCATGTCAACAAACTTTGGGTGCATTCCTCGTATCAACCAAAGAGCATGCGGAGGTGGCTTCCATCCATGCAGGTGATTCAAGCTCTCATTTATTAAATCTGTGTTGGGGATTATGGCAGTGTAAACTTGATGTTAATGGTAGTGAGGTTGATATAAAACCTTTTCTCCAAGACCTAAAGATGGGTGAAGAGTGGTTTTGTGAGCCACATACAAAAGCTACTTTATATGATGGGGATGTTGAATACAGGATAGATGGATGCGTTAGGCATGTGTGCTGTCTTCGGATCTCAAGAATTGGAATTCCGTTTGAAAGTTTCACATGCGAGTATTGTAAGAAAATTCCATCTTGCGCTGATTTTCGTGGCAGAGTGTATCGGGAGGGTAGTGCAATTGAGAAAAGAGGAGAGAGGCAAACAGGTCGAGGAAGGCGATTGGATTACCTTTCTGGTGCAAAGCTTAAAAGCGTTGTAGTTGAGACAAAGAAAAACTTGCGAGAGGCCAAGAGAAAACTATGGTGGTTGAAGGCAAAGATTGTGGTGCTTTCAGTGAGAATCAGGTCTTTAAAAGAAGCAAACTATGAGGCTATTAATAGGAAGGATGTGCAACGTTTTTGCAATAACATTATTGAGGCTCATAGGCAAGGAAAGTTTGGTGGCAAATTAGCTTTATGGGCTTTTCTTCAAGACATTGCAAATAATGCATTAAGATCGAAAAAGGGGCAAAGATATGCAGAATCCTCAAAGACCATTTTTGAGGTTGCAAAGCTATGGGGTGGGCCGCGCTTGCATGATTTTCTAAGTGTAAACCTTGGAGGGCCATCTTTGTCAACCACAAGGAGGCAAGGAAGAAAGGCAACTCAATTTCAATCCGGAGAGCATGAGTATATCGTTGATATGGTTGGAAAGATATACAAGGATGTAAAGTCCAAACATGGAATAGCATCACGGGTGCCATTCATTATTGTTGAAGATGAAACAACCATCAAGCGTCGCATCAGGTAAAAACTTAGTTGAATTTCTCTTCGCTTCAGTTTTAAAATTTATTTATGTAACAAGTCCATGGAAATAAAGATGTTAAAGTGGAGCTTCATGTTTTTACAGATGGAATGCGAAGGATGACACTCTAATTGGGTTTTGTGGAAGAAAGGGAGAGGATCATCAATGCTCCTCAAATGATGTTATCATTGTTGGAGATGGAGCACAAGGATATGAGACAATAGTGGATGCCTTCCAAAATCACGTAGTGGGACATTATGCAAGACTGCTCATTGTCAACCCGCTTCATGAGAGTCTTCCACGGTTAGCTCTTGTTGTGCATTGCACTTGTAATCGCTTTGATAGCGATTTCATCAAAGCTCAATGGAGTCTTGTGGAGCAAATGTGGAATGCAAAATGGAAGGATTGCCTAGGGCCAATAATTGGACATGCTTCAGATGGTGATAGTAGACGTCGCAAGCTTATGCTTGAATACTATTTAGGAAAAAGTGATAGAAAGTTTGGTATCAAATGGGATGGATGGAAACTCAAAGGCAGAATCATAGGAGACAATGTGTATGGACTACATGATCAAGATTTTGTGCATTGTGGAAAGAAGCTTGTGAACCCTCTTGATAGTCCTATTCGACAACTAGCGATTGGACAAGTTTGGATTACACTCAATCATGTTGCTTTGGTCTATAATCATTTCTCTATCGATCAACACAAGTTACGAGAAGAAGATATACAACGAAACGATCGGCAAAATTGGAGAGCAGCCCAAGTGATTGTCTCTAGACAAGTTCAAAAATGTATGATAGAAATGCAAAAAAAAGAGAGGAGCATGCAAGGGACTGGGGCATATTTGCAGGTTGTTGTTGATTATATAGACATTTTTTTGTCTCCACATTTAGACTTGAGAGAGCGTGTGGTGCTTGCTAGTAAAGTGGTCTTCTTCTTCAAGTTGTGGAGATTATGGATTCATCATCATTCTACATACACTCTTAAGAAAAACTTCATTAGCAAAGAGGCTTACACAGATACCCAGCTTTCTTGTCATTTTGTGGTTCTACTTATAAAGATGTTTCGGGATTTCTTCCCAAATCTCAAGTGTCCTTTACATCTCACAGGATCGGATGCAGCAGAAATTTATTTCAGCAAGATTGGAGGTATGGTTGGGCAAGAAAGAGCATTTGATTTTGGAGATGTTTCGCATTGTGTTGGAAGCTTGAACAAGATTACCGTGCATGAATGTAAATCAAATGGGGTGACTTTTTCAAGGGCACATAAGAAACAAGAACACATATGGAAGGATTTGAACAAGCATGAAGGCATTTTGGAAGCAGATCTTGGGAATTACGAGAGCGTTTCCTCTGATGAAAAGTTGATAGATGCATTGAAAGAGGGATTGAAGCGGGCACAAGATCTTTGTGAGTCATTGGGGATCAAACCTAGCACAATCGAAGGAGTTGAATGGTGGACAGAGCCTTGGATAGATACACAATCAATGTGGTCAAAGATAGATGCTGAAATGGGTGACGCCGATGAGCACGATGACTTTGTGGAGCCTTGCGGTGAAGATAGGCCCATTGAAGGCAGCGACGGAGATGACGAGGTCATTGCTCTGAGTGAGATTCGACATGAGGTGGATGGGATTCTAGATGAGGCAAGCATTGAGGATGAAAACAAGACTATCTCACCCGTGGTGGAGGTTGACAAGAAATTCATCTTCAAGTCTACTTTGGTGAGTCAACTCAATGGAAACTCAACACTATCAAAAGATAGGTTGACAAGGGTAAGACAAGGAGTGTATTTCAGCAATGAAGGAAAATTAGCATCAACAACCAATGGAAATTTCTTTGGAATAGGGTTAGATTGTGCTGTTTATTTCTACGATGACACATGTGGAAACAGAGACACAAATTTCAAGAGAAATGGAAAAGCCACAAAATTGAAGAAGATGCAAACTCTTCATAGTACATGGTATCTTGGAAGAGTCCAAAAGATGCGAAAGAAGGTAGGTGGCAGGTATGTAGATTACAAGCGAGGTCTTGACTTGGTAGATCGACCACAAGGGATGGAGGTTCAGCTTGGTTGGTATCAGAAGGTGAAAGGACACCATACATACTCTTATGATGTGACAGACTTAAACATGGTTGATATTGAGTCAATTATTGCATTGGCACATTTAACATACAATGAGGCTACTGATAGCTATGTTCCTGATCAAAATGATTATCGAATCTTTAACGATTTCTTGAAGTCTGCTGGTTAGATGTTTATTTAAATCATGTAAGTATGGAACCATTTGGTTGTAATTTGTGTTTTAGTCATGTTATAACACAGGTGACCTTATTCTTTCCATTTTCATATGATTGCAGGCAACGAATCCTCCACCTTGCAAAGTGGGGAGGAGTTGGAATGACATGAGTTGGATTTTTGTGGGACTGAAGTGTTTTTTGGGAAGGAGTTGGAATGACATAAGCTGAATTTTTGTGGGACTCAAGTGTTTTTTGTGGGATTGAAGTGTTTTTTTGTGGAATGACATGAGCTGAATGACATCCACTATATGTTTTTTGGGAGAGCAGGTAAATTCCAACCATTGTCTCTTGGAAGAACGGGGTTTATCTCGTATAGTACTCTAGTTTTATAGTAGCCCAAATTCAGATTAGTTTCACGTAGCAATTGATTGTGTTATTGATATTTGCAGTACAGGTTCGTAGCAGCATGTATTAAGGCCTTTAACGATTAAGGCCTTCGACGGTTGAATTAATGGGCATGTACATAATATTTTGCTAGCAGCTCTCAAGGACCTTTTGGTTTGGCCAAGTCGGGCAGTTATACCAGTCTTTCCAGGTGATTACAGGTATAAATGAATTACCCTCCTTCTTAAGTGAGTTGTATAGGCTAATATCTGTCAAATGCTTCTCTCCAGTATGCAAGAATATCTAAGAGGACAACATGGTGAAGGTTCCTATCAGTTGTTTTGTTCAATTGTTGATTTAGCATGTCAGTAACTAATTTTTGTGTTGAGTCATCTCTAAAAAGTATTTTTGACAGTGATCCGGAAGCAAGCTATATGGGCCATCTCTATGTTCAGCTAGTTGAAGCAAGAAATCTGGCGAATTCACTGGAAGATTCGACCCCTATGTGATCTAGCAGTTGTTTGCAAGTCACTATGAAATTTTATATCACTATCAAGGTCTCCTTTTGTAACACAAGAGCATGTGGTTGGTTTTTTTTCAGAGCTGGGCTGGCTGTGCAGCAGCCTGAGTATGAAACAGGAGTGGCTTTCAGTGGACAACATTGACAGGCGGAGCAACCTTTCTGTGCAGGAGTTTATCACAAACTATGAAGAACCGAATGAGCTAGTAATCATAACAGATGCATTATGTAAGTGGCCAGCCTTGATGAACTGGAACAAGGAGTATCTAGTGAGAGCAGCTATTTGAATCAGCCCAAGTTTACAGCTGCTTTTTTCCTATTTTTTCTTGCAGTGTAGCCTGCAATTGGTTCTATGAGCTCACCGCACGAGAGGAGAGGGCGTCTGACAGATTGGCAGTCCTGCATGGCTTGCCGAAGTTACAGAGTAAGCTGCCAAATCCAACCAAAGAGGCTGATGGAGGAGTATCTTGGAGTCCCTCACAAGTGTATGATAACTGTGATACAAGAGGGGGTTGTTCTGCTATAAATGAAGCTGTAGTTTCACAATGTACAAGCCCAATGCCACTGCCTGATGAGCTTGCAGCAGTAAGCCCAATGAGACCGCCGCAAGGGTACCCAAGCAAAGGTCTTTCACAAAGAGCTTCTCCTAGAAGGTGGTCTGCCTCTCCTTTAAAAAAGGTTCAAGTTGGTCGATTTGGGAGCCGGCGGGCCGGGTCGGTCGTGATTCGCAGTATCAATTACTTTTCTGAACGCCAGAGTAAAGAGAGACACCATGTTATGGACACCAGTAGCAGCAGCGATGGTGAAGAAAAGGCTAAGAGCTGTACTCTAGATGAGCCAAACTAAGACTGATGGAGGAAACTCTAGAGCGTAGAAAAGCGGAGATGGATGCCCAAACAGCCAAGCTCAATGACAAAGCTCATGCCAAGGCTCGTGCTGCCAAGCTGCTTGCCCTTTAGGCCAACTTGAGGGATATGCAAAGACTCCAGGTAAAGATCTGGCTGAATTTGTTTTGGCATGAGATTTTGTCCATAGATTCTAATGTGTTATGAATATTTGACATCTGTTGGCAGGAGGATGGAATGGTTGGGCATGGCAATCTTCAACCATTGTTGACAAAGGATTACTCGAGGTCTGATAGTAGTCCTCCCTCTCCTCCCTTAACACCCCGAGTGGTGAAAGAGCAGGCATTGACACCAAAAGCTCATAGGGCAAAGAAGGCGGTGTATGCATCTCAAAAGAACTCAAGCACTCCTGGGAGCTCCAGACGAATAGTTTCCATCTCCCCTAAAACCACTCCTTGAGGAACTCTGGGGTAAGCCATTGGTCCAGAGGACCCCTAGTTCCTCAAATGCCCCTGAGAACTCTCTTTCCTCCTTGGTTCCTTGCTTTTCAGACCCGAAGAATGAAAACATGAAACCATCTCCAGGGAAGTTGTCGGGCTCTGCGATAGTGCTTTCCAAGGATGCTGGGATTCCTGCTCAGCATCCAGGAGCAAGCAAGGCTTTACAATCAGGACCAAATGGCAGTGTACCCAAAAGAAGTTCAAGGGTAGAGAAGAAGACCCGACCAAGGCAAACCAGGCAGATTTTTGTGACAGGTGAATTAACAGATCCATCTCCTATGCCTGAAGGGGAGGTCTCCCTCTCCCTCTTGAGCACTGAAACTGACATAAAAGTGGAGGCTCCTATCATGAGCAAGATAAGGCAAAGTTCTGTTGCTCCTATTCAGGAAATGAAGCCCTTTTTGCGCAAAGGGTCTAGCATTGGACCTGGTGCTGGGCCAGGGATTGCAAAACTGAAGGCCGAAGCAGTGAAGAGTTCTGACGAAGATGTCCCAGGAACTCCTACAAGAATTTCTGATGAAGAGGCTCATGCATCTGCAAGGAGCGTCATGGACACCAGCGATGGGGAATGCATTCCTGTGGAAGCCCCAGTTGCAGATGCTTCCTTATCTTCTTACAAGGAGGAGGAGAAAGGGAAAGCACAGACTCTAGAGCTGTCAGATGTTGATGTAACTCATAACTCAGATGGTGGCTTCTTTGATGTATGCGAAGATGCCAAGGCTACTGAACTTTTGAAGGATGATAAATTGCCACACGTTGAGAGGGGTTGTCACATTGTTTCATTTCCCATGGAATTGGGCACTAATGAACGTCACGATAGTAAGTTTGCATCTGAGCCAGACTCTGTACCTCACACACCTTGGGATGAAGCAGCTGGAAAGGGAGTGCCAAGTGCTACTTTGTCTCAACTTCTCTCTGAGAGTACTGGCCAGGTGGTGCATATTGCATCCTCAGCAAGTGGTTCTGCGTCATTTCATGCTAATCTAGCAAGTGGAGAGCAATATGCGCCCAGAGTCTCTCCTATGAAAGCTGCCTCTCCGGCTAGCTCAAGTTTGAAGCGTCTAGGTGTTATCATTCCTGACTACTTCAGTCCCTCTGCTGCTACCCTTGTGGAGTCCCCAGTTGGAAGTCTTGCTTCTCGGGATTCTTCTGGAGTTCAGTATTCTTCTGATACGGATCTCACTCACTCACAAAAGAAGTTGGGCTCCTCTCAAAAGTCTATAGTAGTGATCATTCCACTCAAAGAACCTGCAAGAGGTTTCAAGCGCTTGCTGAAGTTCGGTCGAAAAAGTCGCGAAACACCAGATATCATTGTGAGGGATGGTGTATCTGCATCTGCCCCTTCAGAAGGTGACGACGAACTCGAAGAGGTCAACAAGGAAGCAAATAAGCACTCCTCTAATATAATACTCCAAAAACTGAAGCTTCAAGAGAGGCTTATAAAAGATTATGGTAGTGGTAGTCATGCCAGTAACACAGACACAGGACCAGGTAAGCTCTATTGTTCACTTTACTGTTTGTATTATGTATTTCTTTGGTATAAAAGTTTCACAAGAATAAGTGGAGCCTAAGTGAAGGAGGTCAGTGGCAGTTATATTTTAGATTCCATCTTATCTTTTTCATTTTTTTTAAATGCAGACCTATCTGTACAAAGCTCCATTGTTCCATCTAATTTTAAGCTTCAATATGATCATGCTCATGGGAGTACAAAGCTCAAAGGTAGCTTCTTCTGTTGATTTGCATTGATAGCTTTCCACTAGACGAAAGTTGTGTAGCTGAACATATTTCTTTTTATACCTGTTACAGCACCATGATCATTCTTTTCTTTGTCGACTTTTCGTTGCTGTAAACTTGGGCTGATTCATGATGAACATAGACTTGATATTTTTTACACTGTTGAGCAGGAGCAATCTTCTCAATGTATTAGACTTTCTGAAGCGGCCAAATTCTGCTCAACTGGTATCAGGCACAAGAGACCGTGTAAATTTGCATGACAAGTTCAAGAGCTTGTATGTCCAGATGTTTCCTGGTTCTATTGAAGAACTGGAGAGTAAAGCTGCAACAAAAGCTAAGCAAAGAAATGCTCGCTCATTTTGGGACACAGTGATGGATGCCAAAGTTGGCAGCTTCAAATTTGGTTTCTGAAATGCAGTTTTTTAGTGACCGCTATGTTTAGGCAGGTAATACTCTCTACAATCTTCCTGGTGCATGGTGAGAAAACTAACATATTTGCCTTGAGTTGTATCATGTGATACCTTATTAGGTTCGTTGGCATGCAAAGTCAACTTTGTACCGATTATCCCATTTGCCTGCTGGTGGCATAAAAAAGTTCTCTTTGGTGCTCAAATCATATGCAAGGAAATATATTGAAGTCAAAAATTTATATTTAGCAGCCTCATTGTCTTCATGTCTTTGCCATGTAGTAGCGTATTATTTTTGTAGCTTCATACCCTAAATGCTGAGGGTGGTTGAGATGTGACCAAAATGTCAGTGTTGATACACTCGTCATTTTCTTAATGTTGGCCTCTACTTTGTGTCTCATAAGAACAGGAAGAACTTTTTGCAATCTGAGTAGGGACTCCTGCTTTTTCGAGCTCTTGGCATCAAGGGTTGAACTATGGAGTGATCTCACAAGGACACATTTGCCTCTCTTCTCTATATGGAATGCTGCGCTTTCTTTATTATTATTTTTTTACTCCATGGCATGCCCAATGCAAAGGGCTGATGTGTTTCACCGCACTACGTTTTACAAGATGGACAGTTGCTTCTTATTGCTATATTGGCCCTAATAGCATGGATTTCAACCTGCATAGGTGTTTTTCTTTGTCCTAATGAAGGTTCTCAGTCAAGGTTGGAAAGCCACTCTCTAGTTGCAGTATCAAATACATTTGACAAAGATCTGCAATCAGACGAGCCAGTTTTTTAGATTACTTTTGAACCGAGTGCTTTCAAGTGCCACATACGATGTTAAGGAAACTTTTCACATAAAATGTATTCTCCATCCAGTGCCTCAAGTGAATGGGCCTGGACGATTCAGCAAAAGCCTCGACACATGTCCCATAGACAAGAATGGTCTTTCTCTGAATACCTAGCTAAGTGTCGTTGGAGGGTCCTTCGCTAGAAAATGTCTCTATGGGTTGCATTTAAAGGCTGTGTTAGCTTGGAACTAAGTGCTAGAAGTGGGCCTGAATGATTATTGCAGCTCTGACAATGTCTATCTTAGTACCCAAATGTGCTAGATTGTCACACCTAGCATAGTTCTGTTTTAAGAATTTATCAAAGCAAGGTCTTAATGCCCAAGTGTGCCAGATTGTCACCTAGAATACGTCTATTTTAAGACTTTATTAAAGCAAAGTCTAGACTCATGCAAGCCATATGCAGTCTGGCATTATGAAGTTGTGTAGCAGAAATGTTGAGAGTAGACCTGTTTTTCTGTTACTAAGCTATCAAAAAAAATTTTGGCGTCTTCCATCTTTCTACTAATGGACAGTTTTGTGGATAGAAACATTTGTGTAGCCGAATAGCATAATATTTAATTGTGGAAGGAGTGGTTGCACACATGGTCATAAGCCATAGTTGCCATGGTTTGAAAGCCTATGAGCCATGCGAATATGTGCGAAATAGAGTCATAAAATGATACTCTTACAAGTTTATCACACCAAATCAATATGGTGAAGCATGCAATACTGTCATTCTTTATTTATCTCTTCAAGTAAGCCTATTTGTGACTTCTGAGGGGTGTACCTATGGTTGAAGCTTGGCTCACCCAATGGTTCATGAAAGATTGGGTGGTTCAAGCAGTTAGGGTGTTCTTTTGTAATCCTCTCAAAGTCATGCCAATTTTGTCTTTTATGGATTGGAGAATATACTAGAAATAAAAAGATCGGATGGGTCTAGCAGACCTATTCTCAAGGAAATATTCTCTCCTTAAGTGCAGCTACTATTGTCCATCTATTCTTTGTCCCATTCTATTAGATGGGATGGCTATAATATACCTCTGCATGTGGTTCCAATTTTGACAACTACGCTCTTTTCTTTTTGTTTTCAGTTGTTTCCCACTTCAAAAGGGCATATGGTAGTGGTGGATCCTCATAGACATCTCTCAATTTTGTAGGTCTTACAAAGGCTGGTGCAATTGAGGCTATTAATACTTTTTTAACCCTTTATTCTTCCCAACTCCACCATCTAGTTGTATTTTGATACTCGTCGTTGATTCTTCAAGCAAGAGTTCAATTGCATATCTAACACGTGTATTTTTTTGCATATTCATTGGGCATTTTGCTTTCTCAATCTAGAAACTCATTGAACACTTCTCTTCATAGTTAGGGACTTCTCTTCATCGGGTCTGGCAATCCACTCTTGCGTAGTACCAAAGATCTTGTAATGTAAATTATACAGGGAGGGGGGGGAGAAATGCATAAGCTTAAAATTTTAAAATTACAGGAGGGTTATTATAATATACCACAAAGATAACAGGAGGTATATATTAAATAGGGCAAAAAAGGTTACAGAGGGGTTTTAAAATATGCCTTTGCACGCACGTGATATCCATGATTTTGTAAGGTGGACCCCCCGGGCCTGAAGATTTCTCCTGATAAAGTACATGCTTACTACCAGTAGAAGAGCTGCCATGGTTTGTGGCTTGGCTTTATCTCCATACATCGCAACCCCAGCCATGTAGTCCTGGAACATAGAGCATCCGAACTCTGCATTCTTACTCGTTGACGTTCATCCTTCCCCCCGTGTCAGATACACTGCGGTTTTTCTTCTAGTGTCTTTTTTCCGCATACCACACCCCGTTCTCTCCTTCTTTTTCAAAAATAGCCAGCTAATTTCTCCTTCCCTCTGCATTCCGTAACACAAAAGCACGCTCCTTCAACTCAGTCAGTTTGATTGTTCGCAATGCGTGTGTTAGAAGCATAACCATTCTCCACTATTTGAATATGAAGCAACTTGCCTCGCTGACGAAACACTACAGCAAAGCAAGCCTTCAAGGCTGAAAGGAATGTGGCCTCATCTGGCAGTAAACCATCATGTAGCATTTGTTGATACAGGTTGAAAGTCTCCTCACCACATCCATGCATAGCATATCCTTCCATCATGACATTCCAAGTCACCACACTTGATATGCAGCTAAATATCCTGCCTGCTTTCTCTAGGCTTTTTGATGTGGCATACATGTCAATAAGGCTGTTGCAAATCATTACACTAGATTCAAACCCACGTTCAACTATGTGACCATGAATTATCTGACCTTGTAGCAAGGATTCTGTGTTGGCTGTCAAAAGGCAGTTGTACGTGATTTCATCAGGTTCAACTCCTCCATGTTGCATCTCCTGCAAAAGTTCAACAGCCCTCTGGCCAAGACCATGCTCTGCACACCCTGCCCTGGAAAAGTGACTTAACAGTGCAGAGAGCTTTCAAAGTACTTATAAATGTGTTCCTGTTTGGTTCCACATTTTCTTCTAGCATTGAAGTAGTACCACAACTTTACGGCCATTCTCCTGTTGAGCGTGGCCAACAATAAAGGCATTCCAAGCTACAATATCACGCTTCTGTAGCTTATGAAACAGAGATGCTACATCTTCAAGATTGTGACATTTTGCGTACAAGTCAATTAGAGTGTTGTAACACACACATCAGTGTCAAACCCAGACTCCACAATGTCCCCATGAATCAGTTTAACCTCATACAAAGCTGTAATATTTGAGCAAGCTTTGAGCATCATGCTTCTACCCTGGTAAACTATGCACCTTTCTCTCTTTTTTTTCTGGTTCCTCCTTGGAGCCTTTACTCTTCTTTGAAACATCCTTTGATGATGATACTTTGCTTATTGAAACAGAAACCTGCATATGCAGCAAATATCAGTACACTTAGTGAATGTTAGATGAGAAAACCTCACACCATCCTAGTCCTTGAAATATCAGTACACATAGTGAACGTTAGATGAGAAAACCTCACAACATCCTTGATAACCAATGTCACCTCTATAACCAATAACCATTTTTTTAATTAGTAGCAACAACACTAGTAGTCCTCAGTTTTATCACTGTAAATCATAGCAACTCCATGCCATGGATCAAGAGAGCTCAACCTAGTAGACAAACTATAAGCACATATATTTATCCTTGCAACTATAGATTGAGATACTCAAGCTCTGAGATGAAATGGAATATCCCAATCATGGCAAACATGTCATCTCCAACTCTCACTTGTAATTACTGAAAGATAGGACCAATTTAAAGCTTTTGTCAGTCATATACCAATACATCTTCTCCATGAGACAGGATGAAATATCTAAACGTATCCCCTCTCTCAATCATTCTAGCCCATCTCTACACTTTGAATACATTTTCCTTTCACATCTGCAACTTCTACTTCTCAATAGTTGGGTAAGTACAAGATGGAGACCCTTTTCAAAACAACAATCTAACTACTTCTATCTCTTTGATAGCCCCAACATTCTCTTGAAATAATTTAACATGTCATACAAATACAAGGAAGAAGATGGATTTTTTTTTAAAAGTATATCTGTCATGTACGGTAGTCTGCATCACTATCACCCCCTCCAAAGGTTCTTTTACACAATGAAACCATTCACAAAGAGACAGATTGCAAGCACTCACCTTGTGAATGAGAGCAATAACCTTCATTTGAGACAGGGCTGTCGGGGTCAAATACATTGAAATGATATTCAATTCTTGCCAATGTATTCGCTTCACTGTAATCGCTGGTTCCCATCCTTGGAATCAACCCATGAACAGAATTGACGGACATAAACAAGATCTATGCTCACTGTAATCGCTGGTTCCCATCCTTGGAATCAACCTTCTCCAGTCGTCCCCTCCCACATTAAACCCTACTGTGCTAAAAGCCGGGAGCTTGTGTCGATCCACAATCTGTGTCTTCCCACCATCGCGCGCATAAATATCAGGCCCCTGTATTCCTATATTGCATGCAAGTTCTTCGAAGTTGTCGAAGATGCTTTGGCTGTGCTTAGCTATCTGGGCAACTTAGCTATCTGGGCAACATTCTCATTATTAACCTCAACAGTATCATGGCTAGAACCACGACGGTACCATAGGCGGCTCTGTTGTTCCTCCTCCTCCTCGATGCCAATCCATCGTAAGGCCAATCTTGAGCTTTATGATTGCACTATTACGGAGGTAAAGGACATCCCAAATGTCATAATCATCGTTACAATCACAATTGTTATCCTCGTGAGTCTTTTGAAAGGGTGGATAACTACATTTGGAGTTAGGAATGGTACTTTCTTTACTTGGAACAAGTATGAGAATGCAAGAGAGAAGAGAATCCAAAACTTGCAAGAAAGAGTTGTCTTGAGAACCCAACTCTACCATGGTTTTTGGACACTCACACAATTTCTTCAATATATTGGAGCCATCTAAAGTTAATGGTAAGATAACTTGTTCTTGCCAAAGTCGAAGCCTTTTTAAGGGTAGAGACAAACCAATTATGGTATAACAAAGACAAAACCAATTAAATTTCTCAAGAAACTTTATCTAGACCTCCTCCCTTAAAGTTGGCTACATAAATAGATACTTTTTTAGGAAGTTTGGAGGAGTCTCACAGCCTTGAAAGGATCTCATCAAGCCATTTCACAAGGCATTGAACATTACAATTCGTTAGTCAATAAGCTCCTCTAGTTCTACATGTAGGTTCCCAATCTCTTATTAGGGTACGAGCACTTAGGTGTTTGCATATACATGATGGATTCTATCCTTGAAACATATATCTATTGTCACATGTTTGGTTGCTACTTGCAAAATATTGCAAGTAAATTGTGTGTGCTATAGAATATGAAGGACAACTAGATGGGCTATGGGTATAGGTAGCAATGCATTTTATATAACCATTTTTCAATCTATGAGTCCCATTTTTATTTCTTTATAAGACAAACTTCCATGTGCACTCTTACCATGTCATTGGCACTCTATGTTCATTCCAAACTACTTGGGACTAAGGGCAATCCCTCAACAAGTGCTTGGTACATTCCTTGTTATTCCTACATGATACACACCACGAGGGTACCTTAACAATCTTGGAGATCCTAGCTCTAATAGGTAGCCTGCTGATTGTCATGTCCCCTCTATATACTGACTTAAGGTTTAAATATATCCCTGCTTTTGAAGATTCTTAGAGAATCTGATATTGAGTAATAAAACATGTAACTGGGAGATAGTACCTGCTCAGATAAAATCATACACAAAACCCAAGTCCTAAATGTAGATTAAAGAGTTCTCTGCCATAAGTAGGTTCCAACCTACTTGTGAAGATCAATGTCTCCTTGACACACTCCATCACTTTGAGTATGCATTAATTTTGCCTGCATCTTTCATTCATCCTGAATAACAGGCCATTCCTCTAAGCAAAAAAAAAATCAATCGTCTTCAAGCAGACTACAGATGGAGGATTGGAATAAATTTCTCCATCATATGCTCAGTAATTAAGGTTTGATGCTAGAAATCTTGAAATCACCCAAATTATTTAGAATCAAGCAACTACAGAAATTGAAACATCCCTACAGAAATTCCACTATTCCTCCTTGATCATCTATCATAGTGATGAACTCTTGTTGCTTCTTTTACTTCATCAATTTATAAAATTAATTGGTTGAAGCACCAACCCCATAAGATACCATTTCCCTTAGACTAAATTTTGGCAAGTTCACCTTTATGTTTTTGCAAATCCTCCATGTAATGCTCCACTTCTTTGAGAATTTGATAAAACATCCCATTACTAGAACACTTAGCAAGAGTCGTAATAATATGCTCCCTACATTTCTAACTACTAACATGCAACCCTCTTTAAAGTCAATCCTGATTTTTGCCATACATATTGATAATCTCAATGATGGTATCTATGGATCTCATCCATTGGATTAGCCATTGGATTGTTGGTTTGTTTCCAAGCATCCTTTAGCTATAGGTTGAATCCTTCCCTTAAATCTAGAAAGGAGCTGTTGAAAGAGAGGGGCTTCCATTTCTTTCTCCTACTAAACACATCCTTCTTGGATGGACTTCCTAGGCACCTCACATTCCAAGAGATCATAGTGAGCAAGCTAAAAGGAGGAGTTGAAAGAGAGAGGCTTCCATTTCTTTCTCCTACTAAACACATCCTTCTTGGATGGACTTCCTAGGCACCTCACATTCCAAGAGATCATAGTGAGCCAGCTAATTAACATTATATCTTTGTTCGAACCTCCATAATCCAAAATAGCAAAATAGCCTTGTCAACAAAATATTTGCAAGAAGTTTTTAAAGGGAAAGTTTTTATTTCTTACCTCCATTAGACTTCAAAGAATTGACAATAATTAGGTTGCTCCTTAGGTTCCTCCTTCCAAGGCTTGTTTATTTCCTTGAATTTACCCTTCTCAACCTATGTTTTTTCCTTTTTGCTTCTTTTGAAGTTCTTCCTTATGTCAAGTATTTTCTCCTTGGCTTCTTCTTAGTTCAATTCCTTTTTGGGCATTCCTTTGCAAAGCACCCATCTTCTTTGCATTTGAAGCATGTATCCAAGAAGAGGGAGAATTTGATATCGACCAACAACTCAATCCCATTAGGATAAAAAAGCTAGAGCATCTCAAGGATCTTCTTCCTCTTATTCCAAAGTATGAGAGGCCACTTGCTCCACTAGTTAATATTATTGTAACAACATATCTGGAGGCAATCAACATATACAGCAGGAACTGCATCCTTCTTTCTCTACAGCTTCACACCATCTGGTTGCACATAAGAAGGTGAATGACCTTGGCACTTGGTTCAAAGAGAGTGAGAAGTGGAAGATAATAAAATGTTGATCCTCTTGCCGATAAGGCATCATCTCACATTAGCCCCCCAAAAATGAAGTTGAGCCTCATATATATCCTACTGAATTTGGAGGATCATGTATTAATAACTCCATCTAATGTTTAGAAAAGCTACCCAAATTATTAGGTCCATCTAGCCATAGATGATTGGTCATCAGGATTGAGATATTCTCACGTTCCTTGATGGGATTTATTTTACTTATCTAATTAGCAAAGGTACCATACTATTACAACATAAAAACGCAGCTTCCTTTTATTATCATGTTACATAGGGTCCGTTAACACAACATCTAGCACATGACAAACACTTTGGAAAACAACATTCTATTGCACAAAAGATAATATATAAAAACACAAATTCCATGAAGTAGTATAAAATCCATCTCCCTACAGAGAAAAAAATTGTCTAGCCTAGGATATGAGCTTCCAACCCCATAAGATTGGGTTGTATGTGATTACACTACTTCTATCAACAACACACAGTAGGGAACTTATTAACTTAGAGCCATGATAAGCTTCCCTCAGCATTAAAGGTATCCTATATAATAGGGTCACTTGGCCTTTTGCCTTCTCAAGCACTCATGTAATCAAAAACACCTATCTCCTAAAAGATCATGGGATCCCAACCCATTAGTGAGTATTTTGGCATCTTATAGGATGCTAAGGCATATTGGGATGGAAATGCCAATGGCTTGAACTACAATGATAAAAAATTTGTCAAATTGTTCCATGAAAAACAATAATTTTAGAGAATAATTTCAAAATATTTTTTATAATTAGACAAAATGATAATTTCATAGAGTAATTTTAAAATATTCGTAATAATGTTTTTTGGGGCCATAAATATAGTCATTGGGATATGATCTTCACAAGTATATATGAATGGTCTTGCTAAAAATTCATGTGTCTATTATTTCTAAGGGTAGAGAAGGGATATGATAGTGCTCATGAATTTTGTTGAGTTGTTCCAAGATTTTTGGGAGCTTTGAATTACCTCTAAGGCTTGACTTATAGGAATAAGGGCTAGAGCAAGTTAGGAGGGATTAGAGGATAGCATAAATAGACTTGTCATGGATGTTGCACTTGATGTTTGTTATGACCACAAGATGATACTAGCTAAATAGGTGCCTATAGGAGAATTTGCTACACAAGATTTCACACATCATAATTTTTGAATTGCCAAATGCATAGCATGATTGAAATCCTCACGGAGAGTACATTAAGATCCTCTAGGGGTTCAGCCTCTCTTGTAGAGATTCAAACCTATGGTTTTTTACCCAACATGCTTTCCTCCCCTCCTTGCTTTTTATAGTACTCTATTTTAATATTGGCCTTGTGTTCTTAGCACAAAAAGCATGTCTTTCTTTTAGCACTCTTATTTTTTCTCAAAAGATAAATTCAAAAATTTTACAATCTTAATTTGTTCTTCTTTTCCACTTGTGTTTTCCTTTTATTATGATGCACTTTCAATGTTCCATTGAGAATTTGCAAGAGTTTCTACATTGTTTGAATTATTTCACCTACCTTTGAGATTGGTGAGAATTTTCACCTACCTTTGAGATTGGTGAGAATTTGATATGCTCCCATCGATACTTTTCTATGGAATTTCTCAACTTCATACCCTAATAAAATGAGAATCTCCAATGAGGATTTCTTTGTTTTGGAGCACTAGTTCTTTGTAAAGGTAATATACTTCCACCCTTGTAAGGCCATTTAGGTGTAGCCTTCTTGTTATTCAAGTCACCTCATAGTGAACCTTAAAGTAGCTTCCCATCTATCATGTTGCAAGCTTCCACATAGAGCTAGCTACAATAGTTGGCAATCACTAGAATCCTTGGTACTTATATTTTTGTGTTAAGACATGAAGTTTATAAGTTTAATTCTAGTTTGAAAGGTGATAATATTTCATCATACAACTAGCAATGTAGTTTGCTTTATTTTCTATAGCCACATGTTTTGGGCAATGCAATTTAGCTTTTTCTCAATATGGCTACGCGCTTTGCCTTGGTGGTTCTTTTTTTCCATGTGCACTTCCATGACCAATATGGTCATGCACTTGGTAATGTGCTTTCCTTTTTAATATGGCTATCTAATTTTCATGATGGGGTATATATGATTGTGTGGTTTTCTTGCCATGCACTTTGAATGTTTGCTCTTGTTGCTCGTTTGGACAGTAGGGAATATGATGTTAGTATGTGGAGTTTCTATTTAATCCATTGGTGCAATATGCTTTTTTCTCACTAATATAATCATGAGCTTTGCAATAAGATGGATGTCATGGCCATGATATATGCTTGGTCAATGTGGCCATGTACTTTGCTCAACATTGTAAGTGTTATTGTTGCTAAATGCAATGATTCTGTTGTTGGGGCCACACAGTTTGTGTTATTCATGTGTACTAAACATCTTTCTTTTAATTTTCTTTTTTGTTATTGCGATTACCTTTCAACAATTGTGGTCTTGCTTTTGTGTCAATGTGAAAAGCTTAGCCGTGAGTAAGAAGTATTATACAAATGTAAATGTCTAATAAATGAATATTTATTTACTAATTATACCTAGAAAAATCATGAGTTCCAAGTTAACTTGATAGAATATCCATAATTCCCTAGTTAGAGGATAGTACTTGCTAGTTATGACTAGTAAAAAGTAAAATTTTCTAATTAGGTTGATATTATTACTAGTTATACAATAACTTGCCAGATAATGTTACTAGATAGGGCTTCAATTTTCTAGATACTATCTAGGAAAAGGATGTTACTAGTTAGAAGAGACTAGTGATGGCAAAATTATCTAGTTATAACTAGAAAATTCTACATTCTTCCTAGTTTGGTTAGTAATCTTCCTAGTTATAATGTGAACTTTCTATATAGTAAGTGGTTTAGAGTTTCTTGTGATACCTTTGTCCTTACCTTCTCAAAACCATCATTATCAACTTGAATTGAGAAATAGAGAATTGTAATAAACATCATCTTTATCTTATCCTCATTGTACCTTTAATTCCCTATTACATAAAAGTAGGGAATCACATCCTTATAATTCCTTATGTAGGTATTTTCAAAGGAATGTGGGGAATGCTCTGTATTCCCTATTATAAGATGTAGGGAACGTAGGGACTTTCAAAGGAATGTAAGGAATGCTCTATATTCCCTATTATAAGATGTAGGGAATGCAATTTCCTAGTTATAGATGGGGAATACGTACTTGTCTACATAGGAAATATTGGAGAATTTCCTATATTTCACCAAATTGCCTATGTGGGGAACGATTGAAAGTTCCTTGTGTTCGTAGCTGATACAGTACTGCCTCGGCCTGTGGGGTGCCGGATTAAGGGAACTGAGGATGTTGAAGCTGCTGCTGAACTGCCCGAATTCAGTTGCAGAATTTCCCATGCTAATTACTGAAACAACAAGCACATGTATCTGTTGGACATTATCCAAGCAACTCTCCCTGGAGTGCTCGTCTATCTATTATTGGGGCTTCAATCAAGTTACCATCAAGAGTAAGTATCCCATTGCCTAGATTGATGAGCTACTGGAGTGATTGCAAGGGGTTAATATGATCTTTTCGAAAATGGATCTAAGGTCTGAATATTATCAAATCTAGATAATAGATGAAGACATACCAAAGAGGATAATGGATCAAGATAAACCAAATATGGTCATTATGAATTCACCATTGTAAAAGAGTGGGATAGACAGATTAGACACAAGATTAGCACGGAAAAATACCCAATCGCACAGATAAGATAAATAAGGTGTTGTTAGACTTAGTTAGGGCATCAATAATTGCATATTTGAGTATCTTCACCTTTCTCTTTGGCTTTCATGGCTTGCTTTCTCTCTCTCTGTATCTTCCTATCTTTCTCTCTTTCTCTCTCCTTCTGTAGTCTTCTCTCCTCTCTTCTTCCTCTCTATTCCTCTTCATTACAATTGGTATCGAAGCATAGGTCTTTGGTCCTTTCTCCTTTTCCTTTCTTCATACCCAATCACATTTCCCAATTAAAGGCCCTAGTTTAGATAGGTACAAGAGCTATCATGGAGTACTCAAATCTTGCACAGTGGATGGTAGCCTTTCTTGAAGGACAGACAAGAGCTAAAGGGTTATTTGGATGTAACAAGACCAAAATAGCATGTAGTGACTAATTTCGAAGAGTATTTTGAAGACTAGAGAGCAAATAGGGGCTCAATGGACTTAGAGTAAAGAATATATTTCCTTCTACTTTTCTAAAATAGGGTTTTACCCTTTTCTCTCCATGTCCTTCTTCAAGCTTCCATGGAGGATTTAACAAGGATTTAACTCAGATATTGTCTCCAAGGACTTGAATACTTCAAACACCACGTCTATTCGGTTGTCCTCAAAAAATGAAGTTGATCAAGCACATATTTGCCCTATGAAGCACCCACATGGAGAGGCTAGGTAGCAACACCAAACATCTCCACACTCCCCATAGTAGATGGCATACACTCAATTCTTTAAATACCTATGCTGCTTCTTCAACCTTGAAAAGTTGCAAACAAGCGAGGCCCAATTGGCTCAGCACAATCCCAAATAAGGGAGAAGTCTTCTCTACACTTATTCTCATTAGAAATTTTTTAGCATTTGAAAAGTTTCCAAACAAATATTTGAGGATTCCAATCTGAGCTTCTATCCTAGCAACAACACTATAATGTCTAGGAGTTGTCTCCAAGATGGTTAGAGCTTTCTACATGAGGAAAAGGGCTTGCTTTGACAATGATAATTAGATTGTAATAATAAGTTCTACCATCATGATAGTAGATGATTTATAAATATTATTCTTGATAAGATAACAATACTAATATTACAAGGTTTCAATACCATAGTATTCTTCCTTATCATAGCAAAGGCTTTTTTAATCCCTAAGGACTTTCAAGTTATTAAAGAATCTTTAAGTAGCGAATGATGCATTCATTTCAATGGAATGAATACTATTTGTAACATTATCTTTTTTGGACAAGAGTCTTCCATGTACATAGGACACAAGACTTTGTCCAACTACAAGACTATTATACCAACATAAAAGTATGAATGAAGTTTTTGCTTTCAAACTTTATCTCAACTAAATATGACTTATTGTTGTAGCTTTTGCCTCTTAATTCAATATTTTTTTATTATTGTTGATTTTAATATGAACAACATGTGGAAAGTTGCCATATCTTGCTATGCGCTTTAGTCTTGATGCCTCTATAGAATTTAGATGGTGTGAAATTTCTAAGGATCAATAATTGCAATATTAGTTCTTGGATTATTGATCCATCCATAATTTTGAATCATTTTAAAAATACATAACTATATTGAAAATGCCAAAAATTAACTTACATGTCCATTAGGTAGCCAAGAGTATATCAAAAAATATTTGAGCAAAAAAATGTCAAGAATGCCTTTAGTATGGTCCAAAGTCTCGCATCTCGAGCAATAGGAAAATAACTTTTGATACCAAACTTTGCACTATGGCTCTCTTGGCCTTTTCTTAGGCAAAAAGAAGTTATTGTGCTCTTGGCCACCTAATGGGTGCATATGTAAAGTTTATTAGCATTTTGATAAAAGATGATAGCTTTATGAACTATTCATGTGAAGTTGCATTTACTTGATTTAGGGTTTTAATGGGTTAAATGTTGAATATTCTTCTCATTTTCACTTCTTAATTTTTTTCTTTCCCTCCATTCTAGAACTAATAACTTCCAACATTCTCAAGCTTGCAACACGAGCAACAACCAAGCCGCTTGTTGTTTTCTGGTAAAGATTGGATGCATAGTCTTACTTGAGCCTCCTCTAAGATAAACTTTCCCTAGGGCATGAAGACTACCACAAAAAAAGAGAATATGGCACATATACTTAGAAAGCAACCTTCCAAAAAGTTATTTGAAAAGTTTTGCATGATATGCATTTGATTGTCATGGAGAGGTATTGGGTGCACCTATCAAGGCTCTAGTAACTGCAGAGGGATACCTTATCGAACTATTTCATAATATATAGTTAGCTGCCATCCATGCAAATCAAATCACATGTCACTAACAAAGACCTGAACTTTATTGATCAACTTCATAAGATGTAAGATTTTGCCAATACATTTTGTACATTTTTTGGTGATGATAAATATATACACATACACACATACGTCTCATATATATCTATGTATTCAATTTCCATTCTTTTGAGTAAATTTGGTTATTATATTTCTTGAAATGCCATGCATAACCATGGACTTGTATTTAAGAAATTTGGATCACTTTAAATATATGCATGCACTGCACATAATAATACCTTCATGTCTTGTGCAAGATGTATTTTACATGTATCATACTAATTTGGGTTATATTATTGTGCATACAAGTACTACACATTAAACTATTTTATTTAGACTATGTTATCACATATACAAGTATCACATGTTAATATAATCAAATTGGATTATACCATTTATACATATAAATGTACATTGCATTATCATATGTAAATATATTGCATGCTACTAAGCGTTCACAAAGCACACATTATTATCACATTTACACATACTACATATTTATTTAATAATTTTGGACTTATTAAGATTTTTAAAAAAGACTTGCATTGTCTAAAATAAATAAATAAAATAAATATGAGAAAAATATATTGAATTATTAAAAATGTCAATCCCTTTTAACCAGAAAGAACTATTCACTCACATGAATTTTGGTAATAGGTTAGAGATCAAATTCACCTATGACCTAATTTGCAGAAGAGAAGATGGGATCTCTGCTCTATGTTGTGTTAGTTTCTATAAGAACAATTGATTCTAAAGTTATAATCATCAAAATCTATTGAAAATTATAAATACAAAAAAATTTAAACAATTCAAAATATCAGTCCCTCTTAGCATAGGGATCTAAATCAATCACAGAATCAACACAATTATGAAATGAAGGAGAGAATCTTGCTCTTATCGTAAATAAAAATAAAACTCATTAGAATACATATGCTATTTAAGCCAGGTAGTCCTTGCAATATTTTATTGTAACTACACATTGAAAAGTTAAATATATTACTCTAAATCCAAAAATAGTGATCAACCCTTAATGTTTTAGGAGTATGAAATAAAAAAACTTATGTATAGAAAGATTAGTGGAAAGACGGTACCTACTTTTCTTAACATTCAATCTTTGAAAGAAGACAAAGGAAAGAGTTATAATTGACATCAAACCCTACTATAAAAGTAGTAGAAAATAGAAAACTGAGAAAGAGAGAGATGAGCACCTATGTTTTTTCCAAAATGATCTCTATAAGAAGACAATATCAAGAGTTAGAACCCACATGAAGCTCTACTAAAAAATAGCAAAAAATGTATGTCTCACTCAAAATAAACTCTATATGAAGACAATAGCAAGAGTTAGAATTAACATCAAGCTCTTTTGAAAAACAATAGAAAAGAGAACACACACACATATAAAGATGAGTACATATGTCTTGCCCAAAATGATTTTTGCAAGAAGACAATAGCAAAAGTTAGAACTAATATCAAATCTTAGGGGGGGGGGGGGGGGGGGGGGGGGGGATGTGTGTGTGTGTGCGCGCGCACGCGCTGTCGCAGCACGTAAGGCTAAAGGTCACCACGAGGGTTTGGCAAGAAAACTGGACAAGATAAATAGAGATATGTCTTCAAGAGATAAGTAGATTACAGTGAATGTTTAAAGGTTCAAGAGGTACTTCACAGTCAATCACAGGGGTTTGAGAGAGAAGAATGTATGGGGGTTCAAGAGCTTAGACTTCGAAGATGGTAGAGATAAGAGAAGGGTTGAAGGTTTCAAGCCAAGTCCTTGAAGATGTTAATACATTAGGATCGAAAAATATTAAAAACGACACTTTTGTTAATGTGAGGATTAAGGGAAGGGCCAAATATATTTTTCCACGTGGACAAAAATATGGTATTCTTGTCTCCTCGTTCATTTTGTGGTTCTCCCCTCCTATTTAGTTGAAATCTTCAAACCCTGACAAGTTTTGGTAGTCCCAACCACCCCTATTAACTAATAAAAGCTATCAAAACCTCCGATGAAGACATGACAAAGTTAAGTTGATTAAGACCATTTTGAAAATTGGGAGAATTTTCAAAGTTCTTGGCGCTTGTAGTATTTTTAATTTTTGTCCTTGACCTCTCTCTTTAGGTTTCTTTCTCTACACATTATCTGCATACTCATTGTCGTTTACATTGCGTCCACAAGGCATCCTTCTCATTCCATAAACTCTGCATATCAAATATCATTGGAAGGGATGTATCTTTACCTTCAAAACCACGCCTCAAGGCTGGTTTGCTTTGGTCTAACATCTTTACGTGGCTAGAGATATACACTTGGCTCCACATGAATGTTTTTCCCAACAAGCACACTATAAGTTTGAGTTGTCAGGTTTACATGAGTATATGGTTTTGTTTGAAGTATATGCTAAATAATGGATTGTTGGTTGTAGATATCTTTCCATCAACAAGTTTTGAGTGGCAACCTGTGGAGAGCCTCAACGGAACATTCCATGCCATTCATAAAGAATTTGCAGACATTATCTATGCTGATTAGACCACGAGTTTTTTTCATGAAAGTGAAATTTTTGTGTATTATGCACAATATGTGGTTCCTTCAAGAGTAGGTGTGTATGGATACCTTAAAGATCTACGGTTATCAAGCCTCTCATCTTTGGATTGGGAGATGCCTGATGAAGCAACAATGGAGAGTTTTAAACTCAAACTGCTTAAGATTTTCAAAAGGCTATGACTCCTGGAAGGATCTTGAGAAGAGTACACTTATCATGGTTTTTACCCTTGCATGTTTTTGTAGCTTGCTTTAAAACAGCATGTTTACAACGGACGAAGGTTTCATGGCTAAACAAAAAATTTTCAGAGGAAGATTTGGACAAAATTTTAGGTCTATGTTGGAAATTCAAGGAATCTGACCACAAAGGTGACTTTATAAGGTGCAATGTGTGCCCTCAATCATTGGGTTTATCCTATAATATAGCTCGACAATCTCTTATCATAGGTTTTGATTACATAAGATACAAACTTAGATTGGGTGCTTGGGTTCCTTTAGATTCAGATATTGATTGTAAGACATTGAAACTTACAGTACAAGTTACCGCACAAGAAGTAAAGGAGGTGAACATTACTTTAAAGTGGAGTCTTAAGGATGTAAGAGACACCTTGGAGTTTCTAGAGAATGTTACTCCTAGATATCAGTTCAAGGTAAATGGTGCTGTAATTGGAAAAAGAGCTGAGAGCTCTGTATCAAGTATGAGTTGTTTGCCTCCTAGTGTTGTGAGTTTCAGACCATAAATATGCATGTATAAATAATTTTGAATCTTTCTTTTGCTCACAAATATTGCTGCCAGAAACATGAAATTATACACATTGATAAGTACTATTTTAAAAAAACTTGGTATAAGCTTTGCAGTGATTTTGTAAATAATAAATCGTCGTTTGTGGACCAAAATGATTTCATTATATCATGAGTTACAATATTGCAGTACAATTTAATAGGAAAGTCTTGGTACAAGCTTTATAATTCTCTATGATTCTATGAACAAAAAATCATCTTTCATGGTTAAGATCAAAATGACATATCATTACATTTTGGGTTAGAAAATTGCACTACAAATGTATACACAAGGGGAATGTTACTTCAGTACAAATAGACAAACTGGTAATTATAAGGCTATTGTTTAGCTTCTCTTTGATCTTTGGCTTTTCCATCCTCGGGCTGTTCTTTAGCTTCTCCTTGATCTATAGCTTCTCCATCCTTAAGAATTCTCTCTTTCTTTGGAAAAGTTGCTTCATCTTCCATACTTTCATCAGTCTCATCACTAGTTTCCTCTTAGTAGGTGTTTTCCTTGGTCGCTCGAAGAACTTTATTACCTCATGCACTCTTTTCTCCTTGGGCTTTAGAGGGGATGGACTAAATTTCAATGGAGAAAGCTTAGGCATGCCCTTCATTTTGGGCCCCTTTTGTTTAGACCTTGGAGACTTCTTTTTCTTGGTGGAGGTTGCCATTTTCTTGCCTTTGCCCTTTGTTGTTGCGTGTCCTTTGGAACTTTTAGCTGGGAGAGGGGAATCTGGGTCCACTAGTGTAATTTCCCTATCTAAAACTAGTTCAATACACCTCTCTCGTATCCACCACATGTATGACTCAGGGTAGTCTCTACACTGTAACAAAGCGCACAAATTATTTGAAGTAGCAAGAGACTTTCACTATAAAAAGGATAAAGCATAGGAAACTTACATTCACCCCCTCTACATTCGGTAACTTTTAATCTATTATCCTCGAAGCATTTGAAACCACTCTCCATCCACAACTATGTACGTCATTTTGCAATGGGACCTCTTGAAGCAGAAACTTGAAAGGTCTCTGAGGATCAACAATGCTTTGAAAGCTAGTGTCCAAGTGAGTAGTAACAAGTCTAGCAGCACTACACATATTAACTTATTAGCGAATACTATAAATTTCATCCAATAAAAGATAAAATAAAGAGTGTTTATTGACAATACATCTTTGATTGGCCATGGATTCCTGAAAGAGAATTCATAAAAATGACCTCTCTTGAAGGAATGTCGATATAGATTAGGCTCCAATGTCCTCTACAAACCAAAACACAAGTGAGAAATAACCTTAAAGGCAAATCACCAAGAGATAGAATGTTGAAGAAAGTATCTTTCAATATATGGGAAAAAAATATGATGGTTTGTGACACTATCGAAGTCCTTAAAAAACCTTGTAATATTTGAATCAGATTTTGAAAACAAATCCACAGAGAAGTGGATCAATAACAAATATACCCTTAGCAATATCAATGCTAAGAGAAGCAACATATGCCGTGTATACAAAGTAAAGAATGAGTAAGAGAATGAGTGCAATATAAGGACCCTTGGAAAAATTCATTATAAATGAAGAGAAGCAAAGACCTTACCTCAAACAACAATAAACTACTGAATCTGTTAGTTGAGTATCCTTTTTCTCAAATAGGATCTTATCTTCTGGAGAAATGCTAAGGTAGTCTTCTTTCTCAAGACTAACAAAAACATTCACGACCATTTGGCCGTACACTTTGCCCATCCTCTCGTAGTTCACTTGGCCAAGAGACAAAATCTTTCTCTGCCAGATCAAATCCTCATTTTCTATTACCTCTTTCCTTTTCTCCTCCAAGATGCCCAAAACGCTTTATTTTTTATTTGGGCAAAAGCAAACACAAAAGCCAAAGCATGCTAATTGTAAATTGGGCCATTTTTTAGATTGGAGATTAATACATTTATAAATACATACCTTGTGAAGTGCTCACACAAGGCATGGGGGGAGATTGCACCCAATTGGTCTTTTTATCTCATGTCGTGCAAATATTTCTTCTTGCTTTATGAGCTTTTGTAGAGTTCTTTGTTCTTGGGGACCTTCTAGCGTTCACTATGTGCACATACAGCATCCGATTTGTGCACCACATAATGTGGGATTCTGCTCTCTCTCCTCAAGCCATTTTTGTTCGAGCAACCTACTTCCGATGTTAATCACCTCCTCCACCACCTTGATGGACAAAACCCTACGCAAGGTGGTGGGGAATTAGACGTTAAGGTCAAAGGGGCTCCTGGACGTTTCTTGCCTCTCCCAGATTACAAGGTCAGTGTGGAAGCTTGTTGGGGCATAATCCTCATATGGTGGGATAGGTGTCTAGGGTGCCCTCACTCCCCGGGTTTAGATGTGTGTGGGGATTGCTACAATGCAAGATGTAGGCAGAGAAGTATCGGGAGGAGAGATGGATGAGAAATAGATGAAGATGGGTAGTAGAGAGAGGATAGATGTAGAAAATAATGAGAATTGCACCAAAAAAGGTGGGGAAGAGATAACATCATGTCTTGATGCCACATTAATCACAAAATACCACACAAACACATGGGCAAGGGAAAACAAAAATAAATTTGATGTTATTACTTTGAACATTATTAATATAAAAGATTTTGTATCTAACTTTATGCAATTTAAAAGTATTGATGAGGTATTAAGTTATATAATATTGGACAATCGAAATGTTTTTAAAAGAAAACTAGATTTTATGGGTTTGTGGAATGTTAAGTTGATTTGATAATAAAAAGAATTAGATAGAACTAATGGATTTATGCTCTGAAATTTACTCCCGAAGGGGTAAAAATCCAAGTTTTAGTGTTTTAGTATCTAGTACAAAGATAGAGACGAAGTGCGAGAATATGCAAGTTTATTGAGTTCTCGATATTAGATTAGTTGGACTACTACGAATGAATGTCGTAACTATTGAGGAAGGCTGGAATAAATCATAGAAATTAGTTATCAATATCACCTATTCATCAGTGCAACAACTCCTAGGAGTTGGCTTGACAACGTGGTTAAAAGTGGCTTGGTCTTTGGCTAGTCACCTTATTACTTTTTTATATTGGAATATTTCTTCTACTACTACTTTTTTTTCTACTCTTTTCCTACTAATAGGGGGGGCTAGAAAACTAAAAGAGAGTTAAAGGGGCCAAGGGCATGATTGCCTTGCTAATACTAGATTTTTACTTAGCTGGGAAATTCTTGATTTTGAGGATATTGTGAGGACACATAACCTAGTTGTTCACAACTTTGGCAAGCTATAATTTCTCATGATTGGATCATATCACATTCCCTTCCATGTCCCAATATCATGATAGGTATTAGACAATAGTCATGTGGATGAGATGGCATTCATTAAAGCAAACAAAGAAAGTAGTATACTCCTCATCCTCCACTAGTTCTTCAACTTAATGTATGGAAGCAGCATTATGGGGATGTGTAATATCTAAGAGGTCTAGAGATTTCTACGAGATTAATGTCCACTCTCGATATTGCTTATCTATGGCTTGGTGGGGCAAGGAAGGTTAGTTGAGACAATCTTGGATAAGGAAGACCTTGGTTGAACTATTGATAGTTAAAGTTCATGTTAGGGCCAATGACTCTTCTAGGTGCTATGTAGTAGGGTGCATTGTACTCAAAGCATCCATAGTTGGTGCAAGTTTAGATCTATCTAGAGCATTCTAAGGGATATTATATCTACCATAATGTATTCATTATTGTTCTACTTGTATGGTTCAGACTACTTCAAGGTTTCTACCATCTTTAAGAGCTTTTGTTGTTGCCTCTAAACCTTAGCACTTCCCTTTTCAACGGTCCGTGGAGCCGACGTTTCTTCCTCTACGTCAATGACTTTCCTTCCAATAAGTAGTGTTGTGGCACTTTCGATTTTGAGAGTGACCTGAGTGTCTGGTCTTTTCTTCCTCTATCTCTGACTCTTCTTTCCAATTGAGGTTGCATGAAGGTTGCTAGGCCCTGGCAATGATATGCCAGCCTACTTCATCTGCGTGTGGGTCATAATATGCAATGGGATAGGCATGGCCTCCCCATTGAGTGTCTCAACACTGAACAATCCCAATGGAACCAATGGCTCATTTGCCAAACTAGAGGATGGTTTCCGTCTAGGGCAATCAACAAAGAGATGAGTGATTCCACACTCAATGCATCTTAGTTCAGCCTTGTCTCTATTAGCTTGTTCCCTCTTGAGGCAGTGCGAAGAAACGTATCTTGGGTGACCGCGAGTCTAGCACATGATTAGGTATTGGGTTTGCCCTCTTGAGCCTCTACCTCTCGCTCTACCTAAGGCCATCACTGGTATTGGTCGATTGTCCATAAGGATTGCATTGCCTTCTTCATTGTACAATATGTATGGGTTTACATAAGGCTCATCGCCATTAGGCTCGTCCACATAGTGGACTGGAGTATCACTCAGTAGATGGGTTACGTAGGGTCCAGGTGGTCTAGGGATACCTGTAGGGTTTATCTCCATTCTAGGGACGGTTGGCTTAGTGTCATTAGGTGTCGGGAGAGCCAATGGGGCTCCCCTCTCCAAAGAAGTTCGGTGGCCTGTTCTCAAGGTAGGGTTGACTGTAACATTGCGGATATGGGAGGCTTCGAGGTAGTTGACAATGCATGCCGTCATGGCCGAACCTACTGCAATTAGCGCAAGGTTGTGACCTAGGACACTCGGCTGGCAAGTGGTTTCCACCACAATGTACGCATTGGATGTGTGGACACATTGGTTATCTCATCATCTTTTATAGTTTGGCTATGTCCATCCTAATCTCTGCTAGCTCTTGTCCTGAATCAGTGCCCTTCCCTTTATCCTGAACGCTTGGGCCTGATCTCTCACTCGGAGTTGAGGGCCTCTTGGAATTCCTGGCACTGGACTCTTCTCAATTCGAGCCTTTGGAGCTTCTTTCCTTGAGCTGGTCATCCACTCTAATAGCTTCTTCAAAAACCCTTGCCAGTGCGTCTCACTATAAGCTCAAGTTGCCAGCCAAGGCTTTGTAGAGCTCTTCACTTTGTATTTCATTAATGAATACTGTGGATACCACTCTTTCGGTTGGTCTCTCACCCATAGGGATCTCCTACTCACTTGCAACCCTTGAGGATACAAATGGGTAACCTCTTCAATCTTGGGTGTTGGTGGCTCTTTCTGCTTTCTCCTGGGTGGAACATTGAGGATTTCAAATGCCTTTTGATCAGTTGATGGAAGAGGCTTCAAAACTTTGTCAAACCTATATCTAAGCCTGCTAACCATACTAAAGTCTTTATTCATTAATGTAATTTGATGTGCATGGGCACCTGCAATATAAGCATCATTTATAAAATCTATTAAAAAATCCTCTTCTACCTCTTGTAAGCATAGTAGGGCAGACAGCTGCCATCTCTTGTTGAGGTCATCCACAAAAGCAACAGAGGACAATCTATCAGATATCTCCTTGACTAATCTAAAAAATGCAGCCTTAGGAATGAGGTGACTAGTTGACTTTTGAGCTTTCCTAATCTCTGCAAAACACCTCTATATGTAAAACCATCTTGACTTTCTCTTTTTCCTCACAGGTGCTTCCTTGGGAACCTGAGAGTGAGGAGAAGCTGAGGGCTCAAACTCACCAGATAACTTGTTATCTGAGGATTCACCTGAACAAACTTTACTAGCTGGTGTAACAAGGACAACAATTTCTTCAACTGTCTCCTCAACAGTTAGCTTAGGACCTTCTTCAGAAGATTTCTTCACCAAGACCTTCCTTGCAGTTTGTTTTGTCCTGGCCATTGAAACCCACAAGGTGTGATAAGGAAGCTAAACACGAAGACAACTGACTCCCATCACACCGGAACAGAGACTAGATGAAAGCCTTGAACTCCTCCTCCTCGCTTCGCAATAAAGGCTGGACCAATACAATGCGATAGAGCGAATTTGAGTTTCTGCTTTTCCCTAATCGTTTCGTATTGGCAGATTCCAACACAATGCAAATGCACGAGTTCCGTGGTCGCAGTACAGTGAAGTCTGATACGATGCGATTCAGGATGTGGCAAAAGTTCTGATATATGATATCACGTTGTTTCGGAGAACTGAGCACCATACAATGCGATGAAGGTTCTTACTTAAGTTACTAAAGTATTCTATCGCGTTGTTTTGGACAACTCAGCAGCTTTTGACGTCATTAACGTCGGACGTTGTCGTGATGCTATGTGCAATGTGAAAAAGCATGGAATGCATCATCATCTAACTTTCTTATTGATCAAGAGAGTCAATGTGATCTGAGTCATTAGTACTAGTGTGAGTGATATGGATTATCCAAAAATACTAGATTTTTGGATAATTTTAACCTATTTTTGATATTATTTATTGTAAAATTTTGAAAAATTTAAAAAAACTTCAATATTAGGATGGCATGCCAAAAGCAAGTTGCTTTTTCAGCCAGTTATGGGATTTTTCATAAAATAGACAGATTGATGAAATCGCGTGAGTCGCGATTACTATAAACAGGTTGAAAACTGCAGTTTGAACTGGAAGAGGAAGAAGGAGTGATCTGGAAGATCCGTGAGCAGGTGTCCTGAGGTTTTACCCCCTTTTCGAAGCCAATGGAGCCATCAGATTTGGGTTCCAAGCAGCAGAGACAGAGTTGTACTTTTGATGCACATTTTGTTCTACGAAAAAGCTCCAGGAGATCTAATGCTTGGGGATTGCTTTTGAATAGTGCAAGGATTCCAAGTTCTTTCAATACATATTGATTCAATTCATTGTGCTTTGTCTTTATCGTGTTTACCTCTTGTCTATTCTCTTTCTTTCCTTCCATTTCTTATCTCTACTTCCTTCTACCTCTGATCCCCGACGGATTCAACCTTTCGACAAAAACCCCTCCGACATCGGTGAACTCGACGTGAAAGGTCATCAGAAGAAGAAAAGACAAGATGGGAGAATCTTCGAACACAATCTCTAGTGATGTTTTGCAACAGTTGGTGCAAAATATGAATATGCTTATGCAGGTACAATAACAACAACAGGTGATGCAAGCTTCTGCTCAAACAGAAAGTGTTGTGATGAATGCTTTGCAAGCAGTTGAGCGTGAGGTGAAGTTATTCAATGGCAAGAATGTATCTGCATATGTACATACCTATGCTCAAAAGATGGAATTCTTTGGAGTGGCTCAACCTGCATGGAGCCGGTATTTTGTTCGTGTTACTGTACATGAACTGAAAGCGCGGATTACTGAATTATACTTGCAGGATGGTGACTGGGTAGCTTTCAAAAAGACACTCAGGGAAGAATTTGATATTGAGGATACCAGTTTGATTACACACAAGGCTTTTCAAGAGTGGGTTATACAACCCAATAAGGGTCTTGTGACTACAAATTTGTTAAGAGAATTTGAAAGTTGATTTGAGCACTTGGATCTTGCAGAACAGCAAGCTCTTGCAAGTCAGAAAATTGAATTGGTTTCTACAGGTAGCTGATCCTGAGCTTCAAGAGAAGCTCGATGATTTGTTGGAGGATCAGACTACAGAGAGACAGGTTTGAAAACAGAGTGGAGACACTAAAGTATCCAGTAAGCCACCCACTTTTGTGGCTAACCCTATGGTTGTACCTGCTATTGCTCCCTCTGTTAGGGAAGATGTCTTGGATGAATTGGTCAAAGGGATGTGGGATCTTCAATTGAATGTTGCAAATTTGGATGAAAAAGGACAAGAGGAAAGGGGATGGGTAGTAGCCCCTAAACCTGGAAAAAGATGTATGTGGTGTGATAGTTTGCAGCATGAGAGAAAGGATTGTGCTGCCTATCAGGAGGCATTGGCACGGTAGCTCAACTTTTGGAAAAATGGCAAGATCCATGCACAAGAAACAAGATTTCCTCTTGCTTTGAATTTTGGAAAGGGAGGTATGCAGAAGTTGTTGGAAGACTTGGTTGTTTGAAATCCTTATGCGGCACTACATGCTTCTACTTTTGGTCTACAATTGGATAGAATGCATGGCCAAGTGATGGTTGGTCCAAAGGCTGAAATATGGACACATGCTTTACATGCAACTAAAAAGAGAAAGGTTACTGATAGTGAAATGTCTCATGCAAGGCAAGATATTCGTGACATAACTGGTTGGGAATCACCGGTAGATGCATATTCAGTGTATGCATATTTAGCAAAGGTACAAAACATGAATGTGCTTGTGGAAGAAAAATGAAAAAGAGATGAAGATAATGCAGGGACATCTAAAAGAATGACAAGAAGAACTGTGGATCAGCCTAAAGCTACAAATCAGCCACCTCCCGAGCATGTTATGGAAGAGGTCAGTCAGGAGCAAAAACAGAATAGCAAACAAGAGGGCAAAAAGAAGGGCAAGCAGCCAGGGTATAAGTTACAGTCTAACATTGAGACAGCCACAGATCTTAAGAAGGCTCTTGAAGAATGGATCTTAAACAGTCGGGTAGAATTCACTTTGGGAGAGGTGCTTGGCATCCCCAAGCGAGAATTTCATGATGAGATCATTGACATAATTAAGAGGAAGCGTCAGTTTCTTAGTGATACCACTAGTGCATTGTTGCAATTTGAAGAGAAAACTGGTTTGTTGGGTATTCGGGCTAAATATGAGCATGAAGTAAGTATTGGATTATCTATGCAAGATGCTACTAATCAGTGGACAGCATGTGGAAAAGAGAAGAAAGTGGCTGAAAATGCATTGTCTTGTAGCAATATGCATGGTAGAGTAAGGTAGATGCAACAATATGGGGAAGAGACTCTAGGACTTATTCCTCGAAGTCACTACACAAGAAATCATTGGGCCAGGGCTACCACTAAAATGGTAGTGAAAATAGGGGAACGTGAAACTCCTTGTGTTGCTTTACTTGACCATGGGTCTGAGATAAATGTCATTGAGCATGGATTGTATGAAAATGGTGCGTGGCCTGTAGACACTAATCATGGTTGGCATATGAGGGCTGCAAATAATTCTTCGGGAGAGCTTTATGCTGCATGTCCTAATGTAAAAGTGACAATTGGTGATGTACAAGAAGAGCAACACTACTTTGTGCAAGATAATTCCTCATATGCAGTGATTTTGGACCAGCCCTATATTACAAGAGTGCGTATGGAAACAAAGGTGCTTGATGATGGTTCTGCTTATGCAAGAGTCAGAAGCAAGGATAGGAAGAAAGCAGACCAATTTCTTACTATTTGTGTTAATCATCCTAGAAATCGGGATACACTTCGAGAGTCTCCTTTGGTTCCAAATGCAAGGGAATTCAAAGACTTGGATTTTCATTAAGCACTGTTGTAATGCGAGGCTACTGTAGTGCTGTTCAGAGGATGTACTCGCCTCTTGATGGAATGAAGCATGTATTTACTATTGGTTATTCTGAGTTTACAGCAAATAGTTCATGTTGGTTTAAGCCTATGGAAGCTATGTGCAAGGCTGAACGCATATCTATGAAACGGGCTACTAAGGAACTGAAAGCATTGGAATTGTTAGCTGAAAAAAAAGGCATTTCAGGCATCTTTTATGGGCTGAATAGTAATGACACTATGGCTAAAATTTCAACAACTATACATGTAAACATTGAGGCTGAAAATAGAGTGTTGTCAATATGTTCTTTGGATATGTATGATGTCATAGCATTGTTTGCTCAACAGGAAGGATTACAACGAGCTGAAGAACTTGTGGAGACAAAGTATAAGACAATTGACAAAAATGTGAAACCAATTGCTTTGCCACTTCCACCAGAGAGTGAGGGTCTATATGAAAAAGTGTCAAGGCAGCCAAGCTTACGGGATCCTAAAGATATAGGTCATCAGTTTACATCTGAAACATTACAGGAATTGAAAGTTGGTGCAAAAGGGTTTCTTTTGCTTGCTGAAAGAGACTGTTTTATGCGGATGTTGGCTAGGCATGGAAAGGCATTTGCATTTCAGCCAACTGAAATAGGTTGTGTGGATCCAAATGTTGTCTCTCCTATGGTAATATTTACTGTGCCACATGTACCATGGAACTTGAGGCCTATTCCAGTGCCTAAAGCTTACTTGCCAAAACTGATGGATTTGTTAAATGAAAATATTCGCATGAAGATCTTGGAGCCTTCTTTAGCCCCGTACTCAAATCGTTGGTTTACTGTGCCCAAAAAGAATGGGGTTTTGAGATTTATTCAAGACATGCAACCAGTCAATAAAGTGACCATAAGAAATGTGGGTGCAGGTCCTGTAGTTGATGAATTTACACAGGCTTTTGCAGGCAGAGTGATCTATTCTTTGGATGATCTTTACTCGGGGTATGATCAGTTTCAGCTTGCAATTGAAAGCGGGGATATTACAACCATGAAGACTCCCTTGGGGTTAGTACGGATGTTACTCTCCCGCAAGGTGCAACAAACTCAGCGGCACACATGACAAATGCAATGAATAGGGTACTCATGGATTTTATACCACAATTGACAATGCCCTTCTTGGATGATGTTCCAATCAAAGGGTGTGCAGTGGATGAAAAGAATGAAGAGATGGATGCTCATGGGTATAGACAGTTTATTGCAGACCATATTGTGAATTGTGAGAGGATTTTGACACATCTAGAAGAGGTGCATTTAACTCTTTCTGGACAAAAGTCTATCTTTGGAGTTGAAGAGGTTTTGATTGTTGGGCATATGTGTGGGCCCTATGGGCGAAGACGATGCATCACAAGCAAAAATAGATGGGATTGATAGCATGCAAGATGTATGCACGAATGTATCAGAGATGCGTAGATTCTTGGGTGCATGTATATTCTATTTGATATGGATTCCTTACTTTGCATATGTAGCTGATGCTCTATATCAGCTCTTGAGGAAAGGTCAAAGGTTTCATTGGGAAAGGAAGCATTAGAAAGCAATGAAGAAATTGAAGCAGCTCTTAAAATCTGCCCCTACATTGAGAAAGGTTGACTATTCACATGGAAAACCTATCATTATTACTGTTGATACATGCCCAATCGGGATTGGATGGGCAATTGGGCAAGATGATGATGAATGGCAAAGATATGCAATTCGCTTTGGTGCTAAAGTATTGACGAAACGACAGAGAGGGTATTCACATGTTAAAAGAGAATTATGGGGAATTGTGACAACCCTTAAATGTGACAGGGAGTATTTTATGGGTGCTCATGTAGTCATTGAGACAGATTGTTAAATCTTTGAGCCCTGAATTTCAGCATATTGCAGGAAGAGATAACCTAGTGGCAGACATGTTATCCCGAGCATGTTATGAGAATGAAGATGGGATGATGGATGAGGAGGAAGAAGATGACTTTCTTGTGGCTGAAAATGATGTTGTAAGAGTGAATTTAGCAATGCAAGGTGTTGCTACAGCATTAACAGAAGCTTGGATAACAAAGAGAAGACACTTTAGATATTTTGGATCTTGTGTAGAAGTGTTTCTGGAAGACAAATATGCAGGAGAGTGGCTGAGAATTGGTCAATATCTCAGTACATTAACAAAGAGAGATGAATGGTCAGATTAGGAGTTTAAGAAGATCAAGAGGAAAGCCTATGGATTTTTCTTAAAAGATGGATACTTATGGAAACATGCTAAAAAGAAACAGGGTATGCCATTGCGAGTTTTGGGTGATAGAGCTTCACAAGTAACTGTTATGCAAGAATTTCATGAAAGCTTATGGGCTGGTCATAGAGGTGTTTGGGAAACTTTTGCAAAGATCAAAGAAAGATATTAGTGGCAGGGTATGTATAAGGATGTTGCTCACTTTGTGGAAACATGTACGACATGTCAAATGTATTCATCCATGAAACATCGAGAAGGATTGCAACCCACATATCCATTGTCTCTTCATTTTAAGTGGGTGGTGGATTTAGTCACAATGCCTACAGGTCTTTGGCAAATGAGATATCTTGTGCTTGCCCGTGAAGACTTGACTAATCAAGTAGAAGGGAGAGCTCTTCATACTAAGACAACAAATGCAGTGTGTACTTTTCTCTTAGAAGAGATCTTTTGTCAGTATGACTGTGTGGGAAAAATTACAGCAAATAGGGGTGAGCTAGATGCAAATGAGGCTCATGATTTCTTTGCATGGTTGGGGATAAAGCTTGCTTTAACTTCAGTCTATAACCCTGAAGGAAATGGCAAAAGTGAAAGAGGTCATCCACCTATTGTGAAGGCATTGGCAAAAGCATGTGGAAAGAAGGCAAAAGAGTGGCCATGATTGCTTCCTTATACTTTATGGGCTGACAGAACAACACACAGTGCTGTTATAGGATATATGCCTACTGAATTGATGTATGGTCAAAAACCTATCATGCCGATAGAAGAGATGATAGTCACATGGAGTGTGCTACCTTGGGAGGAGGAGTTGAATCGAGAGGAGTTGTTGGCCTTGCGCATTAGACAATTGGAAGGAAAGTCAAAAGACATAGAGGCAGTAATTGCAAAAATAAGGGCAGCAAGGATACAGAACAAGAAATGGTTTGACATAAGACATAGACTGAGACCAAGAACCATACAAAATGGGGATTGGGTATTGGTTTATGATAGCAGTTTAGACAACCAGCATAGTGCCATGCGTAAAGTTTCCAAAAGATGGTTTGGGCCCTATGTGGTAAGACAAGTGTTTGATAATGCTACTTATGCATTAAATGAACTGGATGGGACAGCCATAAAACTTCCACTAGCAGGGAAAAGAATCAAATTATTCAAGAGGCAAGAATCTACTGCCTATGAGTTGCCAGAATTGGAAGAAGATAGTGTCCATGATACAGGGGGTAGCCAGGAAGATATGGAAGATGAAGAAGCGAAGAATATGGTTGCAGAGGATGAGGAGGAATCAAAATCCGGTAACTAGGATTTTGGCACATATCGAAGGATGTGCAAGTTGAGAGGGGGTGGATGTCGTGATGCTATACTACGGACACAATGTGAAAAAGCATGGAATGCATCATCATCCGATTTTCTTATTGATCAAGAGAGTCAATGTGATGTGAGTCATTAGTTATGTGTGAGTGGTATGGATTATCCAAAAATACTAGATTTTTGGATAATTTTAACCTATTTTTGATATTATTTATTGTAAAACTCTGAAAAAGTTTAAAAAGCTTCAAGATTAGGATGGCATGCAAAAAGCAAGTTGCTTTTTCAGCCGGTTATGGGATTTTTCAAAGAACTGAGCACCATACAACGAGATGAAGGTTCTTGCTTAAGTTGTTGAAGTATTCTATCGCGTTATTTCGGATAACTCAGCAGCTTTTGATGTCATTAACATCAGACGTTGTCATGATGCTATGCAGACGTAGTGTGAAAAAGCATGGAATGCATCATCATCTGACTTTCTTATTGATCAAGAGAGTCAATGTGATCCGAGTCATTAGTACTAGTGTGAGTGATATGGATTATCCAAAAATACAAGATTTTTGGATAATTTTAACCTATTTTTTATATTATTTATTGTAAAAATCCAAAAATTTTAAAAAAGCTTCAAGATTAGAATGGCATGCCAAAAGCAAGTTTCTTTTTCTCGGATTTTTCATAAAATAGACAGATTGTCGAAATCGTGCGCGTCGCGATTGCTACTCCAGGAGATCTAATGCTTGGAGATGGCTTCTGAATAGTGCAAGGATTCTAGGTTCTTTCAATACATATTGATTCAATTCATTGTGCTTTGTCTTTGTCATGTTTACCTCTTGTCTATTCTCTTTCTTCCCTTCCATCTCCTATCTCTACTTCCTTCTACCTCCTCTGATCCCCAGCGGATTCGACCTTTCGATAAAAACCCCTCCAACAACGTACGGCACCTCTGTCGGTCAGATACGTCAAAACTGTCGAACGAATGGCAGTCGTGACATAAGGTGTGAAATCGCGTTCGCACCAACTGAGAAGTTCTTATATACTCGCGGGTGCTGATCTCCACGTGTCATGTTCTCATTGTCCATTTGATTAGGGTTTCTCGAATGTTCCTTGTTTCCCCCCTTACGCCTATTTAAGGCCACCCAAATTTTTTCACGCACTTTTCTTCTCCATTTCCTCACGCATCGAACGTCTCTGACACCGTCTTCGTCACCCCCTCCATCTCCTTGTTCATCAACGACACCCCCTACATCACCCTTGCATCACCCCCTCTGTCACCCCCACATCACCCCATGCATCCATACTCCTCCTTCAATCTCCATGTCACCCCCCTCCGTCCATACTCCGTCACCCCCTCTGTCCATACTCCGTGACCCCCCCTCCGTTAAGGTCGTCCTCACCGTAGGCACAATAATATCGCGTTGTATTCCAAGCTCGTCCTATTCCTAACTCGTCCAAACAGTGTGAGAAGATAAATAGAAAGCTTTTGATTTTCTTCATATCGCATCGTATTCTTGACTCGTCCAGCACTCGTTTTCCTAGTCTCACGAAAACGGTGCAATATTGGTGTTTGGAGATTCCGAAAGGCTCTTATTCACATCGTATTCCTAACTCCTCCAACACAGAGCGAGTGCACCACTTCAAAAGGCTTATACCTTCATATTCACATTGTATAGGCAAGCAGTCTAGCGCTATTGAATCTCAAGAAGATGTCTAGTACAGAGATGTCACACATGTCTGCCTCCACATCTATGAAGAGGAAAAGAGTCCTTCAACCCACAATGACAAAGGAGTCATTTGCCTCAGATGTTTCAATAACATCTCATATGTCTGTGACAACTGAATATTCAAGCAAGGATCCAAAGAAGGGAAAGGCTTCAAAGATTCATGTGAGGATCCCAGGGTTGTCTCAAATTACAAATGTCACAGCCTCTGAGAAGCTTTTGTATTTTCTCATAGAAAACAATATTGACATTGGTTTCTATCCAACAGCTAGGGATATCCAAGGTGGGACCTTGATCAAGTTCTTAATTTCTCAAATGACTTTATCAAGGAAGATTATCCTGTTGTTCAGTTGGATTCCAAGGAGTATGTTCACACCCCAATTGGAAGGTCAGGCACTGAGAAGTCCTTGTTTACCAAGCAATGTGGTTATCATTCTCTTGATATATTTTATGCACCTGAGTTATGTTGTTTACACCCAAAAAAATGCAGGCTTATGCTTAAGTCTACTGCATTTATTGTATTTGCCCTTGTGAAATACCCTCTAAGATCTTATGAAAAGCATAAAGAAACCTCAAAATTATCTAGTTGTTGCCTTCTTCAAGAGATTGTAGATGAAGTTGATATAGAGGAGCAACTAGACACCCAAATGGAAGCATTAGTTGCAAAGGACCTCGATGTTGCTAAATTCAGAGTAGAGACAGTAATTGAAGAGACCACTATAGAGGTTGATGAGCCATCTAACACTCCTTCAAGCCTTATCGTTCCATCTTTGCCTACTTTCCCAATTAAAGACAAGGAGTACATATTATTGTCTGATCTCCAAATTCTTTTCAATTTGAGAGAAGATTCTTGCTTGACAGTTATTGCAGAGGCATCTGTAGATGCAAAAGGCATAGTGGATGTTGAAAATGAGACCAAGGAGGACTTACTCAAATTAGATACTCGAATGTCTGATGATAAGTTTATAAATGCATCAAATGCTTTTTCCCTATGTTTAAGCAAGGTTAAAGATGCTGAAAGAGAGTTACAGGCTACTGACAAAGAGTTTGATCAATTTCAAGAGAAGCTTGGAATCTCCAATTTTGGAAGGGAGGAGTCAGAATATGTAAAGGAGCTCAAGGATGTCAAGGAGACATCAATTAGCTTATGGAATCCAAGAAAACTTGAGAGTGATGAAAATCAAACGGTAATGCATTCTTTTGTTTTTGTGGAACGACATACATATTTTCATTTTTTTCATTTTGATTGTTGCTTAATTTACAATTGGAGATTTGCAGATGAGGATAATTTCTTGGAAAGAGCCAAAGGATTGAGAGTTGGTAGTAGTTCCATAAAGGATGTTGCACTTGGGCATTACATATCAAAGATTGATCCCAATATTCTGTTGGTTTTGCATAGCACTTTCTCATAGAAGGCCTCATGGTCAATTGTCTGTGTTAAAGCACTTACAAGGATTCTTGGATACTCAGGTTTGCAATACAATGCGCACAAAGTTATGTTTTTGGAAAAGACAGCAGCCATCCAAATATTTGGTTATGGTCCCAGCTTCTCTACCTCCAAGGCTGGATACTTCCTGGCATACTCATCTTATGTTTTAGTAGCAAACAAAATAGATATCAAATCCATAGCTGGATACATGAGAAGAAAGCTTTTACGTTATAGAGGAAAAATGCCTGAGGAGTACGAGGATGTAAAGGCTCTAAAAAGCTAGCCATGTATATAATATTTTGAAAATAGTATCGGTATTTTAGATTCCACCACATTTATTATGTTCTCAATCTTTGAAGTTATCTTTGAAAAAACCAATTGAATAACTCCTAAAGGGCATTGGTTTTTGTTGCTCCTCTTCCATGTCTGGTGCTCCGAAAGAAACACATACGTGCTTGGTAGTGAGATTTCTCCATGCCTTGGCTACTATAAGTTGCTAGGGGCCCTTGCTCTTCCACAAAATAAGACCCATGAACAAGAAGAATATGTTGTGACAAACCAACAAGAAATAATCAGTTTAAATCATTAAACCTTGTTTTCAAAGTAGAAAGGTTCAAATTTATGTCTATCTTACCAAGAAGAAAGTAATATCCTTTTCTCCCCAAGCTTCCTTAATTGCTTGAACAAGATTCACAATTGAACGTTTGTACTCTTCCGAATAGTTAGATGTTAACTTTTGTTCCCTGAGCATTTTTTAAAATATGTCAAGGTGTCTCCAAACCTCCATTCGTAGGAATGCAATTCGTGGTGTGCTAGCCACATTTGTTGTGATTGCACACAACTCTCTCCAGCACTCCCACAATGCGTTCATTTGTTTACCAATATGATTTCTTAGAAATGGTCTAGCTTTTGCACCCCCCATAGAGATATCTGCTAAGACCTCTCTTGTTTTCCCTGAGGCTATTGGATCCTTTCTTAGGTGAACTTGACCTCCATAAAAACCCATTTTTGACAGTAAATCCTCACATTTATCAATGCAGTCATCTAACAAAGATACTGGTTTTATTGAATATGCATAGTCAAGATGCAATCTAAGCAACTTATCAATTATTCTAATCTCGGCATGTAATGTACAAATATGAACATTCCTTAGAGAGATTGAGAGACTAGGATCCCACAAGCCATCCATGTTTTTGAATTTGCTCAAATCTATAGAGTTCCGAGTTGGGGCTCTTCTTCCTGGCCGCAAAGTACTCCATTCTTTGGATCCCAAACTCTCCATGCAATAAATACAAGGATATTTTGCATTGGTCCCATTACTTAATCCAAGCATACATTTGATACTTTTTAAGTCATCACTCATATGCCATTCAACATTAAAACTACCAACACCATTGACTATCAACATTTCATTGAGACTTTATAATATCAAGAATACCTGTATGAGAGAATAACCATTTTAAGTTTCATGGCTTTCAGTTGGTACTTGGGCCCAACCAATCCACCAAAGCTCCATCTCAGATTGTATCTTAAACTTTTGTTCTTGCCCCCTACTAGTACGGTAATCCAATGCCCTGTTCATGATACAGATGCTGACTCTTTCTATATTTTGTCCCTTTTGAATCTGTGATTCATCCAATTTTAGTGCGAGCTTCAAAATACCACCACATTCTTGGACAATAAATTTATACATATGGACCATTGCAATCTAGACTCTTTTAAGATCAATCCTAATATTATTAAATGTGTTATATTCAAAAAGGGCCTTTGTTTTATGTTTTTCATAGGGCATAGATCCTTCTATATGGATATACTCTCCTAGAATCCTATGATTCATAGCTATCCTAGCAATTGAAACTGCAAGAGGTCGAGGCAAACCAAATGCACTTATTCGATGACATTTAAGATTTGTAAACCACAGATTAGAGAGAGCACGATAACCTCTACGCGACTGATACCAATACTGTCACATGTCTCCACTATTTCATTTGGTTTAACTATTCCTTTTAAATCTTTCACTAAATCTTTCAAAGTTTGGCTTCTCAAGTCTACATTTTCAGGTGATTTAAGAATCCTTATCATATCCTTCTTTGTCATGGTTTCTTTAATAAGCTTAATCCTCTCATCATTCTCTCAAATATTAATACCTGAAATATTAGAGACACATCTCTTTGCAAGATTTAGTCTCCTTTTCTTCACCCGACTACACAAGTCCATTATATTTTTAAGTGGTCTTTTTCTCTGTTAATAATAATTTTCTTTCAATGACTAATTAGAGTTTTCTAGATTATCAACCTTGTTCGTTAGCTTAGAAATAGTTTTTGGTGCCAATGTTAATACTTCCTTCATTTCATGCATTTGTTCTCTAAATGTAAAAGATGCAGAATATAACCTCATGCAATAGCCAAGCATCCCATCACAACCATCTCCAACATACCTTATGAAGTTGTGAATATTGTAAAAAGGAGGATGTTTACCTGTAGAAGGGTCCGGAGGATAAATATTTCCATCCATCCATAAGTCTACATGCTTCTTTCCTTATAATCGCAACGTGTTAGCTTCATCCTTGTCCAACAATGCTCGATGGTGTATACTCCTCCAAGATGAATAGATAGGATCTAACTAAATAGTAAGTTTGTACTTGCGTGGTGGGGCTGCGCTTGTATTGCTAGAAGAGGTACTGGTAAACATTTTGATAGGGAACCCTAAACAAGGCAATAATATCACAGAGAAGGAAATAGAACCACATGAAAGAGAGGTGCAGAAAATGAACGTCGGGGAATAAACAAGCAGCATCTTTTGGTGTGAAAATTCAAAAATACATACATTCTCTCATTAATCTCATACTCTTCTAAACCTCTTCTAATTAGCAACTTAATCATCTTCTTACGAGTGCCATTTTGAAACATTTTTGGCCCTAATGAGAGCTTCCAACTGTATGTTCTTAGCAAAGATCACAAGAATATTATCTCGTAAGTTCTAACTCAAATCAAGCTTATTTTCTTAGCTGTAAGAGCAATCAAAAAAAACAAGTACAATATGATGTCATGTATCATAAACAACTTTGCATCCCATCATTAATCATAGATGATGCCATAGCATGAATCAACTTTGCATGATTGCATTCAATGTAGACTGTTAGGGACAAAAACTTATGAGTCAATTACAAGGCTTGTAGGGCAAAGAGACTTGCTTCAAGAGATCTTCAAATTGAGTTCTTGATAAGGATAAGTTACCACAGCCAAGAAATAAGAGAAAAAGCTCCTCTTAATTCAACTCAAAGCATCTATGAATGATCTACAAACATTACCGTGCCATAGGGGCATATAACACTTGCATATTTTGGCAAGATGTCTTCTGTAGAGTAAGAAATGAATTAAAAGAACACTGCTGTAACTAATTCTCTGAATATGGCTGAAGATATCAGCCCCAAATTAGCCCAAATATCTTCTAGAATTCACCTCTGATGGTAGTATAAACTTCCCTTAACACGGTGTTGGTGCATTTGGTGTCGAGAGTCCACCATGGGGGTAAGAGACAGCAGGGTGAAGGTAGATTCAAGGAGAGGAGTAGATGGAAGAGAAGGGGTTTGAAGAAATTGAAGACGTAGAAGAATACTCCCAAAAAATTTTAGAAAATATAGAAGAATATTAACATAGATGAAGCTTGTCAGTTTATTCCAACATTATGAGAAGATAAAACTCTAATAGATAAAAATGTATATAAAATAATACCTTCCTCTATGCTGCTCAAATTTCCAATCTGATGCTTCCATTGGGTCCTAAAGGGGGGTAAAATACTAGGTTACCTAACTAGAATTTTGCCAGATCACTCCTTCATCTCCCACTTTGGAGTATTGTTCACTGCCTAAAAACAACGATTTCGTCAATCTCTCTTTTTACATAAAATCCTCTCAATTTGGCTGAAAGCTACATGCTTTCTTTTACATGTCATCCTAATCTAGAAGTTGTCTATAGTTTTATGGATTTTTACAAGAGATAATATCTAAAATATCAAAAATTGACTAAAATCTAATATTTTTGAACCATGGACACTAACACTAATGTCTAAAATGGCATTGGCTCTCTAAATCAATAAGAAAACTACACTCTAGATTTTTTTTACACGATATGCACATAGCGGCATGACATCCACCCCCTCCTAACTTGCACATCCTCTGGCATGTGCCAAAGTCTTACGGATTTGCAGTAGTGTCAGAAGAAGTATCTTCTACCATGTCAACGTCTTCATCTTCTTCCTCTATGTCTTCATGCTCTTGAATTACATCCAAGTCTTCTAACTCATATGTTAAACTTTCTCTTCGTTTGAAGAGCTTGATTATTTTTCCAGCTATGGGTATCTTCATGCTGGTCTCATCCAATTCAGCCAATGAATATGTGGCATTGTCATGAACGACATTTACCACATACGGGCCAAACCAACGCTTTACCATCTTCCTAGAAGCACTGTATTGATTGTCTAGGCTGTTGTCATAGACAAGCACCCAGTCATTTTCTTGAATTGCTCTTGGCCGAAGTCGATGTTGCTTATCAAATCTTCTTTTGTTCTTTAGTCTTCTGTCTTTAGCTTCTCAATAGCTGCTTGAACATCTTTAGGCCTTCTTTCTAGCTGCCATATGCGCAAAGTCGGCAACTCTTCTCTACTGATGCCTTCCTCCCAAGGTAGAAGACTCCATGTGAGAATAGATTCTTCATTTGGCATAATTGGTTGTTGTCCATGCATAAGTTCAGCTGGCATATAGCTAGTCACTGTATTGTGAGTACTCCGGTTAGCCCATAATGCAAAATGTAGCACTTTAGGCCATTCTTTGATCTTTCCTCTACAAGACTTTGCTAGAGCTTTGAGAATAGACTGGTGCCCTCTCTCACTTTTCCCATTGCTTTCGTGGTTGTAGGCTAATGTTAAAGCCAACTTAATACACAATTGAGCAAAGAAGTTGTGTGCCTCATTAGCATCCAACTCTCCTCTATCTGCAGTTACTTTACCCACACGACCATATTTACAAAACACTTGTTCAAGCAAAAAACAACAAACAGCTTGAGTGCATTTGGTTGTTAAGGCTTTGCCTTCAACTTGATTGGTTAGATCTTCTCTTGCAAGCACTAAATACCACATATTCCATATCCCTGTAGGCATGGTTACAAGATCAATAACCCATCTATAATGTATAAACAAAGGATAAGTTGGTTGTAACCCATCTTGATGCTTGACCATAGAATACATTTGACACACATAATAGGTTTCAAAAAAATGTGCTATGTCCCAATATATGTTTTGCCACCAATATTTTTCTTTGACTTTACTAAAGATTTTCCATATGCCTCTATGGCCAGCCCACAAGCTTTCATGAATTTCCTTCATTACCTGTTGTTGTAATCTTTTATTACCTAAAACTCAGACATGCCCTCTTTTCTTCTTCTTTGCGTGCTTCCATAGATGCCCTTCTTTAAGAAAAAATCTATAAGCTTTCCTCTTAATATGCTTGAACTCTTCATTAGTCCAAGACTCCTCCTTCTTCATTGTGCTCAAATATTGGCCAATCTTCAGCCAATCTTCTTTATAATCTTCTTCAAGGAAATGAACTAGAACTTGAGCAATGCAATGAGTATGCTGGCTTCTAGTTGACCACCCTTCTTTCATAAATAAATCTTTGATCTTTGTTGTTGTATGCTGATTTACAACAGTACCTTTTCCTGTTCTTACTGTACTTAATCTATACCATTAAAAAGATCAGCTTCACCTGCAAGATTCAGTTTTGTGTTTGTAAATGCAGCAACTGAAAATGTACTTTCAACAGCCATGGAATGAAATTCAGCAAGTATAGATTCTTCAGCTTCATCTTCTTCCATCAACTCTTCTTCAATGTCATACCTTGCACATGATAGCATGTCAGCAATTGGATTCGCCTTTCCTGCAATATGCTTTAATTCGGTGTTGAGAGATTTAATATATGCAATCCATCTTAGCATAGCAATGTCGGGTGTAGAGCAGTTAGCAATCATGCCCAAGAGTGGAAGACAATCAGTTTCTACCACTACGAAAGCACCTATAAAGTATTCGCGATCACACTTTAATACTGTTACAACTCCCCACAATTCCCTTTTTACGTGTGCATACCTTCTTTGACGTTCATTGAGAACCTTTGCTCCAAAACGAATTGCATACCTCTTACCTTCATGGTCTTTTGGCCAACAATCCATCCTATCCGAATGGGACTTGTATCCACAGTAAGGATGATGGGTTGACCATTTGAATAATCAGCCCTTTTGAGAGTGGGGGCTGAAATTAACAACTTCTTTAGTTTGTGTACAGTGAGAGTATGCTCTTTCCCCCAAGAGAATCTTTGGCCTTTTCTTAATAATTGATAAAGATTTTCGGTGACATGAGCAAAATGTGGGATCCATATGGGATAGAATACACATGCGCCAAGAAATCTTCTCACCTCTGAGATATTTGTGCTAATGGCATCTATCTTGATTGGTGAAGGTTTACATCTGTAGGGGCCACACACATGTCTGACCACTAGGACTTCTTCTACTCCAAAAATCGACTTAGCTCTAGAAAGGGTAAGATGTACCTCTTCTAGCATTGTCAAAATCCTATCACAATCATGAATATGGATAACTACAAATGTCATGCAGCCATCTTCATCAAGCTCCTCATTTTTTTCATTGACTTCACATCCCTTGATAGACATATCATCAAGAAATGGAAGAATAAGTTGTGGAATAAAGTCCCTTAAGACTTTGTGCATGGCATTTCATATGGGCTACGGAGTTTGTTGCACCTTGTGGTAGAGTGCATATGCGGACCAATCCAAGAGGTGTCTTCATTGTGGTAATGTCTCGGCTTTCTAATGAAAGTTGAAATTGGTCATATCCTGAATATAGATCGCCCATAGAATAAATTGCTCTACCTACAAAAGCTTCAGCAAAATCATCTCAACAATTGGACCTGAACCAACATTTCGAATTGTGACACGATTAACAGGCAATTAACAGGTTGTAGATCCATTTTTCTTGGGTATGGTAAACCATCAATTTGAGTAAGGTGCTAAAGAAAGTTCTAAAATCTTCATTCTAATCTTCTCATTTAGAAGTTCCAATAATTTGGGCAAATGCGCCCTTGGAACGGGAATGGGCTTGAGGTTCCAAGGCACATGTGGGACCGTAAAAATGACCATAGGAGCCATAATATTTGGATCCACACAACCTATTTCACTTGGTTGAAATGCAAAAGCTTTTCCATGTTTCATTAGCATTTGCATAAAAGAGTGTTTTTCAGCCGGTGAAAGGAAAGAATTTTCACATATTTTGAGCTCTTTTATACTTTCAAATATGAACTTGTGACCAATGTTGGAAGGATCACGAAGACTTGGCTGATTTGTTGCCCTATCAGCCAGCCCTTCACTTTCAGGGAGGTAGTGGGACTGCCACAGGCTTGACTTTCTTATCCACCGTCTTGTATTTTGTCTCCACTTGCACTCCAGCCTTATTGAGTAAACCAATGTCTTCCTACTCAACAAATTCTTGAATTGTTTGATAAAAATCCAATATTCATACTTCTATGGACTAATTTTCAGTCTGATTTTCTGTATGAGCAACGGCATATATTTCAACCAATGTGTCAGTAGTAATCACTCCAAAAAAAATGCCCGAAATATCTTCATTTCAGCCATCATATCATAAGTTTTCAACTCCCTTTTTACATGACATAAATATTTTCTTTCAGTTTTAGTCATGGCTAGAAGAGACTTATAATAGCCTATACTATTGGCTGTACATACATACAGCTTTGCTATAGACAGAGTTTCTGTAGCATAAGGAGGTTCAATCTTTTTACATAACACACTGCCATAGCCATCTTTTACAACAGTGCAACCTGAAAACCCTTGAATTCTCGAGTATTAGGAGGCACAAGATAATCACGTAATCGATCCATGTTTTGATGATGGTTAAAACATACAATAAGAAATTGGACAGCTCATTCATTATCCTTGCTTCGGATTCGAGCATAGGAAGAACCATCATCAATAGCTTTTGTTTCCAAGCGAGCTTCAAAAATGTAAGGTTGCCCAAGAATGATAGGGTAACTACAAGAGTCTTGAACAAAAAAGTGAAAATTGTCTTTTATATCTCCAATAGTTACCTGCACATTAGGACATGCAGCATATAACTCTCCAAAAGAGTTGTTTGCAGCTCTCATTTGCCAACCTGGATCAACATCTATGGGCTATCCGCCACTTTCATAGAGACTCCTTGCCATGACGTTTATCTCCAAGCCATGGTCTAAGAGTGCAATACATGGTGTTTCTTTTTCTCCAATTTTGACGATTGTCTCCGTTGCTATTGCCCAATGCGTACGAGAGTAGTGACTACTTGGAATGAACCAAGCCTCTTCCTCCTCATGCATGTGCTGTAGACAGCCTTTGTTTTTGAGAGGTGGGCTGCCCAACTAGTTGGACTAGTTGACCATTACATTTTTAGCTTTCACTTTTTTAATTTTTGCATTCATGCTTTCTTTATCTTCAGCTTCAATTGCTGCAATTAATTCTTTAATTGCTTCAAGTTGAATTCCTTGTGAAGTCAGCTTCTCTTCATCCTGCACAAAGACTCGAAGAACTTGCAAAAAAGCATGCACTGTTTCTTCAACTTCATCACCAACATATTGTCTTTTCCTTTTGATTACATTAATAATTACATCATGGAATTCACGTTTGGCAATTTCAAGAATTTTGCCTAAGGTGAATTCAATTTTTCTTCTCAAAATTTGTTCTTCTAGGACTTGTTTGAGATCGGTTGCAGATTCTATGTCAGACCGATCTTCTTTCCTTTGGACTTCTTTGTTTGTGGCGCATCTTCCATCTCTTGATCTGGGGTTATATTTTCAGCAAGCTTTGGTTGTTCAGGCGTTCTTCTAGTTACCCATTTCGGAGGGCCAAAAGAGGAAGGCCCTGGTTCATCTTCTCTTTTTCTCTTTTCTTCAATTAACTTCTTTATGATTGACGTCAACCAAATATATAAAGGCAGAAAAAGAATCTACCAGTTCTTTCCAACCAGTTATTCCTCAAATGCATTGACTGGCATTAGCCAAATCTTCTTTGGCTGCTTTACCACGTTCCATTTGATCTAATGCCTGCATACATATACTTTAGATTGCACGTTACCTTTACATGCTTTCAAATTTGATTTAGTTGGCTCAATTTGCAGCCCATAGGTAGCTACATCAATTGCTGCGTAGGCATTCTTTACAGCTAAATCTTCTAATCTTTTCTTCATTCCACCATTGCCAAAATTTGGCTCTAGTGGAAGACCAGTTTCAGCTGCATGAATTTTTCCGTCTTTCCAAAAGACGAGCTTATGTGCTTCAGCCTCACGGAAGGCAAAACACTCCCTCTTGCCATGTTGTTGGCTGTCACATCAAATACATTGCCTCTTATAGCCTTCTCTCATGTGTCGTTGAGTTGATTATCGTCCTCGCTCTTCAACTTTTGATATCCAACTTCTCTACTTTGGAACTAATTTCTGTAAGATTCAAATGAAGATCACGCATGCTTTTAATAAGTTCATCCATGACATCATTTTTACAGAATAAGAAAGAGTTTGTTGATTAGTCAAAGGAATAGGGGATTTTGAAAGTGGAACAAGCTCCATCAATGAAGTTGTTGAAGTTGAAGTAGAGCCCAATCTTAGTCGCATCCGCTCTCTTCGAGCAATCATGTTAACTGCATCAGTAACATCTGTCCATGCAGTCTTGACTCCTAATTCGGAGGTAGCATCTTCTAGGCGATCAGCAAGCTTCTCTTGTAGAATGGGATCTGCAGCCTTAAGGAATAATTCAATCTTCTGACCTTCCATACTTTGTTGGACTTCAGCAGCATCAAGTTGTCCAAATTTACTTTCAAACTCATGGTATAGAGTTGTTGCAACTAAACCTTTGTTGGGTTTTTCAACCCATTCATCAATGAAACTTTTTTTCGTCATAAGGCTAGAGTCTTCTAAGAATAATTCTTCGCGTAGGGCTTTTTTGAATGCAACCCAATCCGCATCTTGCTAAAAAAGACCATGGATTCTTTCTTGAAGACCATGCTTGGCTAGTTTAGCAAAATAACGGCTCCATGCATATTGTGGTACACCAAAGAATAGCATTTTCTCAACATACAATTGAATAAAAATAGAGACATTTTGACCATTAAATTGTTTTAATTCTCGCCCAACCTCCTCTAGGGCCTTGATAACTGTGGAATTAATCTTCTCTTCATCTTGCCTTTGTTGTTGTTGTTGTAACATTTGGATTTGTTGTTGCTGAGTCTATTGCAGTATGCGCACCAATTGTTGTAGAATATCTCCTGAAGAATCCCCCATCTTGGAGTTCTCTTATATCGACCTTCATGTCGGGTTCACCAATGTCGCGGCGCGTAGGGCTGAAGGTCACCACAGGGGTTTGGCAAGAAAATTGGAGAAGATAGATAGAGATGTGTCTTCAAGAGATAAGTAGATTATAGTGAATGTTTAAAGATTCAAGAGGTACTTAACGGTCAATCACAAGGGTTTGAGAGAGAAGAATGTATGGGGGTTCAAGAGCTTAGACTTTGGAGATGGTAGAGATAAGAGAAGGGTTGAAGGTTTCAAGCCAAGTCCTTAAAGATGTTAATAGAGCTTCCAACTACATGTTCTTAGCAAAGATCACAAGAGTATTATCTCATAAGTTCTAACTCAAATCAAGCTTGTTTTCTTGGCTGTAAGAGCAATTAAAAAAACAAGTACAATATGTTGTCATGTATCATAAACAACTCTGCATCCCATCATTCATACATGATGCCATAGCATAAATCAACTTTGCATGCTTACATTCAATGTAGACTATTAGGGACAAAAGCTTATGAGTCAATTACAAGGCTTGTAGGGCAAAGAGACTTACTTCAAGAGAGCTTCAAATTGATTTCCTGATAAGGATAAGGTACCACAGCCAAGAAATAAGAGAAAAATCTCCTCTTAATTCAACTCAAAGCATCTATGAATGATCTACAAACATTACCCTACCATAGGGGTGTATAATACTTGCATATTTTGACAAGATGTCTTCTGTAGAGTAAGAAATGAATTAAAAGAGCACTGATGTAGCTAATTCTCTAAATATGGCTGAAGATATCAGCCCCAAATCATTCCAAATATCTTTCAGAATTCACATATGATGGTAGCATAAACTTCCCTTAACACCGTGTCGGTGCGTTTGGTGTTGAGAGTCCACCATGGGGATAAGAGACAGCAAGGTGAAGGTAGATTCAGGGAGAGGAGTAGATGGAAGAGAAGGGGTTCGAAGAAATTGAAGATGTAGAAGAATACTCCCAAAAAGAATTAGAAAATGTAGAAGAATACTAACAAATATGAAGCATGTCAGTTTATTCCAGCATTATGAGAAGATAAAACTCTAATAGACAAAAACGTGTATAAAATAATACCTTCATCTATGCTACTCAGATCGCCAATCTGATGCTTCCATTGGCTCCGAAAGGGGGATAAAATACCAAGACACCTGGCCAGAATTCTGCCAGATCACTCCTTCATCTCCCACTTTGGAGTGCTATTCATTGCCTGAAAACAGTGATCACGTGTCGCGTGATTTCGTCAATCTCTCTTTTTACATAAAATCCTCTCAATTTGGCTGAAAGCTACATGCTTTCTTTTACATGTCATCCTAATCTAGAAGTTGTCTATAATTTTATGGATTTTTACAAGAGATAATATCTTAAATATCAAAAATTGACTAAAATCTAATATTTTTGAACCATGGACATTAACACTAATGTCTAAAATGGTATTGGCTCTCTAAATCAATAAGAAAACCATACTCTAGATTTTTTGTACACACTGTGCGCGTAGCGACACAACAACGCGCACATGCGTGTGTGTGTGTGAGATATGAATATCTATATTTTACCCAAAATCTACCATTGTAAGGAAGAGAAATTACAAAGGTGAGTGAAGTTATCAAAACTTGATTGCTCTCAGTACTAAGCTTCAATAGTGATGAAAATTCACCAAAATAAAGAAGGAGAGAAAAGAGTCTATTGCTCAATTTTTGGGTCAAACTAGGTTGATGGGAGGAAAAATGAGTAAACTAAAGAATAGCCCAAAAAAAGACAGGAAGGGGAATAGTATGAGGATTAAAAACTTTAAATTTTGTATATTATTCATTCCCTCTTTTTGAAATCTCCCACTACCCCTTTTCTGAATCAAAAACCTAAGATTCGGAAGGAGAAATTTCACCCTCCATGAATGTTAACATCTTGCCTTTCTATTGGATAATCCAAAAGGCCCACCTTATTTTTAAACTTTAATATTTTTAAAGACCTATTTTTAAATCTATTTTTCATAATGTGTAATCGATAGTAAGTAAAATTGGCTACTAATTACTTAATAGACAAGTAACTAATACTCATCGATAACATAAATTACACTATAATTAAGCTCTTTAATAGGATATCTATTTAAATAACACTAATCAGTGCTAAACCAATATTCTTAATATTAATCCATACTTAAATTAAAATTTTATTACTAAATTATTTAATAGGCCAACTATTCAAATGGCATTGAAATAATAGGTCATCAAGAAACAATTGATGCTAGTACAATAAATAATTTTTCAAAATTGATCTATAAGAACAAATTGTAAGTAGCTATATAATTCAAGAAACAATTGATGCTAATACAATAATTAATTTTTCGAAATTGATCGATAAGTACAAATTGTAAGTAGTTATAAAACTAAATATATACTAGTCATACAATGGTCATGCCATCATGGCTACACAACTATAATTATTGGCAACTAATTAGCTACTTGAGGCAAGAATGACTACTTAGGGTATTATGGCCATAGAACAACCATGTTGTCATGGCAACTACTTACCTATGATTTATATAGTTAATTACTTGTAAAAGTACTTATGGTCCTCTAAGTAACATGCTAATTTTTACTTGGCTAGTAAGTGTGGGCAAGTCAAAGGAACATATGGTAGACTCATTTGTACTTGGCTAGTGAGCATGGTAAGTTAAACAAAGAGATGACAGCTCAAACAAACGAACAAGGTCAAATTACATGCTAAATGCATACTTTATAGACATGCACAAAATGGCTTTAAGTGATTGGCTCTTTCTTTTTTAGTGCTTTTGCCTCTAGAAAACTTAAAATACATTGCCTACTATGACTTTTTCCACGTATCTTTCCTAGTTGTACAATTTGTTGTTTAAAAACAATATTTTTTATTTTACCTTTTAAAAATGAGAAAGAACGTAAAAGAAAAACAATCTTATATTACATGTTGTAAATATGTATGTCCAAATTGCTTGGTTTCCATGTGTAGACAAGGATCCAATGGGATTTGTGTATTTTTCTCAATATTATTACATTGTTACTCGTTATACAGATTGCGAGGATTTAGTGTGTATCTCAGGCAGGTCACGAAACACTCATTTGAGGGTTAAGCAATGTAGGGGTGTCAAGACTACTTGTCAATTCTAAGAGAAATTAAAAAGTTGTTTGCTCAAGAGATTTTCATCGAACTTGACCATTGCGCGCAAAATCAAGTCAAAAGCGGTTTGTGCACCAACCAATGAAATAAAATTAAAAAATATTTGGGCATGTTAGGTGAACTTCTTTTTTATTTGTGCACCAACCAATGAAATGAGAAATTAGGTGAAATGCATGGATGGCATGCCACGAGAACAATGAAAAGGCAGGAGTGTTTTGAAAGGAAGGGAAAGAGAAAGAAAGGAGCAAAAGGGTGGCAACCGTCGTGAAAGAAAAGCAGCAATTCAGCGCATGCATTTCTGAGGACAGTCGGCCGAATCCACAGACACTCTCTCAGACAGACAGACAGACAGACAGTGTGTGTGCGCGCGCGCGCGCGCTCATATGTGTGTGTTTGTGCGCGCGCGGTTGCCATACCTGGAGCCATGGAGACACCGTGAAACGCGAAGGTCTGCTGTTTTGGCTGCTGCTGCGCCCCCATGGCTGCCACCACACGCTCCATCCTTCATGTCCTGGAGACCTACCAGAAGGCTCGCATCGCCTTCGTTCAAACAGTGGCCGAGCTCGCCAACAAACCCCAGGTAATTCAGAAAACAAATGCATGACAAGCGATGTGGCTGGATTTGATGCACCTCAATCACGAAAAGCGGAACATTGTATACATGATTAGGGCAAAAGGAAGGGACTGCAACGATTCACAAACATAAAGAAATAAGATATTGCACAGCAACGGAGCAAGGTAACAACCGAGACATTGGATACATGATTAGGGCAAAGGATGGGATCGCACTGACGGAAAACATAAGAGACAGGACAATGCACAGCAAATGACGGTTTAAGAACCAAGACACTGCATACATGACAATGGCAAACGAAGGGACTGCACTAATGCACAAACATCAGAAGTTTACATGATTAGTCACAGGAAGGGACTGCACCGATGCACAAACATGGGAAACATTAACTGCACTGATGCACAAACACTCTAAACAAAATATTACATCCGTCGTTACAGTAAAGGAAAACTTGCATTGATACGCAAACATCAGAAACAAAACATTTACGTGTATAATGTTTATGGTTCTTTGCAATGGCCTCAAAGATATATACATGTCTTCTTGACTGGCAGAATGTAGAAGTTCTACACAATGCTGGCATCATGCAGCTTCTCAAGCCCCTGCTGCTTGACAGCGTCCCACAAATACAACAAACTGCTGCATTGGGACTTGGCCGACTTGCAAATTACAGCGAGGAGCTTGCAGAGGCTGTTGTCTCTCAGAAAATCCTCCCTCAGCTTGTGCTCTCTTTGCAGTCAGTATCCTTCCCTCCCCATAATTCATGAAAAATGCATGGTAGATATGTAGGTAATGACAGATCCGTCCAAACATACAAATACCAAAACATGCTACTCATATTTCCGGCTGTGTAGATTAGATTTCAGTTAAAAGACCAGAGTGATCAGCCTCATGCTATTATTGACATCAGAAAGTTTTCACATATCAAGCAATGCTGAAGAGACTCATATATCCACCTGCATTCCCCTTCTCAGCACATAGAAATAGTCGACTTGGAAGTTTTCTGTCCCCTACTGTGTCCTAAATCAAATGCACTAATTTTGTGGGAACTCTGGAAATTTATAGGGAGCAGAATAGATACAGTAAAAGAGCAGCAGCATCTGTATTAAAAGCCGTTGCTAAGCACACTCCAACTCTTGCACAAGCTGTAGTAGATGCAAGCTCCTTACAGCAACTGGTGCTTTGTCTAGAGGAATTTGACCCCACAGTGAAAGAAACAGGAGCTTCAGCTTTAGGCCAGATTGCTCGGCACAATGCTAAGCTCGCACAATCTGTTGTTGAGGCTGGAGCGATACCACTTCTAGTACTTTGTGTGCAGGTATGACTCTCTCTCTCTCTCTCTCTCTCTCTCTCTCTCTGCGTGCACATGCACATACATATGTGCATGTGTGTGCTTGATTTTGGGCTTTGTGGACAAGTTGGACACAAAGGATCCATGAATTCTTGGGAGAACTGTCATATCAATGCTAGAACCACTTTCCATGCTCACTGCAAACAATGTTTATATGATAGGTGCTTTGTTGTTGGTGATATAGACACTTCTCATGTGGATGTATATTACTACTGATTTTTATTGATCGTATTAGACCTTGTCATGAAATCTATTCTCCTTCCAAATAAAAATCAATGACCTAAGGAACAATGGTTTAACAGAAAAAGAAGTATATCAAAACACTGGTTGTAGCAATCCCTATACAATAGCTACTATTCAGATGATTTGTATCTTTCTCATGTGAATGTAGTTTACCACTGTTTCTTTCAAAATATGCTACGTCTGTGCATTGATGTAATATAGAACAATGGCTCTGTGTATGTGTGTGTGATGATGATGATGATGATGATGATGGCACTGATGACATTGAAGAATTTCCTTTCCAGAGAAAGAAGAACTATGTTTTTAGGTAGTTTTGTGTGTGCACGCGCGAGTGCTCGTGTGTGTGAATGAATGCTGATTCTTGGATTTTGGCTTATGCTTCGGTTATCGCCCTTCATAATGATGTGCTGCATGGATGACTGACTGTGGTCATGTGCACATGAGCCATGGTGTAACTTTATGATGTGGCCAGGCCACTTTTCCTCATGTAACACTGAACTACTACACTCCCCCTGATCATTACAAGGAGATTGTGTGTTACACCACTCCACCATGGTAACTTTGCCACGTGTGAACTGCACATGCATTCCCCTCCCCAAACCAGTTTTTTGTGGTGACCTTTCCCGTGCTAGAGTTCTCAGAAACCACCCTAACTATGGTTGATTATGTGCACCAAACAGAGGCTTGGTGAAACTGAGATTCTGAGAAAGTGGCACTGACTGATCCAACCATGGTCGGTCACATGGATGAGGTATGAGGGGGTAAATGTTTATATGAAAGGCTTTTACTGGTCAAGCAATCTCTGGATACCTTTCTTTTCCATAACTAATGAATTACCCATTACAGAGAAAAAAAACAAAGAGTGTGCACTGAATCACTACTTAATTCCACACGTGAGACATGAGTTCCAATTTTTAAGTCACTTGGGAGTTGCAAACCAGCCCTGCACATATCAGATGTTAGGAGAGTCAATGCTAGCCTATGGGTGTGCGCTCAGAAAGGAAACCTTTTCCTTGTCCACATATAAAGAGTGCTTAAATTCTCCAATGGCTGGTCAGTTTAAGTCCAATTAATAATTCCAGCAGCCAAATTCCAATCACTGGAGTGTGTAGAAAGGCAGGCACAGAACAGCGGCCTACCATTTACCATGTCCACTGATCTATGAAACCCAAGAGATGTAAACTCATGGCCTTCCATTGAAGGGTGGAGGTTTGATCTACACAATTTGGACACCACCCAGGATACAGAATGACAAACGTATTACATGATGAGTTACAATGCCCCTCAATTCTTTTACCTTGTGTCAGGCCATAATCATGCAATGGTTTGACTCACTCCATTCTTCTTATGATACTAAAAATTGAAAGCAAAGATACTCCTGTCCTAGTTTCATGCTTGAGAATTATTGCTTTTCTATGAAGTAATGCTAACAACTAGCTTCTTCCATCTAGGAGCCAGAACTGGCATTGAGGCGCGCTGCTGCACTCACTTTAGCTGAAATAGCAAAACATGTACCAGAACTGGCTCAAGCAGTTGTAGATGCAGGAACAGTACCTTTGATTGCACCTCTTGTAACTCATAATGATACCAGATTGAAAAGACAGGTATCCCCTGCCAATTCTCAATCATCATCATCATCATTTCATGGATAGTATATATCATGGTGTATTACAGAAGTAAATCTCCAATTTAGTATGACAGATATCAAAGGATTACAGAATCTGCTGATATTAGTCAGGGTCCAAGACAGCCATGCAGAAGGAAATATTTTTAAATACAGTGTTTGAAAAGAAAGAAACCTCTACTTCAACCTGGGATATGATTTTCCCTTTTTTCTTACTAAGTGCCTCAAAAATGCACTTCTTACAGGTTTCCTATTGCTTAAGTTCCATTGCCAAACACTCTGTGGACTTGGCAGAGGTAAATTTACTGCTACCGTATACACTAAACAGTATACATGTATGCTCATCTTGGACAATGTGTGCTGATAAGTTGAGCTGCAGAATGTAGTCGCTGCAGAAGTGTTTCCAAAGGTGTTTTTGTCCTTAAAGGATACCGATCCTCAAGTTCGAAGAAACACCGCAATAGTAGTTCGTGAAGTCTCTAAGCATACACCACAACTTGCTCAGCTCGTTGTAGGTAGTGGTGGTGCTGCAGCCCTTGTAGAGAATGTATCTGAAACATATGGAAGCGAGAGATTGCCTGGTATAACTTTATCCCATAGATTTGCATTTGCATGTCTAACATAAGTGAAGAGCTCCACAGAGGTACAGCACATACCTGCAATAAAAAAGCCACCATATTATCATGAACAGCACACTCCTTTATATGTCAAACCTTAAGAGTGAACTACTGAAAAATGGCATTATCCATTGAAGCTCCCCAAGCCAAACATAATCTTACCTGATAACTGTTGTCTTTCTAGTGATTTCCTTCATGCACCATTTCCTCAAAGGCCTCTTAACTAAAAAATTATTTGCACCTATTCCTTTCTGTATAAGACCATGAGAAATGCTCTTCCTCAAACAGTAAAAAACAAAGTAGAAGCAAGAATTTAATCTCTTTGTGATCCGATGGTAAACCATGTTATTAAGGAAGCAGCAAAGCTACCTAGCCTGTGTCAATGTCTTCTATAATTTTACAGTTATGGCATTCTGGGTATGAATAATCCCTGAATAAGTGTGCGCCCCTTGTTTTTATTGTTCATGGTGGTTTTATCAAGAACATACCATATAAATGCAGGTATCATGGCACTCGGATACATTGCAGCATTTGATGAGACCCTGGCGAAAATTGTTATAGCTTCAAACGGCATTCCCCCTCTACTTGATGCTCTAACCAATGAACAAGAGGACCACATCAAAAGTGCCAGTGCATGGTCTTTAGGACAAATTGGAAGGCACACTCCTGTCCATGCTTTAGCCATTGCAGAGGCTGGTGTGCTCCCAAAACTGGTGTCCGCATTCCTCTCTCCAGGCAGCAGTGAGGATCTTCAAAACAAATGCAAGAGAGCACTGAAAGCAATAACAGATCATCTGACACACCTTCCTGCTTTGGATTCGCTGTTGCAAGTAAGTGATTGTGTTCTGTAACATGCTAAATTATATCATCTGTGCAATGCATGGAACAGTGCGGAAGTAAGCAGTTAAAAGATGATATTTTAGGCTTTTTACCATCATGACAACACCAGGAGATCCAAAACTATTTGAAACAGTGTTAACCGAACAGTTTTGTTCAAGTTGTCTGACCCACTTGATCCAAGGCTTGTATCAAAGGGCCATTGGCACACAATTTGGCCTGCCTGTATGTGTCATGTAGCATGAATGGCTCAGCCATTCACAAGAAGTTTTAGACAAATTCCCACTATAATTCCCACATTGTGAATTATGACATAATGAGCTTTTGCTTGGGAGGCACCGCATCCCTGGCTAGGTGCAGTTGGGGGCAGAGCCCATTATGTTGAACACTGAAGGGACAAACAAGGAAAAAGAGCCCCGGGAAACGTCAAACTTCTTGTGATTAAATATGGTGTAAACTACCCAGAATTTCAGCACTTCATTGGCCTTGACCAAGAATTGCCAATGTACAGAACTACTTCAACCTCAATCTCACATAAGCTTGGCCGTGTGTGTTTGCAGGGTCCAAGGTTACCTGAAGGCATATTGAAGTTTGTAGTGGCACAACTGGTGAAGATACTGCAGAACGACCCAGATGCAAGGACCAAGTTTGTAACATCGGGCGGCTTTGAGAAGCTGCAGAAGCTGCCATTGGAGCCTGGCAGTGAGCTGAAAGAGCACGTAGACAAGATCAACACCTACTACCCCATCGAGATTGTGCACTACTACTCGCCGGGCTATTCTGAGACTTTGCTGCAGAAGCTGACTGGAAGCAAGCCTGCTGTAGCCGCTGCATAAAAAGACCAGAAAGAATGAGCTAGTGAAGGAATTGATCTCACCGCTTCTCCGCAGCAGATGTTCTTCTAATTCCACAGGCTCCTCCTGCCCTGTTGGTTTTCTGCTTGTTGTGACCGTATCAGAGTGGCAGGACAACTATGCTGCTTGCTATCATACCAGTGTTTTATAGTTGGATCGTGGCACACATTGTCCAATCTCGTAGAGCTTTCAGACACATTGTATTCCAATTTACGCCCATTCTGTCTGTGAACATTGTACTAGACCTTGCTTCTCCCATTTTATATCTACATTTGCATTTACACGATCTATTGTTTTCAAACTATCTATTACTTATTTTCAAACCTACCAAACTGGATAAAGGAGCTACCAAGCTTATATGGCACTCCATGAATCCCAAACCTTTTTGTTAGATCTTGTCTTTTCCCTTTATTCTAGTGCTCTCTCTCTCTAATACATATGTTCATAGATGTGGATCAAGCTGAGGCCAACTTCATGGAGTATTTTCAAATGGGGATGATTGAGTAGTGGCCATATCCCACCATATCCTTAGCACCTTAGAGAGAATTAAAAAGAAGAAGTGGTTCGAACCCTCTCCACCTTCAAAGACACCTCTCCATCTTCAAAAAAAGCTTCTCCAACTTCAGCATCACTTCAGAACCTCCTCTTGTGCAATTGATTTTGGCGTGAAGGATGCCACCTTCAAGCAAGCACCCACCAAAAGCTCTACTTCATTTGCACCTTACTAAAGACAAGTCAGCATCACTTCAGAACCTCCTCTTGTGCAATTGATTTTGGCGTGAAGGATGCCACCTTCAAGCAAGCACCCACCAAAAGCTCTACTTCATTTGCACCTTACTAAAGACAAGTAATGAATGTTAATGATATTAATATTATAATATTACGATTTATTCTAATATATAATATGTTTTCATAAAATAACTTCTATTAGTACATTAGATTAGTAACAATACTTTGACTACATAGTACCAGTGCAAGCACAGGTCTTCGTTATCTTGTGTGCTAGGACATTTGGTATTTTGAGAAGTCAATGTTGGTTAACTTAAACATCACTAATAAACGTTCACTTAGCATCATATATTTGAGACTTCAAAGCATTTAGCTTGTGCCATATTCTAATGTTCAAAATTAAATTTCAATTGTTATTGGAAGTAATGTGTAGTTCATGCTATTATAAGCAATGTGTACTTAGTTAAAGATCAATTATTATTGGAAGTTATGTATAATGCATGCTATTAAAAGGAGTGTGTAGTTGAATAAGTGGTCACATAATTATATCGATGAAAAAAGGGTAAGTAGTTGCAATCTCCAAAAAAGTGAAAATTCCTTTAAATTTTATCAAAGAGCATTAAAAGTTGCCAAGGTTTTATCTTGGCATCATACCCATCATCATAATGGTTTGGATGTTACATTCACCTATCAACAAATTAGTCTCCATGATATTATTCCATCTTAATGACAAACTCCTATAAAACAACTACTAATTTACTTCCCCCATACTCACACATGTATTTTAAGATAAAGGTCCTATCTTAGTTGGTAATATCAAGCCATGATATTTTTATGACCATGGTTGATTGCAGCCCTTCGAAAGTAGCTTGCCACAAATTGCATTGAAACACCTAGGGAAAACATCACTCCCATTAGTACATGTGTAAAATAAAAGGTTTGAAGCTATGGAGTTAAGGTACAAAGGGTACTTATCAACCCTAGTTTACCTTACATCACTTAACATCATGAATTATACATATGTTCAAAAACCTTGCAATCGGTCTACATATACAAAAAAAATGAGCCTTCACAGTGGGCAAAAAGCACTCCTTATTAATTCACTTCATTCATACTATTATAGATCTAAACTCAAGGGAAATTGAACCCCAAACACAACCATTGGGTGTGCTTACCGAGGAGTCTTCCTGTATTAAAAACCACAAAACTATTGGTATTGAAGAAATGGATAATTGCCTTCAATACCTTCAAAAGGAAATCATCTCTCTCTCTCTCTCTCTCTCTCTCTCTCTCCCTCTCCCTCTCCCTCTCCCTCTCCCTCTCCCTCTCCCTCTCCCTCTCCCTCTCCCTCTCCCTCTCCCTCTCCCTCTCCCTCTCCCTCTCCCTCTCTCTCTCTCTCTCTCTCTCTCTCTCTCTCTCTCTCTCTCTCTCTCTCTCTCTCTCTCTCTCTCTCTCTCTCTCTCTCTCTCTCTCTCTCTCTCTCTCTCTCTCTCTCTCTCAGTATAGCTCTCAAATACAACTTTTTGAAATAATTATGCCCTTATGGTATGGGTCCATTATATTCTAATAATCTAAACACTAAAATTAGCAGTGGAATTCAAAAAAAAAAACACCTAAAAACAAAAGGAGAGTTGGGGATGTGCATGCCACTCTTGATATGCTAGCCATGGTCAACATCATACCCTATTGGTATGAACATATGTAAAGTGGCCTTGAAATGTCATGTGACTTCATCTAAAAAGGTGGCACTTGTCTTGTGTATTTCAATTGTACCCTTTCATATCTTTTGTTGCAAGGGTCCTTAATGATTGTATTAATCACATAAAATGGAAGTGCTTTTGTTCTTCCCATGTGGGACGCCATTGAGATGCCAACAAGAGCATGTAAGGGCTGGCTAACCCTAGGTCTATGAGCGTGCACTCTTGTAACCACTTCCTAGAGTAATTGCTTCCATGCTTGATACCTAAATCAGAGAATTATGCCCGTGAAACCAACAGGATTGCTAAAGTGTAATGGTCTAATCATAATCAACACAAATAGCAATCTACCTACAATAATTCCACTACAGGATACAATTTCGTGAATCGATTTGAAGACATAATGAATATTTATTTTTAGGACTAATATAGAGACAGATAGAATACATCATAATTGTTCACAGAATATTACTCTCCTAAAGAATACAATCAGATTATTCCTGAATAAATAACACATCATAAACATCATTAACTTTTAGGAGATAAGAACATAATAGAAGAATTAGACATAAGTGACCTTGTGTGGACCAAAAGCATTGACAAGACAATAGCAGTAGGATGAAATGTTGAATAATAGAGGAGAAGCATGAGGATTAGGTAGGCTAGATGAAGAATAGTTCACAAATGATAGGCAAGACTATGAGGATGTGCATACCTCTACAGGTACCACAATATTAAATCATTCCCTTGCTACCTCTACAAAATCTCCTCCAACTCCTCCAACTCCTTCAAGCCTACCAAGTGTGTCAGATGATGAGGAAATAATATTGTCTCCTAAGGACCAAGATACTCCTCCTAAATAGGCACTTAAAAGATTGCAACATATAGTACTTGGGAGGATAGTGTTGTTGCAAGCAAGTTAGAGAGCTACAAAAAGTGGCATGAAAAGCACTGCTTGAGGTGTTTGATGATCCGGAGGGCCAAGGTACCCTGAATCCTAATCAAGAGGATCACCATTTTGAAGATAGGAATTTAGGAAAGTTTTAAGAAGGAGGTTCAAAAGTGTTATTTTAGGCACTAGCAAGATGCTCTTTGTAGTTAACCTTAGATCAGATATTGGATTTGATACTTGGGTTCATGAAGATCTTATAAAAGAAATAGGAAGTTCTTGATAGCAAATCATTTCAAGATCAAGTAGTTCCTGAATGTCAGGCAATCATAGCCACACAAAGTTGTGGATTATCAGGTTCCTACTATTCAAGTTGACTGCAAGGAAGAAGTATGATGATGTCATTGTTGATGGTGGTTCAAGAGTGAATATACTTCTTGAAGAAACATATTTAGTGAGAAAGTAGGGAGATCTGCTTCTAGCCTCATTCCAGGTCATGATGGCAAATCAAAAGAGGTCACAACCATTAGGTATCCTCAAGAACCAGCAAATCGAGGTGGCTAGCTTGAATTTTTGGGTAAGTTTTGTGGTACTAAGAATGTTAGAAATTGGAGACTCTTATCACATACTTCTTGGATGATCGTGGTGTAAACTTGCTAAGTTGAGACAGGATTGGGAAGCATGTCTACATCCCCAGGGGACCCAAGAAAATCAAACTATCTACTGTGAATAAGGTGATTCTAAAGAATACTTCTGGACCTATGGTAGCTTAGACAATGAATCTTGTAGATGAAATTAAAGATGATGAGGAGGAATTATTTCTTCAAACAAATCCTTCAATGGTTCCAATGTTTGAGATTAATGCTGATAGCATTATTCAGGCGTATCAGGAGCATCCCACAATTGCTAGAAATGCACTTCATAAATAGCAAATTATTCAACTCGTAGACCAAAGCTCAAGAGTACAACTTCTTGAAGGTTCTTTTGCGGGGTAGGGGTAGTCATACTTTTAAGATAGGTTAGGAAGTAAGGACTTTAAAGTGGTTCATGACCCTAGAACTAGTCATCGTAAAGTTCAGTAGTAAGATAAACATGAAAATTAGCAAAGTAAAGTGGATCAGTGTATGGACAACTCTACTATGCTGGAAGCCTAGGTGAGAGAGGACAAAAATCCATTATTCAAGCTGAGCAGAGGTATGAGCATAACATGAGAAGATCTGCAAGAATAGTCGAAGATGAGGTGCAGGAGGTCAACCTGGATGAGGAAGGAGAGGGAAAACCTATCAAAATGAGCATCTATGTTGAGGAAATTTTCAAGAAGGATCTTATAAAGTTGTGCCAATAATTTCAATATGTTTTTGCATGGGATTACACTAATATGAAGGGTTTTGATCCAACCAGCATAGGATCAACTTGAAGAAGGATGCTAAGTCGATCATTCAAAAGACATATAGAATGAACCCCAATTATGCCAAGCAAGTTAAGGAAGAGATTGACAAGTTGTTGCAATTTGGCTTTATCAAGCCTATCAATGAAGTGACATGGTTATCCCCCATAATAGTGGTACCTAAGAAGAATGGGAAGATCAAGGTGTGTGTGGACTATTGGAAATTGAATGCAACTATATTACCAATCACTTCCCACTTCCTTTTACTGATTCCTTGCTTGATGATGTAGCAGGATATGAAATGTATAATTTTTTGGATGGATTTTCAGTCTACAATCAAATTAGGATGCATCGAGAAGATATGGATAAGATTGCTTTCATTATGGAGTGGGGAGCCTATGTCAACACAATGATGAACTTTGGATTGAAAAATGGAACACCTGAGTTTCAAGGGGCTACGCACAAGCCTTTTGAGCCATACCTAACAACCTTCACGAGAGTATTTATTGATGATTTTTGTGTCTTTTGTCGTAGGAGAGAGTACTTAGAACATCTTAGGTTATGTTTTGAGAGATGCCAAAAATTTGGAATGTCCCTGAATCCTTTCAAGTCTATTCCATTGGCACAACAACCTCTATGCCATACACTAGCTTGAAGAGTGTGAGTCCCCTTGTCACCTTGTATGATGTCCTGAATGCCTATAATGCAAAGTCCAACTTGATATCCCAATCCTTCCTACTATTCTCAACTATCTTCTTCAAGATATAGAGTGGAATCTTGTTGGAGCTCTCTACCTACCCATTAGCCTACGAATGGTATGGAGTAGACTTATTATGTAAAATCATGTGCATGGCTGTCAATTCCTAAATGACTTGATTCAAAAAGTGCTTGCCCTTCTTACTAACCAACTCTATGGGGCATCCAAACTGAGTCGTGATGTTGGAATATAAGAACTTGGCCACAGCTGCCTTATTATTTTTCAAGGCCAGAGCTTCTACCCATTTCATACAGTAATCAATGCGGACCAAAATATATTGGCTACTTGTCCTTTTAATAGCTGGCTTAACAAGTCCAACAAAATCTATCTCCCATTTCTAAAATAGTTTAAGAGGTAATACGGGATGATCCTATATCCTATCCCTGTCAAGAGGCTGACCCTTCTTGAAGCATTGCAAGCATTTCTTGGCATATTGGTGGGCATCCCTCAAGACAATACGCCACCAAACCAGCTTGTAAAATTTTCATGCCTATAATCTCCCCAAAAAAATGACCACTTGATAGTCCGGCATGGGCTTCATGAAGGACTATTGGCTTTTCATATTCAAGCACACACCTCCTTAGTACGTTATCAACTCCTCTTCTGTACTATGCATTCATAATAACCTGAAATTATCTATTCTTAAGTGCCAACCTCCTTCTGTGATCAATTGTAAGGTGTGCTTGCATAACTCCCTCCATCAAGAAGTAAATTAGCTAGTCATAGTATGAATCTGGATCTATAATCTGAACTTCAAAGAGCCCAGCATTAGGTAGTTGATCAAGAACTCCTACTTCTACATCATCATTTTCCAATCTATTGAGATAATCAACCACTACATATTCTTTTCCTAGAGTATGAATGACTTTGTAGTCAAATTCTTATAACAGCAACATCCATCTAGCCAATCTACCTTTTAATTGAGGTTTATTGATCATGAACAACAAATCCTAGTGATCTACATGAAATATCATGTGATTACCCCACAAGTAATGCCTGAATTTCTACAAAGAATAGACCATCCCAAGTGCTTCTCTCTCTGTAATTGAATAAATTCTTCTATGTTGTACTTAACCTTTTGCTTGTATAGTATATGGGCCTAAACCAACAAGGTACCTTATCCTACATAAGCATGGCTCCCACAATCAGATCACAAGCATCCACAAATACATGGAAGGGTAGATCACATGTAGGAGGCTATAATATTGGAGCCACCACTAGCATTTTCTTAAGAATATTGAAAGCTTTTTCATGATCTTCCCTCCAAACATATTGCATATTTTTCTTGGTTAAAGTTGTAAGGGGATAACAAATATGTGACAAGTACCTTACCTATTGTGCCACTTCACCTAGTTGACAAGTCTCATAACTAATTTTTGCACATTAATCAGAGTTTTGGCCTTTTGAATAGCCGTTATCTTTCTTGGATCTATAGCCATTCCTTCTTCAAATAGAATATGGCCCAAGAGCACTCCCCTCTTTGCTACAAAAATGGATCGTTGTAGAGCACAAGCTGGATCTTGAAAAGTCAATGCAATATAGGCTAGAGCAACTCCTAAAGTTGAAATAGGACAAGGTGTTAGCTACCTATTTTCAGGAATTACACAATCCACAATGCAAGCACAGGTGAACAAGCATGTAAAGAAGAAGATTTTTGAAGAGAGGGATTGGGTTGTGGTGTACAATTCTCAACTTGGAAAATTTCCCAAAAAACTAAAGGTCAAGTATACTAATCCATTCCTTATAATTAAGGATCTTATGTAGGTCACATTCTTGTTGTAGGACTTGAAAGGCGATATACTAAAACTTGTAGTGAATGGGTTTAGATTAAAGAGAATGATTCAACCTTATTATAACCCATTCCATCTCATTATTCATTCTTGGGATAATTTTAACACTATGTGAAGAGTCACAAGCTTATGAGAGTGATGTGACATTTGGCACAAATGGAGAAACGTTCCACTTAGACTTCATAAAGCCAATGGAGCATGAAAGCCCTCATTTTTCTTCTTTGCTCATCTCTACCAATCCATGTTATTATTAGCACCATGATACATACCCAAAGATCATCTGCACCCAAAGAGAGAGAGAGAGAGAGAGAGAGATTCGTAGTCGATGTAGCACCCTGATTTTGTGTTCTGTTGACATGTTCCACTATTGCGAGGCTAATGATAAAACCTTCAACATCACAACTCACATACTCTTTCAAGACCGCTCAATTGGATTGTTCTGTTGATCGTTATCACGTAGGCCTTGATGACTAGGCCCTCATTGTAGCCTGCCAATGTGGCCTGGAGGATGTGGCTATCTCAACTACGAGATCCTTGCCATTGATCTAGGCATTGGCCAAGACCCTCTCTGCACCATTGGCTTTCTTAATGACCATACCCTTGGATACCTTGGTGATGATCTTATAATAGCTGGCAACAAAGAGCTCGCTAGGCACAAGCTTGCCGTGACGTTGGTCATGTCCAGCAGGCCTACGGTGCCAACACTATGGTCTATCTCTTACAAAAAAGAGAGAGATGGGGGGGGAGTCGGCAACCATGGTGGCTCGTGAACCCTTCCTTGTATGCTTTGCCGTGCACATCATTTAATAATGCTACTGAGAGGTGGGATGAAGGAGGGAGAGAAAATGCTTATTGCTTGTTTTCTTCTTCTATGCTTGAAATGAAACAAACCAATAAATAGAGAGAAAGAGAGGGGAGAGAGAGAGAGAGTGTGTGTGTGTGTGTGGGGAGGGGGGGTGATGCACCTACACTCATTACTCACTCAACACGACACAAAAAGGTAACACGATATATGAGAGCAAGGTATACTCTTGTATTATTCAATCAAAGAAATAGTACAACATAGGCATATCCTAGGACTACACCCTCGTGATGCCGCACATAAGAGGGTTCACCACTGGGTATAGGGAATCACACGTAGAGTGGAAACCAAGCAGGGCTTAGAGTCACTACTACTCCCTATATAGGTGTTTCTGGTGATAACGCCATGGTATAGCTACAAAGCCCTTACACTCACCCCCGCTTGTTATATTGGTGTCCTCAGCAATCTAAGGGTAGCGTTTATTTTGACTCATCCAAGGTCTTAACATAGCTTTTGCTAACAAGCTGGCTAGTGTCTGTCAGTCTGGGACTTAGTGAGACATTCGCAGGGTCTTAACACAGTCTATGCTCTCTGACTAGTCAGTGTCTGCCGCACTAGGACTTGGGGGTCTTAACACAACTTTTTCTAGCAAGCTAGTTAGTGTCTGCCCATGTAGACTTGGTAGGGGTTCTTTGGGTTTATTGTTTGGGTTACCATGCGAGTCCACCCTCGACTCAAGTACATTTGAGGAGTGGAGGCATTACTAGGCCTATGATTGAGGATCGTTTGTTTGTGAACGCTCAAGATGCATTGGAAGGATTTGTGGGATTCTCCTTGAGCCAGATGGCAAAGGAATCTTTGCCATGTTCACGCGCCTCCACTTCTGAAATCCAAGTGACTTCCTTAGAGGATGCCCGTGCTACTTGGTGAGATACTCAGGGTATCCTTTTTGTTCACGGCATCAGAGGAATGCTTCTACTTTGAAGGGGTCGTTGGAATGGAGCATTGGTATGTGCCGCCCCCATTGGTTGTCGAGATAGAATCTACGCAGAAGAGGAGCATGAAAAGCATTATGAACACATATACTTTCTGGCAGGTCGAGTTTGTTGGTGACTTTGTTCAGCACTTAAGTGATGCAGTAGGGTCCATAGTAGCGGTGATTGAACTTGGGGCTCATATTCTTTGGAAGTAGCATATTCTTAGAGCTGACCAGAACCATGTCGCCTTTAGTGAAAAATACGACCTTGCTCTTTTTGTTGGCTTGCTCTGTCATGGTGATTTTGCTTTGTGTGAGGCTCTACTTGGCCACTACATTCTGGTCTCTCCATTTCTTCAAGAATTCCTCTATATCTTGATCTTTAGCTTGGCCGCTCCCCAGATGCTAAGGCAAGGGGTGTGATGACTTCTTTTCCTGTGGCCAATCCAAAGGGTGTGTAACCTGTGGCGGAGTGGATTGAGCTATTTAGTGGAATTCTAGCATATTGAGGTACAAGGCCCAAACCTTTTGGTCCACCCGAGCATAACTCTTGAGATAATCTTCAATGCCTTGCTTGACTCTTTCTATTTGCCCATCTGTTTTAGGGTGGAAGGATGATGAGATTTACAATTGTGTTTCCAAGGTCTTGAAGAGTTCCTTCCACATGTCACTCATGAATCTTCCATCTCTATCTGACAGTATGGCTAAGGGTAGGCCATGTAGCTTGAACACATGTGTAAAGAAGAGGCGGTCTACCTCTTTGGCCTTCAATGGTGGTTTGGTAGGGATGAAATGGACTTGCTTGGAGAAATAGTCCACCACTACAAAAATGATGGTGTATCCATGGGATTTGGGGAGCTCCACAATGAAATCCATAATAATTACATCCCATGGGCAGCTAGGTATTGGCATAGGTTGAAGCAAGCCTGCTAGCTTAGAGTGTGGTGCCTTTACAAGTTGGCAAGTAGGACATGTCTTGATATAGTCAATCACTTCTTATTTCATGTTGGGCCAAAAGAACTGCTTCCTAAGGGCCTCTAGTGTTTTGCTCTATCCTTTGTTTCCTCCTAGTTTTCCATCATGTATTGTTGACATATCGAGCTCCACTCGTGATACGCCAGGGTGACCGTTGTATATTTATGTCACCGACTTGTCAGTTGCAGACGCGGTTGGTACACCGCCCATGAATAATAGCTACATGATAGCTATCCTTATCTACTCTAGTTCGTGGCTCAGTTAGTATGCCACCTTAGTTAGTTGAGTTTGGTCTGAGACCCATATAGAGGGTTCTTCTATTTCTTTGTACTTGAGTTCTTTTTGGCTTACACAACTAAGAAGAGGAAAACTGTTTTCAGCCTCCACCCTTGTGTGTCTTCCCCCATTGTGCAAGCAAGAAAGCTTCAAGCGAGACTCCTTCCTTCTCTCCCACAATCTTGACATGGTATCAGAGCCTTGTTCGTGGTAAGGAGCTCAAGAAAGCAAGCCAAGCTCGCGGTGGTCTGGTAAGAGGAGCAGTGTTGCTTTCATTTCCTGTTTTGGGAGCAGATCTCTGCAGGTAGCACAGCCGGAAATTGCAGGAGTGCATTGTCTCAGGTTGAGACGCCCTTCCCGGTGAAGCAAGAGGGCAGTATATGCTGCGGGAGAGGGCTTTAGCCCTTGGCGACCTTGTTTTTTTGATTTGAGGCCATTTCGGGGCCTGTTTTGCAGACGGAAGTTTTCTGCATGCACTCAAGAAAAGGCTCAGTTTTATGCTGTGCGACCACTGTTCTACAGGTCGGTGAAAAGTTACTGTAGAAATTGCATCGTATGCTTGTGCGCAGAGACATTGGGAGTTTCAGAATCATCCTTGGTTCCTGTTTATGCAAAATCGTCACTAGGAAGTGACTGTGTGGTCAAATACCACTTTCGCCAGTTTTGCAGATTTGCCCTTGTGAGGGTGAAGCTGTGTTTTTTGCAGTGACAGAATTTCTTGCAGTATTCTGTAATGGCGTCTGATTCTCTTTCACAGATTGTCACTGAAAAGCTTGACAAGAACAACTTCCAGGCATGGAAGTTTAGAATGACGAATTTCCTTATGGGAAAAGGATATTGGGAATTTGTTGCAGGAAATGAAGAAGAACCAGTTCTTCCTGATGTTCCCAATCAACAACAAATGCAGGCATTTAAAACATGGCATGAGAGAGCCAAGAAAGTTATGTATTGGCTGTCTATCAGTATTTCAGACTCTATGATTGTGCATATTCAGGATGCAAGTACGCCAAAGGAGGCATGGGATACTTTGTCAAAAATGTATAGCACAAATACGCAAGCTAGGAAAATGCAGCTCAAGCAAGAGTTGCATAATGTGCAAAGAGAAAATATGAGCATCAATGACTACCACATGAAGGTGAAGAAGATTGCAGATGCACTTGCTTCCATTGGGTCGCCAGTGGAAGATGATGATTTAGTTTCTGTGACCTTGAATGGTCTAGGAAAGGATTATGCACAGTTTCGGACATCCATTTCAGTTCGTGAAAGATTTCCTGATTTTGAGGAGTTGATTGCTCTTCTAATTTCTGAGGAACAGAGAAATGGTGGTGCATCTTCTTCAGGAGGAACTTCAAAAGAAGCTGTCTTCTACTCAAATGCTGGAAGAGGTAGAGGCAGAGGTAGAGGAGGCCGATTTGGAGGCCGTAGCAGAAATCAGAATATGCAGCAAACTCAAGAAAACCAGTCCTATGGAGGAGGACGTGGTAACTCTAGAGGCAGGGGGAGCCAAAGAGGTCGTGGTGGATGGCAAAGAGGCCAAAATGCAAACAGTAATGTTGAATGCTACTACTGTGGTAAAATGGGTCATATGGCTAAAGACTGCTATAAAAAGCAGAATGACATCATGAATGGAAAACTGCAACAAGGGAATTATGCATCTTCTAGTAGACAGGGTGATGACAGAAATGAGCATTTGTTCATGGTGCAGCACATGAACAATTCTATGACAAGTGCAGAAGAAAGCAATGATGTATGGTATGTTGACTCAGGTGCATCAAACCACATGACAGGTCATGCAGAATGGATGGAGGATGCAAGGAAAATGGGAAAACCAGGATTTGTGGAGACTGGTGATGATACTGCACATCCTATTGTGCAGATTGGAAAAATTCCCTTGTCTATGCAGGGTGGGAAAAAGAAATACCTGTCCGATGTATTTCATGTCCCGAATATCACCAAGAATCTGGTTTCAGTTGGTCAAATGGTTGAACAGGGCTTGCAGGTCAGATTTAATCCTCATGGATGCTTTGTTGAGGATATGAAAAATAAAGGTCGCTTGATAGCAAAAGGAAAGAAGAAGGGCAGAATGTTTACATTGGATGCAGACATGTCTGAATTGAGTGCAGCAATGTTTGCACATGGGACCGGTGTAGTTGCAGATATTGATATCTGGCATAAACGCATTGGTCATGTTAATGTACAGCGACTTAAATCAATGCAGGCCCAAAATATTGTTGCAGGATTGCCCAAATTCAAGGTTGCAGAAATGCATAAGGTATGTGAAGCCTGTCAGTTTGGAAAACAGGCAAGGAAACCATTTCCTAGACATGTTCAAGAGAGTGAGAAGCCATTGGAATTAATTCACTCTGATGTGTGGACAACTAAAGCTGCATCTCTTGGAGGCTGTCATTATTTTGTCAGTTTTATTGATGACTATAGCAGAAAAGTTTGGGTGTATTTTATGAAAAAGAAAAGTGAAGTTTTTGGGCATTTCAAAACTCTTAAAGCTATCGTTGAAAAAGAAACAGGCTTGCAGATAAAATGCCTAAGGTCAGATGGAGGGGGAGAGTACCTCTCAAATGAGTTTGCAAAGTTCTTGCAGGAGCATGGCATAAAGCAGCAATATTCATGCAGTTATACCCCACAACAAAATGGAATTGCAGAAAGGAAAAACAGGCATATTGGAGAGGTATCTCGTGCCATGCTCAATGAAAAAGACTTGCCAGATTTTTATTGGGCTGAAGCAGTTGCTACAGCAGTCTACATAATGAACAGGACTCCCACTGCAGCAATACATGGAATGACTCCAGAGGAGAGGTATACTGGTAGGAAACCAGATATTTCTCATTTGAAAATTTTTGGTTGCATTGCCTATGTACATGTGCCAGATGAGCTGAGATCCAAGTTGGATCCAAAAGCTGAGAAGTGCATCTTTATTGGTTACTCTCTGCAGCAAAAAGGGTATAGATGCTATAACCCTTCTACTCGTAAGTTTACAGTGAGCAGAGATGTTGTTTTTGATGAGATGAGTAGCTGGTATAAACCAGTAAATGTGATTGATGATGAAGATGCACAAAATGGTAATGCTACACAGAATTCACAGCAGCAGTCACAAAATATTAGTGGACCTGGAGCGTCCTCTAGTAGTGGTTCACATTCTTCGCCATGGACAGGCAGATTGAGATCAGGAGAATCTTCTCAAAGCAATGCAGATAGTGGTATGCAGGTATCACGAAAAGGAAAAGAGAAGGTTGATCAGCCCATGTTTGATGTGAATGCAGGTCACTCTTATGTGGATGGTGAATCCAGTGGCTCAGAACAGAGCATTGATGATGAGTTGGGTATTCCTTCTATTGTTACACCTGGAGTAAGGAAGACCAGGGATGTTTTGAGAGCACCTGGGAGTGAACCTACTTTGCGCAGGTCTACAAGAGCTAGGTATCCTGTGGATAGGCTGAAATATGATGGATTTACAGCCATTCACTATGCATATATGGTCAAAGTGATACAGGAACCAGAACCCACATCTTTTGAGCAAGCCATGGGAAAAGAAAAATGGGAGAAAGCCATGGATGAAGAAATGGATGCCTTGGAAGCAAATGCTACATGGGAGTTAGTACCTTTGCCTAAAGGTAAGAATGCAATTGGCTGTAAGTGGGTTTATAAGGTGAAGCACAATGCTGATGGTTCTGTGAACAGATACAAGGCAAGATTAGTAGTCAAGGGGTATGCACAAACATATGGCATTGACTATGAAGAAACATTTAGTCCGGTTGCAAGGATGGCAACCGTAAGAGCAGTCATTGCTATGGCTGCATCAAAGGGATGGTCTTTACATCAGATGGATGTAAAGAATGCCTTCTTGCATGGTGATTTGCAAGAAGAGGTCTATATGGAGCAGCCACCAGGTTATGTGCATGCTGTTCATCCTGAGTTTGTTTGCAGGTTGAAGAAAGCCTTGTATGGCTTGAAGCAAGCACCTAGAGCATGGTCTGACAAGATAGGACAGTATCTTGTCACTATTGGCTTTCAGATTTCCAAGGCAGATTTCTCACTTTATGTGAGAAAAACAGAGAAAGGTATTATGCTGCTTGTCATTTATGTTGATGATTTGATTATGACAGGTGACAGTGATGAAGATATCCTTCATGTGAAAATGCTATTGAAGCAGAAGTTTGAGATGAAGGATTTGGGAGAGCTGCGTTATTTCTTGGGCATTGAGGTGATTAGATCACCAAGTGGGATACAGCTCTTGCAGAGGCAGTATGGATTGGACATGCTGTCCAAATATGGGATGACAGGCTGTAAGCCTATTTCAGTTCCTTTGGAGCAGAATGTGAAGCTGAGCGCAGATGCAGGTGAGCTTCTGGAAGACCCTACTATGTACAGACGCATAGTAGGAAGCTTGATTTATATGACTATTACCAGGCCATATTTGAGTTATGCTATTGGATTGGTAAGTCAGTTTATGCAGGCTCCAAGGAAATCGCATTTGGATGCGGCTAGACGCATACTCAGGTATGTGAAGTCCACATTGCAGTATGGACTATTTTATGAGACTGGGGTTCAGATACAGCTGCATGGATACACTGATGCTGATTGGGCTGGTAGTATTTCTGATAGACGATCTACCAGTGGATATGTGTTCTCTTTTGGGAGTGCTGCAGTCACTTGGAGCAGCAAGAAACAGCCTACAGTTGCCTTGTCGAGCACAGAGGCTGAGTACAGGGGTGCAGCAATGGCTGCATGTGAGGTAGCTTGGTTGCATAAGCTACTTTATGATATGCATCAGTCTACAGATGGGCCAGTTGTCATTTATTGTGACAACATGAGTAGTATACACTTGGCAAATAACCCAGTCTATCATGCTAGAACAAAGCACATTGAGGTGCATTATCACTATGTGCGAGAGAGGGTTTTACTAGGTCTTATTGATCTAGTTTATGTCAGCACAGAGGATCAGGTAGCTGACATATTCACGAAGGCATTGGGCGCAGAGAAGCTGCGCAAGTTCAGAGACCTGCTTGGTGTGCAGGAATTGGGATTGAGCTCGAGGGGGAGTGTTGACATATCGAGCTCCACTCGTGATACGCCAGGGTGACCGTTGTATATTTATGTCACCGACTTGTCAGTTGCAGACGCGGTTGGTACACCGCCCATGAATAATAGCTACATGATAGCTATCCTTATCTACTCTAGTTCGTGGCTCAGTTAGTATGCCACCTTAGTTAGTTGAGTTTGGTCTGAGACCCATATAGAGGGTTCTTCTATTTCTTTGTACTTGAGTTCTTTTTGGCTTACACAACTAAGAAGAGGAAAACTGTTTTCAGCCTCCACCCTTGTGTGTCTTCCCCCATTGTGCAAGCAAGAAAGCTTCAAGCGAGACTCCTTCCTTCTCTCCCACAATCTTGACATGTATTTCATGTAAGATGAGTTTCTTCAACTCCACATTGTTGGGGATATACAATCTCTTTCCCACAAATAGGATTCCCTCCTCGAGGATATACATTCCATGCAGTGTCTTGTTAGCTTTCACATCTTGTATAATTTTGTGCATGTTTTGGTCCTATTCCAAGGCTTCCTTCACTAATTCCATGAAGTTGCTACTGACCACACTGATAGCTTTCAAGTCAGCTTTACGGCTCAAGGCATCTACTATCTTGTTGGTGGAGCCTAGCTTGTGTTTTATCTCCAAGTCAAATTCGACTAGGAAGTCTAGCTAGTGAGCTTGTTTGGCTAATAGTTTGGGTTGGGATTGGAAGTATTTGAGGGAGATGTTGTCAGTGAACACTACTGTGTGTTTATCTTGAACATAATGCTTCCATTTTTTGAGGCAATGGATGACTGCAAGCATTTCCTTCTCATGTGTGCTCCACTTGGTTTTGGCATCTGTGAACTTCTTGGATTCATAAGCTATGGGGTGGCCTTCTTGTAGCAATACACCCCCAATGCCATAGTCGAATGCATCTATGGAGATCTCAAAGGGTTTGGTGAAGTTGGGGACTTTCAAGAGAGGGGTTTGACTCATGCATTTCTTCATCTATTCAAAAGCATCATGTTTCTTGCTACCCCATGTAAAAGTGTTATATTCTTTGGTGAGGTGGGATAGGGGTGGAGTGATGAGGCTGTAATCCTTGATGAACCTTCTGCAAAATACTATGAAGCCGAGGAACTCCCGCACTTCCCTTCTCACTATCACATTATTGACTGTTATTTTTCAACAATGCTTTCACCATTTTTCACTTCAATTGAGTATGGGAGTGGATCAAATGTGAAGGTTTTTTTTTTTTTTGAGATGTTGAAGGGTCTATCCAATTGCACAAAGTGAAATAAAATAGATCAAACTTTAAAGGAGAAAGATTGGATATATCTTTTTTTATAGATGCAATAGAAGTCTTTTTGGTGGTTGACTTGGTTGTGCCCTTACCGTTGCTAATAGCTTTCACCTGCCACTTGGCTTTGCCCTTGGAAGATTTAGGAGGAAGAGAGGAATCAAACTCCACATGTGTTATTGCCCTATCAAAAACTATTTCAATACACCTCTCCCTTATCCACCACATCTATGACTAAGGGTAATCTTTGCACTAAAACCAAGGGAATAGAGATATTTTTAGTGGTTGACTTAGCCATGCCCTTACCCTTTCTTATAGCTTTCCACCTACCTCTTGGCTTTGCCCTTAGAAGATTTAGGAGGAAGAGGGGAATCAAGGTCCACATGTGTTATTGCCCTATCAAAAGTTATCTCAATATGCCTCTCCCTTATCCACCACCTGTATGACTGAGGGTAATCTTTGCCTTATATATTAAGGGTGACAATGTCATGTATGGGGACTCCTCTTTCAATTGATTAAGGAGCTAGCAACCTATTATGCAGAGGGGGACTACTCAATTTCAAAGTAGTGAGAGATATTCCAAGACCAAGGTGGCAGTGTCATAAATAGAGGACTTGCATTTGAGGGACCATTATACTTTATGCAAGCTAAGTCTTAGATGTTTATGTTGGTCTTTGTTCTTTGTATCAAAAGGCTATATCTATCCAATAAACTTTGGTTCTAAATCTTGCAACATTTGATCCCTCTATCCAACAAAAAATCATGAAGCTCTCTCGAGAACCTTTGGGTTTTGTGCTTCATCTATACATTAATATAACTTGTTCTATTTTGATGGTCTTTTTGTCAAGAGAAGGAGTTTATGGTACTACATGACTAAGCCCCATAGTATGGATGCTAAATTGATCATGGGTTCTCTTGGCTTCATGTGGACATCTCCTTGTACCCATGCTATGTTGGTAATGCCTTTATGTATTCTAGTCTTTTGGGTTTTGCACATGAAATATGGTTGTATTGCTATGGCCTTGTGCTAAGATTAACCAAAAAGAGAGGAGAACTAGTTAAATACCATGTCTTAGCTTTCATGCAAGATGGATGTTTCATGATTTCTAGTTGTTCCACTTTGCTACTTGACATTTGATAGATGCGATGACACTCTTCATACTTTATGGGTTTGTTATCTACATGAGGTGGTCTTCTTGATGAGTTGTGATAAGTCATTTTCCATGGTCAACACACCTTACTATGTTGTTTGCATGGGTGGTTGGGTGGTGGTGTTGGGAGAGAGGTGATCAATTATCCCATCTTTTACATTAGTCAAAGTTGCTAATAGAATTGCTAGGGCCAAGATTTGGGTTATTTCAAGTCTTGCATCAAGCCACTAAACCGTACCAACACTTCTTGTTTCATCGTATCGGGTTGTGTTCGAAGGTTTTCCCATCCATCGTTCGCACAACATTCATTTTTGGTGCTCCCACAGAGGAGCATTGCAAGTTGCTTGGTTCTTGAGTCTCAACAATTCTTAATCATGGCTTGCTTTCATGTGAATGTGGATGAAGATATTCATGCATGGATTTCTTATGTTGAACAAAGTGTGCAACAATTTCATATTGTGGATGATGAGGCTCGAGCATGTTTTGCTTTGCAAGGATTGAAGGCTATGCACTTGAGGTCATGAGTTCTGTGCCTGATGATATTGTCGGCAGTTGGATCAACATGGTAGCATTTCTAAAGAGTTTCTTATTTCTTCATTTGCTACTTATAAAGAAGCATAGGCTAATATGTGTTGAGTTAGTATCTCCAAAAAGGCTGCTTTCTTTTTTGCAATCATCACTAAAGCAGAAGCAGTACCACATGGTTTGAGGAAGAGGCCCTATAGATCTGGCAATGCTAGAGGACTAAGTGACAAGTTTGCACTCTACATTAGAGGGAGGACAAAGTGGAGGATTGACATTATATCAAGAGGAGGAGTGAAGATGATCAAGAAGTGCATGAGTATTGAGGAGCATAGCCTAAGAAGTAATGTCTACATGAATATGTGGATGTTGAGGAGAATTGCAATCAAGGGGTCCTATTATCATGAAAGGTGACTACTTTGATTGCATGTCATCTACAACTTGGATAGGTTGTTGAAGCATTCAAAGAAGAATAAGAATAAGCCAACTACAAATTGACCTACAAATATTGTCAATGCTTTAGATTGGAATGGTGGCCAGCAAGAATAAGTCTATGCAAGACTTGTTTATTAAGGGTGATGATATCATGTATGGGGGCTCCTCTTTCCATTGATTTAAGGAGCTAGCAGTCTATTATGTAGAGGGAGACTACTCAATTTCAAAATAGTGAGAGATATTGCAAGACCAAGGTGGCAAAGTCATAAATAGAGGACTTGCATTTGAGGGACCATGATATTTTATGCGAGCTAAGTCTTAAATGTTTATGTTGGTCTTTGTTCTTTGTATTGAAAGGCTATATCTCTCTAATAAACTTTGGTTCAACTTTGAACTATCCTTGCCTAAATCTTGTAGCATTTGATCCCTCTATCCAACTAAAAATCATGAAGCTCTCTCAAGAACCTTTGAGTTTTGTGCTTCATCTATACATTCATATATGGGTTCTCTTGGCTTCGTATGGGCATCTCCTTGTACCCATGCTATGTTGGTGTTGCCTTGATGTATTCTAGTCTTTTGGATTTTGCACATGAAATGTGGTTGTATTGCTTTGGCCTTGTTGTTAACCCCAAGTCAAGATGGCGGAAAAATGGAGGAAAAAGCAAAAGGAAGATGGGAAAAGAGCAAAGACACGCAGGCAGGCTCTAAAGATGAACCGGGGCAAAAAGCGCAACTTAAAAGAAAAGGCGCCTCAAAAAACTTAGAAAATTCTTGTAAAAGAGTGCCAGGCTCCCTTCTGTGCCAATTGTAAAATATTAGATGGGTGTAGGCTAGAGGCACAAGACTAAAAGAGGAAAATGGAAAAAGGACCTTGCCACAATGGCCGGTCATGTAAAAAAGGGATGGGTGCCCAATTCTTCTCCTCTCCTTCTCACCTTCTTGCTTGTGTGTGCTCTTGAGAGAGGGAGTGTGAGAGTGTGAGGGAGTGAGTGTGTGTGAGAGTGAGGGTGAAGCTCTTCACCATCTCCTCTTCTCTTCTTCTCTTCCCTTCTCTCTTCTTGCGTGCGCGGCTATGGAGGATGGAGCTTGTAGGTGGAGGAGGCTTGAGGATGCTTGAGCTAGCATCTAGGATCGTGGAGATTGAGCACTTGCCGCCTCATATCGAGCATCGAAGTAAGGGATTCATCCCCGAACCGGAGCTTGAGATAGGTAGGAAGTTTGGGTGTTTTTGATCTTCAAAACAAGTAAGTATTTTGGGTTATTTTGTTTGTTTGATTATAAGGAAACATGGAGAAATCAGCTTAGTATTTTGCTTTTGATTCTTGTTGCATTTAGAGTAGGATAGGATTAGGAAATTGCACCGGAGAAGGGTAGGGTTTACTGTTGCAAAACATGGTAAAACATGGCAAAAAATTGTGTAAAAATGGCAAAAAGCTCGCTTGCGATACTTAAGATCGGCAAGTGAGTGATTGGGGGCATCAACACCATACCTGGGAAGGGGTATAAGAGCCAAGAGGCCAAGGAAGCACTCATTTGCAACCATTTCTGTGTGTGTGTGTGTGTGTGTGTGTGTGAGAGAGAGAGAGAGAGAGAGCTACCGGCCAATTCGATTCGATCGCACCAACAACGAGCCTGTCACTCCATCTAGGTATATGAATCCCTTCTCTTACTCCCTTAGGTAGGATCTGGAGGGTTATGCCTGATATGATTGAGTGCAGCACAAGAAACGATCGAAATCGAGTTTGTGCTATTTACGTGCGCCGCGCTCGGCCCGTCCGAACGGCCACTTCTGGGACGAGTCCCAGAATCGGCCCTCGGCCCCTTGCCATTCGGCCCATCCGACCAAAACCCTAATCGGCCCGTCCAAGTCTATCATTCGGACCGTGGACAAATTCGGCCCTCTACCACATGTCAAATTCAGCCCTCGGCCCATGCGCCTCGGCCCGCCAGAGTAACCTTGTCCAAATCAACCAATCGGCCCGTTTGAGCCAATCTGTCCGAGTGACTCCCTCTGAGTGACTCCGTCCGAGTCCACCCTATCCAAGTCCCAAATTCGGCCCTCGGCCCGTCCGAGTAGCCCACTCAGACCCTCAATTCGGACTAGTTGGGTTGAGTGTAGATTTTTATCAGATTTTCAGAAATTTGACCTGATACAGCTAGAACACAGCAGCTCAAACTATCGAAAGCCTGTAGGGCACTTAGAACTTGATTCTGGCACGCGGAATAGGCAAAATCATAGGGCGTCGTTCCTTAGTAGCTTGAAGTGGGCAGTTGCGAGACCCGGAGGCTTAGACGTGAACTGCTGAGTTGTAAGGCCGAATTGGACCAAAAACGAACAAGGCAGCACCTTAAAGAAACCCTAAACCCTAACAAGATGGCCAGGAAAGTGACCAACAAGCCTATTCGGCCCAAAACAACGTGAGAGTGCGTAAGACATCTAGGAATTGGTTGCTATACTCACCCTGAATTTTCGCACTTGAAGTACACTTAAGGAAACTGAAAGCCTGATTGAGCACAAGTGCACAAGGAAAGACACATTGAGTGGTCATAAATTGAGGACCGTATTAAATAACTGAAGGAACTCACCCAGATAAACCACTCAAGGAACCCACCAGTAGAAGAGAACCCAATACATAGACAAACCATCAACGCGTAGAAGTAGGACCAAGCAAGGGACGCCAACGAAGTGGATCTAATGAGTCTACTGAACCTGATCGATAGCTTGGTGGAGCACGACAACTCGACAATGGTAGAAGAAAGTTCAGACCGCAGATCTAACGAGGAATTTGACCTAGAAGCCTTTCTAGATGCTATTCAATAGCAACTGGTCAGCAGTTACGATGCTCATGCTCGGTACGAGCACTGCGGTAGGACAGCAGACGCTATCATCGCAAATCTAGAAGAGGAGAGAAAGCTGGCCCGCAAAGCATTGCAAAGCATGGCTGAGTATAATAGGGATCAACAGGCTAGGAACCAAAGGCAAGGCATGGAGTTGCGAGAGGTGCAGCGGGTACTGAACTTGGCTGGTCAGGAATCGAACGGACCATGAGAGAGCACTAGAAGGAGACCTAACGCTGAGTGAGCTTCTCATGAAGCGGGTGCTCGATAACACGCCTGTAGAGCAAAGTGCCACGGCTCTAGCGACATCGCTGCTCGCAGGATTAGGAGCAAGCCAGGGCTCAAAGAGCCAAGCTAAAATCCCTATTGTTTCCAAGCAACTCGATAAGTACCAACCCCATGATGATCCATACAGCTTTGTTGAGCAGTTCGAGCAAGTCTGCGAAGCCAACGGCCTCAACAACCTAACTCAATGCTCTCAAGCATTCGGGCTTTGCTTGGGCAACAAGGATAGGACATGGTATACGAGCTTAGATAATGCAGAGCGAGTCAACTTCAATGGCCTCAAGGATCTCTTCATTAAGAGATTTGCCAAGCCCGGGTACTCTAATAATCTACTAGTGCGCTTGATGAACGTCAAGCAGAAAGAGAAGGAGGACATTCATAATTACGTGACCCATGTGCGGAGTCTCTTCAAGAGAATCCCTACTGGAGAGCAACCGACTGAAAGAGCAGTATCAATTGTATTCATCAACAGGATTCAGAACAAGGAACTATACAAGGCTTTGGCAGGCAACTCAAGCTTGCAGCGAGACGTGCTAGCGAGGGTCTTTGAGGAAGCCATCCGAGTTGACAATCAACTGAAGGAGCAGAGCTCCAGAATCACTAACCAAGAAGAGACCAACTCGCGAAGCTCAGAAAGAGCGTCACCTTCGAGTGAACGATCAGCCCCATCATCCCAGGATAAGGGAAAAACCACCGAAACGAACCAAGTCTTGGCTGACGTTAGAATGGAACTAACCAAGTTGCAAGATATGTTGAGACGACCAACGCGCCCACACATCCAATGCGTGTACTGTGGCGGAAACCACTTGCAGTCGAGTGTCAAGACCCTAGGTCAAGACCTTGCGCTAACTACAGTAGGTTCGGTCATGACGTCGCGCATTGTAGACTGCCAAGGAGACTTCCATACTCACAACCATACGGCCAGCCTTACCTAGTGAACAAGCCGACGCCATTTTCTGGAAGGGGAGCCCCATTGGCCGTCCCTGCGCCTAACGACGTTAAGCTGCCTGTTCCTAGGATGGAAATAAATCCCACAGGCATTCCTAGGCTGCCTGGTCCTTACGTGACCCACCCACCGAGTGACGCTCCTATCCACTATGTGGAAGAACCAAACAAGGAGGAAGCTTACATATGCCCTTACGTTTTGCATGACGACAAGGGCAATGCTGTCCTCATGGATTATCGCCTCGTACCGGTGATGGCATTAGGAGGAGGACGAGGTAAAGGCCTAGGAGGGCAGACGCAAGATCCAATCACCTATTGGACTTGTGACCACCCATGTCATGTCTCATCACACTGCCCTGAAAGGGAGCAGCAAAACAGAGACAAGACTGACCAAAGGTGTGCTGAGTGCAGAATCACCCATCTCTTCGTCAATTGCCCAAGGCGAAAGCCGTTGTCTAGCTCAGCCAACGAGCCATCTGTCCCAGTGGGATTGTTTGGTGTCGAGAACCACAATGGGGAGGCCACGCCTATCCCATTGCGGGTCATGACCCGTGCCCAAACAGGGCAGGCCGGCATCTCTCTGCCAGGACCTAGCAATCTCAATGCAGCCTCGATAGGGAAGAAGAGCGGTAGAAGGCGGAGAAGGAAGTCGAAAGCTAAAATCGCACTAAAAACGGAGAGTGCTACAACTCTGCTTGCTGTAAAGAAGGTCTCTGACGCAGAAGCAGAGACGTCAGCCCCTAAGACGGCCGAAAAGGGAAGCGCTAAGGTAGGGGAATACCCGCACCCGAAGCGATAGTTAGAGGCCATAGAAAAGGTGAAAGAATGGGTGAAGGAAGCCCAAGAACATCTAAAAGACACTGAGCCCATCGTAGAGGATGGGATCGATGATCTCTCCAGCATAAGTACGCCAACCTCGCCCCCACAACCAAAGTCAAGAGAAGCAACTGCACCACAAGCAGTGACACTAAGGCCAAGCCTCAGCGCTGCTACAGGGCTGCGGTTCAGTCATGGCCACTGGCCAAGACAATCCAGATTAGGAGAGAGACGAACACCCAACAATCTCCTAACCACGTTGGTGACTACCCCTGTAACACTTAGCTTGGGAGATCTGCTTAGGCAGCACCCCACCCTATGGTAAGATCTTAAGCAGTGGGTTGAAGGGTCACAAGAGCAGGTCACAGCAGACCCTTGTGACCATGAGGCAGAAACGCAAATACCGAGTTTGACTCTGCACTCTATGCCTAAATCCTTGCACGTCAATGCCTTCTGGGAAGGCTTCGAGATGCATGTAGTCTTACCGGTCTTAGCCCTAAGCGATACCACGAGGAAGGGAATCGTAGACACGGGAACTGGGGTTAGTGTGCTTAGCCACGCAGTGCTTCAAACTTGGGGAAACCCACCTGTTGAGATTGCTAGGTTTAATGTAACACTAGCAAATGGTATGAGAGTCAAGCCATTCGGGGTGCTTAAGAATTGGCCAGTGAAGATCGCAAGTGTCCAGTTCTCCGTTGACTTTATAGTCATGAAGGGAGTGGACTACAACATCCTATTAGGCCGCCCCTTGATGCGCAACGCTAGAGTCATCGAAAATTGGGGTAACGGCTTAATCTTCCTTGGCAATAGGATGGATGCCGTGAGAGTAGAGATGGACACCTGGAAGACCTCACCAGTCGACTTAGATGCCATCTCTACTATGCTCAAGGGTAATGCTCAAGTCAAGAAGTCCTATGGGCCCTTGAACAAGTATGTCCCATGCCTAGAGGACGAGCGGGATTGGATGCATGTCCTTGCTACAATGGACTTGCCGTTCTTTGATCACGAGGCATGTGAGCAAGCCATCAAAACAATCGGCAAGGCTAACGACACACCCTCCGTACCAGACTGCATGATGGCAAGAAGCCTTCGTGGAAAACTGAAGCCAGTCAACTCCCACGTCCCAGCCAACAAAAGGGAACTCCAGGAGGTACTAGAATATCTATCGGACAAGCTAGCTGGCAATCCAACTGCAAATCTCAAACCACTTCGGGATCTCTTAGATGAATCCAAGTGGCAATGGACCAGAGTGCATGACTTAAACCTCATGTATAACTGGGCCCTGGTGCCTGAACAACAACCAGAGATAGACCAAGTCCTAGGAGACGACGACAAGCAGTCTGATGAAGGAAATTCTAATGATGAATACGAAGACTGCCAATCCTTCAATGATGAAAGTGAGGGTGAGGTAGATACCGTGGAATATGACACTAAAGGACAAGATATAGAGCAAATACGAGCAGACTCCAACCCGCAAAAAAAGAGTATCTTCAGGATGGAGCGAGGAGTCATGTGCGTGGAATGTGACCGCGCCTGGTTGGAACACATAGGAGCCATAGACCTTGAGCAAGCAGGACTAGCCCAGCCAGGAATGACATGAGTATTTAGAATTGAATCACCATCTGAACTGCACCCACCGAGGGAGACCACCTCTTCTAGCAAAGGCGGGGGATTCAACTCTGAATCGGAGGTTAGTTTGGGTAGTGATCTAGAGATCCCTAGGCCGCCCACAACCAGACGCACCAAGGGGGACCTACCTGTCCACCTGAGGCGCAGACGATTAAGACAAGAAAAGGCAAAACAACCCAGGGATACTCAAACGGAAGAACAGCAAAAACCGCAGGACCTCCCTAAATAATTTACGAAATTCAAAAAGGGGGATAGGGTGGTAGTTCTATTAGGTGCCAAACGTCAAGCACAGACAGATGAACCAATTGAGGGACCAGCCAAGGTCAAGGAGGTGGACTTAGCCCAAGATGGGGAACCACCGCGACCAGTCTTCATTGCTGATGACTTGACTAATGAAGAAGAAATGATTCTTGCCGCTCTCTTGTGAGAGTGCATAGACGTGTTCGCCTGGTCCTTAGGAGAGCTTAAGGGGGTAGATCCGAGTGTTGTGACTCACAACATACCCATGACGCCAGACACAATACCGGTCAAGTAGCAACCATACCCTATGAATCCAAAACATGCTCATGCTGTCAAGGAAGAGATTGATAAGCTGATGAGAGCAGGATTCATTTATGAAATTGAGCACACAGACTGGGTATCGCCCATAGTCATCGTGATGAAGAAGAATGGAAAAATCCGAGTGTGCATCAATTACAAGAAGGTAAATGCTACCACTAAGAGGGACAACTATCCTTTGCCGTACACCGAGCACATGATTGAGAGAGTGGCAGGCAAGGAAACCTACAGTTTTCTCACTGGCTTCTCAGGGTACAACCAAGTGCAAGTGCATCCTGCAAACAGACTGCCTTCGTTACTGAGTGGGGTGTCTTTGCTTACATAGTCATGCCCCTCGGGTTGACTAATGCCCCTACCACCTTCCAACGCCTCATGTGCACCATCTTTAAGGACATGCTTCGCAAGGAATTAGAAGTCTTTGTCAACGACCTCTGTGTCCACTCAACCTGGATCAAACACTTAGACAAACTCCGAGCAGTCTACAAGCGGTGTCGTTTATACCGTCTCTCCTTGAACCCCTTAAAATGCATGTGGTGTCGAAGAACAACATTGCCACTGACTTCTTGAAGGTCAGGGTCATTGTTGACCTTCCACCCCAACCAACTACAAGGGAGTTCAATGCTTCCTAGGCCATACTGGGTACTATCGGAGGTTTGTACTCAATTATGCATTGATCACCAGACCATTGTACAAGCTCTTATTGTCTTCGAATGGACTGAAGCATGCCAACGGGCATATGAAGAGTTGAAGAAGGCTCTAACCACAACACCAATCCTATGAGCCCCAGATTGGACCATCACCTTTCACGTGCATATCGATGCTTCTAAGTTTGCCATGGGGGCAGTGTTGTGCCAGCCTACCGAACACAATTTAGACTATCCAGTGAGCTTTGCTAGCAAACAACTCACTAAAACAGAAATGAATTACTCGACAATGGAAAGAGAGGGATTAGCCATAGTATTCGCAGTGAAGAAATTTCGGCATTACCTTTTGGCCACGCCCTTCACCTTCTTTGTGGACCATCAAGCCTTTCTCTATCTAGTAAACAAACCTTGTGCTACAAGTTGCATAGCTCGATGGCTCCTTCTGCTTTTAGAGTTTGTCTTCTCCGTAGTGGTACGGAAGGGAAAACAACATTATATGGCTGATCACATGTCGCGCATTCCCACTGGAGAAGCTGATGGACAAGATGTTATTGATGAACTGCCCGACGCCCATCTATTTAACCTTTCTAGCGAGAGAGATCTATTTAAGGCTGATCTAACGTCGTATTGGGCAGATGACATAGTCCAAGTGCTTGAGCACGGGCTGCCTGACCGACAAATAGAAAAAGCCCGACTTAGGCGATTAATCCTTAAGATCCAGCCCTATCAGCTGATTGCAGGCCAACTCTATAGGCTAGGGCAAGACGGATTGTTGCGTAGATGCGTGTGCAAATATGAGATGCACGATGTGCTCTCAAAAGCATACGGAGGCATTGCCGGAGGGCATTTTAGCGGAGACACGACAGCAAGGAAGGTGTTGCAGTCTCAATTGTGGTGGTCCACACTTTTCCAGGATGCAGTACAATTCGTCAAGCACTGTGACGAATGCCAGCGAAGGTCCCAATTCACAAAGATCAAATGGAATTAACCCCAATTATTGCTCAATAACCCTTCGAAAAATGGAGAATTGATTTCATTGGGCCCATCAGTCCTGCAGCACAATATTCGCAGGCTAAGTACATCATTCTGGCCACGAATTACCTCACTAAATGGACAGAAGTGTAAGCCACACGAAAAAACGACGCTAGAATGACGACTAAGTTATTATGGGAGCAAGTAATTTCACGATTCGATTGCCCCATCGAACTGGTCAATGACCAAGGCACGCACTTCATCAATGAAGTGATCGCTCATCTCCTGTCCACCTTCCTCATCATCCATCGCAAATCCTCACCATACTACCCTCAGGCAAATGGCCAAGCCGAATCAATGAATAAGATTCTTGTCAATGTCCTAACCAAGGTTGTCTCTGCTTCACACAGTGACTGGGACAACAAGTTGATGGCAGCTCTGTGGGCTTACCGAACCGCTTATAAAATGGATGTCGGTCAAACCCCCTTTAGACTAACATATGGAACAGAAGCGATTCTACCATTAGAGTTCTTCGTTCCTAGCCTGAGAATAGCGCTTCAAGAGCGATGGGAAGGGAAGGAGGCAAGGACGCAACAACTAGTTGAGCTCGAGCGCCTCTCGGAGACTCGTCTTCTCGCCACCCATGCACTGATCTATGAGAAAGCCTGATGCAAGAGCTGGTTTGACCAACATGTCAAGCAGCGCGAGTTCGAGCAGGGTGACCTAGTGCTCCTCTACTCGGTTAAGGGGCATAAGCAAAAGATGAAATTTTGAGGTCTTGGACCCTTCAAAGTTTGTGTGATCAGCCAAACGGGCAATGTTGAACTTGAGACCCTAAACGGTGAAGGGATGGGCTTCTTCAATGGTAGTCGCGTCAAGAAGTACTACCCCCCTTCGCATCCTTTGCATGAGCCACCGATGTTAGAACCGCCTGTCAAAGTACGAGTAGCCACAATCACTGAAATCGATGACAAGGACGAGGAAGCCATGGAACCCGCATACCTCCGTATCATGGTCATGGCAAAACAAACATGTGCCTTCACCACCTTGATCGACGAGGGAGCAAACTTCAACGTCTTGACCTACGATCATTGGACTCAGCTTGGCCAACCACAACTTCAACCCACCACTGCAAAATTAAGCCCATATGGGACCCATTCCTATGCACTACTCGGCAAGTGCAGAGCAGTCATTTCTATCGAGTGTGAGACTGTTCCAATGATTTTTTACGTGTTGCCAAATGCTAAAAATGCAAGCATAGAGTCACTGCTGGGGCGAACCTTCCAAAAGTAGACCCACTGCAATGTTGACTATGCGTCGCAGCACATCCACCTCGCAATAGGCAACGTTCGCATTGTTACAGCGTTCAGCAAGGGCTGCGCAACCTCATCACGGGCCACCAAGCCACCGATAGAAACACCTGTAGGTAAGTCTAAGGAGGGGGGTAGCACACGGCCGCCACTGCCCGAGCTTCATAGACCACAACCCATAGCAACCAATTCTAAGGCCCCACAGCCTCTCCTTCAATGGATGCCTAGACAACAGCAACAGCCGCCTAGGAGTCGACGCTCCTACCCTCATAAGACCAAAAACTCTAAACCTAGGAGGCCCAAACGCAGTTACAGGAATAGACATATAATCAGTCAAAGATGGGTTCCCAAGGCCCTCTTGCGCACACAAGGCTACTATGAGGGCAATGCTTGGCTATGGATACCTAAGGCCCACACGACCAGAGGCACCACTCGTACGCCAGCCTCAAGCTTGATCATCCCGAAAACCGTAGAACCTCAAAACCACACGCCGCAGAGCCCCAACCTGCAACCATCAAGCTCATCCACACGTGAACCTAAGAGAGTCGCCCACGCCTATCGACCCAAGCAACAACCACCGTCACAAGAGTCATCACCCATCAGCGTCAATCCGACTTTCCAAATCCATTCTAGAAGTAGTATGCCGTCACTCGAGACTGCTGCTAACCTAACCTCCGTCCCAGGGACCCAATCGCGAGCTCAAGAATACTCATCACCGCAACTTTCCATCGCCAAAGGCTCAAGTCCTATCAAACCCCAACCACCCGCAAGGCTTAGGCCCTCTTACGAGAGGAAATCCTTTCTCTCACTGGCAGCTGATGTAGCTGAGGAAACAGGGGATGACGTGGTGGATTGCATTAAGTGACTGGATGCCACTTTTGTGTCGCTAGCTCTGAGCTACGATCGCCTCGACTTAGGCCTATTGGATGAATCCTTCACAGCCGAAGTTCAAATGATGCCTTGTTCTTGGGAAATGTTTGAATTCACATTTGTAAAAGCCGCTACCTCCGCTGCTAAGTTGCTCAGTAATGAGATCTCAAAAGAGCAAGCAATCAAACAATGCCTCATCACATCGTATGATCAGTGAACCACCACTGCCATCATTGACCAAGAAGTGGCAAAGCTGTCAAAACTTGCTGAGATGAAATCCCAGTTCTTAAGGCATTGGTACGCTCTTAGGCTGCAATGGGAAGTTGAAGGATGCCGAGTAATGACCGACACTGAGCAACGACACGCTATCAAAACAGCAGAGTACGACCCCACATATGTCGTGCCAACCTCATATCGAGTGTTAACCATGCTGCAGGGCTGTCCTATGGAAGAACACATCAAGGGACACCCCTATCTCGACCACTTGTTGACCAAAGAGGAGTTACACATTGCTAGCCGAGTCAACTCGGGTGACTTCCTAACTGACGTTCTCACATACATCACCCAAGTGGGGATTAAACCCTCCAACCTAGACCGTGAAGCCCATTTGGAATACAACCCCAATTTCTATACTTGGCTCCTTCACAAGTAGCCCCTATACATCCATGCCGAAAGCCCTTCACCTTCTAACCCTCAATCCTAGGAAGAATTCTTCTCAAACTGGAAGGGGAGGGGGTAAGGTGAATCACATCAGAAGCAGTAAATCAAATCAAAGTCAGTGAAGTACGTAGACATACATTGTGAAAAACAGATGGGGTAGGAAAAGGGCAAGAAAACTTTGAATTAAAAGGCAAAAAGTCAAAGTCTGAAAAAGGGAGTCTGCATTAGACCTTAATGAATTCATTCAAAAGCATAGAGTTTTTTCTTTTTCAGCAATTATTATGTCGCAAGCATTAATGAAAATTACGGTTGATGACAAGAACAAAAAATGTGGCAGCAGGACCGAGCCCACCGACTCCCCTTCACGGAGGAGGAGAGAACGCGATACAACATCAACTTAGAGAGCTGCACCTACAATCGATTGAAATTCCGAACTATTCACAATTTGGAAGAATTAGTGGCCAAGGAAGAGGCGGCCAGGAGCGTCGTAGAAAGCTGCAACCTCAAGAAGTACCTAGGAAGTTTCGCACAATAACCCGATCACACAAGCTATGTGGAATTTCTCAGGTCTTACAACCCTGACAGCAAATGCGGCATTGTCACAGTGGGAAGAGGACAGAATGCTAAGCAAGTATTGGTTCTCTAACCCCGGCCTTGGTGGGGAAGGCACTGGGACTGGAACCAAAGGTGGAAAAGAAGTAGAAGAGGGACCTATATGCCATGCTGGGGATGAGAAAGGAGGACATGCTGACAAACGACGGTATCAGTATCCAGGACATCCCCAATGCAGAGACCAGGCTACAGGTGAAGCTCATACATGTGCTCTTTTCCAGCCAAGCGCTACAATGCGTTGATGCACCGGATCAGCGTACCAATACTGGAAAATGTAGCGGCCCATACCCTGCATGAAGTCGACTAGAACGGCTACGTGCGCAAGATTATCGACCAGGCAGCTCGAGCACTAGCCTTAGGAAGCATGCCAGCAGGAGGAGAATCCCCAATGTTGAAGGCCGCAAAAAGAAAGAGGGCTTCCTCCAAAGCCTCATTCATTGCATACGAGGGCATCTTAACGGCACTTATCCAGGAGGCCGTGAAGGAAGCAGAAGAGGGGGAGGGGGAAACACCCGACAGATCAACTCCTCATCAACACCAGGAGAGGTCCAGTGATAGGACGGAGACCGAGGAAGAAGGGGAAGAACAAAAGAGCAAAAAACAGGTCAAGGAGACTAAGAAAAAAGCAGTGCAAAAGAAAAAGAAACAGGATGAAGGCCGTAGAAAGGAGAGGGAAGACTTGGAGAAAGTGAAATGACAATCCCTCAGGGAGGCAGAGGAGAAAGAAATGAAGAGGAAGCAGGAAGAAGAAGAAACAACAGAGCAAGTCAGGCAGGCTAAAAAGGCGTCCAAGCAAGAGGTTGAAAGGAGAAGAAGAGAAGAGCAGGAGGAAAAAAAAAAACTAGAGGAAGAATACAAAAAGGCCGAAGAGGAAAGGAAAAGAAGAGTCGCGGAGGAGGAAGAGGAGTTAAGAAGAAAAGAGAAGGAGGACCTGGCCGAAGCTACATGCCGGTCCATCGAACAGCAGTGCAGGGTAGATGACCCAGAAGCCTGAAATCAGTCAAGGGAAGAGAGGCCTAGCTCCAGCATGCAGGCACCAGAACCCGTGCCCCCCGTAATTCCAGAAGGAAAAGGCAAAGCACCCCTGCATCCTATCCCCACCCTCATGGCACCCCCTGTTGAACCCACTATGCTCACCCCTAGCATCCCCACCAGCTTGGAAGTGTCCAACCTAGTGGCCTGGATGCAATACTTCATCAGCAAGGAAATGGCCCAAGGGAAAAGCACGAAAACTATGACCACGGGACCAAAAAGGCCAGCTGCAGATGCAGAATCAAGGCAGGACCAAAAGCATCCACGTATGGAGGCCTCAACCACCCCCACCTACACAACAATGACGCCACCAGCCAGTTACGACGAATACGTCGCTGAGCTGCTCTCCCAACTGGAGAGAGTGAAGGAGGAAAAAAGAATGGCGGTGGTGGCTGAGTTGGTGACAGAAAAAGAGTCAGTGGCGGCTTTCCAACGGGAGAAAATCCGCATCATCGCCATGCAACAACGCCAAATATTCGAACTCAAGCAAGAGTTGAAAGCCAAAGAGGACAGGGAAGAAAGCTACAAGCAGCGGCTTGAGGATGAGAATCAGGAACTCGTGTAGATGCAGCGGGAGTACAAGCTCCTCCTGATGCAATATAAGGAACTGGAGTCAAATACTGCCACCATTGAGCAGATGATGGAGGAGCTGAGCGCCAAAGAAGAGGAGAGAAGATAGGAGAGGGAGCAACAACAAAAGGAGATCGAGTCCATGACCGATCAGCTACACCTCGGGAAGAAAGAGCAAGACAACATGAGCAAAGAGCTCAGGGCCTAGGAGAGTAGAAGCTCATAACCCTAGCTCAAAAGCAGGGGGAGAGCATGGAAGGAATGAGCAGAAGGGCCGAGGAATGGGCTACGTAGAATGAGACACAGGTGAAGGCACTAGCGCGGCGCCTCGCCTTGGTGGAGAAGGAAAAAAGCTTGGCAGAAAGCAAAGCGAACGCCGCCCAGACAGCCTTCACCATCCAGCAACAGGCTTTCCTCAATACACTACTGGATACAACTCAACCAGAGGGAAAGGAGCCATTGGAGGTGGTAAAGAAGAAATTAAGCATCGCACGCAGAGCCCTGCATGCAGGGCTACAGATGCCACCCCAACCTGCGGAGGTTAGGCTAGGCTTAGAGGAGCAGCGAAAGTATCTACTACTGGCCGACCTAAACCCCCAGGAGGCAAATGCCCTCGGCTTTGAAGAAAGAGCACCACAAGAAAACCGAGAGAAATGTAATCCTGCAGTCCCCCTCGTCGCATGATCAGGATCAAGCAACAACCCGACCCGCCCCTGGATAGACAGGCCACCCTCAAGGAGTGATGGAAAAAGCTGGTGGAAGAAGCCAGAAAAAGGCTACAGGCCAAGCCAGTCGTGCGGCCATTCGCATCCCTCCCACCATGCCCCGAAGACCTCCCAATGCAATTCCACACAAAACTAGTGGTCTGGGAACGGCAGGAAATAAAAAAGGACCCTTTCTCTTTCAGCTTCCTTAAGCCTGACAGCTTGAAAAGGGTCCTGCCGATCAAGGTGATGGAGGTGATCGCGGCTGGCAGCTGACTAGGCCAAAGATGGCTGGATGACAGGGCAAGGACCCCCACTTTGTGGGACACGAAGGAGGCTGAATTTTGGCAAGACAAAGTATACGAAGTGCCACACACAGTAAGGGGCTACGACTGCCAAACCCTCTGGAGAAGGTGAATATGTAATACCAACATGCTCGCCTAAATGGCATTTTGTAACACCCTACCCTACGAGCGGAATGACCCCACGTTCATGGCGTATCCCCGTAGGGTAGGCGAGGATTTTGTCGCCACCCTCCATGGGAGGCATGACTTCCCCGTCATCTACAATTCCAACGCCACCTCCTTTGAGGATGCTCTACTTTTTGATCTAGCAAGCCTACCTGCCTCCATGACGTGCTTCCTCGCTGAGTTCTCCTCCTGTCTAGATCCCGCCTTCATAACCACCTGTAATTACCTTAGGCTCCTTAAGCTCCTACTTAAGCAAGATCCGGCACCGCAAGAAAACAGCTTGCCTCCCCTCTTTTTTGATCCTAATGCTATTGATAGCTGCACTATGACCTGCTTAATGATAAGAGCTAGCCTACTACCTTCATTTTGCCTAGCTCTCCTAGAGGATATGAGCGATAGCCAATTCACTAGGTGCAATCACCCCTTCCTATCCACTACCTCTCTCCACGTCCGCATGAACCTGAAAGGGTATATGCATAGCCACCAATTTTTACTCAAATCCATCCGCCCTCCTTCCCCCCCTCATTCTGACGATGAGAACTAAACTTGGCTGTCCTGCTCCTCCTGATGTAATACTATCCCTAAATGTATCCCAAAAAAAAAAAGAGAAGAAGAAAAGAAATGAAGCAAAGAAACGCACCATCACTGCACCTAGGGGTCCTTAAGTTAGGTGTGTCCGGTGGCTTCGGTCAGTCGGCTCCGCTCCTAACCCCCTAGCCCTTTTTTATCCCCCACATCACGCTCAGGGCACCTCAAGGGTAGGACACACTTAGGGAGGTCACACTCACCTATGGCTAGACCTGTCACCCTAAGCCACTGGCACCACACCCCCTTGGCACAAATGGGGTCCTCAAGTGTGGGCCATCACCCGTGCTTGCCTGCGGTTAGACCCACCTCCCTATTCCACTAGGACAAGCACATATACCAACACGCTAAGGACAGCACTCCCGCTAGGTAGAGCACTGCATCTTCTTCTTCAGGTACACTAAAAGCGCCCAACCACCAACTTCGGAGGCCCTCGTCCACCCATGCAATCCAATGAGCTGCTCCGACGACCATCATTCTTGAGCTTTCACAAGCACCTGAGTCTACATGTGGCCCTCACCCTTACACCGACACCAAAGTGCCATGGGACTGGCACCCATCTAGGAGGGGGGTAATGTTAACCCCAAGTCGAGATCGCGAAAAAATGGAAAAAAAAAAAGCAAAACGAAGATGGAAAAAGGACAAAGACACACAGGCAGCCTCTAAAGATGAACCGGGGCAAAAAACGCAACTTAAAAGAAAAGGCGCCTCAAAAAACTCAAAAAAATCTTGTAAAAGAGCACTAGGCTCCCTCCTGTGCCAATTGTAAAATATTAGATGGGTGTAGGCTAGAGGCACAAGGCTAAAAGAGGAAAATGAAAAAAGGACCTTGCACAATGGCCGGTCATGTAAAAAAGGGATGGGTGCCCATGGGATTTTAGGGTTTGTATATATAAAGTTCAAAAAGTGAATAAGAGATCATTCTTTGGTGTGTGGCAAAAGGAGTCTTCTTCTTCTCCTCTCCTTCTCACCTTCTTGCTTGTGTATACTCTTGAGAGAGGGAGTGTGAGAGTGTGAGGGAATGAGTGTGTGTGAGAGTGAGGGATCAAGAGGGTGAAGCTCTTCACCATCTCCTCTTCTCTTCTTCTCTTCCCTTCTCTCTTCTTGCATGTGCGGCTATGGAGGATGGAGCTTGTAGGTGGAGGAGGCTTGAGGATGCTTGAGCTAGCATCTAGGATCGTGGAGCTACCGGTGTGTGGGAGAGAGGAGGCAACTCATATCAGCACTAAGGTAAGCTCACTACACTCGTAGGATCGACGGCACGTCGGCTAGGTAAGAGATAGCCATTAGAGCTCCTTGGAATGCTTGAAACAATAAGCAGTCTGTGGGTCTTGGCGGTTGAGCGAAAGCTCCCACACTTGTGTTAATATTAACCTAAAAGAGAGGAGAGCTAGTTAGATACCATGTCTTAGCTTTCATGCAAGATGGATGCTTCATGATTTCTAGTTGTTCCACTTTGCTACTTGACATTTGATAGATGCAATGACACTCTTCATACTTTATGGGTTTCTTATCTACATGAGGTGGTCCTCTTGATGAGTTGCGATAAGTCATTTTCCATGGTTAGCACACCTTATTGTGTTGTTTGCATGGGTGGTTAGGTAGTGGTGTTGCGAGAGAGGTGATCAATTGTCGTATCTTTTGCATTATTCAAAGTTGCCAGTAGAAATGCTAGAGCCAAGATTTAGTTTATTTCAAGCCACTAACCCATACCAACACTCCTTGCTTCATCTTATTAGGTTGTGTTCAAAGGTTTTTCCATCCATCGTTCACACAACATTCATTTTTGGTCCTCCCACTAAGGAGCACTGCAAGTTGCTTAATTCTTGAGTCTCGACAATTCTTAATCATGGCTTCCTTTCATGTGAATGTGGATGAAGATCTCATGAAGCTATTCATGCATGGATCTGTTATGTTGAACAATGCATGCAACAATTTCATATTGTGGACGATGAGACTCGTGTTGGGGGTAAAGACGCCTCCACCTAGGCCCATATATTACTACACTAATAGTACCCGCCCCTGCATACTGCAGGTGGCGGGCACCCATCAGTGTCACTTCATTCTTTATTCTTTCAGTGACATTTGAATAAAGGGAAGGCTGGTCACACATTGTGACTGTTGGAGTTCCCACATTTGGAGTCTCACTCTTTCTTGCTCTTGCTCCATCCGTCATAGCTCTCGCATTCATGCTCTCTTACTCGATCCTTCTCACCTTTCAACTAATATTAGAGCTTGGCTCTTCAAGGTCTTGAACATGGTTGGGCACTCCCTTAGCATTCATTCGAATATCTACACTCTTGTCTTCACTTTGGCAGCCATAGCCACACCTTTCGAGCTTCCAGTCAATCTCATCCTTCTCGGGCAAGCATTGGGCCTTCTTGGGCAACCTCAGGGCATTCATCTATAGCTATTGGAGCTCTCATTCCACTCTTTATTTCAGTCCATAGGGTTTGAAGAACAGGGCAGCCATGGCTCAGCCTATGAAGGTTTGGAACTGAGCTCTCTCTCTTCTATGCCTATTGAGGCCTCTTGGGAAGCTTCTTTGGGAGCCATAGAAGCTCCCTAACCACCAACTAGTGCCCAATTCCCTTAGTAACATCAAAAATGTGATTTTAGCAAATTGCCCCATTTTCTCAACCTGTCAAAAATGTGGCCTTCATCTCTAGCACCTCTTCAGGCCATTGGCACTACACAAAGGTCTCATTTGAGGCATAGGAGCATGCTTCAACCATGGCATTGAAGGCTTGATCTTGGCTTTGACATTTGGGTCTGATATACTTCAATCTAGGATTGTCATAACAGTTGAGAGGCAGCTCCAAACAGTGCTACATTAGCATTTGATGTTTATGCTTGCTTAGTACTAGCTATTGATGCCATTTGGTACCTGAATCATGCCCGAATGTTATGGGAAGCTATGCATATGATATGTCATTGATTTGGTACTGATTTTGGCCCTTTTTATGCTTAGTTTGATAATGAATTTACTACTATAATAGAGCAAGGCTAAAGCTATTTAACTCAGGTTATGTTATGCCTACTAGTCTCGGTGCTTCCCAGATGCTTATTATGACTATTTGGATGCAAATGGAGGTTGGCAAATGTCTTGGATGGTTCCAGAATGCATTTTGAGCCTCGTTTGAGCTCCGTATTGGTTGGCACTTACTTGACATTGGTCTAAACTTGCATGCTTTGTGATAGAGGTTATACCTATGGTTTATGCATGACCCATTGGTACGTGCTTTGAAGCATATGTCCGTGATGCATGCTACCTACATTGTTTGAGCTTCTTTGCCACTTGGAGCTTCAGTTGGGCCTATACTTGGATACTTTTGAACCTCTTTTGGATGTTTCTTGGCTTGTCAAAGATTGACTTGGGTTCGTACATGATGTACTTGGATGCTATCATATGCTTGAATGCCTACATGCTCTTGGTGCTCTCATAATGTATGGTCTTGGCTATGAGATGGCTTATGAATTTACATGCTATCTTTGGTTGCTCATTTTCCATCGAATTTTGTGCCAGTGGGAGCTTTATGCTTATGGCCTTGGATTTACCCAAAGCTTGTGGGTTATGCATTTGAGATATTACTTGAGATTGAGACTGGAATATCTTACATATCCTTGACAATGATATTTTCTTCATAGATGCTTCCATGTCTGCTCTTGGATGATTATGAGATGATTTGATCCATCCTCATTGAATATACACCAACCTTTGTCAGGTCTTGCCAGTGGTGTCTACATCTTGCTTATTACTCAAGGAATATATTGGTTGTACTAACGAAATCTCTTGACACATTTGGGTATTTGGCTCATGTTCATTGGCTATCATAGTGCCTCCGTTATGTCCGCTTGATGCAGGATTGGACTTGGCAGTCATTGTTGTGATTGGATCTATATTAGCTCATTGTTTGCTCTCATTTACTCACTACTGTCATTTATTACAACAAGATATTTTATGCAGATTGCGATGCATTTACTGAGCTTAATCATGTCCTTTTGATGTACTTTTGGTACTATTTGGTGGATAGCTGGTCATTCTAGAAGATTATTTTGGCAATGGTTTTGGCATGTTTACTGCTAATTACATCAAGCTATTTTTTGTATAGTCTGCCTCTGCTTGATTCATTATGGCTAGTCATCTCAAAGATACGGCTTTGTTTAACATTGCCAAGTTGGATGGCACCAACTATGGCTATTGGAAATCTCAAATATGGCAGGTTTTGATACAGAAATTGTAGATTAAGCCACTAAGAAACAAAGTTATTAAACTCGAGAATATGGATCATGATGATTGGACTAATTTAGACACACTATGCAAGTCCACTATCATTTTGTCACTCTCTAAAGAGGTCCATAATAATGTTGTTGAAGATGAAGATCTGAGTGTATGGAATCTAAGGAAAAGGATTCAAGCTTGGTCTTCCAATTCATGTAACCACTTCTTCAACTCCATGAGTTTTGTGTGATTCATATTATAAGGGGCTCTAGCCAGTGGGACAATGAGCTTGATCTTATGATCTACATCTCTTTTGGGTGGTAGCCCCTTGGGTAGTTCTGCTAGCAGCATTACATCTTTAAACTCCTCAAGTATTTCTGCCACTTTTGTATTACTGACTTGGAGTTTGGGATTCTAGGTGACCTCCTGCTCAATGGGTTGAATCATGCCTAGATACACCATGTCTCCTTGCTTTACTGACTTCTTCACTTACTTAGCAGTGCAGGTCATGATGCGAGGCCTAATATGGTTAACCTGGCAAGGCGGTGCTTCGGTTGGTGCTCCTAGTTGGCTTGTGCTTGGTTTTGTCATTTGGCATGAGACTCCAAGCATGTTCTCCTTCATCTACACTTTGATTGATGTTCTACCTTGTAGCTGCATTCTCTCACAAGGTACTCAAATGCCTTCTCGTTGCATATCCAACATCATCTCATTAACTCCTTTCCCAAACATTGCGATGACACACTTGTCATAGAATTCCAAGCCTAATATGACTTCAAAATCATCCATGGGAATGACTAAGAAGTTGAGTTTGGCTTTCCACTTTCCTATTTCTACTTGCATTGCAAAGACCTATTTCACCTCCTTGGATTCTCCTTGTGTAAAAGTTATTGTTAATCCTTCTGGGGCCTTAGACAAATTTAGCCCATGTTTGGCTGCGCAATCTGGTGTAATGAAGTTGTGGGTTGCCCTGTGTCCACTATGATTTCTTGATCCCCTTCACTCACTTTGCCCTTGATGTATAAGTACTGGAATGTTGCTACACATGCTGCCATCATGCATTGGGCACGAGTATTGACTCTCCCCACCCTTGGATGGTCTAGGATTTCATCACTTCCAATGGGGATTTCTTGGATGCATGGGGGTTGTGGCTCCTCTCCTCCATATCCACTAGTGGCTACCACTCTAGACTTTCCTGATGAGGCTATGTCATCCATGGGGCATCTATTTTGATAGTGGGGTCCCCCACACTTGAAACATCTAATCCATGTGGTTGAGCCTTGGGGTCTCCACCATGATGTTTTTGATCCTGCATGCCCATTTGATGCACACGGAGTTGGTCTGTGTAGTGGTTACCCCCCATCTGCCAACTGCTCCTCTTGGGATTTAGGTGAAGTGTGACATGGATGGGGTTATGCCTGACGTTTGACTTTGCATCTCTTGGAATGGGCCTCTAGGGGTATTGAGTCTCGAGATCTAGAAGTTATTGTTAAGGTTGGTGTTGAATCTGGTCTGACTTCCTTGGGCTATCCTCCTCCCTTCTAGGTCTACTAATCCTTCAGCCATCCTCATGGCCTCAGCTAAACTGGTTGGTTCATGTCTTTCTACATCTCTTCTGGCCCATTCTTGCACGCCAAATAGGAATCCATGTAGCTTAGTGTCAATCTCCATATTGGGTAACTGCAGCATAAGCTGCCTATATTTGCTAACATACTCATTCATCTTTCTTGGTGTCTATTTGAGGTTTCTCCATTCATCTTTGTTTTTGTTTTTGTTTTTTGAGCTCGGTACCTAATCAGGCTCAAAGGCGGAACCCTGTGACAGTAGCTTATGATTTTGCTACTTCCTTCAGGACAAAGACCCTTGGAAGACTCCGCTTACCACCCAAACGATGGAGCGTGGGTAGGCACCTAGCACCCCAATTCAGGGGTCCACATAGTGCTGGACTCTCATTAGCTAAAACCACTAATCTCGGTAGATTCCCTGAGAGGGATGCCATACCCCAAGGTTGGGCATTGGCTCGAAGGTGGTGTCCCGTCGCACCAAAGCAAACACTATCTCTCGACAACATTTGCTTGCTTGAGTGAGGCAGTGCCATCATTGGTACGAGTACGAGCTTGCGAACAAGTTCACAAAGGGAGGATATCATCATTTCCCTATCCTTTTTGAGGAAATAGGGATCACACATGCAGTGTTCCCAAGTACCTCGGCATCACCTCGCCAAGGAATGATGCTACGAGGCAATGCTCCGGAACAACATTCCCCGAGTGTGGACAAGTGCTCATCCAATTGGGTAAATACACCCCGCTAACCTCCCCACCAAGAAGTAGTGCAACTTCATCCTCTAAGGTACTCCCCCAAGACAAAAGATTGTGAGCTTTGCTTATAATACCCGAAATGTGCCTATTGCATTCATCAGTCAACGTAGGGGACAAGTGAGCAGGATGTGTGCATAAGAGGTTCATGCTTCATGAGAGCCGCATAGCGGATAGGTTTGTCGATGATAGTGATGGTAGTTATTTGCTATCTTCACACCACCAACTTGTATCGAGCACAAAAACCATTCCTCTAAAGCCTTGACATTCTCTAATAGATTTGCGTAGAGAAGAGGTAGTTCCTTGAGCATTCAAACTTGTTCTCATTAAAGAGGAAAGCCTCAAACACTCATGTTTTCGTTCCCATTTCTTTCAGATATGATGTCTTACAGTGAGTAGAGGTGCTTAGGACATACCTTTCCAACCAACGCTTGGTCCTGGAGGTCCATGTCTATTTGTGGACTTTCCTAGTAAATGGTGGTGGTTTCACAAGCTATCAAATCCATGTCTTGAGTCTCGGGTACTTTTCCAAAGCATGTGTATGTTGCCCATCGCAAAACGCTGGTATGGGGGGATATGAAACCCCTTATGCAGGGTGGCTTCCCCAAGTGATGTCGACTTAGCTCCCTTGCCAAGAATCCACTTCATCCCCATGATTGCTAACGTCTCCAACGGTTGAAGGAGTGTTTGATAATGCCCTCCCATAATCTCGGCTCCATACGTAAGCACCGAAAGCATGCACACCTTGAAGACATTGAGTCTAGTCTACATAGGGATTGAACGAGAAGAGAGGAAGGCCTGGTAGGCGTAAAGGGTCTTGCAACCTTTCTCAATCCTTTCATGAATTATTGTCTCGATTGAGAATTCACTATCCAAGACGATGCCAAAATAAGTGTATCTCTCACAGACTTCGATCCGCTCGGCCCTTAAGTAGAGCAGCCGATCCCTCAAAGATTGCAAGTTCCCAAAGAATACCATGACGTTGCACTTGGATAGACCAAAGCTCATTTCCCACTTAGTAGTCCACTCGTTCAACTAGTTTAACATTGCGCTTGCAGCTCCTCGGGGGATTTTGCAAGCAATATTAAGTCATCTACAAAAAGCAACCCCTGAATTTTCTCTCGAAGCCCAAGAATGCTAACTCCAAATATGTCACCCTGATTCATGATATCGTTAATAAATATGTTAAATAGGGTGATTTAGGATCCGGGGCACCCTTGGCGTATGCCTTGCTTCACTGATATGGCTTCGGATAGGAGATCCCCCACCCTCACCCTTATCTTAGAAGCTTGGTATGGACCCTCTATGAACCATATACAATGTCCTTCCACTCTGCAAGCCCGCAACTTACAGAACAAGGCTTGATATGGCACCGTGTCGTATGCCTTTTTGAAGTCAATGAAGGTGATGTATGTTGGTTTACCCTCCTATAAAGGGAGCTCTCACTCAACCGCCAAGACCCAAGGACTGCTTATTGTTCAAGTGTTTCAAGCGAGCACTAATGGCTACCTCTCACATAGCCGACACGCTATCCCTCTCTATAAGTGTAACAAGCTTACCTTGATGCCCAATTGAGTTGCTTCCTCTCTCAAGCACTCCGATAGCTCCATGATTCGTGATGTAAGCTCAAGCATTCTCAAGCCTCTTCCTCCAAGCTCCATCCTCCATAGCCACGCATGAGGCGAGAGGAGAAGAGAAGAGAAGAAGAAGAGAGGAGATGGTGGAGGGCTTCACCTCCAAGATCCCTCACCCTCGCACACTCACTCCTTCACTCACTCACACTCCCTCCCTCAAGCACTCACAAGCAACCAAGCAAGACAAGAGAAGAAGAGAAGAAGAAGAGGCCACCTTGACACATACCAAAGAATGAGCTCTCATTCACTTTTTTAACTTTATATATATGCCCTAAGATCCCATGGGCATCCATCCCCTTTTTACATGGTCGGCCATGACCTAGGCCCTTTTCCCTTTGCCCTAACTTCCTAGCTTAGTCCTACTGCACATTCATGGTTACAAATTGCACAAGAGGGAGCCTGGTGCTCTTTTACAAAGATTTTTGTTGTGCCTTTATATTTAAAGGTGTGTCTTCTTGCTTTTGGCTTCTTTGCAACTTCCATGGTTGTGTCTTAAACTCCTGGTGGTTGTTCCCATGCTTTTAGCTTTTTTTTGAGCCCACTCTCTTGTAGGGCACCTTTTCCTTTTTTTCGCCTTGCGCTTTTCCTCCTGATGCCTCTTTTTTGCTTCCTTTACTTTGCAGTAGACATTACCCCCCTCCTAGCCAAGTGCCAGTCCCATGGCACTGCTGGGTGGTGAGTTGGACACTGGTGCTAAGGTAGCTAGGTGACTTTTTGAGTTTGTATACAAGCCTTGGTTGAGGATGTGTTTGAGGGATTGATGCCTTTGAAATTGAATATCGTGTTGGACGGATCCTTGTGTGAGGAGAGGTTGATGGACAAATCCATCTTTGAAATTGAATATCGTGTTGGACAGATCCCTCTCCTGGCCCTCCACAGTTGCCTTCTCTTGCATTGTTCCAAATGAGCTTATTCATTCACTTTTTGACTGGGGCTATTGTGTCTACCCCTGTTTTGTTGTGTCTGCATGGTGACATTGCCGCGTAAGATGGGGAGTGCATTGCATGGATGATGGGACCTCTAGAGCTGGTGGTTGGGGCCTTTGTTTGTACCTGGAAATAAAAGAAGGTACACTACCAAGGGGTGTGCTCAATTTGTCGTGTAGTGGATTGTGCTCGTGCTAGTGCGACTGGGAGCAAGTTTGGGCATTGTTCCTCATTTGAGATGCAGTGCATGTAGCTTAGGGTGACAGGTCTAACTGTAGGCGAGTACTACCTCCCTCGCCTATAGGTCTAACCGCAGGCGAGTGCTACCTCCCTCGATATGTCCTGCCCTTGATGTGCCCTAAAAATGTGTCGTGGGGAATCAAAAGGGCTAGGGGGTTAGACACGGAGCTGCAGAGCCGACCGAGGCCCCAAGGCCACCAAACGCACTAACTTGAGAAACCCTAGGTGCAATGATTGTGACCCATGTGCATCCTGTTGTGTCTACGAGTGATATCTCTTTCCATTTCCATGTTCTGTGATTGCCTTTTCGCTTTGTACCTCCTTGCGTTTTTTTTTTGTGGCCAAGTTACATAATCATGACATAGGTTAATCTTCATCATCGGAGTGAGGTGGAGAAGGGAGTTTAATCGATTTGTTAAGGAATTGGCGGCTTTGGAGGTCCCCCTTGAGGTTTAGGTGGACTTGAAGGGTGCTGGTGGAGAGGAATGGATTATTGCAGCAGTGAAGCGGCTATCATTCATATCCTCTAGAAGAGCTAAGCAAAATGAAGGTAGTAGAGCAGCTCGCATCATTAGTCAATCCATCGCACAACTATCTATAGCGTTAGGATCAAAATGGAGGACTGGGAGGCCGCGCTCCTATAGAGTGGGGTCTTGCCTAAGGAGTATCCTAAGCAGTCTAAGGTAATTACAAGTGGTAATAAAGGTAGGGCCAGGGCATGAAGAGAATTCGTTTTGGTGAAGTGGATTAGGGTATCATACAAAATTTCTGATGTGAAGACGAGGGCATCTTCATATCTAGTACAATGAGGATTATAAATTATCGGGAAATCATAGCGACCATGGACACTAGAGTCAAAATCCACTCCCACCTTTCGAGGGTAGGGTATAAAGGTTAGGTCATTCTGCTCGAAGGGTTGAGTGTTGCAAAAGGCCATCCAACTTGAAGAGGCTCCTCACATGGGTCACGTAATCTCAAATGTCCTCTTTCTCTCTTTGCTTGACGTTCATAAGTCACACTAGTAGGTTATCGAAGTACCCAGGTTTGGAAAATCTCTTAATGAAGAGATTTTTTAAGCCATTGAAATCGGCACACTCCACAACATCCAGACTTTGTACCAGGTCCGACCCTTATCACCCAAGCATAGACCAAAAGCTTGTGAGTGTTTAGTGGGATCAATGATACCATTGGCCTCACAGACCTACTCGAATTGCTCCACAAAGCTGTATCAGTCATCGTTTGCTTGGTATTTGTCCAACTGCTTTGCTACCACATGAATTTTTGATTGGCTCTTAGATTCTTGGTTGACTCCTAACCCTGCCAGTGGCGATGTTGCTAATGCTGCAGCACTTTGCTTTGCTGTCGTGTTATCTAGTAGCTGCTTAGTCAGAAGCTCACTTAGTGTGAGGTCCCCTTCTAGCGCGCCTGCGCTCTTTGATCGATTTCTACTTGCTAGGGCTAGCACCCTCTAGATCTCTTGCATTTCCATGCTCTAGCATAAGCTCCTAGTCTGTTGATCCTGGTTTTACATGGCTAAGCCTTGCAGAGCCTTGCGTACTAGCTTCCTCTCCTCAAGATCTGCTATGATATCCTCTACAGGTCTGTCGCAGTATTCTAGTTGAGTTTGAGCATCGTATTTGTTCACTAACTGCTGGATAGCCTCAAGAAAATCTCCTAGGTCAAGTTTTTCCTCGCTTCTATGGCCTGAGTTGCCCTCTTCCATATCCACGATTTCCTGTTCTGCCAAGTTGTTGATCAGGTTGACGAGGTCGGGTAGATCCACTTCCACGATAGTGTCTGTCCTTGTTGTGTCTAGTTTTTAGCCATATTCTTCGCTTGGTCCTACTTTTGGGGATTCGATCACCCTTCTATGTCTTGGGATCTTCTCTTACTCATGGGTTCCTTCAAGGTTTTATGTTTGAGTGAGTTTCTTGTTAATTACAACTAGTCCTCAACTTACCCTCACTCTGTATGTGTGTGTGTGTGTGTGTGTGTGTGTGTGCAGGTGTATTTTTTTCCATGCACCGTGTGCAACCAGGCTCTCAACTTTTCTTAAGTGTGTTTCGAATCCTGGAAATCAGAGTGAGTGAGAAAACAAAGTGTCTACGCAGCTCTAGCGCTCTTGTTTATGGGTTGGCTTGATAGGATTGTATGTTCGGTTTCTAGTTGTCATCGCCGGCTTATAGGGTTTTTTGCCGCGCTATTATGTTCAGCTTGTTCAGGGTCAAGTCAGGGTTTTACAACCAACCCATAGCACCAAACACGTCAAGCTTATGGAAACGCGTTGCTGCACGATTCTTGGCTGTTTAGCCACGATTTTTAGGTCTGTAACTACTTGTGAGACATTCGATGGGTTCTTTCGATGCGAGTTATGCTCCTTGTTGGTCGAAGTTTGTCAAATTTCTAGATTTTCTCTCTCAGGCTGTGTTTGATTTACTAGAGTTCGATTTTGAAAATTGGACATCCAATTTACTAGTGTCCGATTCTAGGAATTGGATAGGGTCAGGTCCGATTGTCACAATTGGATGAGGTGTGTCCGATCGGTCAGCATAGGTTGGTCCAATTTGAATATGGCTGATTCCTGGAATCGGACATGTGTGCTTGGTCCGATTCGAATATGTGTCCGATCGGACAGGTCACTAGGTCCGATTGTCACAATCGGACAGGTTGAACGTCCGACGAGGTGGTGTGTCTGATTCTCGGAATCGGACGGAAGTGGGTTGTTCAATCAGACATGTTGAATTTTCGTGTCTGATTTTGAGTGTCTAATCCTAGGAATTAGACACTGGGAAGAGTGTCTGATTCCACCAACTAACACACACTTTGACTACAATTTGCTAAAAATCTCCACTCTAAGGGTACCACCACCACCAAGACCTTCCACAACTCAAGCAAGGGTGTAGGCCAAGGGTATCCTGTACCTGAATCTCACAAAAAGCTCCGACACACTCCGATTGATTCGATGTGGGCTCGTGACTTGTAAGCTCTCTCTCTCACTCTCTCACAAAGCCAAGATGGCAAATGAGGCTTTCCCTGGTCACCGAGAACCTTAAAGCTTTGCTGAGCACCCCCTTAGCCTTGCCGATCACTCCCCTTATGACTCCGACACATCTGAGTACTCATTTTTCCCATTTTTTTATGTTTGTGTCATGTTCAACTTGTTTTATAGCAGCAGTGAACCCTAAGCTTTCTACTTCGATTTCTCCCTCCTATCCTCCTCTAAATGTAACAAAACTCAAAAGCAAAGTAATAATCAAAAATAAAAAATACTTACTTATATCACATACTAAAAACCCAAAACCTCCTATCTATCTCAAGCTCCGGTTCGAGGATGAAACCCTTACTTCGATGCTCGATTTGAAGCGCACAAGCGCTCAAGCTTGAATTCGTTGGTCCCAACAATGGAACCAAAATTTAAAGGGAGCTCTTGCTCAACCGCCAAGACCCACAAACCGCTTATTGTTCAAGCGAGCATTAATGGCTATCTCTCATATAGCCAACACACTATCCCTCTCTACGAGTGTAGTAAGCTTACCTTGATGCCCGATTGAGTTGCTTCCTCTCTCAAGTACTCCGATAGCTCCACGATTCGTGATGCAAGCTCAAGTGTTCTCAAGCCTCTTTCTCCAAGCTCCATCCTCCATAGCCACACGAGGTGAGAGAAGAGAAGAGAAGAGAAGAAGAAGAGAGGAGATGGTGGAGGGCTTCACCTCCAAGATCCCTCCCCCTTACTCACTTACTCACTCACTCACACTCCCTCCCTCAAGCACTCACAAGCAACCAAGCAAGGAGAGAAGAAGAAGAGTCCACTTTGCCACACACCAAAGAATGAGCTATCATTCACTTTTTTAACTTTATATACATGCCCTAAGATCCCATGGGCATCCATCCCCTTTTTACATGGCCGATCATGGCCTTTGCCCTTTTTCCCTTTGCCCTAACTTCCTAGATTAGTCATATTGCCTGTTCATGGTTACAAATTGCACAAGAGGGAGCTTGCCGTTCTTTTACAAAGATTTTGGCTACACCTTTATATTTAAAGGTGCGCCTTCTTACTTTTGGCTTCTTTGCAGCTTCCATGGTTGCATCTTGAACTCCTGGTGGTTGTTCCCATGCTTTTAGCTTTATTTCAGGCCCACTCTCTTATAGGGTGCCTTTTTCTTTTTTTTGCCTTGCGCTTTTCCTCTTGATGTCTCTTTTTCGCTTCCTCGCTTTGCAGTAACACCTTTACATGTCAGCGCTTCACTATCTCCTCGAGGTATGCAACTTGTCTGATACACTCCTTGTGTTCACGAAATCCGGCTTGTGCTCTGAGGAAGAACTTGTAGCTCTCTAGGACATTATAGATCCTAGAGACTACAATTGATGTTAGCACTTTGAGTAGTAGCAATATTAGAGATATGCCATGGTAATTGTTAGGATCGGTGAGATCACCCTTCTTCGGAATGGAGACCACTATGGATGACTCCAACACCTCCGAAATCTTACCAGCCTCAAATATCACATTCAATACCTTTAACAATGCTAACCCATAAGGGGACTTTGGGATCTCCCTCTATCCATGGCATCCATCGTCCTTGTATGCAATCTTGAATACCTCTGAGGGATGCCATCTATGCCTATGGCTTTGTGCTATTTAAGTTTCTTGAGCACATGTCGAACCTTGTACCACGCGATAGGAATGTCTAGGTCCTTGAGGTGGGGCCTTAGACGCAAGCCTATATCCATATGCTTCGAGTGGCATTGTTACTTGTTCTTAGGGGGTCGTCATACACTTTAGAGTAGTGGCTCTCCCATATCTTCATGAGTTCAAGGGGCTCCGTCTGTAGTGTTTTAGTTGCGTCCTTGAGGGGTTGAGCTTTTTGCCCACCACGATTTCTGACTCCCGCAATGCCTTTCTGGAGCTTCCACCATTTATAAGCCAACCGTGCTTGCTGCAACCCTTTCCCCTTGGCAATTACACGGGAGAAACTTTGGTTCTCTCTATCACAGTAGGCTTGTTCAGCTTGTTTCCGAATCTCAACATACTCTTCAAACGTCTCAAGGTGAGACTTGAGTTGCTTCCAAGCCTTCCTTTTCAGATTGGTAGCATGGTGTGCCTTGGGGTTGAGCCTATAATGATTCCTGGGTGGTGGTGGGGGTCTCACTGACATGACTTCGTTTTCTTATGCGATGGCCTTCATTGTGTTAGTGAAGGCCCTCAGCAATCGATCTGGGAGCGGACCCTCTCCTTCTACTTCCTCATTGAGGTCGATTAATGCTACCCATCTATTGCTAGATAGGAAGGCATTCACCCCCGTGTCTACCTTGCTCGCGTCGATGTAGGGCACACGTGGAGTATTGGGGTTTGGGGCCATTACCATATCATCCATCGCTTGCATCTTACAGGTGATAGGTCAATGGTTAGATATGTCAGTTGCTCTGAAGACATGGGATGTTGAGAGTCTAGCAATCGCGGCGTCATTCCTGATGTAGAAATCCAAGTCCAAATTTCCATGCCCCATCTTGGAATGGTATATAAGCCCAAAGCCAATGGTGCGCAATACAGAGAATTCGAGGTAGTGTGCCTCCAAATGCCAACTTAGTATCCTTCGCTTAAAATTCCAATCACCCCCGACAATGATTGGGATGCGTTTTCGATGTAGGGTCCTCAACTTCTGGCACACGTCCTTTAGGACTTCTCTTCTTGTTGCGCACAATTGCTTTTGGGGGATATACACATTCCCATGGATCCATGGCCCTTGCCTCCCTGCGCCACAGGGGAAAAACTGCACGAGTAGGTGGTTGGGAGTCGATTGGCATAACTCAAATGGTTGATAATCCTATGAGATTATGGTGACCAATCCTCTCTCATCGGGCTTATTTGAACCCATGCGCTAGAATGAGTCATATCCAAATAACCATAGTGGCCATCCGCCTTGGAAAATTTGGGTCTCTTGCAATCCAATCACATGCCAATTTTCTTTCTGAGCAAGCATATCAAGTTCACTCTCTTGGAGTGAAGTGAGTTAATATTCACACTTGCAAATATAGGTCTCTTATTGAGGCCTTGGCTTGGTTGTGATGGGGCTGCAACCTTGTGTTCTCCAAAAGGTACCGACAAGTGAGTGTGCCACCGACAAAAAGTACATTCTTCCTTAATATGATCAAAATGATTAAGGCCGCTTCATGAGAATCGATTGTGACGTTGAAACGCATGGACCGATTTTGCAAGCACCTAATCCGATCGCACATCTTAACCTTCCGGTAGAGATTTGATTGAAGCATGCATCCCAAGGCACCCCACATAGACCGTTCTGTGAGGCTTCCAATCCCCCATATCACAATTTTTGGGTATTCACGAAAGCTCGTCAACCTAGAGCCAAGTCTCTATCCCTCCCCATGAGGATAGGGTGGCCTCATCACGAGGCATCGAGGGTCCCACTGTGGCAGAGGTAGTTGTGCCGCCGCCATTACGGGCACTGGTTGTACTATGCCCTCTTGTTTGGGCACCGATGTTCTAGGTTGCGACTAAGGTGTTATCAACTGTTCTGATAAGGGGTCCCTCCCCGTTCCTTTGACTCCTATCGTGTCAAGTCACTCAAGAGTTCTCGACTTGGTTTCCTCGTCATGCAACGACCGAGGCATAAGTCATCATTCTTCTCCTATTCCCACATTAATACCCTTGATTGCGGGGCAATACACTTGTCTCATTCGGCACCGGAATCTAATTAGGACCCGATGGGTTCTCATTTACTCCATCTCGATTGTTTAAGGTTGGTTGGGTCACGATGTTGGTTGGGTACTCAGGACAACCATTCTGATCCCAGGATGGTTGGGGATTCGAATTTCCACCCTCTCCATCACCCTGGTTTAAAGTCCCAACTGGCATGACTTCTATGTAAGAATTTGAAACATTACATTTCGGGGGGGCACCATGTCAAGTAATCCCTCCCCTAGGCCATTTGCCTCGCCGAGCTCCAAGTTTTCTCTTTATAGTTTTGGGGACTGGTGAGTAGGTCATGTAATCCGTCACTCTGAAGCATCATCACCCCTTGGGGGGGCCAACGCTCCTTCATGGCCGAAACTGGAATCTTGTGTTCCCCGACGTGTTGACTGCATACCACCCTCGACATCGACCCCACATTAGGCCATAATGTCTCAAGTTTCAACAAAGCTACGCCCAAGACCTTGAACTCATTACGAGAACCAACACCCACCCCACTTGTGCATCCAAATCTGTACTGACACATTAGCAGAGTTCGGGCAAGCGGTGAGGGAGTAGTGCCCCTTTGTAGCTACTAGGAGGTTGAGGTCAAGTCCCTGCCCGCACTTGAGCCTCACAGCTCCAAGGGACCATGCGTGCTCGAGTCCATTTGCCTCTAGATCCTCATTCAACACCGAAATGGACTTGTGCATAGGCTGTTTGGGTCACCCCCTGTCACAACTCGGATGCCTAGGGCATGTGCTACAACGCACCTTGGGATCTCTTGGCTTCAATCCACTCCCTGGGGATTAGCCTTAGTTTCCCTGAGATCCATCCTGCTTATCACTTGTGACGGTTTTGGGGGCCTTGACATTAGCCCTCTTCCTGAGGGTTACCGCCTTGATTTCCCAAGGTCCCTTAGGTTGCCATCATTGCATGAGTTACTCAATGGGTCATATATCTTTGTGTCACTTCCTTCACCTTCCAACTTGACTTGGCCCAGGGGGAGAGCCTATGCTTCATCCACCCGTCTCTCCCTTATCACTCTTCAGGGTCGGGAAGTGGCACTAAGGGCATTCATGCTTGTCCTGCATTGGCTGCCACACTATGGCTATGTTCCACTCTTTGAGTATCATAATCTCCTCTAACGAGACCCAAAGAGCCATTGTGGTGTGGCACCTAGGTTTAGGGCCCATGCAGGATGCTGACTTCCACAACGGTTGCATTTTGTTGTCCTACATGCGACATTCTTATATAGGTCCTCCCATCCCGCCATGGCTATTCTAGCCTTTGTGCTTTGGGGCTACATCTTGTACCCCACCCATTTACTCGTTCTATGTATGCATTCCATCCATATTATGACAAGTTGCACATTTTTTCTTATTGGTATCATTGAGAAGGCGAGGGTCCTGCAATCACTTGGGCCATCCAAGTTTGTTGCACAACTCCTTCACTTGGCGTATCTCATCACCTCTTGGACCTTTGGTTTCCATGACAAAATACCCTCGTAAAGGCATTCCAAGTCACTTGACCTGTCTTCGAGGTGTTTCACTACGGCCTGTGTTTGAGGTGTTCCACTACGGGTTGGTCAAGGCCTTAACATCTTCGGCATCAAGCCTTCAAGCCCTCAATAGTCTATTTGACCCATTGTGGTGCTTGGAGATAGCCTAAGTTTCCCTTGGAGATGGACAAAACCCTGCCAGCTTTTTGTTTTGAGTGAAATACACACTATGTTCACAATACACTCCTTTGCAACAAGTGTACACGGGTACCAGATGCATCATTGCATACTCCCCTTGCGATAGAGCAGGTGTGGGCATTAGACATGTCACCACACATGCTACCCCATTTCTTGAAGAAGTGCACCATGACATCGTCATATTTCGAACCCACCTTGTGGTTCCACGAGTTGAGACCAAGTTTAGAGGGAAGAGCGACCTCATGGCTCACGGACACTTTCGCACGGCAAGTGAATTCCCTTGTGTGATTGGCATTAGGGCGTGAGACCTTTGTTGCATGACATCACATGCTTCCTTGCTCGCCTCAAAAGTGACCGGATGGAGTTGTAGTTGTCATTCAGGCTGGTCACTTGTCTCCCAAGGGAGTGTCTCGAGTGGTGGCCCTTTAGTTTGGGCTTGTGAGGCCCGTAAGTTGGGTGGCCGCGTCAATGCATGCCACCATGCACCCGATCCTCATTCATCTCCAACTTTGAATTTCTCCATCTTTGAAATGAAATAGTCTTTGAGTTCCTCTTGGAGTTCTTCCCATGAAAAGATGGTGCGTCCTTGCTTCTATTCCAACAGGTACCAACTAGCAACGTCTTCCTCTAAGTAGATTGTTGGCACTTATCCCTTCTTGTCTTCGATGATCTTGGCATACTTTCAAGTATCAATCTATCTCCATCTTTGGAATGAAATAGTCTTTGAGTTTCTCTTGGAGTTCTTCCCATGAAAAGATGGTGTGTCCTTGCTGCTGTCCAAACAAGTACCAACTAGGAATGTCTTCTCTAAGTAGATTGCTGCCACTTCTCCCTCATGTCTTTGATGATCCTAACATACTTCCAACTATCAATCTATCTCCATCTTTGGAATGAAATAGTCTTTGAGTTCCTCTTGGAATTCTTCCCATGAAAAGATGGTGCGTCCTTGCTCCTGTTCCAATAGGTACCAACTAGCAATGTCTTCCTCTAAGTAGATTACTGCCACTTTTTCCTTCTTGTCTTCGATGATCCTGGCATACTTCCAAGTATCAGTCTACCTCAATGATCTGTTTCAAGTGTGATATACTTGCACTCGTTCACTCACTCAACACGACACAAAAAGATAACACGGTATGTGAGAGCAAGGTATACTCTTGTATTATTCAATCAAAGAAACAGTACAACATATGTACATCCTAGGACTACACCCTTGTAACATTGCACATAAGAGGGTTCACCATTGGGTATAAGAAATCACACGTAAAGTGAAAGCCAAGCAAAGCTCAAAGTCACTACTAGTCCCCATGATGTAGATGTTTTCAATTGCGACGCCATGGTATAACTACAAAGCCCTTACAAAGAGGGAAGGGGGAGAAGAACGAATTGATGTGTGACTGTCTCGGCTCTAAATAAGAGTGTGAGAGAGAGAGAGAGGAGGAGAGGCCAATTGACGTGCGAGTGTCCCGGCTCTTAAGAAGATCCACTGGTTATACAAAACTCGAGTGAAGTTAAAGTGAGTTCATTTTCCTTTCTAGCATGAGTCGCCTCGACTTCTGATCGGCTTTTCGGCTCACGAGCTTCCCTATCAAACCTGTCCTTTGTTGCCGTCGGGAGAATACCACAGGTCTACACCACAAAGAGAGAGAGAGAGAGAGGGAGAGCCATATTGGAATGAACGGTACAGCTGCTTGCAGAAGAATCCCCTCTCACCTCATCAGTACGCTGTTGACATGTCCATTCGGTACACATTTGGTATGGCTCCAGCACTTTTTCCTCACCAGAACGGACGCAGTTTGATCTTACAGGAATTCAGATAACATGTCGAACCCTAGGAATGAAGGACAAGCCTGGCGTCAGCCAGTATGCCTTTGGCTTCTTGTTTGATGCAAATGGCGCTACGGAGGCGTTTACGTATCAGCCATAAGCGATATTACCTCTTCCAGCTTTTGTTCTCAGAAAAATGAAGACCGAAGTTATCAAGCCAGCAGGGGACATATCGGTTTACGACTTCAATGAGACTGATCCCAAGCCTTTGCAGGGCAAGAATGGCAAAAAATGTTTCTTTCTGGCTTCTTGTGAGCGTTATAACTTTGCATAGATAATTGCATTCTTATCATAAGCTTTTAGCTTCTCAAACATGTCTGTGACTAAGCTGTCTGCTGCAATGGCATTGATCTAGTTTGTCTAACGTCTGTTCTTCTGGAATCATAAACTGCTTCGTAGACTCACTTGGTGTTGTCTGGTGTAGTTGTAGGAAAAGGCAGAGTTAAGAATGCTAGACGGAAAAAATATCGGTCAGTATCTGTTATGACTGGGAAGAAATGCCGTACTAGCAAAAAGCGGTCAGGCAAGTGTGGAAGTCCTGTACAAGATCAGGCTGCTCAAGTAGCTGTAAGCTCGGAGTTTTCACTGGGTAGTGATGAGATTGAGGTGAGCCTGAAACACAAAGTTTTGTCAATTATCAGTTCAAGAGGATGCAATCAACCATGTGATTATCTCGCAGACGGATGAGTCTGGTTCTATATTGAATGAAGATGCATCAAAGCAGCAGCAGGTTGACACAGAAGGTGCATATATCTACATACTTTATGTTTTGTAGCCACAAGACGTGGTATTTTAGATCCAAGATGCTAATGTTTGGTTATTGCCCCTCAGTAGGAAACTCAGGACAAGCTGCAAATCCTTGTACAAATGAGGTATACCACCTTCAAACTTCAGATGTCAAGTGGAGGTCAATCTATGTCCTTTATTTATCAGCGAAAGTTGCAATCTTTTAAAAATCTGGCCATGGTGTTTGTTCAGATGATGTCCTAACACTTTCCAACCTTGGTTGTAATATATCATCTAATGTCTTGTATAAATGATATGGAACCCTACGACTACTACAAATGAACTTTTTATAATGTTGGATAGTGTGTGAGCTTAGAGCAAGAATTACTGCTGGTGTAGCCTATGGGCTTGTAAGGAGCACTATTTTTGGTATAGCTTTGAGAGCTCCAAGGGTTAGTGTTGGTATAGCTTGTAAGCTTGTAGGGAGCATTGATGGAGGCTAGATGTGCTTAGGTATTTGAAGGCAAATATAGCTGTAGAGGGCATAATATTGATAACATTTGGAAGCACATTAGTCATGCGCCCATGAGCACTAAGAACATGCTATTTTAGGTTGACAATAGTTTAAGAAGGACAACTGGGCTGATTAGATGGATGGTTGACAAGGGCAAACTAATTGCTTATTAATTCTCATCCTCAATTGATGCATTTGTTATGAAATTCCTATGCAGTTTATTTCAGCACTTTTCTATGCTTCCATTGCTGCACCACTTTTGACACGTTATCAGATTGCATGATTGAGGTTCCTGTTGTGTTTTTCCTGCTGATTACAGGTCTTTTTTCCCCCTGTTGATTAGGCCTGCGTTTTTCAGATCAGCCATCTGCATTTTCAGCCTGTGTCTATATTCCAGCCTGCAATCATTAGTATGCTACATTAAATGCTCAACCAGCCTGCGTTTTTCATTTTTTGCCCCTAACTATGACTTGGCGACTATTTGTAAAGGCCGTTTTTGTTGTTTTTGGTAGTTTTTGATTGGTTTTTTCTTCATTGAGACCTTGAAACCAGCCTTTCTTCTTGGAGAGGATGGTAATTCCCTAATTAAGAACTTAATTATAGGAATCAATAAATAAACATAAATTGAAATGCATAATTTATCTTTATAACCTTGGACAATAAACACCTGGTTAGCCCAAAAACTGGCATCCCTTTCGGTATTTCTTTAACTTTAAGTGCTAATGGATTGAATGTAAGTTGAGATTTCACAATCTCCTTTGTTGATCCAAAAGCTCCTTGCTGTACATGTAATTTGGGCCAATTGCTGCTTGATTTTCATCTAGGAGTTGCACAAATATAACCACCAATTGGCCAAATGTTACCCCAATTCACAATGGATGGCGTGGTATTTGAATTTCACAAATTTCAAGTGCTGATTTTAATGTATGATTCCTTCTCCTGTTGATACGGTTTGCAAGGTGGCTATTAAACCTTGATTTCTGCAGAAATTTAGTGTTTACAGCAGAGATATCTCTGCTGTCCCCCAAATTTGGCTCAGGTCTACTCAAAATGACTGGGAAATTCTTATATCTCTTGAGAATGGGTTGGAGAAGGTGAGAAAAAGCCAAGATGAGAGAGAAATTTAGTTTTCTTCACTAGAAAACCCTAAATTTTGCTTGTTGCCTACTCCGGCCTTCATTTAATGCAATCACCTACTAGGCACCTCAGAATGCTGTCACCTGATCAGCAATGCTGTTGCCAGCCCTTGGAAGGTGACTCCTTGTTGTTCCCTCCTGCCTACTGAGGCTTCCAGATGGATGTCTTCTGTGGCAAATTACTGTTGTTTGATTAGAAAAAATGGACCAATAGCTCCCTCTCTCTCCCCCCCAAGCTATGAACTAACCGAATGGTTGAGACCGAACCCCCAAAAACGTTTTCTCAATTTGCATGGACATTTTTACAAAGTGGCAGCCTTCTAAACCCATTTTTCAGCATTATCCAGCGATTTATTTAATTTTCAGAATTAAATAATTTTAAAAATTAATTCTAACTCTTTTGACCTTGCCCTAAATTAAATGCGTCCATCTATAATTAAATTGGCTAGGCCATTTGCAACTTGGAGTGATCTTCAACCTCTGTTGACCTTAGGACAGTTATTTGCGAATAAATGTCATTGGTGACACTAGGGACTAACATTAATTTATGAAACTAGCCTTTCTCCTTGGACAGGGTGGTAACTAACTTGATTAAGCACCAATTATAGCAAGCATAAAATTCATGTAAACTAAAAATGTATACTTTACCGCTTAAATCTTGGACATTGGACACCTTGTTGGCCCTAAACTGGTGCTCCTTGCGGTATTTCTTTATCTTATATTGTAAATGGAAGGAGTACAATTGAGGTTCTTCGATCTCCTTCGCTAATCTAAGTACCTTTTGCTATCAAAACTAACTAGCTAGTTCCCAAACCAATTTGCCCCTTGGTTTGCTTGGGCTTTATCTTGCTCGTTGAAAGACAAATTCAGCCCCAAATCTGATCTTGGCTGTCTGGCCTCTTGAATCTCTGTGAAATTTCTCAATTTCATCTATTGAAATTCAAGTCCTAGGTTCCCAATTCTCGGCATGTATCCCAAGGCGACTGTCTTCTATTGTAAATTAGGGTTTATAACAAAGATTGATAGAAATTTTTTTCTCTGATGGCTCAAATTGCTGGATATTGTTGAGATAACTTGAGAGATGGTTGGGGGATGAGAGAGAATGCGATAGAGAGAAATTTCATAGCTTCATCATGAGAAACATCGAAAAACTTGTTGCTGCTCTACTCAAGCAGTCATTGAAGATGTCATCTATAGCTTAGGACCACCAGATTGACTGTTACTCCATTTTATATGCTGTCATTTGCATTGGAAAGACTTTGGGCTGTTGTCACTTGTTCTTGGAGGGCTCCAAACTGCTGTCACATGTTGCAGGACTGATCTCTAGTGGTTGCGAATCCCATCAGCAGCCTCTCCTTGCTCTCTAACAGCCTCCTTCTTTCTTACAATGGCTGGAATAGGCTTTCGTCAGCCCTTAAAAACGTTTTTAGGGCAAGTTTGTCATGTGGCAGCCTTATAATCCCATTTTTCAACATTATCTAGCTTATTAAATTAATTTTCAGAATTAATATTTTAAAAATTAATGTAATAATTATTCTAGTGCATAGAAAATTAATTTCACCAGCCAACAATTAAATTGGCTAGGCCAATTTGTCTTCCAAGTATCCTTGAGCAGTTATTAACCCTTAGACTGGTATTAATTAATTAATTAATTAATGCTTAGTCTCTAATGTCACCATCGGCATTAGTGGCTAATAAATTGGTCTAGGACTAGATCTAATAGCGGGTACCATCTAATACTTGTTAGATATAACTTATTAGGACTTTTGCCTTTGGTACTCACTGTATCCTTGGGGTCCTTAGCCTGTTACCTTGAAATAACTACCATGTGTATCACATGTGCTAAACAACCTTGCACATTTGATTAATGACTTAATTGTCCTCGTGACAGACCTGACCCTTGAAATCCTTGTAAATGTCCTCGATTGTACTGCATTGTATTAAAAGGAAATCATACTGCACTGAAATTTCCATAAGGCATCACGGTCACAATATTGGCCATTGTTGTCTAACCATGCTATATGTCCCAAAGCTTATTGAAAATTTCCAATCTGCATAAACATTAAATAATAATGAGAAATAGTTCAAAGTTGTTGCTAGAAAGCCATTGAATGTATCCATGACTCATGTTTCTCAATTGTTTTGACTTCATAACCATAGTAAAACATATTCTCAACATAAACCATGGTTGAAACTGTCAATGGCATTTACTAACATGTTATCCATGGAACCAGCTATAAACCATTGAAAACTGAGTATTATTTGATCATAAACTGATCACTTGCAGATTTAAGAACTGATCACAAACTACTGTAAATGTGACCCCAAACTGATTGTACAAACCGATCAGCAATTGATAGAAAATTGACCATAACGGGTTCTCAAATTGATAAAAAATTGAGCTGAAACTGATGAGAATTGATAAAAAAGTCAACACAGTACCTTGGATGCATGTTGCATACATTTGAGATCCACTATATACAAGAGCTATACACAATTGGAGGAGTGGAAGTGCTACCTCCCCCTTGAGCATTAGTTAATATTCCGGATCCCTGCTTTATTGAACTTGACTGAGGTTGAATTGAAGTCGTCTCTAATTGAATGGTATCTAGGTAAAGTTGCAACAACGGAGGATGGTCTTGTTAGCAGATATGTTAGTTCATGTGTGAGTCTGAGCTGTAGAGGCTTGGGTACATTGTTTAGGTTATTTAGGCATTTTTTATTGTGTCGTTTTATGGTCATAAGGGGCATTTATTGCTGGCCGAGCAGCATTAAATGCTGGCAGACCTGACATATTTTATGGCATTATTTGTGCCTATTTATTTTGGGCTTCTTCTCAGTTGGTCAGTTTACCACCTGGAGGTCTCGTGGATAGAGGAGCTGGTGCCCACGCCCATGCCCACGCAGCCAGTGACTCACTGCTGTATGCGATAGTCCTGTGTCTGATATATATGGATTCCATTTCCTAGGCATACGTCTAAGTTCTCATCTGTATTGTGTTCTTTCTTTCCCTTTCTCTCTTGTCTTGTGTTTCAGTAGTTTATTACAGCTTATGTTTACGCTTCCATTGCCACACCACTTCTGACATGGTATCAGATTTTAGGATTTGTGTTCCTGCTGTGTTTTCTTGCTGATTTTAGGATTGTTTTCACCCTTGCTGATCAGGTGACTGCTGTTTCATACAAGCGACCTGTTTTACCTGTGTTTTTTGTAGATTTGCCATCGCCTGCTGTCTATAACCCTCTGCTGCCTGCGTTTTCAGTTTTCAGGCTGCTGCAACAGTTTTCCAGTCTATTTTGTGGCAGTACTCAGCCTGTGTTTTGGTGTTCTTGACTCCTTCTTGGCTGGGCGACTGTACCTTCAGGCCGTTTTTGCTGTTTTTGGTAGTTTTTGACTGATTTTTTGATTTTTTGCAGCAGCTTTTGTCTTCTTTTGGTCGGATTTTGGGTTCTACTGTATGTGAACTCGTGTTTTTTATAGTCTGTGCTTGTGTTTTGGCTGTGTTCCCTCTCCAAATACCTTCTCTTCTACTTCTCTTCTAAATCCTCTATAGATGGCTCCTTCATACACATCCACTAATGACAAGCTCCATGGACTTGATTATTACACGTGGAGTGCGGTGATGAAGGCTTGGTTTATCCAAAAGCAATTATGGTACGTGGTTGGCGGAGCTCTTGCACGCCCTCAATAGCCCTCTCCTGTTCCAGGTGAGTTTGATGAAGACAACCATGAGGAAGCAATGCTTACATGGGATTTGGATGATGCGCGTGCTTATTTGTCCTTACTTCGGTGTATTTCCAAAGAAGTCCTACCGGCAGTCACCTCCTGCAGCACAGCTTCAAACGTATGGTCGAAGTTGCAATTGACGTATGAGACTCCTTTCACCATGAGGACTGTTACTCTCTATAGTCGGCTCAAGCAATTGAAGTTTGAACCCAAAGATACGATCCAATCATTCCTACTTCGAGTTACCCAAATCCAAGACTAGCTTTGCACTATTTAGTTTGCCCTATTAGAGGCACATCTTGTTGGAACAACACTACACAAACTTCCTCAGGAGTTTGATGGAGTGGCCAATGCTTTACGGGTGCAGACATCTATGACTCCTATCAGTTTTTTTTAATATGTCCTTGATGCTGCTTGAGCATGAGGCAACTTTGCGGCTACAGGAGCGTCTTCCTGCTACTCAATCGGTTTGTGAAGCTTGTTTTGTATTAAGCATAGTGAGCATTCATCCCATTATCGTGGCCCTGCTGCAGAGAGCAATTGTCAACCTCTCCCTCTGGAATATCCTTCTCCATCTCCTTTCACCACCCTAGTTGCAAGGATAACATACTCCCAAACTGCTAGCAAGGGAGGCCTTTTGTTGTCCAAACCTTTGGAAATCATCCTCTACCTTACGACCTTCTGATGGGAAGTTGAAACTGGCCTGCAGATTTGATCTATAGGGCAGTAAACATGAACTTACAACACAGGCACTATTCAATACAGCACATAGAAAATAAATGACAAATAACTTGGAGTGCTAGAGCACTCTTGCACAATAGATGACACCAGATTGGCCCTCAAGGTGAGTGCCACTTACAATTTTTTCTAACCGGGTACCACCTAGTACCTGTCAGACATAACTTATTACAACTTTTGCCTTTGGCATCCACTGCATCCTCGAGCTCCTTGGCTTGTTACCATGAAATAATTGCCATGTGCATCACGTACTAAACAACCTTGCACATTGTTATTAGTAAGATTAAAGCATATGTTAAAATTTCACGTTTGTGTGACAGACCTACTGTTGTGGTCTACCAAAGGAATCAGTGACTATTGCACCAAGACAAAAGTGACCAATATAGCACAATTGATTGAAAAATGCAAATATAGCTTATGAATTGATGAAAGGATATGTCACAGGATTTAAGGGTAGGAAAGATGCTTCAAAGGACAATGTTGAAGATAAGGACAGTAAGATTGAATTTTTGGGTAGCAAGTTTAAATTCTAAAAAAAGGATTAACTTGCTAAAAATCAGTCAAAATCATTCTTTAAAAAGGGAGACAAGGCAAAAGGTCATTTGCAAGTACTAAGAAAGCTGCTAAAAGAGAGACATTGTATGATGCCAAAAAATGCTATGTTTGTGAACAAGAGGGGCATATAGCACATGAATGCCCAGATTGTAAGTCTAAAAACCATGCATATGACAATAAGAATTAGAAAAGCAAGAAGCATAAAATTTTTGCTAGATTGGTATTTGATCTTGTTAGTGAGCATCAGAACATGGATGCTTTAGAGCTGCTCACCTATACTCCTTGTGTAGAAAAATGATGGTTCATGGCGAATGTGTATTGATTACTGCACCTTGAACAAAAACACCATAAAAAATAGATTCCCTATACCAGGGAACAATGATATCCTTGATTGGTTAGAGGGAATTGCAATCTTTAGCATAATAGACCTTAAAAGTGGATATCATTAGATATGTATAGGGCTAGAAGATGTGTACAAGACAACTTATAGGATAACTCTTGGATTATATGAGTTCTTGGTCATGCCATTTGGGCTTACAAATGCACTTGCGATGTTTAATCGCATGATGGATTGAATTTTTTGACCCTATAAGTCTTTCATTGGCACATTCTTTGATGACATCATAGTCTTTTCAAAGAATGAGACAGAACATTGGATGTACTTGAGTATTTTGCTTAAGGAACTTAGAAAATACAAGCTGCTTATTAATGCCAAAAAGAGTGAATTTTTCATATTAGAGATTCACTTCTTAGGGCATATTGTCTTAGAAGATGGTGTTAGAATGGATCTTGCAAAAGTGGAAGCGATATGCAATTTGCCTAATTTGAGAACCTTGCATGATGTGCGCAGCTTTTTGGCGATGTGTTCATACTATAGAAGGTTCATATGCCACTTTACTGAAATTACTTCACCCCTTCATGCATTGCAGAAGAAGAGAGTTCCATTTATGTGGGTTGATAAGGAAATTGCAGCATTCAATAGGTTGGGAGAAAAGCTTACTTTGAATCTTGTGTCGATCTTGTCAGATTCTCCTTAAAGCTTTTGTTGTTCAATGTGATGCATGTGGGAATAACATTGGTGCACTTAAAGAACTTTTGATATGCGGGCACCGCCTTGCACTTTCAAAATCAACTGCATATCACCTTTGCCTTTGATAGGGACTAAAGAGTTGTTACCTATGAGAATTTGCCCATGCATTGGATGCGTATGGGAAAATACCATTTGTAGGAGTAGTCATTTGGCGGAAAGTGTCACTGTCCACAATCCATTTACGAGGTTGGGGGCCAATATCATTGTATCAAAGGCCATCGGTGGAGCATTCTCAATCACCTCCAAATGGAGAAATGCGGCTGATGAAGAAGCAACCACCGCTTCTGAATCCTTTGTAGTTTTTTTCTTCTTGGTGTCCTTGTCCTTGTTGAGGCAATCCTTCTTCCAATGATGTGTCCTGCTACAAATGTGACAAGTAGACTCCTTGGCTTTATTTTGCTTAGTCTTTTGGTCCTTCTTGTTGTTGCTGCTGTTCTTCCCCTTCTGTTGGGAAGTCTGACTTGTCAATGCCTTCGACTTGGGAGCATTTTGACCTTTGAGTTGTTCATCTTGATCCAAGACCATCAGAACCAACTCCTCCCACTTAAGGCTATCCGTCCACCTTGAAGCAATCGAGGTGGAATAGAATGTTGAGCTAAAAATGCATTAGCTTTACTTAAACAGCCCCAAAACATGCTTAATTAATGAAGAAACCTAGTTTATTTAAAAGAAATGCTATCCTAGAGAGTTTCTGTTCTCATAAGCACAAGCCCACTTGGGAGGGTCCAAATTTTTTATAAATACGTATGTTGCCCTCCATTCAACCCTAATCTCGTTTTTGCAGATTTTAGGTGTTTCAACTTGCAGCCCACACCCCGTTTGCGGAGGATATCTTAGCCAAAGCTGTCCATTGTTGTCTACATCAGTTGGCGCCTGATTTCCAGCTCTCTTCTCGCAGTTTGGAGCTAATTCCAGCTAGGTGACTATTGTTCTTGCACAAACCTGCTGCCGTATTGCTTGCCACGTCATCTGCAGCCTGTGTTTGGTAGTTTTCTCTCTCCTCCAGTTATTGCCCAGCTTCTATAGGCTGTTGCCAGGTTGTCTAGCCTGCGTTTGGTAGTTTTCTCTCTCTTGCAGGCTGTCTTGCTTGCGTTTTTAGTCTTTCTTTCTTTTGCAGGTTGTCTTGCCTGCGTTTTTAGTCTTTCTCTCTCCTCACTGTGTCTGCATTAGATCCACCTTCTTATTGCTGTGGTTGTTGGTGTTCGACATCCGAAGGCTGCATTGCTGCAATTCAGGATCCATTCGGAGTATGATACACTCTCTAGCTCATTATCCCTGCCATGATCCTTGAGATACAGGAGTTCGAGGTTTAATATTCATTCACTACATAGTGTGTTTGCTGCATGAGTATCATATATTCAGTAGTCATATCATGTCATTCATTCATTGAGTTCATTGTCTTTGAGTTACCCTAACCCTAATTGTGTTCTTTTATCAGTCTGTGCTTTGTCGTACGGCTTTTGTTTATGTTTCTGTGTTAGGGTATTTCTTTACATAGAATACACTAAATCGGGGTAGTAACTGCGAAAGAAGAACTATCACCATGTTCTCGGAGGTAATCCTTCCCTTGTGTTTTGGACTTCATCAGCAATTATTGAAGCTTATTGACATACTTTTGCATGGAAGCGGACTTGGACGAGTTTAATGTTTGCTTCTATACCTTGAGAGACACTTGTTTCATAATGATCTTTTGATTGTACAATTGGTCTAATCCCAGTTATCTCTCTCGAGCAATAGTCTAACGGTTGATGTGAGCTATCACGGTGGGAGTGCAAGAGAGAAATAGGAAGGAGCGGATGTGGGCATTCAGTTTGTCTCGATGTGCATGTATCTTCACCAACTTAGCTTTCTTAGTAGGAGAAATCTTGGAGGCATCACGAGCTGTAGGATAGCCTATGGCCTCGGTTACAAGCTTCGCCAAATTATAGGACTCCAAGATGGCAAGTATCATTATCTGCTGGATGTGGTAATTTTCCACAATGAGCTTTTGATTAGAAGGAAAAGCCGGTAACAAGGGAACTTTATGGTCCATAATACCTTGAAACTCTGTGTTGATCCCAGAAGACATTGTCACTTGAATAACTTGCACAAAAACAAGGGCAGCCCGCTTTGATTGGGAAAATGCAACGTGCGATTGCTTCCTCCACTCGTCTCAAGATTGTTTCCATTGCTGCCGAAGGCGATGAAACTCAAAATCTGCTCCAAACAGCTGAAAACACAGCCTTTTTTCCTTCACGAACAACAGAAACCTGCCAAAAATAGCAACTTTACTCCTTTCTTGTGCGTCACTTATTCAGCTTAGCCTTGTATTGATGCACAACTCTCTCACTCGTCTTCGAACGTTGAAACACACTTTTGTCGTGCTGAAATCTACCTTCCAGATCTTCTCGTGATCAATCATCCCTTCAATGATACTCCAATACCATGTCAGAGTGCAACAAATGGGAAGTGTATTACTGGATTGAAAGAAAATGAACACGAGAAGATGAGAGACAAAAGTGATAGTAGAACACAAAAATCTGTAGTGAATGAATGCTGAAATGAAGAAGGTAGATATGTACATGGTTTGTCGGATGTATCTCCACGAGGTGATATCTCTCTCCACTTGAAATAATTGGAGGCTGGCTAGACTAGGAATGAAAAAAACTTATAAAATAATGAGGTTGGCCAGTTTAAATTGTCCGACTATTGCCAATGATGAATCACAGCAATAAATAATGCATAAAAAACATTGCGCCGCACCACCTATGCCATGTGGCATTTGGACAGTATGTGTGGCCAACCTAACTAAATGGCATTGCTGGAAATCACTAGACGATTGCAAAGATTGTCTGACCTATGCATAGGAAATGTGTAATTGTGCGCTGTTAGGTTAGGGTTTAGCAACGCGCACGTGCGCACACACACACACACACTCTCTCTCTCTCTCTCAGTGTGAACAAGTGAACAAGAGAGAAGAGAGTGTTAGAAGATCACATCCATTATGTGAGAATGAATGAAAGTACAATCCCTAAGGTACTAAGTACCATACCCACTCACGAGTATTCACATTGGGAAAAAACCTCTCTCCAGCTGAAGGTAAAAAGTGCCTGTGAGATAAGGGAGCATTCACACCAGAACATAGGAGGAACACAATAAGTGTAACAAACCCCCCTCAAGTGAATGATGTGATTGTATATAGGGAATAGGTAGATCAATCCCCAAATGGTATCAAAGTCGAGAGCCTTGCAAAAGGCTTTCAACTTCTAACTAGAGAGAGCTTTCGTAAACACATTTGCCAAGTTGTCTGTGTAGGACATAAACCAAGTCAATCTCCCTTGCATGGAGTCTTTCTCTAACATAATGATAATGCACCTCAATGTACTTAGTACGAGCATGAAAAACTGGATTCCTCGCAATTGCCATGGCACTTTGACGTTTAGTGTAGATAGGAGTGGGTGACTGCTGTCCCATACTAAGATCGACCAAAAGGCATCCGAGTCATACACATTCCAATGTAGCTGCCCTATATTCAGCTTCACAACTAGATTTGGCCACTGTAGATTGCTTCTTGCTCAGCCAAGAGATGCATGAATTACGAAGCATGAAACAATTGCCACTAGTGGACACCCTTGTGTCAAAACAACCAGCTCAATCACTGTTTGTAAATGCATTCAAGCAAATAGTAAAGCCTTTAGGATAAAAAAGGCCCATTTTGAGTGATTGAGATAACGTGTAAACATGTGGCCTGTCTCAATAGGAGTAGAGATAGGCTTGTAGTCTAGCATCTAAAAACGCTCAAGAAGCTGCCCAATGGACTTAGATTGCTGCAAAATAATGCCCCCCTCAACCGCAATAAATTGTATGCCAAGATAGTAGTGCAAATGGCCAAGATTTGTCACATCAAAAGCATGCTGCAATTCAGCTTTTAAAGTTGAAATATGGTCTCATGAGGTCAGTCAACAACATGTCATCCACATAAAGAATGAGAAGCAGGAGGTTAACCCCATCCTCGTAGACATAAAGTGTGCTCTTAGTGTGTGAATTATTGAAGCCAAGAGCAATCAAGTATGCATGTATCTTCTCTACCATGCTCTAGGTGCTTGCGGTGCAAACACACACTTTGCTTTGAGACCCGTTCGAAACAAAGCCAGGAGGTTGAGTGACAAAAATCTCCTTATGAAGATCACTATTCAAAAAAGCAGTCTTCACATCCAATTGATGCACATGCCAAGCATAATGAGCAGCCAAAGCAATGACACTACGAATGGTAGTCATACGTGAAGTGGGCGCAAATGTCTCATCATAGTCAATTTGACGTTGTTGGGCATACCCTTTGGCAGCAAGACGTGCCTTGTAGTGATCAATGCTACCATCAGATCTACGCTTTATAAACCCACATGGTACCTAGCACGCTTGCCAGTCAGCAAGTCACATAACTCGTGTGTGCCATTTCTATCAATAGAGTTTAACTCTGATTGCATAGTTACCAACCAATGTTCCTTTTGTAAAGCATCATGTAAAAAAATAGGTTCTTCATTGCATGCAGTAGCTACAAGTACTTGTGCAACCAAGTTAGCTTGTGCATGGCGAGTGGTTGCTCTATTTCTATCGGGAAGAGGAATGGATTGTTTGCTGTCCCGTAATGTATCTAGCAACCATCTAGGGACTGGTTTAGCTTCCCAAGTATTAGGCCTCTCATCGGCCACTGCATAATCACAGCAATGCCTTGATCAATGGGCTGAAAATCAAGTTGTTGTTCACCATGTGTTTGCTGCTGATTTTACTGCTGTAACTTCTCAATACATTGCTGAAATTGACCAAAATCAAGTCCACCTTGCCGAAATAAAGGCAACAAACTGTCATACATGTCCATAGTGTTAGAGTCATCACCCGGACAGGTAGGGCCATGTAGGCAGGTGCCATGTGGCAGGTAATTAGCCAGTTGCCATGTGGCAACAATTGGACTGTAATAGTCGGCTGCATTAATTGCAGCCGACCTGATTATTTCCTGCCATTATTTTCAGCCGCAGCCTTAGTCAGCTGTCTCTCACAGATTTCAGGCTGCAGATTGCAGAGATTGCTCTCGGGGTTGATGGAGACCAAGACCTTTGAGGTGGAGACATACACAGATATTCTCTTTGCACCCGTGTATAATTCTGCATCCTTATACAACATTCTTCACTACAGATTTTCTGCGTTTCACTCTCTCTCCTCTCTCTCTCTCTCTCTCTCTCTCTCCTCTCTCTGTTCACTCTGTCACGCTCATTCGCTTTTGCATTGCTTCACTTTGACATGGTATCAGAGCATTGAAGGGCTGACCTAGGGTGGACCCATCTGAAGAGGAGATTTCAGCGCGACACAAGACTGCGTTTTCAGCGTTCAAGTGCGAGCAGGTGGGTTGTGCATCAGAACAAGGTTGAAGTGAGCGTGGGTATGCGAGAAAAGAGAAGATTTGCTGAAGCTGCTGCTGTTTTTTGGTTGTCAGAGAAGGAAGAAGGCTGCGAACCATAGCCCTAGTAGGCTGTATTTTCATAGTCAGAGGGGGTTACTCTTTGTGTTTTGTGTAGACATTGTAGGTGAAGATATCTTCTGAGGCTGAGAGAGAGTTTCAGGCAATCATGGATTGGAGCTTCCTTCAAATCAAAAGCTCGATGGTGAGAACTATTGCATCTGGCGGGTCATGATGCGTGCCATATTGGAGTCCTATGATTTGGCGGAGCTTGTTACGGAGGCTATCAATTGTTCTTCTTGCGAGACGAGTCCAGACTCTCTTCCAGTGAGAAGGCGGAGTTGGCAAAGGCTCAGGTACATTGGGATAAACTCAATGCTTGTATTCACTCGTTTTTATTTCTCTCATGTACCATAGCTATTATCTCTCATATAGAGCATTTGACGGTGGCTAGGGAGATATAGCTGGAGTTAGATTAGATGTATAATTGGATGACCATCATGAAGCAAGTCTCTTTGGAAGTGCAAATGCGGACCATGAGTGTCAACAAGTCATCATCCATGCGGGAGTATATCAACAAGCTAAGGGAGCTTCAAATGCAGGTTCAAAACGCAGGGAAGGTGATCACTTTTGAAGACATGGCGATAACTCTCCTTTCACAGTTATCGCCTCGCTTCAATGGTTTTTATTTTGCCTTGATTGCTTCAGGGCGGTGTGAGACTCTGCGGTGGGAAGAGTTGGTTCCTATGGTCTTGGACCAAGAGGAGCAATTGAAAGGAACCAATGCTTCGAAATCTGAGGCTTTGGTTGGTCAATCCTCTCAGAAGAAGGGGAAGAACCAAAAGAAGAAGGAGGACAAATCTAAGAAGGGCAAAGACAAGAAGTCCACTTGTCACATTTGTGGCAAAACAGTTCACTAGAAGAAGGATTGCCCCGACAAGGAGAAGAAGGAGAAGGAGAGAAGGAGAAATCTTCAAAGGATTTCGGAGCGGTGGTTGCTCTTCAATTGCTTTTCTCCATTTGGAGATGGTTGAGGATTCGACTTGGCCGGCTTTTGATTCTGCGTTGATGGCCCCAGTTACTCTCGAGTGGATTGTTGACAGCGGTGCCTCTAGGCACATGGCTCTCTTTCGCAGGTGTTACTCATTTGCGGCCTTCTCATGGTCAGATTCTCAGTGGAGAGAGTTTGTCTATTCTTATTTAGGGACGGGGCATCATGCATCTTATTCTAGATGGGCATGGTGGTGCCCATGCATCTGAGGTAGTTTATGTGCGGTCTTTGGGGTATCATCTTCTCTCGGTGCACAAGATTTGTGCCCTCGGCCTTTGGTCGAATTTGATGTGGATTCTTTTTGGATTCTTGATTGAGGATCGAGATAGGTTCTTTCTTCAGGTTATGAGAAGAATAAAGTCTACAAGTTGCAGTCTTCTTCTGCATTGACTTTTCTTCTTCTTACCTCTCAAACTCAGTCCGAGCTTTGGTATATGCTCAGTTTGGTCACCTCAATTATGATTACCTTCGGAAGGCGTCTAAGGACCAGTTTGTTCGAGGTTTGCTAGATATTGTGGTGAGTCAGCAACCTTGTGTATCTTGCATTCGTGGGAAGTAGACTTGTGATGTTGTTCCCGGCAAGGCTTCGAGGTGGTCTTCAATACCGTTGGAGCTTGTTTCTATTGATCTTTGTGGACGGATGAGGATGGAATCCCTTCGAGGGAGCTTGTATTTTATGCTCATTGTAGATGATTACAGCAGGATGACATTGGCCTATTTCTTGAAGCTGAAGTTGGAGGCTTTCTCCAACTTTAAGGATTGGTTGCTCTTTGAGGAGAACCGATCGGGGCGGAAGTTGAAGACCTTACGATTGGATAAGGGTGGAGAATTTGTTTCTAATGAGTTTACTCGGTTTTGTGTAGATCGTGGTATTCACGAGTAGTTTGCCAATACAAACACCCCTTAGGAAAATGACATCTTGGAGCGGAAGAATCGTAGTGTGATTAAGATGGCCCGTACCATGATGGAGTATCGTCAGACACCTCAGTGTCTATGGGATAAGACTGTGGCTATTGCCATTCACATCCTTGATCGTTCCCCTACTTTTGTTGTTGTTGGTATGACTCCTTATGAGGTGTACTTTGGGTGTAAGCCAGATGTTTCTTATTTCAGGGTTTTTGGGTTTGATGCTTATGTTCATATCTTGAAGACATAGCGTGACAAATTTGAAGTGGCTTCCAGAAGACAGGTGTTTGTGGGCTATAGCTCGCAATCTCAAGGCTACTGGTTGTATGATCCTGTAAAGTGGGATGTCTACGTGAGCCGTGGCATTCGGTTTGTGGAGGTTCCAGTCCCTGAGGGGGGTGAGGACCACCTTGTACTTGGAGATCTTGGTGATAGCTGGGCTCCGACGACTGTTCCTCTTGAGCCTGTGTCTCTTGAGGACTCTTCTTTGGATGAGGAGCCTACTTCCGAGCCCTCGGATTCACCGATTGGTCCATCGTTGTAGGTGGATCTTTCAGAAACTTCAGCAGATGCAGAGCACTGAAGCGAGATCCGGTCTCCTCCTTGTTGGGCCCGTGACATGCTCCGAGATTCAAGGATCGAGGGGGTCCTTGAGGAGTGGCAAACGTAGGATGGACCGCGGAGGTCATGGAGGCACCAGACACATACTATGGAGCTTGTTTGCTCTAACTACTGTTTGATTTCCCGTGTTATGTAGAATAGAGAGCCTATCTCAGTGAAGGAGGCTTTACAGTCTGATCATTGGCAGAAAGCGATGGAAGTTGAGTTGGAGGCTATTGAGCGGAATGGCACTTGGTACCTTGTGCCTCGTCCCTCTCATAAGAAGGTGATTGGTGTCTAGTGGGTCTTCAAAACCAAGTACCATAGTGATGGCTCTTTGGACAAGCACAAGGCTCGCCTTGTTACTAAAGGTTTTGCTTAGCGCTCAGGTGTTGATTTCCATGATACTTTTGCCCCTATTGCTCGTATGGCAACTATCTGTGCTGTTCTAGCCTTGGCTGGTCATAGGAGATGGCCCGCTTTTCAATTGGATGTGAAGTTGGCCTTCTTGAACGGTGATTTGAAGGAGGAAATCTATGTAGAGCAGCTTCTTGGCTTTGGTTCCTCAGATGGGAAGGTTTACAGGTTGAAGAAGGCCTTGAATGGCCTGAAGCAGGCTCGGCGTGCTTGGAATGAGAATATTGACTCATTTCTTCAGGCAAAGTTGGGATATCAGCGCTCTAGGGTCGATCCGGAGCTTTATGTACACACTTTCGAGGGTGATCGTGTGTTGTTTGTTTTGTATGTTGATGACTTGATTGTTACAGGTGACCATGTCCAAAAGGTCAAAGAGACGAAGGTAGATTTACATCAGAAGTCAAGATGACGGATTTAGGACTTCTCCATTTCTTTTTGGGCCATGAGATTTATTAGACTCAAGGGGGGATTTTCATCTCTTAGCAGAGATATGTATAGGAGCTCTTGGTGACCTTTGAGATGGAGGATTGTTGGTCCATTTCTACTCCTATGGATCCGAATTGGAAGGCCACTTCACACTCAGACTCTCCTTTGGCGGATGATACCTGCTACTGTTAGCTGATCATGATTTGACTCCTCAATACACGGGTTGATCTTTGTTTTGCTGTAGGTCTCTTGGATGGGTTCATGAGTGCACCTCAGCAGGTGCATTGGCAGGTTGCTCAAAGGATACTACGGTTTTTGAGGGGGACCTCCGACCTAGGGATTTCCTATCCAACAGGTACAGGTGTTGTGATTCGGATTGGGCTGGCGATGTGGATCAAGCGGTCTACTACAGGTTATTGTTTTACCTTGGGTGCTGGTACTATCTCCTGGAGTAGCAAGAAGCAGCCCATGGTAGCCCTATCTTCGATTGAGGCAGAGTATCGGGCCGCGTCTTCTTCCACATGTGAGATTGTGTGGCTTCGACGATTGTTGGTGGAGCTTGGTTGCCCCCAGACTTGTCCTACGATTCTGTGGTGTGACAATGAGAGTTGCATTGCCTTGGCACCGAATCCCGTATTTCATACCCGGACGAAGCACATAGAGATCTAATACCGCTTCATCAAGGAGAAGCTTCTGGATGGGACCATCGATGTGGAATACTGTAAGACCGAAGACAACCTTGCAGATTTGTTTACAAAGGCACTTGCCCAGGCGCTACTTCGCTGACATTCTAGATCCCTTCGTCTACTGCCTTGTCGAGGATCTGGAATGTTGAGAGGTTACAGTCGAACGTGGCAGCAGTCGAACTGCAGCAGTAGTTAGACTGTAGTAGTCAATTGCATTAATTGCAGCTGAGTTGATTATTTCCTGTCATTATTTTCAGCCTATAGATAGGCTTTGTATTCAGCAGCCTCAGTCAATTGTCTCCCACAAATTTTAGGCTGTAGATTGCGGAGATTGCTCTTGGGGCTGACGGAGACCGAGACCTTCGAGGTGTGGAGACATACACGGATATTCTCTTTGCACCCGTGTATAATTCTGCATCCTTATACATCATTCTTCACTGCGGATTTTTTGCGTTTCATTGTCTCTCTCTCTCTCTCTCTCTCTCTCTCTCTTTCTCTCTCTATTCACTCTTTGTCACGGTCATTCGCTTCTGCATTGCTTCATTCTGACACATAGGCCCCACATTGGGAAGATTTTTGCAGTCCATGAAGGGCTGGTCAGCATGTTCAGTGAATACCACATAGCTACTAACAAAAATTTTGTTGGTGGAGGGTTGGTACAAGCAATACCCTTTACTTTCTGTACTTTAACCAATAAAGGTGCATTTGACAGCCTTGTCTTCCAATTTATGTTTTTGTGGTTGTGGCACTAAAGCATATGCCAAACAACTAAAGACACGGCTAATTGACACCATTGGTTTCTGGCATTCCAAGCCTCATGAGGCGTACAATCAACCGATGCTTTAGTTGGGCCACGTTTCAGCACATTCACTGCACACATGATAGTATCAAGCCAAAACTTTGGGGGCAGCTTGTTGTGTGACAGCATACAATATGCCATTTCCATCAAAGTGGGATTTTTTCTTTCAGCCACTCTGTTTTGTTGAGGTGTGTAAGGTGTAGTACACTGATGGATGATGCGCCTTTCAGCCAAGGAGTTGACCTCACGTGACATATATTCCCGCTCTCGATCGGTACAGAGTGTAATCAGCTTGCATCCGTTGCCATTTTCAGCTAAGGTCAAGAATGTTTTAAAGCATGCAAACATGTCGGATTTGTGCTTCAAAGCATATGCCCAACAATGATGAGCCATGTCATCAATGAAACTAACAAAATACGAGTATCCGTCGATGGATTTGACACGCATGGGTCCACAAACATCATTATGCACAAGCTGTAATTTCTGATTGGCACGCATAGTACCATCCTTGGGAAACGAAGCATGATGCATTTTGCTAGGTATACAACTTTCACATTTGCATATGATATAAATAAGTCACGAAAGGACGTTATGTGCTTAGAACCGCCATTGTCAAAATACCAAGTGCAGTAATTTTCAGCAATTGAAAGACCATGTTCATGTAAAGAAGGATCATATGAACAATGCACAACAAAGGCAATGTCCAAGCTTGCCAAATGTGCCATTGCATCGTTTGCATTAGTAGAATTTTCAGCAACATTCATGCCCAATTGTTTCTTCTTTTCACTTGTTGTCCTCTTTTTGCATTCTTTAATTACATTCTTCTTTTTCTTGCAATAATGGCACCTCTTTTTCTTAGTATCATCATCCTTGGTTCTTGAGGAGTGTGTAGAAGTTGTTTTGTCTGTTCCTTTGGAGTTTGAAGGTTGCCATGACTTGCCTTTGTCACGATGGCTGGCTGCAAATGCTTGGTTATCCATACCTATATTAGAGCGATTCAGCCTTGATTGCTCTTTTGGCAACAATAGTGATACCAACGCATTAAATGTGTAAGCATTAGAATCTCCCTTTGCAAGTACATAAAGTGTAGTGGCAAAGCTCTGATAAGTATCAGGTAGATCAGCCAAAACCGTAGATACAAGAGATGCATTGGGAATGATTTCATTAATGTGAGCAAGTTACTTTGTAATATCCTTGACATGTGTAATGTAGGCATCGATAGAATCACCCTTTGTCATGTGTTTCATCTCAAGCTGCTTACGCAAGTAGGCTACACGAGCCTCATTGCGCACTTGATAGAGTGAGGCAAGCTTATCCCAAGTATCCAATCTGAATATGCATGATGAAGCATGTACTTGTTGCCAAGTAACTTTGGGGTTATATATGTGGTTCAGAAGTTCGACCTACAAGCCCTCCTACTCAAAATGACACATGTTTTTTGGGCTCGTTCACAATCATTAATGGATCTTCAACTCCAGCTCCTACTGTACCTCCAACAACATATCAGTTGAGATGGGACGGGCATGATATCCAAGCTCATGCTTTAATTACACTTTCGTGTAAAAGATAGGTTATCCCACATATTCGGTCCTACACAGCAGTCAAGGATGTGAACGAGCCCAAAAAACATGTGTCATTTTGAGTAGGAGGGCTTGTAGGTCGAACTTCTGAACCACATATATAACCCCAAAGTTACTTGGCAACAAGTACATGCTTCATCATGCATATTCAGATTGGATAATTAGTGCCATCTAATTTGTTTGAGTTCCCAAACATGTTGAACAAATTATTTTGCCCAACCATTGCTTGTTGAAATTTCTAGTTTTCTATAATTAGCTGCTGTTCAAAGTACAAATGCAGCGGCAACACAAAAATAAAGCAAAGAAAATGCAAAAAATTGCAAATTTTTAAAAATTTGATGGCATCAATGAAAAAATTATAGTTGAAAGGGCATCAACATGTGCTTCAATCAGGGCTTTGATGCTTTGGGATTTGTTTTTGCTGCCCATGTTACTCCCCAGCATCAAAGGACTATGTTTTTACTGCCTCGATAGTTGGTGATCATCTTCCACATCTCCAATGATATTATAGGATTGCGGTTCGCTCCCTCAATAGCCGTCCTTCATCTTCCAGTGATTACTTCGATAGCCCACTGCCTCGAGGATTACGCTTCGCTCCCTTAATTGTGCAGATTCCCATAGGTGCTACCTTGTGATTTAGACAAGACAATGCAGTCATCTTTTGAGCTTTGGCTTTGTTCTATCGACTTTTTTTTTCTCATAGCATGATTCGGCGTACCATCGTCGTATTCTTGTGTTTTTGAGTCTCTTCTCTCTCAGTGTTTGCTGTACACATTGTTTCTCTCCGCAAACCCTATTGTCTCTCTGGTCTCTTTGTCATTTTCTTGACACACAAGACTATTGGGGTAGGTCAAAGAACACAACATGCAATGGAGTGTTGATGACGAGCAAGGAGAAGAGCAGCCAAGCACATGGCTCAACAATGGCTCAGGTAGTGATGGCGGTGGTTGAAAGGAGAAGAGCAGCCAAGCACATGGCTCAACAATGGCTTAGGTAGTGATGGCGGTGGTTGAAAGGTATGCTCTGGTATCATTGTTAGGTAAGGGTTCAACAATGCGCATACACACACACACTCATAGTAAAAAAGTGAACAACAAGAGAGAGGAGAGTAATGGAAGGTCACATCCACTATGTGAGAATGAATGAAAGTACAATCCCTAAGGTACTAAGTACCACACCCACTAATGGGTGTTCATGTTGAGAAACCCTTCACCCTTCACCCGCAGTTTGCATTTTTGTGTTTTTGTGTTTTGTGTTTAGAGTTTGCAGCCCCAAAAAGGGGCACCACCCTAGACTGACTGTGCCTTTTTATAGGCCACTCTCTCCTTCATTCCTTAGGGCTGATTCATTCAGTCCGTCAGCTCTTCTCTCCGGCCTCTCCACTGCCCTCACACCCCTTCAAGAGGACATTGCAGTTCGTGGTTTGTGGCTGTCTTCATCATCTTCCTTGTGCTACGACACCCTTGTTCCCTTGTATCACATTCACTCCATGATTCAAATCTTTATCATTCCATTCATCAGAGTTTCTTCTCTTCTCTTCTTTTCTCCATGTTTGTCGAGTTCATTCAGTGTTCCTCCCCGCAAACCTTGCTATCTCGTTGGTATGTCATCTTTTGACATGGTGTTAGAGCCGGATCTACTCAAACAGTGGCAAAGATCCTCCACTCCAGTGAAGGCAAGGGCGGTAGTAGGTTCTGTATCCACTTCTCTTCTTCTTCCGCTGCATCAACATCCTAACTGGTGGCTGCTTTCTCTTGCGTTTGCTGTTTTTCAGCCTGCGTTTTTAGTCCTCTCTCTCCTCACCTGCGTTTTTAGTCTTTCTCTCTCTTGCACTGTTGTCTATATCAGATCCAGCCTTTCTTGGCTGCGTTTGCCCACAAAGATCCTCCTCATCAGAGAAGACAAAGATCGGTGGCGGATTCAGCATCAACATTTGATTTCTCTATCATTTCCGCTGTGCATTGGGTGATATTTTTTTTCTCTCTCCCACCCTCCCTTCTCCAGTTTGCCACACTGGTACCATGGCATCTCCACCAACAGATTGTCATTCTACTGGGTGCTACTATTGCGGCATGAACAGTCATCCCACCGAAGACTGTCGACATCGACCTTTGCTCCCCATCCCTTCGGAGTATATACGTCTTCCACCTGGTACTCCTTGTGCCACCTCTTCTTTCTGGGCCACAGAGATTGTTCTGCATGAGTTATCAGATTATTATGCTCAAGGCAATAAGCCGCAACCAACGCGCACTAAGTCCTTTCGAGTACATGGAGGCTCTACGACCTTACAAGGCGATAAGCCCACATGGAGACCACCCCACTGCGTGGAGGTTTCCCCCACCCACTTCCGGGTACAGTGGATTTCCCAGCCCACATCTCCTCCACAGTCCACTCTCTTTAGAGCCCATGATTGTTCCCAAACCTTGGCTCATCCTGAGCCTCCTTCTTCCCCACCCTCTTTCACTCAGGTTCGAGAGGTCACTTTTGGGTGCTTTTCGGCTTCTTCTTCCAAGCTCCAAATACCTTCTTCGGCACGATCGGCGGCACTTTCTTCGTCATCAGATGCTTTGTAGTCCATGAGTCATGAGTGGTTGGATTCCCTTTCTCTTTCAGATTGGGATTCAGAGGGGGATTTTCTTACTTTTCCCAAAGGGAGCTTCCAGTTCTTCTTCGGCTTCAGAGAGGGCTTCTACTTCTACTTCTTCCGATTCAGAGAGGGACCCTATGTGCTATGAGGTTCTTCACACACCACCACCTTTCACTTTTGAGGAGCGACTCTCCTTTGAGCAGTGATTTCCTCTACTCATACCTAGGATCTAAAGGATCTACTTAGATCAGGGCTCTTGGGTCTTCAATAGCGACTTGGTGGCTAGGTCTTCGTATTCCTTCCAGCATGGAGTCATGGAGCTAGTGGCTTCTCTCTTGATATTGAGTTTCGGATTCTATAGCTCATTCTGTCTCCTGATTATCTTCAAAGGTCTTCTTTCAGGTGGTAATCTCAGATTACAGGGTAGATCTTTGTCGTCCCTTGGTTAGCATGGAGCCAACTCCCGAGATCGAGTATGGGCGTATCCTTATGGTTCTTGGTACCACACAAAGTCCGACATTCCTCCTATACATTGCATGCTTTCATCATCTTTGTACTAGGGCGCTTGGGCAAGTGAACAATTTCCCCACAAGGGACACTGTCCATGTGGCACTTGTTGCATGAGCATTCTTCAGCATGTAGCATTGCATCTCCACCTCGCTCCTCTTGTTCCCCTTTTTGGGCTCGAGAGGGGGTGTTGAGAAACCCTTCATCCTTCACCTGCAGTTTGTGTTTTTGCATTTTGTATTTAGGGTTTGTATTTAGAGTTTGTAGCCCCAAAAAGGGACGCCACCCTAGACTGACTGTGCCTATATGTAGGCCACTCTCTCATACATTCCTTATGGCTGATTCATTCAGTCCGTCACCTCTCCAGCCTCTCCACTGCCCTCACACCCCTTCATGAGGATATTGCGGTTTGTGGTTCGTGGCTGTCTTTATTATCTTCCTTGTGCTACGACACCCTTGTTCCCTTGTATCACATTCACTCCATGATTCAAATCTTCATCATTCCATTCATTAGAGTTTCTTCTCTCTTCTCTTCTCTTCTCCATGTTTGCCGAGTTTACTTCGTGTTCCTCCCCGCAAACCCTATTGTCTCGCTAGTACGTCATCTTTTGATAGTTCACACGGGGAAAAAACCCTTCTCTAGCTAGAAGGTAAAAAGTGCTCATGAGATAGCGTTCACACCAGGATATGGGAGGAACACGAAAAGTGTAACATGCGTGAGAGTGCTAACTGTACAACATTAAACTGCCAATGCTTGTCTAGGGGATGAATAAGTCTCTAACAAGGGGTTGCGTGGATGACGAGCAAGGAGAAGGGCAACCAAGCATTGGTCTCAACGGGGGCTCAGGCAGTAATGGCGGTGGCTGATAAGGTATGCTCTAATACCACTACTAGGTTAGGGTTCAGCAATAGACACTCACATGAGAGAGAGGAGAGTGCTAGAAGGTCATATCCACTATGTGAGAATGAATGAAAGTACAATCCCTAAGGTACGAAGTACCACATCCACTAACTGGTGTTCACACGGGGAAAAAACCCTCTCTCCAGCTAGAAGGTAAACAGTGCCCGTGAGATAAGGGAGCGTTCACATTGGAACATAGGAGGAACACAATAAGTGTAACATGTTTGTAAGTGCTAATTGTACAATAGTAAATTGCCAATGCTTGTCTAGGGGATGTGTAAGTCTCTAACAAGGGGCTTCTTAAATAGTGAGCAGCCCCAAATCTAGCTGACTGCTGCATACCCGTGTCCTAAATCTGCCGATCGGCATTTAATGCTGGTTGTGTGCTAAAAATAGGCTGACTGTTGCATGGGCAGCCACCAGCTCAAACCTGATCACAGCTTGTTCAGTGTGAACGCAATAGTGGACAGCATAAACTGAAATGCACTATCTCAAAATAAAGGAGAACCATTGTGAATGCACTCCTAGGTAGTCTAAAAGTGAAATGCACTCTAATTCTAGACGTGGAAACAATCAAAGTTTCTCTATCTCTGTTAGAGTCTGATGGAACTCACAACTCGGAGATGACAACATTAAATAAAATAAATTAATAGATGTTTGTCATGGGGATGCAAATTTCTTACTTACTGCTTTGGCATAATCAAGTTGTGTAGATGTTAAGTGCAAGTGAAATTGGGCACGATGAGAGTCCAAAAACCATAGCTTGGGCAGTGGGAAACATTGCTGAAAGTTGTGATAAGTTATGATGGACATTTCCAATGGGTGTTTGGTGATAGTCTTGGATCTAGGCATTAAATGTGCCCTTGGAAATGACTTGTTGTGTGGTTGGGGCTAGAGAATTTGGACATTTAGTGCTTAGAACTAAGGCTAATGAAAGTTTCAAGACTTTTAAGTTCATAGGGCTAAGCATTTTAAATTGTGGATAGGTAGTGGGGCCAATTTGTGGGTCAAGTAATTTTTGAATTTCCCCACTTAATTATTGCTGGAAATTCAGTTCTAGAAGCTGACTTAGGCATTAGCGGGTGTGCCACTTGTCTAAAGAAGAGAGAACATGCCATGCAAGTCTGGGACAGCCTGTGAGGGCCATTCTTGGCTGAGTCAAACTTTGGAGAGAGCGTGTGATGCTGGTGATTGCTGACCTAGGGTTTGCAGCAGTAGCAAAGGGTTGATCTGGAGCAGGTGATAGCAACCACATGATCCCTAATAGGAGGCGACAGCATCTTGAGCCCTCAAATCAGTTGGTGATCACGCTCGTGACAGGATGGGCAGCTGTTCTTTTCTCCACCTTAGTGAGAGGTGGTGGTGGTAGAAGAGGAGGGCTTAACAGGGCTTTTCAAAGCTGTTGCTGCCATCAAAGTTACTATTTTAGAAAATTTCTCTTTCATCTTTGATGAATCTCTCTCTCTCTCTCTCTCTCTTTCTTTACAGGGCTTTTCAAAGCTGTTGCTGCCATCAAAGTTACTATTTTAGAAAATTTCTCTTTCATCTTTGATAAATCTCTCTCTCTCTCTCTCTCTCTCTCTTTCTCTCAACTAAAATTCAGAAGAGATTGCTGGTATAAATCTGATCTTTTGCTGTAATCAGGGGTTTTCAGCAGTCTTGGGAAGCATGCACACAAATTTCAGCCTTGTAACAAGAGAGATTGCTGAAAATTGAAGAAATTGCAGCAAATCTACGAAGGAATGCATGTAAAATTTGTAGTGAAAAGTAGGGATTAGAGGATTAGTAGATGATAGGACACTCTGCACAATGAGAGAAAGAGATAGAGACAATGTGGAAAGCAGAGTGAATTGTAGTTGTTGATTTCATTACTAGTAGTTGTATATATACATGGTACATTAAATGAGGTAGGTGAGCTCCTACTCTTAAGTATCTGAGATATTTACAAAGAGGATAACTATGGGATCCTTTTGTCCTCATGTTTGGCTATCCTTATCTTATCCAAACTTTTATCCCAACATCCCCCCTCAAAAGGATTCTATAGGGAATTTAACTGAATACAACTACAATGAAGAAAAAAAAGAGAGTACAACTAAAGATCTGTCAGAGTGCAGCGGTGCGGAAGCGTAGGATTGAGAGAGAGAGAACGCAGAGAGAAGAGAGAGAAAAGAGACAGTGGAAGATGAAGATCTGCTGTATAAAGTGTGCTGTATACTAAGATATGTAGATATGTACACGGGCGCAGTGCGCTGAACTGTGTGTCTCCACCTCAACGATGCAACCTGCTGTTCACCTCGAAGTCCACTGCAGTTTGCACGATCTCCTGTTTGAAATTTGCGAATAGAGACGGAATCTGCGCGAGCCTCTAGCTTGTAATCTGCGAGCAAAAAAGTGTAGGAGACTCCTAGAAATCGCGGCTATAAATAGCCAAAATCTGGGCGCCAGATAATTGCATGTCGGCTGCATTAAATGCAGCCGACTGTACGGAAGTAGGTCGGACCGCCACGTGGCAGTCTGACTGTACAATCCGACTGGATTGTGGACTGCAGTCCGACCAGGTGACTGATCTCTAACACCCCCTCTCAGAGCCTGGGCGGGGCAGAAGCCTGAGGGATCTGGCATGTCTCCAAAGTAGAGCTTGGGGAAGCGCCTTTGTAAACAAATCTGCAAGATTGTCCTTCGTCTTGCAGTACTCCACAGTGATGGTCTCATCTAGAAGCTTCTCTCTGATAAAGTGGTACTGGATCTCTATGTGCTTCGTCCGGGCATGAAAAACAGGATTCCATGCCAAGGCAATGCAACTCTCATTGTTGCATTGTAGCATAGTAGGACGAGTTTGGGGGCAGCCAAGCTCCTCCAACAATCTCTGAAGCCACACAGCCTCACATGTGGTGGAAGGCGCGGCCCGATACTCCGCCTCAGTAGACGAAAGGGCTACTGTGGGGTGCTTCTTGCTACTTCATGAGATAACACCTGCACCCAAGGTAAAACAATAACCTGTAGTAGACCGCCTGTGGTCCACATCACCAGCCCAATCCGAGTCGCTCCAACCTGCAAGTACAAGATCTGAACCACCTGTGCCTGCTGGATAGTGAATCCCTAAATCAGATGTCCCCCTCAAATACTGAAGTATCCTCTGGGCAGCCTGTCAATGCACCGTCTGAGGTTCACTCATGAACCCTGTCAAGAGCCCAACAGCAAAACAAAGATCAACACGAGTGTTGAGGAGCCAAATCAATGATCCAATCAACTGACGATAGCGGAAAGCATCCGCCATAGGAGAAGTTGAATGTGAAGTGGCTTTCCAGTTTGGATCCATAGGAGTAGAAAGGGTCCGACAATCCTCCATCGCAAAAGAAACCAAGAGCTCTTGTACATATCTCTGCTGAGAGATGAAGATCCCCCTCTGAGACTGATAAATCTCATGGCCCAAGAAGAAACGGAGTAGACTCAAGTCCGCCATCTTGTGATCGCCATGTCTTCGGAGGAAATCGGCTTCCTCGCATTCTGAACCTGCATCTGAAGCTGTTTAAGCTTGTTGATGTGCTCCCGCAACGAAGAAGACTTGGTCACAGACAAGGTACGCATCTGCACCTCCAAAGAAACCCGCTTCATAAGGGTCATCCGGTTATACATCTGATCAAGCTCCAGCCATATCTCCCGAGCCACCGTTAAGTGCTCGATGTGAGCTATCACGGCTGTAATACAAGACAAAAAGAAAGGAACGAATCAGGGCATTTAGTTTGTCCCAGTGAGACTGTGCCTTGGCCAACTCCGCACGAGCATCAGAAGAGAGTTTGGACTCATCTCTCACCGAGGGCCGGTCGATCTCCTCCTGTACAAGCTCCGCCAAATCGTAGGACTCAAGGATGGCCAACATCATCACGCGCCAGATGTGGTAATTGTCGCCATTGAGCTTCTGATCTGCGGGAAGAGCCGGTAAGGTCCATGATCGTCTGGAACTCCAAGTCAATCTCTATAGACATCTTTACCTGTAATGCCTTCACAAACGCAAAAGGAGCCCCCTCTGACTGTGAAAACGCAGCCTGCTAGGGTTCTTCTGCGTCCCGAAACTTCTTCACCCGTCGGAGGCGATGAAAAAGCAAAACCTGCACTTGAAAGCTGAAATCTCAAACTTCCTTCTCGTCAAACAGCAGCAAACAGTAGCAAATCCACCAACTGGACTCCTTTCCCGCGCGCCCACGCTCACTTCAGCCTTGTTCCGAGGCACAGCCCTCCTGCTTGCCCTCAAACTTTGAAAACGCAGCCTTGTGTTGCGATGGAAACTCCTCTTCAGGTTGGTTCTGCACTCAGTCAGCCCTTCAATACTGCTCTGATACCATGTCAGAGTGCAGCGGTGCGGAAGCATAGGACTGAGAGAGAGAGAACGCAGAGAGAAGAGAGAGAAAAGAGACAGTGGAAGATGATCTGCTGTATAAAGTGTGCTGTATACAAAGATATGCAGATATGTACACGAGCGCCGTGCGCTGGACTGCGTGTCTCCACCTCGACGATGCAACCTGCTGTTCACCTCGAAGTCCGCTGTAGTCTACACGATCTCCTGTCTGAAATCTGCGAACAGAGACGGAATCTGCGCGAGTCTCCAGCCTGTAATCTACGAGCAGAAAAGTGTAGGAGACTCCTAGAAATCGTGGCTATAAATAGCCAAAATCTGGGCGCTAGATAACTGCATGTCGGCTGCATTTAACCGATTGTACGGAAGCAGGTCGGACTGCCACTTGGCAGTCCGACTGTACAATTCGACTGTACTGTCGACTGCAGTCCGACCAGGTGATTGATCTCTAACAAGATCATGATTTACAACCATTTGGAATATTTTCCCCTCCCCCTCAGAGCATGCAAAGGATTTGCATTGCAAATTTGTGCTTCAAGTGGGGAATTAATTTGGTGAGAAAATTAGTAGCATTATCACAGGATGGTACATAGTCAAGGGTGGTATGGGAATTTTCTACTAATTCTGGTAAAAAATGATATCTCATATTAATATGATGGAGTTTGGGACTTAATTTAGGGCCTTGGACCACAAAGATACATGCCTTGTTATTGGTGGAGATGGAAATTTGTTGAGGCTGATATCCAAAGCTGATATCCTCTAAGAGTTTCTTAAGGTAAATAACTTCTTGGGCAGTCATGCTGTATTCCACATATTCGGCTTCTGTATTCGAAAGTGCTACTGAGTGTTGCTGTTTGGTGTTCCATGAGATAGGACCACCTGCTAGAGTAACATTAAAACCTGAGAGATCTTCGGGTAGCAAGGTCGCCACCCCAATGTGCATCCAAATATGCCTTTAAAGAAAGTCATCTCTATCTTTAGAAAAACATAGCCCCACATGAGATGTGGCCTTGAGGTATGTCAAGACACGCTTCAGTTGCTTCCAATGTTTGTACGTGGGTTGATGCATGGCCTTGGAAAGAATATGTCGTGCATAAGACAAGTCTAGATGGGTACAAGTAATTAGATACCTGAGATATCGAAGTGTTTCCATATAGGGAATAGTTTCCATTTCACGGGCTTACTCATTTGAAAGAGAATGAGATGAAGACGGATTGAGTTGGAGATTCTGGGCAAGAGGAGTGACCACGGGGTTGTGATTTTGCATGGAATAGCGGGAGAGAATAGACATAATGTAGGTGTGTTGATGCATTTTTATGGATATGGGTGTCTGCTAGATTTTAATGCCAATACAACAATGCATGGGACCATAATCTGTTATAGCAAATCTGTTATAGCAAATTGGGAGGATATAATGGATTTGGCCTTGGACATTGCATAATGAGAGTTAGTGACGATAGGGATGTCATCAAGATAGAGACCTAGGATAATGATTGTGTTGCCTTGAATGAGAATATAGATATTATGATCAGTATCTAGCCTTCTAAAGCCATGGTGTACTAAGTGAGTATGAATGCGAGTGTACCATTGCCTTGGTGCTTGTTTCAAGCCATTGAGAGCTTTATGCAAACAACAAACATGGGTAGGAAATTTAGTATTGACAAAGTTTGGAGGTTGGGACATATAGATTTGCTCATCTAAGTGAGCATCCAAGAAGGCACTTTTGACATCGACATGATGTAGAATTAATTTGAAACGAGCAACCATGGAAACTAATGTCCGTAAGGAAGTCATAGATTGTACGGGAGAGAATGTACTTCTGTAGCGAAGGCCTTCAATTTCTTTGAAATCACGAGCTACAAGTCGAGATTTGTACTTATCAATGGTACTATCCAGTTTGAGCTTTATACAAGGCACCCATTTGCAGCTGATTGCTGATTCTCCAGGAGGAAGTGAAACCAATGTCTAGGTATGGTTTTGAAGAAGAGCCTTGTATTCCTCGAGCACTACATCTTGCCACTGAGAAGCTTCATGACTCCGGAGTGCTTAGTTGACAGAATGCAAGTGGGTGGCTTAGGAATGCTGTTAGGAGGTGGATGTCGACCCTATTCAATGGCAATGTTGGCTTGGATATGGAGGTCATTCAAGCTCTTATAACATGGAATTGGTAGTGACATGACTTCATCATTGTCGGAGTCGGAATAGCTGAAGAGAGTGATGGCTATGGAAGGGAAAATTAGAGATGGAGGTTTAAGGGTAGCTACAATAAGAGCAGTAGGAGGGGAGTTGCTTGAAGTGGAAGACATTGCAGCGATTTGGCTAGACCTTCGAAGAGTGGGAATGGAGTTTGAGTATACTTTTCTTCTTGGATTTGCTGTGTTGAGTTGATCAGGAGATAAGAGAGAAGATTGTTCAGAGCTGAGGCAACTGGGAGTGAATTGAATGATTCTGGAATTGCTGTTGTACTTTGGGCTTTTAGAGTTTGAGTATACTTTTCTTCTTGGATTTGCTGTGTTGAGTTGATCAGGAGATAAGAGAGAAGATTGTTCAGAGCTGAGGCAACTGGGAGTGAATTGAATGATTCTGGAATTGCTGTTGTACTTTGGGCTTTTAGAGGTGTAGTGGTGGTAGCATTGGGCCACTGAGATGGATATAGTTGTGAGGGGGGCAGTTAGAGAGCTTGGGTTGTGTGGTTCAGATAGATAAGGAGTTGCATTAGTTGCTAGAATAGGAGCTGTAGGAGGAGTAATGGCGCTGTTTTGCTTGCGTGGACAGTTGACTAAGCAGATATGGCGCCATACATTGAATGCTTGGATCTAGTGAATCCTTGGAAGGCAGGCTTGAAGCTAGCATTGTTGTGGTTGTAGGCGAGCTAGTGACTGGAGCACGCGTGAGGTGGATTGAGGGTTTAAGGTAGGGATTAAAGTGGCATAGTTAATTTTGTTGTGTTGTAAGGCTTGTCCACATGTGGCAAGTGGCGAGGAAGCTTTGTGAGGGGATAAGTGATTGTGGCATATTTGGGAGCCTCCAATGTGAGTAACAGGAAGAGATGATTGTGTGGCACATGATAAGGTGGGTATAGTGGGCATGCCATTAGATTTTTTAGATGATATATGCAAAGGTGTGGTGGCAAATGGGGCAACTGGATAAAGGGTTAGGGATTGTGTGCTTGTGATGGTGGAACATTTTGGGAAGAGATCGAGTTCACTAAATATGGCACTCGTACCATAAAGCAAGATGTTTTTGTGAGTCATAAAACCGAAAAGCTTTGTGACCATAGGGCTCACCATATCTTGTAAAGATAAGTTGTGTGGGTTGAGGAGAGAATTTGGACTTGTGATCTATGTTGACAAGAAAAGTCGTGCATCCAACTATCTTCAGATGTGATAAGTAAGGAGGGTGGCCAGACCATAGCTCGTAGGGAGTGTGATTATGTAGAGAGGTAGAGTACAACCTGTTTTGAAGCTATGTTGCTGTGGCAATTGCTTCCTCCCAATATTCATTTCCAAGACGTGCTAGTGATAGCATAGCTCTTGTAGCATTTAGTAGAGTACGATTTTTATGTTCAACAACTCCATTTTGTTGTGGATGATACAATATGGTAAGCTCATGTTGAATTCCAAAGACTTTGCAATAGTCTTCGAACGCATGTACTTTCCTCCATTATCTGTCCGAAGAGCTTTGATTCGTAACTTGTGCTTTTTTTCCATTGTTTCTTTGTGTTCTTGGAACTTGGAAAAGACTTGCAACTTCCTTGTGAGAAAATATACAATAGCATATCTAGAGTAATCATAAATGAGTACCATGAAGTATTTAGCTCCAGTGAGAGAAACATGATTGATGGGACCACAAATATTGGAGTGTACTAATTGAAGGGGTTGAGTTGTAATGGAGTAGGATTTGAAGTATGGAAGATGTGTGGCTTTGTTGGGAACATAAGCTTAACAAATTGGAAGTTGAGAGAGAGAAGGAGGAATGACGAGGACAAGTTTCTTATGGATAAGTTGTTGTGAGAGGCATGACCAAGTCGAAAGTGCCATTTTAAGAGAATCTTGTGGTGTATTGGTGAGTGAGGTGGAGTTAGTAGAAGCATTTGCAGAGGTTAGAGAAGTGAATAGCCAAGTGTGAAAAGCTGATCTAATTTTGGATAGGTGAGAGAAGGTGAAAGTAACTGTAAGATGCAGTGGTCTTTGTAGAAATGAGTAGTGAGAGAAGATTGACAAGTGAGCTCACTTATGCTTAAAAGATTTTTCTTGAGATTTGGAACATAGTAGACTTTATGTACCTTGATTACGTGATTGGAATAAAGCTCCACTTGAATGGTGCCGTAGCCTTGAGCTTGTTGGATGCTGTTGTTCCCCATGGCAACATTGAGTGGAGTGGACATCTCTATGAAATTGACCAACCATTCTTTATGAAAATTCATAATTTCCAATGCTAATAAAATGAGCTTGCCCCTTTGAGTGATGTTTGTTGAATTTGTTTTTTGCCGATAATCATTTTCTATATGACCTTATCGTTTGCAAACATTACATATGAGATGATAGTGAGGATTTCTTGAGATGGATAAGGATTGAAATGATTGATGAGAGTGGGGCTTGTAATGAGGATTACCAAGGATTCCTTTGAAGTTAGATCGAGGAGAAAACTTGGGCTTTTGGTAAAGAGAGTAAGCTCTTTTGTGAAGATGTTTTGGGTTGTAGGCAGTTATAGCTAGGGCATTGGAATCTTGAGTAGAAGAAGTGGAAAGAGTACCTCTCATGACTTGCTCTTGCTTGATTCTGTTGATCAGAGGTTGAAGCTTGAATTTATTAGTGGAGATTTGAGTGGTAATAAAGGCTCTCTAGGATAGAGGCAAAGAGGAGAGAAGAAACATAGCTTGTAGTTTTTCAGAGATGACTAAACCAGGTATTATGGTTTCATCTAGCAGGGACTGCCACTGTTCTAAGAACTTAAGTGGCAGATTGATCTTCATGTATAGTGGTAGTGGATAGTTTTTTGAACATGGTCATTTGATACACAATATCTATGTGTTCATAGGTATTGTTGAAGAAATTCCAAATACCTTTTGCAGTGGGTATTGTTTTTAATAGTTGTACTTGTCGATCTCCACAATGGATAAGTATCTCTATTCTTGCAATTGCATCTCTTGCCATCCAGTCTTCCTTGTCTTCCTCCTTGTTCAGGGCAAATTTCCTTGCCATTGATGATATTCCAAAGGTTGGCTTGAGATGGGTAGAGTTCCATCCTCAGTTTCCAGACTTGATAGTTACTGCCATTGAGTTTGTCGATCTTGATGTATCGGTTGTAAGAGGTAGTGGCATTGATGAGAGCCATTGGAAGAATGAGAGTAAAGGAGGATTAGTGATTTGTGATTTTGCGGAAGATATGACAAGCTAGAGAAGTAGGACCTGGGGCTCTGATATCATGTAGTGAAAAGTAGGGATTAGGGGACTAGTAGATGAGAGGACACTGTGCACAACGAGAGAAAGAGATAGAGACAATGTGAAAAGTAGAGTGAACTGCAGTTGATTTCATTGCTAGTAGTTGTATATATACATAGTACATTAAATGAGGTAGGTGAGCTCTTACTCTATATATTTGAGATATTTACAAAGTTTTCATGAGCTTTTTGAGGATGCTAATGCGATCCCATTCTTGGCTCCTTTTTCTTCTAGTCTTGACCCCCTATAGGGGGGAAGAAGAAGCTTATTCAAATCCATATCCAAGGGCCAAGAGAGAAGAAAAAGAATTTGTCCACAGGTCACATGTGATGCACACGAGTAGTTGGCAGTAGCAAGAGGAAGGACTGGAGAAATTTTGAGTGACTTGAGGTGAATCAGCCCTAGGAGATGAAAGAGAGCTCTTATTCATGATCACTTTTAACAAACAAGCTGAATGCATGCAAACAACAGGCTGAACCTTTTCTTACAAGGCTGTCCGAACGTTGAGGTTGCAAATTGATGCACGTGAAGACAACTGAGGCTGGGTTTTGGCCGTTTTCACTCATTTTTTCACTTGACAGGCTCTAGAAGTGTATGTAGTGTTTTCTAGACATGCGACAACATAAATGGCATTAAAAAGCATTCGTTACTTATCCCCTTTTTGCTAGGGCTAACTATGCTATTTTCTACATACTTTTCCAATACTGCAAACTTTTGGAAAACCAACCATATGCATTTGAAAAAAACTGTATTACGACTCACAATTTTTTTCTTTTTTCCCCTATGTCATAGGCTAATAGCTATCATATTTTGGAAGTTTTTCCTACCCTCACTTGTAACTTTATGTTTCAGTCTTGCAAGCCTTCAATCCTCTATTATTGATATATTTGGCTAGAAATGCTCAATGAATCATCAAGTGACAAGTTACATGCTTTGAAAATTTTAATGTTTGAACTTTGTGCTGTGTGGTTTTGTATAGGAGCAATCTATTCATGGGTTAAACCTTTAACTTTGGATTTTAATCTGTACATAATAGAATTTTCCTATATCTTATTTTTTGAAAGTATGGAAAATTCAAGGGTCACGTATGGTTCACCCGAGGTAGTGAACCATACTTATTTCATACTTGCATACTTGTATGCATTTGCCATATGAAAATGTATGTTAAAACTATGGTCAATAGTACATCCCAACTATAAGTGTGCACGTACTAATCCTTTTTCTGGGCTGATCCAATCCTGTTCTTGGCAAACCTCTTTTTTCAAATTCTTTTGCAAAAAATGATGCTGAATTTTTCAGTTGAATTCACTTTATGTTTTGGGTCCATCCCATCATCAACAAAAGCCATATAGCAATTCGATCTCAAAGTTATGCAAATGCAAAGCCAGTTTGCGGATTTGGATTCTTCCATACAGCTGCTATTCTTGACAGCATCAAATTTGGCTGACTATGCAAGTTAATGAGGGACAATCCCCCTGCTCAATATCTTGTACTTTTCTTTTGAACTATTGCCCCTTGCCTTACATAAGACACTTGGCACAAAGTCTTTGCGACTTATCTGACTTAATGCACATATGAGTAAATTGTAATAGGCATCCTAGTCATCCACCTGCGTGATCACAAACATTTACAGGTTGTTAATTTGAGTGGTGACAATATACAAACAGCCGTATCATTTTTTCTCCTCTCACATTGAGAATCTAATGTGCCATTCTGCCATCTAATTTATGCCAACACAAGCTTTGCTAATGAGTTTGCACCACAAAACACGATCCAAGCAAGTACTATTCTTATTTCAGTGTGTGCTATCTCTGTTTGTTTGAGGCCTGTGTCTTCCTAGCTCTACGCTGCAAGAAACACTTATAAAGACTGACATAGCCATACACTAATCTGTTTGGTTTGGTGTACTGCAGGTGATTGATGGGAAAACTATGACATCAGTTGCCATCATAGGCAACTTGCAGATTTTCTCCAAGATTCGTGGAAGTCATACGTGCTTATCAGAGTTTACTTTCACGGCTGACAGCATCCATTTGGCAATCAAGGATTTTCTGGACTTAACCATGAGCTTGCAACTGGATGAGCTTAATGGGTTTGGCTTTAGCAACCACCAGCAAGTATGACTTTGATCAACTATCTGGTTAGATTGTTTAACATTTGCTTGGATTGTAAAGGTACAGATGATTGTGACTTCAGAATGTATTTGCGGTTTTAAACTTAAATGGTTTTCTTGGTACTGAGATTGCTCTCTTTGTTTGTGTCTGAGTTTGGACCAAGTTAGATTTGTCATTCACATAAGAATTTGGATGCACCTGTCACTGCATTCATAGATCCTTGAAGCAGATGGAAGATCAGACTAGAAATCTTCACGGTTACAGATGTCAATTGGGCCAGTGCTGCTATTCATGTATAGTAGCTTAGTCTTCAGTTATATTAGTGCTCGAAAGTTCCTTGTAGACTTATAAGTTATTGGATTTGTGCAACCATCTAGTGAGTACTAAGTAAAGCAATTCTTTCAGTCTAGACCAAGAGTTATGGAAGATCTGGACAAAGGAGGACAAAGCAACTTAGTCATACAGCTGTAACATGTTTTGAAAATGAGTTAAACATGAAACATGCAGATTATTCTGAAATATATTGATTCACAATCAACCGCATGTTCATGCATACTCATCACATTTTGTGTATTTTATGCCCAGCCTTCTTGCTACATAAATTCATCTCATGCATACTTTTCATTTTCTTAGATTTTATGCCCAGCCTTTTTGCTACATAAATTTGTTGCACTTACCTTTGTCATAGACAACTTTATCAAGATCTGAAAGAATACTTGACATTTTCGTAATGCAAGAACTATCCAGTTAAATATCCCCAGGTCTATAGTCTTGTCGTGGCGGTGCTGTAAATTATTGAACAATAGTGACTAAGTATTGTTTTGCTGACCCTTGAACACCTAGCCCTAGCTTACATTTGAATAAAATCACAGCAAACTTGTCTTAATGAGAAGTGATGACAAGGTAAACCGTAACAAGAAACCCACAACATGAAAGAGGGCTGAAGTCGAGCAGTACCTCTGGAGAGAGATGTAAATTGCCAATGTTGTAAAGAGTTGAGTTTACTGGCTGACCTAATTAATTGTGTGTGAGTCATTTCAGGCTAGTGTACAGGTGCCAGCAAATTGGCAAAGGCCTCTTCTGTCCTCAAGCCTTCGTATTATGCATGTGCTTGTCTAGCGTGCATGGGGATACGCTAGTGTTTGCAAAAGAAAACACAGTGTATGACCATGACTGAAACATAGGAACACAAATACACTAATGCAAAACACAAAACAGAAAAATTTAGATTAACTTAATGAAAGAAAAATTCTGAGTAATGAATGAATAAATGAAGGAATGTGTACAGAATGTTGAAAGGCAGAGCTGTCCAACAGCCGATGGCTCTTGTGAGAGTGTTTGAGGCTAGCCATAGGATTCTTACCTGCCATGTGAGCTTCCTCATGACACTCTAGATACCATGTAGTTGAGTAAATGTAGCATACTCTGTAATGCATTAGCACCCAAGGTTGTGCATTGTAATACAACTCCCCTGCAGCACGTGATTTAGAACCTGCAAGGAGACTTAGAGCACTTTTGCTGAATTATGAAAGATGATTCAAAAGGGATGCTGAAAGATGACAAAGGACTCATGAGCTATTTAATGAACTGAATCTGATTGAGTATAAGACTGAAAGGACTGGATTTGACTGACTATAAAACCAAAGGACTGAAGATTGATGGATGCTGAACTGACCATCTTCTCCCTCTTTGCAGTCCTTCAATTGTTTTTTTCTAGTATTTATATGCAATGCATTAGGACCCAAGATTCTGCATTGTTTTAAGATGCCCATGTGGCAGTAGGGGACTGAGAACTTGCAAAGTCACTTGATGGAACACTTGTAGAAATGTGAGACAAGACACAAAACGGATAGCGAAAGATGGTAAAGGCTCATGAGCTGTCTGGTGAACTGAATCTGACCGAGTATGAGAGACAGGCTGAAGGTTGACCAGATGCTGGACTAACTATCCAACTCACATACTGACCAAGGACTAAGAATGGCTTTAAACAGTCAGAAACTCTTGCAAAGGTTATGAAGTATGCTGAATCTACACACACACACACACACACACACACACGTACGTGCGCATGTGCATGCCCACATAAAGTGCAGTACTTCTGGGTGGATTTGGTATGGTGTAAAATGGAAATCTGCATGATGGAGGGTTGGCTAAATAAGACACCCTTTAAATGCAAGGTCTTTCTTTGGTGGGCTGCCTCTCACCTTGGTTTTGAAGTGCTGAATATCGAATGGCAGCTACTTCGTTTGCACAACCATTGTGGAGTCCTCGTGTCATCGATTTATCTCCCGCCCTTTAGCAAGGATAATATGGACTTTCTTGTTAGATATTTGGAGAACTGTGTTTGGTCCGTTGCTGCGCCCCTCTGATTGGGCGTTTGCTAGGCCAAAATACCCCACCCTGCCACAACAACATATGAAGCTTATGTTTCATTTTCTCAGATGTTGGGGTTTTTGGCATATTTGGGTTACCTGGAATGCTTTCATCTTTGACTCAACTACAAGTGTTCAAGGACATATTGCCAGAATCAAGTCTCTTGCATCGGCAGTTAGATCTTATTCAGTATGCTAATCTTCTCCCTTGGGAGGGTTTGGTACCTTTACATATGGTAATCTCCTCTATTCAATTGCCATGACTTTGTATTTTTTTGTACATGATGGCCTAGAGCCACCTTGTAATCTTGTAATCTTGTACTTTTTTTGTTATTAATACAATTACCTGTTAAGAAAAAAAAAAGAGAGAGAGCCCTTTCTATGAGAATAGGTTAATTCATTTTGTTACAGATTGTTGATGAGCATCTGGCACAATATGTATCTCCTTTCAAAAAGTATAGCTTTGACAAGTCTTTTTCCTGTATAACACATTTTATTTAGGCATGGGATATACATTGTTGATAATAATGCACCATTGTCTATATAGAATACTCAAGGCATTGAGAAATATAGGAAATATATGACTTGGATGCCCTCAAATGTGCATATTTAAGACACTTGGCATCGCTGTATGTGACATGGGGCATGTGTGGTAGATGCAGCACCCCCAGCAAGGTTGGTATCTTTGAATAAAAGGTGTCGTGCGACATTTTTCAAGACAAAGCACACACAGCGGCATCCCCACACCTATGCTCCACCACCACCACCACACCCATATTATAAACACACCCACCCACCCACCCACCACCACCACCACCACCACCACCACCACCCCCCCCCCCCCCCCCCCCCCCCCCCCCCCCCCCCCAAAAAAAAAACCCAGGAAAATCCTTGCTCAGAGTGAGGGAATCTGCTTGGGAATGCAGAAACTTGAGCTCCTGCTGCTGCTACACTGGTCTGGGGGGGAGGGGAAGTATCGGCAAGGTATTGCGTGTGGCCCATGAAGTGTAGGACATAAGTTTAGTAGCTGGGTCAAATTGAGGATTTCTAGGCATTGAAATATGGGAGGCTCCAAATACATTCTCTGTTAATGTGTAGATGAGTCATAACACTAATGGATGCAGAATTAGCCTTTGCTGAGTAGATAAAGTGAGTGATAGCTGATTCTTAGGCTACTTCCTTTACCTAGGCTTGCAGCTGTTGGTTGGAAAGATTATGCCCCATAAAAGTGTGTGTATAATCCAATTGCTGAATCACAAGAGAATGGCTGCTGGCTTGTAGCTTTATGTTCATGTCTTTGTCCTTCCACTTGCCAATAGAAGCCAGAATTGCAAGAAAATGGGTGCTGGTTTGCAGCAATGGGGAGCATGAACATGATAGCTGCTATTGTTCATATTTAACAAATAAGGAGATGGAGTTATTTTTCGTTCACAAAGGAACCCTATTTATATTTCTCATTTTTGCAATTGGACACATTTTAGTTTCAACACACGTCATGTGAACTATTTTCTGGAACTTAAACAGTGAAGTACTGTAAGAATGTGGCAAGTTTGCAGTGACATCACTAAACATGGACATGTAAGGCGATGTTTGTTTTTTGTTTGGATCTGGTTTGGTCATCTGTTAAAGGCCCCTGTATATGCTTAGAAGCTGTAAATACCTGTCTGACAGTCTTTGTTAATGCATAATAATGTGGTTTAACACTTGGACCTGTAATAGAGATTTCTGATACATGATTATATTTGTAAATGTACCAGGCAAGCTCTGTATTGCTTTTCCTTTTATTGTCTGAATCTGGAGCACATGCACTGAAGTCAAGGCTCAGTGACACAAAATTATCTGAGTATGGTATGGTAATGCAGCATTTAAGACAACCTGTGAGCTTTATATATATCTTCTCTATTTGTGCACTAACCATACAGGTCAATTGTGAAACAGATATTCTTGATTCGGATTCTATTCTGAAAGTAGAAGTTACTGATGTGAACTGGCGTGATCGACAAAAGCACATAACCTCTCTTTCTGATCGCTACAAGTCTTTGTGGAGGCCAGCTAAGATGTACGGATTTTCATATTATATGATGGATAGATTAAATGATTCGTACTGATGTTAGTGCAATTGCTGTCGTAGATCTAAGCAATGACAGGGAAATGTGTCAACTAGGCTTTGAGTGGCAATATTGTTGTCAATGACATACATGCAATCAATCCTGAATTGAAGAAAGTATTTTCCTTAGACTTTGGTCAAAGGGATTATAAGGATTTAGGCACCATTCGATAGTTGTGTATTGAAATACACCTCTAGCATGTTAGTAGTAAAGGAATATTGAAAGAATCACAACCTTCTGTTGAGATGCTTTAATGGAAGGCTGGAAATGAAGTTAACTTTGAGGAGTAAGACAATGGAAGAAGTAAAAAGGCCTATAATGAATTTAGCCTAAGAGTTCTAGCAGCTGACTAGCCTAAGGGCCCAACTTGAAACTTTCCTAAAGGTACCAGCCAGTATAAGGGTAACTAGCCCAAGGTTCCTAGTGTAGCAAACCTAGAGATACTAATAGAAGACCAGCATAAAGGTTCAGGGTGGCAGAAGGTTGGCTTCTAGCAAACCAGTCAGGCAATCCAAAAGATGCTAACTAAGGGTATTATTGATAAACCACATTACAAGTGGCTTGTGACTTTGTATGCTGCCCAAGTGTAAAACCTTCTAGAGGCATCTCTCTACATATAGTGTCCTTGATGCTATATAGTGATATCCTGAAGGAGCTGGCATGCGCATAAAAGTTGACTAGGAAGAGTAGATCCCGATGCTGGCAAGTGCATGATATTATCATACAATGATGTATAGGGTGTCTCTCCTTGTGATGCATAGTGTTGATGAGCTGGTGGGAAATAGTGCACTGCCGTAGAGATGCCTCTCTCTCTCTCTCTCAGAGCCCACTTTGAGCCACACGTTTTTGACCTCTAAATCATTTTACAATATTTGCACATATCAACTAGCTCTTTCCTAAATAATATTGTGACTCCTACTGATCTCCTATTATCCCTGTGGTCCATGGTTGTGGGTGGAACTCAGGCTCTCATGTATATCATGCACGACTGGAGCCTAGTATGTGTGCATGTTGTGTCTCCATGTAGAAGGATATCTGACTTCCAACCAGTGCAAGCCTTGCATTGTTCCAGTAGAAAGGATGCAGCCAATATGTGTCATGGACTTTGCAGCTTTTAACCTTTCTGTAAACCTGCCTCTTCTAGAGGCATCTCTCTACATATAGTGTCCTTCATTGCCATATATATACATATCTGGAAGGAGCTGGCATGGACATTAAAGTTGCCTAGGAAGAGTAAACCCCCATGCTGGCGAGGGCATGACATTATCATACAATGATGTATAGAGTCTCTCTCCCTGTGATGCATAGTGTGGATGAGCTGGTGCAAAATAGCGCACTGCCATAAAGATGCTTTATGCGCCCCCCCGTGCGTTGCCTAGGAAGAGTAAACCCCCATGCTGGCGAGCGCATGACATTATCATACAATGATGTATAGAGTCTCTCTCCCTGTGATGCATAGTGTGGATGAGCTGGTGCAAAATAGCGCACTGCCAGAAAGATGCTTTATGTGCCCCCCTGCGCCGCCCCCCCCTTCTCTTTTGCAATATTTGCACACATTAATGAGCTCTTTCCTAAGTAATATTGTGTCTCCTACTGATCCCCTATTATCCCTGTGGTCCATGGTTGTGGCTGGCTGGTGGCTGGAACTCGGATTCCCATGTATATCATGCACCATTGGAGCCTAGTATGTGTGCATGGTGTCTCCATGTAGAAGGATATCTGACTTTCAACCAGTGTAAGCCTTGCATTGCTCCAGTAGAAAGGATGCAGCCAATACATGTCATGGACATTGGAGCTTTTAACCCACCCTTCTGTAAACCTGCCTCTTGTAGAGGCTTCTTGCTACCTATAGTGTCCTTCATTGCCATATATATAGATATCTAGAAGGAGCTTGCATGTGCATTAAAGTTGCCAAGCAAGAGTATGTTCCTGTGCTGGCAGGCACATCATATTATCATATAATGATGTATAGGGTGTCTCTCCTTGTGATGCATAGTGTGGATGAGCTGGTGCAAAATAGTGCACTGCCATAGAGATGTGCGCTGGGCCCCCCCCGCTCTCTCTCTCTCAGAGCACACTTTGACCATTTTTTTGACCTCTATATCCTTTTGCAATATTTGCACACATCAACTAGCTCTTTCCTAATTAATATTGTGAGTCCTACTGATCCCCTTTTAACCTTGTGGTCCATTGTTGTGGCCCGTGGGTGGAATTCAGATTCCCATTGTGAGTCCTACTGATCCCCTTTTAACCTTGTGGTCCATTGTTGTGGCCCGTGGGTGGAATTCAGATTCCCATGTGTATTATGCACCATTGGAGCCTAGCACTTGTGGCTCCATGTAGAAGGATATCCATCTTTGAACCAGTTCAAGCCTTGCATTGTTCCAGTGAAAGGATGCAGCCAATATATCTCATGGACTTGCCCTTTTGTCAAAGGAATTCTTCTTGTGCAACTCATACTACGCTTATGAGTGATACAACTTACTTTGGCTAATGGTCTTAGGTTCAGATTAAACCATATATGATTTCATAAGTTGAACTAGGAATTTTGGCACGGTTTACTTAAAGGTGTCTTAAAAATGTTTTTTATTGTATTCGTGCAATGCCCGCTTTTTCTAAAATTTGTGTTGCCTATTCATGTCACATGCTGTTTTCCAAGGGCTAAAGTTTTAACTTTTGCTAATGTCTGAAAGAGGTTCGACTTTCTTTTCAGATACTGTTATTTATTGCTCCTTCTATACAAGCATCGTTTGCTTCTATGATATACACTATATGCTCTCAAAATTGCCTGTTGACATTATTTTTTGATTTATGGGATTTAGATTGTCGCATTTTTCCATTTCAGGCATGACAATTTTAATCTGGTGGATGATGAAAGTGAAGGCAGGTAACTATGCTGTCAGTTACAGTAAATGCTTTCCTTCTCTTCTTGAATGTGGCATAGTTTTGTCTTGTTGGTTCCTTCGGCTTGCTTTATTCACTTTGCTATGTACATGCTTTTTTTGTGATTTTATCTTTTTCTTCGACCAGGCATGACTCAAAGATCTTTACAGAGTGGGTGGATATCGTGTATCCAGAAGGGGACAATGATGCTGTTACAGTAACTGCACATGATTATCTACTTCTTCGTCCACATGAATTTGTCAGTGATACTATCATTGATTTCTATATCAAGTAAGCTCCCTTCAATGATTTAGTCATGCACATTTTATAGTTCACACGCGCACATGAACGCAAGTCTTTCATAATTGATTCTAGCTGCTCCTGATGCGGTTATTTTAAACTGTGCTGGGCAAAATTTTAGCGGCCTCCATCTTTGTAAGTGCTCCAGGTTTCTTCAGAGGACATCACATCTGTGTCTGGACTGCATAGACCATTTCACCACTGTCCCAAAGTATTGTGCTTCACATTTGTGAAGTCAGAATAAGAGACTGCCTGCCAGTTTGGTGGTTTCTGACAGTATCCTAGTCTTTCAGACGAAGATAGTAAAAGAAGGAAAGGAAGGCAGAGGAAATTCACTGTTAGTGTTCATGCTATTTCCTCCAGCTTGCCTTCGCCTGCTCCCAGGAGAGACGCTGGCTGTTTGACAGCCCTCTGCTCCTTGGACATTCCTTGTATCATACACCTAGCATACTGGGGTTGTTGATGAGTCTATTCCTGCATTTTTTCATCAGTCTCTCATTTCTTCTCTTTTTTCTGAGTTAAGTTGTAGTCGTATGTTGTTTGTACTCTCTGTATCTTCTCAACAGACCCTAGACACATTGCTTCGTCCATGGCATTGAATATGGTATGAATAGGGATGGTGTTGGTTTATGCGTTTCTGATTCTCTATTTGGCCTACTCTATCTTTTTGAATCCTCTATGCAGTTTGCTGCTGTTAAGCTGTATAATTTAAGGTCGCCTTAGGACGTTTCTTTGATACACTTATTCTGTCCTTCCATCAGTGGGATTTTCGTAGGATGGAAACAGAGGAGTATATCAGATAATGACACGACTTTAAACATCAAGGCACCCCATGACCCATGGCCCTGGTTGCAGAGTAGTCATTCTCTACCAGAAGGTTGAAGGTTCTAAACCTAGTGCATGGAAGGTTGGTATAAATAATTTTGCAGTGGATGGTTGACGATTTAGAGCTGTGAGCTTTCTGAGGCTAGGGACTAGTGTGAACAGGTTGAATCCATGGAGTTCATATAGTTGTTAGGTGTTAACCCTAGAGCTTGTATGAGAACAGTTTTGAAATTTTGTTCTCTCTTTAAGTTCAGATACATTAGGACTTTTTGCTAGGATAGTATACTGAACGGCGTAGTGTTACTTCACTGATGTCTACGTATTGACTGATGTCTAGCATTTCTAAGGGGTATGCTTTGTATGGCTCTGAAAATGTAGCAGTTGTTTGTTTCAATATTTTTTGAACATTCTTACACTAGTTTTCTCAAATGCAGGTATTTGCAAAGTAATCTTCCAGAGCCTTGCAAGAAAAAGCTTTACTTCTTCAACAGTTTCTTTTTTCGAAAGCTAACTGAACCAGACAAAACCATTGTGTTTGGGATGTCAAAATATAAAACGGCTTTTGAGCGTGTGAAACGGTGGACAGCAAAAGTCAATATATTTGAGAAGGACTACCTTTTTATCCCAATCATGCAAAGGTTGAGACACATTTCTTCTGTGTGGTTGCTGTTCTGTGATGTTGTATCTGTAATATTAAACTCACCTGCCCTTTTGCAGTGCCCACTGGAGCCTGATAATTATCTGCCATCCTGGTTTCCTGTCACCTGGTTATGGTATTGGTCCTGATTCTGCACTTTCACCGTCACTTTTCCATTTTGTATCAGATTTTTGAAATAGAGTTTTTGAGTGAACACAGATTGCCATGATGTGAGAGCTCCTGTTATTTTTCATCTGGATTCCTTGGAAGGTTGCCACACAGATATACAAGAACCAATAAAAAAGTGAGTCATTGTGCATAAATCATTCCATTACATAGTGATTCTTTATCGGTTGAATGAAAGGTGTGGGTAAAGATGATTTAGGCTTAACTAGTTTCTTGAGTAACATTCAAGCCACTAAACATTTACCTTGAAGATATTTGTCTTTAATGTAATCATGTAATGCAGCAACACAGCTGGTCGATATGGCAAATATTACTTGCGTCCCATCAAGATGGAATTGGAGGATTGCACGCTGGTCAAAGAAGCAACTTACTGGAGTAAATAGGAGTTGTGATAACCTTGCTAGGTTGAAGTTCGTGCAAGAGACCTGTTTTGCCCTTGGTGCATAGAAAAATTACATATCTTGCCCTTGCTAGGTTGAAGTTCATGCAAGAGACCGGTTTTTCCCTTGGTGCATAGAAAAATCTACACGTCTTGGCCTTGCTAGGTTAGCATTGACTTGTGTCCAATCCACTGCACAATGGACTATGTCTTAGGCTCCATTGAGATGATGGAGCTAATTAGATCCTTCACTATTCACCTCAGTTGATTGGAGCAGACCATACCTATTTATCCAGCACCATATCCACCTTCCCATACTGTCTCTAGCCACTGCCATTGCTGACACCCAGCCCACCACCCTCCACTTCACAAATGAGCTAGCTGACATATAGAGTCACCACTGCCTCTATAATGGTCTCACCAATTTTGAGCACACTGTTTCCTCAGAGACACACCTCTCAGCCTACCTCTATCGTATCTCAACTACCCTCTAGAGTTTCCCCCACTCCACACACACTATGGGACACACCTGACCTGGGACTATGCCCTAGAACCAATGGCATGATGGTGAGTGCAGGGAGCTATATAGACACCTTCGAACCCAGAGAAGGCTAGAGCATATACATATAGGGAGGCCCAGTGGCAGATGAGGATCCTCACTTGCCATGGATGGCGAGTATATGAGGAGACACAATGCTAGGATCTATACCACCTATTTATGGGACAGAGATGTGGCCATAACATTGCACAAATTATGGGAGTCACATTGCTTCATACCTGTTGGAGACACAAAGACATGGTAGTCATATGTAGAGAGGCTATAGGATATAGCACCACCCCCGTGATTTCACACACTCTAGAGCCTTAATCTACCGCACTCACCTTCTTCTCACACAATATGGTGAGGAGTGTCATAGAGTACCTACATCATGGATGATCGATGGATCACATAGGGATAAAGGGTGAGCACCTCATTTTGTAGTGGAAATTTTGGCATGTCTTCTTGCTTTCATGTTTAATAGGGCATTAGCTGAAGGATTTCTAGACAAGTGGACCATGCATACCATTGTGCTTATCCACAAGTCTGGAGATTCCCCTAGATATAATTTGACCATCAAGGCAGGCCACACTTTGGCTAAGATATATGGATCAATGATGGAGTCCAAACTGGTTGCCTATACAATGAGAGCGGGATTGAAAGCTGTAGGACAAACTAGATTCAGATAGAGGTTCTTTGCACTTGACTACATTTTCAGTTTGAAATTTAATATCCCTTGCGCACCATAAGCGCTCTCTAAAGAAAAACATCTTCTCCTAATAATTTGCTGCACCAAGCATAAATCACATTAGTCCTTGCCAATTAACTACCAAGCATGAGCAACCAATGTCACACGCGAGTCTACGTACGACAAGTTATAGTCATGTGGTAATTAGACAATGTCGAAAATCCACAAGAATAAATCAAATCATGATGTTAAATTTTTATATATATATTTTTGGTAAATTTGATAACATACAAGGGAGTTAAGAAGCAAGTGTCCTCAGTTGAATTAAAATTTTCCAAAAATAATTGGAGGGTGGTGACCAACATGCTAGTGTTGTCTCAATGCGGCGTATTTGCACTAAACTGTTAAGGAGAACAAAAATATTTATGTACTCCCTTAGTGCAGCGAATTTGTACATAACTGCTCCCCCAAAGGAAAATAAGGTAGCCATGGATTTGCATAGGTTACTGTCTGAGTGTGGAAAATTTGTGACCTTTGGACTTTCAATGTGATTGTGAATGGTTAGCAGAAACCATAAGTTGGAGATAAAGACGATTTTTGAATCCAGTGGGATTTTTCAATAAAATGATTCTTTATTTAAGTAAATATCAGTGATACTTTGATTATTGGTTTAGGTTGTGGTTAAATCATGATCTATTATCTCATTAGGAACCAAAATCTCAGTATCCTCATCTAATGAAGGAGGATCCTCAATGGCAGGAGTGGAAGGAGATGTATCTTTAAAGGGATTCAATAAATTGATATGAAAGGAGTTATGGATTTGTCAATGTGGAGGTATATCCAATTGGAAAACATTATCATTAATATTGTGTACAATATGAAATGGGTCGCAATAACATGGAGTCAACTTGATCTTTGGATGCCTATCAACATTATTTAATCAATGCTTTTCTATGCGCAATTGTACTAAATCATTTTCATTAAACTTAATGGCTTTATGTTTCTTATTAGCTTGAATGGTGTAACACAATTGAGATTGTTTAATGTTTTTAGTCACATTCTTTAAAATTTTCTTACGGTCTAACTCTTCTCTAGATGGTGGCAACTAAGGTGGATAGTCATGCTAGAGAGCGCTTTTGTGATGGCGTAAGAAGTGCAGTTTGAAGATTCTCAACCTCTTTGCTTTGCTTCCTAAGAGCACGCTTGGTCTTGATATATGAAATCAAGGGGAATAACTCTTAAGTCTGAATAGCTATGCAAAGTAATATGCTCTCCCTAAAAATCAAAGGATATCTAATGAATGCGGTAATTGATGTCAAGATTATATTGGTGGGGAAAAGGCATAGCTAGCATAATATTAGAGCATTGTAAAGGTGCTATAAGAAAATGATATTTTAAAAAATGAGAGTCCATAGTTATTTCTAGTTTTTTAACTTCACAAGTTCTCTTATACCTTATTTCTTGGAAATCAGACTTTATCTTATACAATAATGGAGTGGTTTTCAAATGTAATCTTCTAATCAATTTCTTAGAAATGAAATCGTGTGAGGTATTGTTATCATGCAAAGATAACTATATCTGAATCTTGCACATATCCTTGTATCTTTAATAAAGTATAAAGAGAGACGTGTGTACCTTGCTTACCTTTAGATGTTGCCTCTTGTTGTAGAGAGTCAGTGGTCCAATTAGGAGCATAGTCTGGTATTTTTTCTATATTGTGTAGTTGAGCAGCGACATTGTTGGTGTGACTATTGTTGTTGTTGTTGTTGTTGTTATTTGACAATTTAATCCGGTAATTTACTCGTAGATAGCCAAGATCTTTTGTTGTTTTGGCTGTTATTGCAAAAGCGGTTTTGAGCGAATTGCCGAGTGCAGAGGATGTGTGCAATAGCTTGGAATTCTTTTCCAGTATTGTGTGCATGGGATACGGCAGCTTGTAAAGAAGAAGGCTTAAGAGAATGAAGCTTAGCTTGTATAGTTTACTGAAGTCCGGTCTCATATTATGTTAGAAGGCTTTGTCATCTTTAGGAACAATGATCTTCTTGTAGAAATACACTTGTAAATAAATCCAGAAAAAAGAATTTTATGTAGAAACATGTTGCTGCAAATGAATAAGGACCTTCCAGTAAGGCAATAACCTTAAGGCTGTGTGGGGGGGTGATTTAAATGAGCCCCTCTAAATAAATCCAGGAAAAAGAATTTTATGTAGAAACATGTTGCTGCAAATGAATAAGGACGTTCCAGTAAGGCAATAACCTTAAGGTTGTGTGGAGGGGTGATTTAAATGAGCCCCTCTCTTCCCCTACCCCCTTCTTTTTTAAAAAAATGGATGAGAGGCCAACAATTAATTAAAAAAAAAGAAACTTTGGCATAAAGAAAGCTTAGTAAAGCTAAGTTTAATCAAAACTTATGCTTGCGTGTTGTCACCTGGTCACGGTCTGCCACTGGCATGAAAGTCGGAAAACCTGCATTGCTGTCCACGCTGACATCAATAGTCCGACTGTTGAACTGGAGGGAATGATGAAAGCTAGAGTGGTTTTGAAGCTTGAGAGGTAGCAACATCAAGCCTTTGGTTACAGATCTCTCTCTCTCTCTCTCTCTCTCTCTCTCTCTTTCTCTCTCCTTGACAAAACCACCTTGGGAGGAAAATACCACTTGTGGTTGGAATTGAGTATACATGACTGGAAAAGAAGAAAGCTTTTGAGAGAATCCTTTGGAAATGTCTATTTCACCTTGGAAAGAGGGAAAGAGGGAAATTGTCTACATGGAAGTGAATGAGAAATTGTATTGGTAAAGTTGATATAATTCATAATATGTAGTATGTATCCATGTTCATCATGATTCACCATTAAGGACAAGCACTCTAGCATGACCAATTGAATCCACAAAATCGTTGCACTATTGCATGATAAATGAATGGGAGCTAGTGTGTACTTATATTCGCTAATCAAGAGTATACTCATGCATGAACCCATGGCATTGATGTCTGTAGTGACACATTGGAGAAGACCCACTCCAGTGTGTACAGAAGACAATGGGATTGATTTGGCTAAACCTTTCTTGAAAGAGGATCCATGTTAGTAGGCTAAAGGTGAAGACTTTGATGCTCAATCTCGCACTATTTGGAAGGACATTCATGAGTGGATGCTTTGGATGTGAGAGGTTCAGACCCTAGATGAGCGAGAGCAACATTGGCCAGCTTGTCCATTTTGCATGACCCTCATGAGTTTCTTTGACATGCCATTTGTTGGCAAGCACATTTGAATGTGTAAGGCGATGATGATGTGCCCCTACATGTAGTTGACACAAGGCGGTCCAAAGCATCATCGAACTTTCCAGGTGTACTTCCAAAAGTGACAATGGCACAACCAGTAAATGAGCAGGGTCTCCTTCTTGTGGCCTATTGACTGAGGGCTTGTAGTTGGAAGTTGGTTGGCAAAGTTATTGCGAGAGTGCACAATGGAGGAAGAACTTGAACATGGAGATAGAAGGGAAGAGATAGCCCAGTATAAACACGAAAAAGAGAGGGGAAGAGCTGCAGTGATCCATGGTTGAATTGATCAGTCCTTGCACACAATAGTGAAGTGTCGGTGAGGGCACCAGATCAGGCCGATGACGTAGAATGTGCGGGATGATGGAGGAAGTGCTGAATCCTGAAATGGGAAGAAAGAGAATGACCGAGTCAAGTTTGGGGGGCTGCCTTTAGATACGCAGCCCTGCCCAAAGCTGGCCGACCAGCATTAAATGCTTGCTTGGAAACCTGACCAACTAGCAGGGAGCCAGCAAACTGAAATGCTTAGCCCAAAACAGCAAGCAGATAGTAGGAACACATACTAAATCTGTTTAAAACTGAATTGCAAGGGTGCCATCTTTGTCAAAATACATGAAATGAGAGAGACACAAAGTCTGCGAGCTCTTAATATCCTTGTCTGTCTCAGGTTGAGGTCCATAGGTCAGAGATCACTGTTCATGACACGAATGTCCACTAACAGTTAGAACAAGACGGGATTTATCGACCATGTCCACAATAGTGTGTGGAGACTTTGTAGCACTCTCTTTGGACATGCCAAATGGCCCAGTTGGTGTCAAGATGGACCTGCAAGATTCTATACTACATCAAGTTGTGTCAAGGTTGTATCATCCGAGGTGCCTTTTGTTGGCAATCGCTTGGATAGGGCCGCCATTTGCTCTACAAGGTTGAGCTACAAATCATGATCTTCACCATTGAGGTTGACTCCTGTATGGTTGCAGGTGTGGAGGCCTTGTGTAGTAGACAAGTGTTTAGGGTCATTGGTGTTGCAATCAAAGGCTGGACTCGCAATTCGGCATCCCTAAAAGGCCCAATTTTTTGATGCACCTTAATTGTACACCACTCTTACAGAGTTTTTGTCCACCATTATTCGCCTCTTTTATGGGTGCGGTAGAAGGACTCCTGGTACCATGAAGAGCTTTGGCAGATGCATCATGCTTCTTCACACCTAGGTTTATTATAGCCTGTTTTTTCATGCTACAAGTTGGTGATCCATGATGGTGCTAAACTGGTACACCCACACACCCACACCACCCACCCCCAACCAAAAACAAGCCACAACTTCAAAAACCCAACCAACACAAGGAAAAAAAGGAACTGTTTTGAGGTATGATATTGCAATCAAGGGTTGGTGTCACAATGCAAGGTGGCATCTCTAAAAGGCCCAACTTTTAGCTGCAAGTATCTGTTAATGTACCATCACTCTTACAAAGTTGTGGTCCACCATTATTCACTCGCTTCATGGGTGCTCAGAGGACTCTTGGTATCATTACGAGCTTTGGCATGCATTTCTTCACACCCACACCATCCACAGCCTAGCAGCCTTGTTTTTTGTTGCGGTGCACATGTTATTTGATGTGGACATATGTCAGGTGAAATTTTTTGTTCAATGTGGGCAACCAGCCGTTGCACCCAAGTCAACAACTTTGTGCATTGTTGTTCCCAAAAGCAACTTCAATCAGTACATGCGACAAAGGAGTATACCAAAGCTGCATGCTTTGGCCAGCAGGCTGTGGCACACCACCCTACATTGCCCAGCTCTGTGACAATTATTATTGCTTTCTGAGTGGCCAGACTTACTTTGCATTTGATGTTTTATATCTACAGTTATGTTCACATTTGTGAATGGATATGCCTTTTCTTTTTGTGCATGTTACATGATTTGATGAAGTGCTATGTGAGTGTTGGAGTGGCAGCCTTTCAGCATCAAGGTGTATGAGTGCTAAGAGGATGCTGTTTCATCTGTACTGGGCAAAAGAGAATTCTGGATTTTGTCTCAGTTAAGAAGGGTTTGTTTGGGTTCTGATTTATTACTGTTGGAGTTGAATGCTAGGAGCGCACTCATGTTTATGTACTTTGGCTGACTGCCTTGCTGAATACTTAGAGAACATGTTGACATTTTGCAAATCTGCTTTATGTATGGTGCTCTTGTTGCAGCTATCTTATAGAGGCTTGGATGCAGAAGCATACTCAATCTGATTTTGACTGTACAAACAAGCCTACAGTGCAGTTTATTCCAGCTCGGGTAGGTGGCAGGCTGGTATTTTGGTACTTTGGTTTCTGATTGTAGATGTTGTGTTTGACTAGTTTTGCTTTAATGATTTCTAAACCACAGGTGCCACAACAAACAAATTATTCTGACTGTGGGTTGTTCTTACTGCACTATGTGGAACTGTTGATTAAAGAAGTTCTAAGTGGTGGTTCTATTGTGGAACGGCTCAGTAGAGATGTTCACAATACTGGTGCTTTTGAATCTGTGAGTTCTTTCTCCTCAAAAGCTGGTAGTTTTATGCATCCACATATGATAGGTATTTCACCTCATGGAGAACTACTTGTGCTGGGACTGTACTCTCTTCACTTTCAGTGCTTTAGCTCCTGTTCCTATACTTCTGCATAAACTGCTTTGTATGTGAATTTATTGCTTATCTAGTTTCGCCGTTAAATAGATTCACATTGCACATGTATTTTATATGGAATCTACTTGATTTAATGCCTGTTTAGTGCACCTCTCATGATTCTAGGTGTGAATAGACTATTGGAGTCCATATAATATTCATGTAAGAAGCATTGTCGAAATCGATCACTTCTGTTCAGTTTGATGGAAATTAGAGTTACTTTGGCGAACAGAGAACATGATGGCTGCTTTAATAGAATTCTAGAAGTCACTCCATGTAAGAAGTCATTCGCTTCATATATTCTCTTATTGGAACAGTATGCAAGGGGAATGAAATAGAGATCAATAGCCAGATGGCAGCTAGAGGATTCCTCATTATGTATTCGAGATTGAACCAGTAAATCCAAAATCCTTACATCATCGCAATGACCAACAAGAATGTAGGTGTTCCTCCTCCCTTTATTCTCTCCCTCAATTGCAATTGATGAGCTGTCCTTTTGGCTGTGTTTGAGTGACCACATGTATGAAGGGTGGATTTGCATCACCATTGAATTTTTGACACTGTTCTTCTTTTACCGTTTGGCTGCATGTTCCCACTGTTGGTGTTGAGCGATTTATCCCAACAAACTCTCCCTCGGCTAAAAATGTGGAGGATCAATGCTATCCCATGTAGGTTGACCATTTACAATGTTGAGCATAGATAAAACCATTTAGTAGCTATGTTAGTTAGTACATGTTGGCCACAGACAATAATGATGATGACCATATACTAGTCATGATTCACAAAATAGCATTGAAAGAGGGGATTCATGGTTAACTGTGTTTATCTTTACATTTTGAGAACCTGCTGGCACGGTAGCAGCCACAACTCTGCACCTATTCCATGCATGTACATGTCACACTCTGCAGTGTCCCCTAGCAATGTGACTGCTGTGGGTGTGATTACTTGTTTGTCAATTGGTTTTTTAAATTAATTATATCTGTCATTTAAAACAAATTTAAGGCATTGAGGTGGAGCTTGTGAGGTTCTATCAGTTCCTTTGTCTTTCAGCAGCATAGATTGCAGTTAATGCTAGCAAACCTGGATGTGCAGGTCTGCCACTGGAAAAAACATGTTTTCACTTTTAGCTTTGCTTGAACTGTACTGATTATGGCCGATTTGTATGCTAGTCCTTTATGTTTACTGGAAGAAGACATACTTAACTCTTCAAAAAAAATTGTCAATAGCAATACGTTAACTATTATTTTCTTTTGTAGGTGGTATCTCAGTGGTTTGATCCTGCAGAGGCTTCTGAGAAACGGATGCAGATAAAGGGCCTTCTTGAAAGTCATCACAGGAAACTGATTGAAAGAGTGAAGTTGCAACATGTGGAGCAACATGAGAGAGTTGTGTCACCTGGGCAAATAGTGAATACTGATGGTCTGAGAAGTGGCTTATCATCTGTATTGGGAGATGACTCTCAAATGCTGTCACGTGTGTGCCTTAACCAAGAGAACTGGCATGAGCACCTGCAAGATCTTGATCATATTGGATGTGCAAATACATGTGTAGATGGAGACTTGAGATATATTAGCAATGCCATGAAAACATCATTTGAAGGTACCATGAATGTAGATCCTGTATTCAGACTAGAAAACACTTCCAGTGAGGGCTTGGCTGAAGAACTTCATGCAAAAGCATGGTCAGGAGAGACATGTCATTTAGCTCATGTTGAAAATAGGGAAGAAAATATTGAGGGCGCTTACTGCACAGGAGCAAGATACAGTGATTTAGAGTCACATAGTGAGAAGGGCTGGCATCAAGATGGCAGTCCTGTGATGTTTAATTGCTCATTATCAAATGAGGGGAGTGGAGAAACTCCATATGCAAATTGTGATGCTGAGAGTGTCGTCATGGATTCTGAGGAAAGTGAATCATTCCGGTATCACGATGATTCTTCTGCAGGAAATATCATTACATCCAATCTAGGAGATGTTATTGCATCAGACCCAGGAGGTTTGTATGAACATGGCCAGAAACAAAAAGCTCATAGAGTTTCAGAAGGATTGCAGGAGATGAGCCCTTTACGAGTGGAAGATTCTTCAGTTTCACCTGACCTACACAATATATCATCTGATGAAGAGCCATGCAAACAAAATAACCTACCAGCGGTTATGATAATGGAAGCTTCAAAGGAACGAAGACAGAATCGGAATACCAACGTTTTTAGAAATGCTGCAAGACGGCCTGTAACAAGGAGTGCTTCACGGAGATTGGGGAGTGACCTCAATAATGAATCTGGACTTGAATATAGAAAGAAGTGATTCCCAACTGTAGATCACATCTTGAGCTAAAAGAATTAGTAGGAGAGTGTTTGCAACTACCAAAGGGCTTCTTGCCCCTTGTACAGACGAGTGAAGTCAGCATGCACAGAAGCTCTTTGAAGTATTTGCAGCAGATCATTGATTTTTCTTGAGCAATAAACCCTTTGGAAATTGGAAACACTGTCGCTAGTGGGATTTCTTTGTGAGTACACAGAGAGCATTGGAGTGGCAAGATGCCAGCACTTGTGCAAACCGGAACGGATTCCCAATTGGCTTCTGTGGCACTGACCAGTCTCTCCTAGCAGATTTCTCAGTCTATGTTCTTGGGTGCCCCTTTTTTTGCAGGGGTTGAAAGTACTGAATGGTGGTCATTGAAGTGACCAGCCCTAAAGTTTTGTAACATTATATTGTAAATTTTCACCAGATTGTGCTCAAGGTTAAAGCACAAATTATGATATATGGTGCGATACTTGAGATGACAAATTGTATTGTTTGTCCTCATCTTGTGAAGTACTGTGGTGTTTCATGGATGATGAGAACGAGTAAACATACAAATGAGGCTTCACAGATTTGATAGATGGTTTACGTTAAGGAGAGTGTCGGCCAGACGTGAAGTGAGAAATTGATATTAGGTTTGTAAAGATAGATTAGCTTTGAGATTGCTGATAACATCAGTTGTGAATATACAGGTCAAATGACAAGAAAACAAAATAAAAGTGTTGTGTTTTGAGACTAAAGAGAGGTAAATTCACTGAAAGGTTTCACTAAGTGATGCCTTGTCGAAAAGATAAGAAAGTTTTTAGAGCAAGCATAAGAAAAATCAGTAGTACTGTTGGGTATTCAGGTGCACATGGTGAGCTAGTTGTAAGTACAATTCTCGAAGTGCTTAGTTGTTTGGAGGATATGTCAGAAGGTCTCAAAACCACAGAGACGTACCCTGTGCAACCAATGAGACTCGCTGCTGAGGTAGTGGCATGTGATTGTGACATGCCCTTTTAGGAGACATTGAAAGAGCATGATGCTATACTCAACATGAAGATGCACTAGTACTAGAGTAGCAAATTACTGGAGGTGTGGGGATATAGAAGAGTATACTGACACTAGCAAATTCTCTACATCAAAGCTAGCTATGTTATTTTACAAGTGTGCATGGAAACTAATGGGCTAGCCCAAGGCAACAACAATTGCCTAGTGATTAGAAGAATGTTGGCAAGAAACTAGATGGGTTAAGGTTTCGGCTTCACCTCTTTGTTGCTAGTCTTAGAAGGCCCCAATATCCCTTCCCAAAGGTATACACTTGATCTTCTCATCACAAGGTTTTCTCAATCAATTCCATGTATCATTCACATATTGAAGCACTTCCTTGAACTACTTGGATCTTTGGACCTTAGATGCTAGTTCACCTTATTGCAGTTCAGTGTGGAGATTTGTCTCTTATGGCTCCTGTGCACACGCCTAAACCTTTTGCAGCCGGGATCCTCTTGCAAATTATCTCATAGCTATCAACCATTATTTAGGCTCACATGTCAGGTGACCTAGATGTATGGTCTTTGTACATTTAGGCCATTATTGATGATTGCATACCCATGCATAGCATAATTATTATACATAGCAATCTGCATCTTATTTAGATTTCATGCTTGATAGGAGGGGGATGACGATTTTTTAAATTTGAAGTAAATCCATGGCACATCTTTTGCTAGATCGTGTGGGGATACACATGTTTATATGGGATGAGGGATGAACATCAAGGCTTGATGTAGAAGGAAAGTCTACGAGTTTTGGGACTTTCTAGATCTAGTTGGTTATCCCAGTTAAAACCCTTTGAATGGGTGGAGTGAGTCACAACTTTTAGATAAAAAGTGAGCGACTTATCCAAAAACCCAAGCAATGAAGGTGCAAGTAGTTGAGTGCATGAGAAAACGGAAACAATCCCTTGAACAAGTAAATGAGAAACTATAGTGAGGCATGTTTAATAACTTTTTTGGCGAAGTAAAGCTATCATTACCGAGTTTTGGGACTTTCTAGATCTAGTTGGTTATCCCAGTTAAAACCCTTTGAATGGGTGGAGTGAGTCACAACTTTTAGATAAAAAGTGAGCGACTTATCCAAAAACCCAAGCAGTGAAAGTGCAAGTAGTTGAGTGCATGAGAAAATGGAAACAATCCCTTGAACAAGTAAATGAGAAACTATAGTGAGGCATGTTTAATAACTTTTTTGGCGAAGTAAAGCTATCATTACCAAGTTGTGTGAAGTTGTGAAGTTATTGGATCAACCCTTGGACATGGAGGATGCATGAATGAGAGGTGGAGAAATGATGAACCTAGCAATTGTACTAATTGTTTTTGCTTTAATGATCGAGAGAAGTTGTGTATGGAGGCTCTTTGTACCTCTTACCTTATCCTCCAATGGATGTTGTCAATTTGATGTTGAATGTATTTGAAACCTTTTTATGGAGAGATTTCGAAGGTTGAATTTGATGCTTACATTACATTAGTCAAAGCTTGAAGTATGCCCTATTGGGAGTCCTTGTGAAAGGTTTGCAAAATAAACAAGACTATTAGAGGAATTTAGAGGCTCCTAGTTTATGGTCTTAACAATGGAAGGATTCAATGGAGATTCTTCTAGTGGTATCTTGGAGCATACTTGTTGTAGAAACTTTGTTACGTGTTCGTTTTTTGCTCTCACATTCATCTTGTACCCCTTGTCGTGAGCTATACTTGTCATCTTACTACATGTTCTAATCCATTTGAGCAAGTAGTTTAAAGCATGTTAGAAGATTAAAGTGTGGTGTTAATCATAGTAAGAATCAAGGAGACGTGTTCGGTCATGTATCTTAGTTTTCTTTGATCTTCAATTAAGGAAAATTGGTTGGAGATGGAAATGCTTGATTATCAAGAGTGAGCATGATGTTGATGCTTATGTTGTTGGTAATGACTTTTATGAATTAAGATAGATGTATTGGTGCTTAATCTAGTGAGTTCTTGCCATTTGGTTTGGTGGCCTTTGAAGATTTACAATGCCATTACGTGTTCTAAAGAGCCTATGCTTGAAAATACATATGATAATACTACGGATTACATTGAAGATAATTTTTATGGGGTCGTCCTTTGTAGTAGATACATGTTTCTTTGAAGTGGAGGTGTCATAGACCCATTTTGGGAATGCAAATTTGATGGTAAAGAGTGAGAGTATTGTTTTATGGAGTCCACCTTTGCAATTGGCACATTACAAAAACCCATTTTGGCCCTCGAGAACATGCCTCTCGAAGCTATGCACCCGGAGTAAGGCTGTACTGAACCGTCATTCCCACGATTACAGTACTAGGAGTTGCTAGTGAGCCATCCCGTTCAAAACAGTACTTCTGTGTAGCGGAAACTAGCCAGTTGATTTGCCTAACCTACCTTCAAACGAAAACTTTTGGGAGACTTTATTGATAAGAGCATGTTTAGGTTGGATATAGAGGAATACAAATAATGGATGCATCGAAAACAACAATAATGGACATTTGGGAGAATTTATTGATAAGAGCATGTTTAGGTTGAATATAGAGGAATAAATATACTGGATGCATCGAAAACAACAGTAGTGGACATTTGGGAGAATTTAATGATAAGAGCATGTTTAGGTTGAATATAGAGGAATAAATATATTTGAAGCCTCAAAAGCCACAATAGTGGACACTTTGGAGGTTGTTTTGCAAGAGAAGTTGGCACTTGTGATGTAGGATTGTGATGAGCTAATAAATGTTGCTTATGAAGATTGGTGAGATTGGTTCTATGATTTTGTTATGATCTACATGCTTTGGGAGTATGTGTATTCATCTTTGTGCTATAGAATGGATATAGGCTTGGATTTGATGGGCTTATGGAGTTTCCAAGACGATTCTTGGAAATATGGGCTTCATGATGATGGCTTTGGTTGTGGATGATGATAATGTAGTTTGCATGTGACAAGAGAGTGGGCTTCATGGTGATGCCTTTGGATGTGAATGATGAAAATGTAGTTTGTGCACATGTTTGGTATCTTTTGCTATTCGATACATGGAAGGAGTGGATGAAGAACCTTTGCATGTAGTTGGTGGCCTTTAATGTATGTGGCTTGGATATATTGGATGCTTGATAGTCAAGGATTTCCTGCTTACTTGAGAGTTAATTGTGACAAGACAAGGATGATCACAATTTCATTTTTGTCTGATGTAAGAGGTTGTCATTCAAATAGTACTACATGAATATAGATATTGATGGTACAATGATGTCATTAACTTTTGTTTTTCTAGTGCTTGGGTGTTAGTAGTAAGTGATTGGCTTTTGGAGGCACCAATGGAGAAGGTTCTTAGTTGACTTCTTTAGAGGTGTTGTGGAGCACACTTGTTATTTGTGGTCGGGGGATTCAATGGATTGTTCTTCTTTTGCTCCCCACAATATGTGCACAATCTTGCTTTATTTAAGTTCTCAAATATAACATTCCCTCTCACATTGTCTTTAAAAAGCAACTTTAGAAACTTCTTGAGTGTAATTGCATTTTCCCATAAGTCCAAAGTCCTTGGCCATCTAAAAGAATAGCTATTTGTGGATAATCAAACTAAGTTTGGTTGTAATGACATTGCCATTATTATCTAACATTTTTTTCTTAATCTTGCTCATATGAAACATAGGGTGTACTTCACAATACTTGGGTAATGCCTAGTTAGAGCCACAATACCAAGTCTTGAAGTATTAAAATGGTATGATATTTTAAAGGCAAATTAGGACTAGGAGATGAAAATTTCTTGGGCATTCTTTGCTTGGTTAGTCTACGACCAGTTTCTCAATCTTTGAAATCTTATTGAGCCACATATGAAGATTTAACCAATCAAACGGGGGAAAGCCATGTGCCAAGTCTAGCTCTCATTAAGCAGGTCTTCCCAAATAGTGACCAAGCCATGCTAAAGACAAAAGCTTTTTCCAAGCCTCAACCTTCCTAGGAGACCTTTCCATGATGACGACTTCTTATTATTTGGTGAACATGTCCATGTGTTGCCTCAAAGGTAGTGTAGTCATGTGTTTGGAACTACTACTACATGTGGTAGTGGGTTGAAGGGCATGGGATATGCATGGAAATGATGCTAGTTTAGTTTTTTGTTATCATCGAATTGTTAATGAATGTGAGAATAGAGTGAAGGGTGTTGCATAATGTAGGGATAGATCATATCTAAGACCAAAGAATTGAATTGTGGGCACAAGTGTATAAATAATCTAGGTTCATGTTAGACGCTTCTTTTTGTATGGATGGTTGAGTAGATGCACCTAACCATCTTTCTATGTTCAGTGTTGCTATATATATATATATATATATATAGCTTTGACTATACAACACAATATAGATCTCAATCACCTTATCTCTATTCATGCTTGTCCAAATCATCGTATTTCCATTAAAGCAAGAAAGCACCTAGCCTACTCATCTTCATCATCCACAACCTTAGGCCCAAGCCTAGGTTGATAGCTTCTTGTATCTACCTTATAGTCTACTTTGTTTGTCTTGTTTCATATATGTAGTTGAGATTACTGTGCTAGGTCTTTCATTTAGAAACATTAGTCTACTTCTTGCTCTTTACTTTGTGATTTTTGATGCAATTATTAAGTTTGAGCTTTCCTTTATGTAATGTATTTTTCCATCAAGTGCTTCAATATGTTCTCACTTCAACAAGAAGATGCTAGCAAACAGATATAATAACATGTAAACAAGAAAGCAAAGATCAACATAGGCATTGTCCATAATTGATTAACTCAATTCTTGCATCTAAATTGAAGGGATAATCAAGCCACAATCAAGCTATTATAGTATTTTACAACACTGCAATTGATAATATCTCACTGTAGCTTGCATGTGCATAGTACATTAGTTCATAAAACTATATTTGTAGGAAAGATAAGTTCTATACTAGCCTAGGTTGGGGTAGGATAATGCAAGGTACAAGGAATGCATCGAGTTAACCATGATGTGGGATAACATATGGAATGTGAATGAGAAGGGGGTATAAGCATGCAAATTTATGTGGCTTGCAACTATGTTGATCAATGTATAGACCAACTAGATAACTAAAAGCACTTGATCAAACATATCATACATGAGTGCATGCTAAGAGAACGAAAAGAAATGCAACCTCAAGGTGCAAGCTAAGAGAACATGAAGAAAGGTAACCTCATTTGGCTTGCTATCTATAGGTAGCATTAGCTTAGAATTCTTCATACATATGCATGATTGCCTTCTCTAGTATAACAAGCAATTAATGCACTTTGCCAAATGATGTTAGGACTTTGGACCAATGCATCGAGGTTTGCTTGAGCATGTTATAACATGGAGTGTAATTACAATTGCAACAAAGGTTGGGCTCTAAGATGGTCATAGATTTTAGATGTAGGTAGGTTTAAGCTATGAGAGAGAAAGTGGAAAAAGTTGTTTCAATGTCAGAGATGCATCGAGATTTTGGTTATAAAACACTAAGGGGTGGCATTGGCACAAAAGGAAATCCAATTGCTAAAGTTAGGAGAGTTACTAAATACACCATGACTCTATTGCGACTGAGTGCTTAGACTTTTTGAACTCCTCCATGATGTCTTTTTTTACCTTGATAACACACACACACACACGTTCTCTCTCTCTCTCTCTCTCTCTCTCTCTCTCTCATACACACCCTCTATGATTAATAAGAGTTATTCATTTAAACCGATGCTAGAGCAAGCTCTCTTCGACCTGATAGTCATACAGAAGCATGATAGTCATAGAAAAGCAGCAGGTGTTACGGTTTCTAGAGCTGCCATTTTCAGCAGAAAGTGCAGATGTAGTAGCAATATGAAGAGATTACGAGAGTAAGGTAGGGTGCTACTGTTTGTACTATCAATGCACTTCGAAGAGTGACATTTCCAGCACTACGTTTTGTCTGTGAAAGCGTTCCCTAAGACTACGAAGGGGGGGGGGGGCGGGTTAGAGGAAGGGCTCATCTCAAGTCGCATCACAATCCAAAAGAAAGAAAGTGCTACTAGTGGACTCGAGTAGGACTACTACTATTAGCCGGGCACTTGTAGCAACTTTGATGATGCGTGTATCTATAGCGACATTGCTTGTGGAGAGGGCTTATTCTCATAGTTTACATGATAGTTGAGATGTATAAGATTTGTCACCTTGCTCTCTAAGTTCTTCATGATTGGTATGGATGGAGCTTGGCCATATTCACTCAACAAGATTTGTTTTGTGTGATCCTGGGCAAAGGGCACTTGAAAACCCATGTTAGGGCAATGATGGAGTGCATTGTGATTCAGATGCTATTTAATCCCGATCGCCCAAGAATAAGAAACAAAATGTCTGGGATGCATGCAACAAGTAATGCTCTTGATGCCATACTAGCCAACTCTCCCTTTGTTGATGGTTGACAGAAGAAATTCTGAACCTACCAAATGTTAATGAAACTTGACATGAATGTCTGTTGTAGAAATGTATAAGCTGTACTGTCCATCCTTTTGAACCCTCCTACCATGTATGGTTGCCTATGTTGCCTATATTATTGCAGTTCTGCATCCGACCAAGTTGCATTGGTAGGATGGTTGTCTTGCCCATATTGCAATTCTGCTGGCCCACCAAGCTGCATGTGCTTTTAGCATGCATAGACCCCCCACCATAGACCCCCCCCCATCCGCAGCTTCCTCTCTCATCAAGTATAATTACTGTTGGCCCCTCTCATGCATAGCACCTAAAGCAGCCTTGTTTCTTTGTTGCGGTGCACATGTTATTTGATGTGGACATATAATGTCATGTGAAATCTTTTGTTCAATGTGGGCAACCAGCCGTTGCACCCAAGTCAACAACTTTGTGCATCGTTCGTTCCAAAAAGCAACTTCGATCAGTACACATGCGACAAAGGAGCATACCACAACTGCACGCTTTGGCCACCCCCCTACATTGCCTAGCTCTGTGACAGTTATTATCGCTTTCTGAGTGGCGAGACTCACAGAACATGTCGACATTTTGCAAATCTGCTTCATGCATGGTGGGTGCTCTTGTTGCAGCTATGATCTTATAGAGGCTTGGATGCAGATCAAGCTGACGAAATCAAGACTAACACAAGCAATTGACGCGATCTGATTAATCGTGTGTATTATGATTAAATTAATTATTTAAGTGAAACATCAAGCGGCAGCAAAAAGGCGCCGAATCATTATGTACAAATATACATTTTGATAATGAAAACATTCATTCGTGCCTTTGTGTGTATTCTCGTGAGAGAGAGCTTGCGTATGATTTCCTACATGGTACCAATAACCAGGTTGTGAAATCCACACAAGCATCGCGTGGTTGGACTGCTCCCGTGCTTGATCACCATGGCGCAAGTGTCGACATCAACGCGAACTTATAAAATCGACAAACTCAGCGACCGGAATTATCACCCATGGCGCATGACGATGGAGATTATCCTTCAAAAACAGGAGCTCCTCGATATTGTCGAGGGAAGTACACCTTGTCCTGATCGGACAGATCCCCAATTGACTAATGATGTTAAATTGTGGGAGGAGCACGACTTGACCGCGCGTCTTGAACTTCTACTTCATATGGATGATGCCCAAAAACAGTTTGTTCGCATGTAAACCACCGCAAACTCCATTTGGACCCAACTTCGTGATACCTATGAACCAAAATCCGTTGGTAGTCGGACAATGGAGGTGAGTATATCTCAAATCTCTTCAAAAATTATTGTAAAGAAGAAGGAAATCTCAAATCTCTTCAAAAATTATTGTAAAGAAGAAGGAATACAATAACGTCTTATTGTTCTTGAAAATCCCCAACAAAATGGTATTGCGGAACGTAAAAATCGAACAATAATGGACTCTGCACGTAGCATGCTTAAAGTTGCTGGATTACCCCCGTCCTTTTGGGAGGAGGCGGTTATAACAGCATGCTACATACAAAATCGCGTTTACACAAACAATGTTAAAGTTATACCATATACTCTATGGTTTGAGAAACCACCCAACTATGCAACTTTACGCATCTTCGGGTCACCCGTTTATGCATACGTCCTTGAACCACAGCGCAATAAACTCCAAGACCATGCTGTTTGAGCTCGCTTTATTGGCTATGGAGAACCGTTTGGTATCAAAGGATACCGTTTGTACAATGACAAGAAGCGGCGGTTCTTCTACGCTCGCACCCTAGTCTTTGATGAGGACTCTTTACTTAGTAATCTTGCACTTACACAGGAACCAGAGTCAGCCTCACCTGATCAAAATCAGTCTAACATTACACATACCCTTACACATCAGAAGCAAAGGTACCTGAATGAGTCGTTGGACTCATCTAACATCTCTCCCTGAAGGACATCCGCACAGGCCTCCATCACATGGCCTGTCCGGCCTTCACCCTTGGCTGGCGGGGCTGCACCCGTTGCGGCTTCGGCCGTTATACCCATGGCTCCACATAATGTCCCTGCGCCCGTTGACAGTGCGCCCTCTACGCCATTTTCTCTACCTCCACACAGTTACCGCAACGCTGTGACACACGCTCTCACAGTGCTAGCCGACGACTCAAATGTCGTCGGCCTATAAGAATCACTCACCTTGATTATGGTGAAAAGGAACTATCACGGAACCCAAGGCCTCCTTTTATACTCACTGGCCTCTCCCGCCCGCGCTCTGTATGTGGCAATCCCAGTGCCATGGTGGCCACCATAGCTGCCACGCCACCCATCGTTAACTACACCTTATCTTCGTGACCCGTTACCTTCTTGTACCTCGGATTCCATGTGTGGTAGTTCCTCCAAGGCAACAGACTTCACGTCTTCTCCTCCAACCAAACACGTGTCGGTTCCTTTAGTTACGCCTAAAACGGCTTTTAAAGATAGCCCAGACTTAACTAATCCAAAACAAGCGCTTTCTTTACTATCTCATCCTCTTTTCATCGAGACCCTTTCCGCACCCCCTTTTGGTTCGGCTCATGCAACTCAATCGCCCACCTCACCGAATCTTGGCGTCCTGGACCTACCTGTCATGTCCTCTCCTTCCTCACCACCACAAAGGACCCGTTCCCTGGCTGATCTCTATTCGATCTCCAACACTTAAGCGCCCTCTGTGCTACCATTGAGTATGCCTCTCCACACTCAGCATTCATGGCAAACGCCCAAGAAGTCGCTCCTCCTGGTTTTCCTCCTGACGACCTTCTTGATGAGGTTGATCCCATTGATATTGGGACTGCTCTGCGAGGACCCGACGCTCAGCATTGGCGGCTCGCCATGGATGCAGAAAACCAATCCCTCCATCACAACGGGACCTGGACATTAGTTCCTTGTCCTATTGATCGTAAGCCCATCTCTTGTAAATGGATCCTGCGTCGAAAGCTTAATCCAGATGGCTCTGTCGCACAATACAAAGCCCGCTTTGTCGCACGGGGCTTCAGCCAAATCCCTGGTCTTGATTTCACCTATACCTTCTCACCTGTCTTGCGTATGGCTTCCATCCACATTCTTTTTGCTCTGGTGGTTGCATTGGATCTCGAGATGCATCATCTCGATGTCCAAACTGCATTTCTTCATGGCGATCTACCCGAAGATATATATATGGAGCAGCCTCCTTATTATTCTTCATCGACTCAACAAGATTATGTGTGTAAGCTTCATCAATCATTGTACGGGCTAAAGTAGTCTCCTCGCCTCTGGTTCCAGGGGTTCAACTCTTTTATGCTCCAACAAGAGTACACTCGTCTCCTTTCAGAACCTAATATTTACATCCGTCACAGTAATAATTCATTTTTAAGTGTTGCTCTTTATGTGGATAACCTACCTGTTATAGGTTCTAGCTTGTCAATTATTGAACATGCAAAACATGAACTTGCATCTGCCTTTGCAATCATTGATCTTGGACCCCTCACATACTTCTTAGGTCTTCATGTTATACGCGACCGCAAGGCTGGCACTTTGTATTTGCATCAGTCCAAGTATGTTGACTCCCTATTAAAAGATTTTGGTTTTCAAGACATCAAGCCTTCATCTACCCCTTTGCCAACCACATGTAAATTATCTGTAAATGACTGTCCAACCACTTCTCGTGATAAAGGTTTCATGTCCCAATTCCCTTATTGCCCTCTTATAGGTAAATTTCATTATTTAGTGTCTGGCACACGCATTGATCTTTGTCAAAGTATCAATTACTTATCTTGTTTCATGCATAATCCTAGTCTGTCTCATTGGAAAGTACTAAAGCGCAATTTTCGTTATCTACAATACACCCATAATTATGGCATAATGTACTCCTGATCTCAATCGGTGGATCCTCTCACCGCTCTTCTTGGGTGGTCGGATTCTGATTGGGGGGGGGGGGGGAGTTGATACTCGACGGTCTACTGCTGGGTTTACCTTTGTTTTGGTAGGAGGAGCTGTTACGTGGCAATCACGAAAGCAAACTGCTGTGACACTCTCATCGGCTGAAGCATAATATGTAGCTGTAGCTCTTGCAGCTAAAGAAGGATTGTGGATTCAAATGCTCCTTGAAGAATTGAAACTGATCCCAAGACCCCAACTCACGATTATGTGTGATAATCAATCATGCATATATTTGGCAAGCAACCCCAAGCATTCGGAGAAGACAAAACATGTTGACCTTAAATATCATTTCATCCGAGAAATGATTGAAGATAAGAAGCTAGTGTTGGAATTTTCCCCAACATTAACCATGTGGGATGACTTCTTAACAAAGCCATTGAATTCAGAAAAATTTGAAGAATGCTGCAAACATCTTGGCTTAGTTTGCATTTGCCAATGGTGCTTGTGTTAAAGGACCGTGACAAAATCAAGACTAACACAAGCAATTGACGCGATCTGATTAATCGTGTGTATTATGATTGAATTAATTATTTAAGTGAAACGTCAAGCAGCAGCCAAAAAGGCATCGAATCATTATGTATAAATATACATTCTGATAATGAAAACATTCATTCGTGCCTCTGTGTGTATTCTCATGAGAGAGAGCTTGCGTATGATTTCCTACACAAGCATGCTTAATCTGACACTACAACAAAAAGGCTCCATAGACGCGCTTGTAGACTCAATATTTGAATTGTGAAAAAAAAGCCGGGCACGTTTATTAACGTGTCTATTTTCGCGTCCACAAAATCGTGTCTAAAAGCGCGCTTATAGTTACAAGTAGATGCACACTTAGACGTGCCTATAGACGCGCGTATAAATGCGCTACATAAATATATAATCATATTTATAAAAAAGTGGATATATTTATATTGTGCATCTATATATGCGTGTATCTACACGTCTAAAATCGCATTTACTCTAAAAATTTTTGACGAGAATAGACGCGCATTTGTCCTGCAATTTAGACGGGCTGATAGACGCGCAAAATAGAGGTATGAAAAAAAAACCACCCATCAACATCAAATTGTATACTTAGGGAAAACAGAGAAAGATTATTTCAAAGATTGGATACTGAAAACAAAACAATGTATGTAGCACACGAAATTTCATATGTATAGATGAAACGTTTTTACATTATGAATTCTAGTGCTTGTGACGTCATGATCGCAAGCACTAGCTGAAAGTAATACATATCAAAAATGAAAATTACAAGCCAAGGGGAGGCATGCATGCATGGGGATCCTCTATATCTCCTCAGAATAAGCATCATCATCGCTACCACCACCACTGCCTGTGCCGCTGCCGTTGCCGCCACCGCTACTACTAGTCCCCCCTTCGCTATCCTCAACTGCATCAGGGTTCACCTACACAAAGGATTAAAGTATATAAATACTATTACAAACAATAAATCATATTGATATATATTTTTCATGTAAAAAATAAAACATACCTCTTATGGTGGTGGAATCCTCATGGCGCGATTATATTGCTCCTCCGTGATGAGTCTCTCCTCGTAGAAATGCTGCCAAGTTGACGCCCGGTTATGACCTTGATGGTAGCCTACCTCTCTAGGAGTAGGCATCCTACCAACGATATGGAACTAGACAACAATTTGAACATACAACGTATTAAAACACACTACATAATGAAGTGAAACAAATTACAAAATTTAATTTAAAAAAAGAAATCAAATAATACTTACAAACTCAGCCTCCCATGACTCCCTGCCACCCGATCCATAATGCGACGATCCCATGGTTGCCATCTGGATACGTCGCGCCTCTGCATGCTGGCGACTTGTCATTTTCTCCGTTGCTCTCTTCTTGGCCTCTTTCCACTCCTTGCGGTGGCAATTGGGTGGTTGGCCATATCCAGGGTGCCCCTGCTCTTGTCTCCACAATGACTCCTTCGTGCGCGTCATAAGGTGAGACCTCTTGTTATAAAGCGCGTCTCTCACCTTTGACCGTCCCCAATCATCTGAGAATCGTGAATTCTCGGGATGAGGGTACATTTTATGTACTGCCCGCCGCAGCACCTCTTGCCACAAACCATTTTTTTGGTGCTTGAAGGGAATCATGCAATCTTTATATGTGGCATGCACGACACTCCTTAAGTAGGCTATCACTTCCCTCCCCTCGAAGTCATGCAAGATACCACCAACATTAATGATAGAGTAGTACATTTGTGGAGGCTCACCTCTCTTATTTTTCGGTGAGGGTGATCGAGAGCCACCACCTACGCAACCCCCACAAAGCCCTAGACCTCCTCGTCCTCTTGCACCATTCTCCCTCCTCCCTCGATGTGCACTACCCTCTACCTCACTTGATACACGTGCCTCTGCAAATGTACGTGCTTCGGCCGATCCATGTACCTCAGCTGATCCCTGTGTAGGCAAAGATGTGATAGGTGTCCTAGACATCACACTGAAAACCTCATCTGCAGTGGGAGGGCGACCAAGATAATTGGTCATCTCCCCCATGAATTGCTCCTTGTTGAATGGGGTGCTGGAGGATCCAAAATTCCACATCTACACAAGAAAAATCATATTATCCTATGTAGATAAAACATATTACATACAACGTCTATACCTGCATCTCTGTACACGTCTATACCTATGTCTCTGTGGGTGTCTTTCAGCACGTGTATCCTCGTGTGTACACTGTAGAGCATACGCGCCCCCAGAGAAACGTTTTCCATGTCTATATCTGCGTCTACACTGAGATGTAGATGCGCTATCAGACGCACTTGGTCGCCTGATTTTGGCAGATGATCGCCATTATTGATTTACAAAATACACTACATAATGGAATCACAAATCCTAAATACACAGACAGAGCACACACAGAGAGAGAGAGAGAGAGAGAGAGAGAGAGAGAGAGAGAGAGAGAGAGAGAGAGAGAGAGAGAGAGAGAGAGAGAGAGAGAGAGAGAGAGAGAGAGAGAGAGAGAGAGAGAGAGAGAGAGAGAGAGAGAGAGAGAGAGAGAGAGCGAAACTCACCTTGGGTGTTTGGTGTGGCGGGTGGTGGCGCTTCTTTCTTCTCCTTCTTCCTCTCCTTGGTAAGTTATCCTCCCTTGATGCTTGCTTCCTTGCTTGCTGCTTCTTCTTGTTCTCCTCTCTCTTGTTCTCTCTTTCTTCCTCTCCTTGGCTTTCCTTTTTCCCTTCTTGTGTGTTTGAAATGAAAGAAAAGGTGAGTCATGAGGAGGTGAGGCATGAAAAGACTAGGTGAGGCATGAAGAGACTACATGTCGGCTAAACTCAAGCTTCAGAACCGCAAAAAACGTAGAAAAGAAAAGGCGTAGTTTGAAAAGAAATGATTTAAGTATAATTTGAATTTTGACGTGTGCATCTATTTTTGCGCGTATAAGCGCGTCTATTTGCGCGGATATATAGACGCAAAAGTCGCGTCTATTTACACGCACGCTTAGACGCGCCTATAGACGCTGTGATAGACGCGCCCGACTTTGCGCGTCTAACATGCACGTTTATGCCTCATTTATGTTGTAGTGTGATCTTGACGGTACAAACAGGCCTGTAACAGCGCAGTTTCTTCCAGCTTGGGTAGGATTTACTGCAAGTACCTTCTTGTAGAGGCCCATCCAACAATGTTGGCATTTGATAGGAAACTTGCTGAAGCGTGACCCATATGCTAGAACCAAATCACATTCCTTGAATTCTTTGTGCTTGATAAAAACATCATAATAAGCTTTGTGCTAAGCTTGCATATTTTCCATACATTGTAAGGCCATTTGTCACATCTCATCCAAGAATTCCAAATGTAGTAGATAGTGCTGCATAGAGTCTTCATCTCCTACATGCTCTTTAATGACTACTCATCGTAGAGAGGCCAATTTTAGCTCGATAGGAAAAATATTTTCTATATCATACACCAGATGGAAGGGTGCCTATCTTGTAGTTGCATTTGTGGGAGGATATGTATACCAAGAGGGCCTCTATAGGTCGATCATTCCAATCATAATGCACCATAATTTTCCTTGCCAAGATCAAATAGAGAATGTGATTAGTGATTTTGAACTGAAGAGACAAAACACAAAGAGAGAGAGATATATTGTGTAGTGAATTAAAGGATTGATTGATGATATGCACACTTCATTTTTTATAGCCTTTAAGCCATGACCTTTGGCATCACACCCTACGACTCTTCGTTAATCCTATATAAACCTTGGAGTTACATAAGCACCTCCGCATACATAAGCATCACACCATTTTGCATACAAATTTGGATCTTCAATCAATATCGGCCACCTAGAACCTGCAATAGAACCTCCTCTTTACAAGTGTGTGCGAAACCCAACTATGCTAAAAAGTTGAAGTGAGAAGGGACCATAGGTGGTGTTGTATCATGGGACAGTGGGTTTATTGGAGAGCCATGGGAATGAGGTTATGGAGATAAGCTGGTGAAAGCTTAGTAGTGAAAATATAAGAATAGATATGAGGTGAATCGAGAGGATGAATAAGGTTTATAAAAGGAGTAAAGGTGGGAGGAGAAGGAAGAACACCATCCATACCTGCAACCGGAACCATGCTGCATCTGCAAATCCATGGCTCCATGTTCACATTTATCCAAACTGCATGCCCTAGGTGTCTACTTTTGATCCCAAACATCTAGTCCGGTTTGCCACCTCCAAATTCTGCAGCACCCACCACCTCCAAAGGCCATAGTGTGCACCATCTGCCATGTCGCCATAGTACTCAGAGCCGTCAGCTGTAGTCTGCCTTGGGTATTGCACCAGGTCCGCACTAGCCAAAGCTACACGGTCTCCAGCACCAGGAGTATCCGGAGTACTGTAGACCAAGAAACCAAATCAACACACTATCCATAGGACTCTGCGACAACCCCCTCCCACATCTCGACTGGTGTGCCAACTGCTACTGATGATCTCTGTTGCTGAGGATATTCACGCACTGGCACACCCCCGCCCTCTTGCAGTCCGCAGGACAACATGTATCCACCACAGTCAGCGACTCCAGCAAACAAGCACCGTCGACTAGCACCTGCAATATAGGGCAGTGTTGCAGCCACAATCTGGCAAGACTAATCACAAGCCGGCACCATTCGGACGTGTAAAGAAACATCCATAGGCTGGTGCAACAAAGCCTGCAAGGAATAATCAGCTAGCCACTTAATGACAGGAGAGTCCAGGGATCGGAGACGCCATCGCCCCTGATATCCGCCACCACGTGGAACCAAAGGTTGACAACACCCATGAAGAAACACCAAAAGCCCACGAAGGACCATCTCGAACCAAGGGTTGACAACACCCTTGAAGAAACACCAAATTGAATTAATATATAATAATATCATATATACCATTCTTATTATTCTATCTATTTATATATTAAGTATAATAATGTATAATTGTAATTTTAACTATAGTTATATGTATTATTATTATATATAATTATAATGTGTATTATAATAATACTAAAACTAAATAATAATTATATAATATAAATATTAACTATAGATATACATACTAATTTAAGATTAAATATAATTTATATAAAAATACCTTAGTTAATGATTAATACGTAATTAGTGCGTGTGTGCGTGTGTATGAATGATACGTGTGCACACACATACACAATAGATGATTATATCCTATATTTAATCTAAAAAGAGAAAGAGAGAGAGAGAGTGTGTATTTGTATGTGTGTTCAATCATGTGGGGAAGATAATAGAAAACAAATATAACCCCACTCACCCTTCAAAAAAAACTATATTTATGTGTTGAATACCAAATTCCTCCTCCTTGTGCCACATAGGCTTGGGAGCATTCTTGTTGGTTTGGGATTCCCAAGGCAAAGCTCTCAATAATATACATATAATACCAAACTCCTCCTTGTGCCACATAGACTTGGGAGCATTCTCGTTGGTTTGGAATCCCCAAGGCAAAGCTCCCAATATTATACAAAATAGATGCAAATGTGTGCCAATTGATCGAGACAGACAGACACACACACACACACACACACACACACACACACACATACACACACACACACACACAAAACTTTGATTGTATTGTATATATTAGGTTGAATGGTAACTTACAATTCTCATGGTTTAATGCATGTTTGAGATGTGGTATGTAAGTATAGTCTCAATTCTAATATGTGTATATAGAATTTTCCTCATGGTTATGTTTAAAATTCAATTTTATGTATGGTTAGGTATTTCCTACACCCTCCTTAAAAGCTTTAAACCTTGCCTTTATGTTAGGTTGGGAATCCTTTGGTACTGCATCACTTTTTCTTGTTTTACATAGCTTTTTACCATGACAAGCTAATGCTTTGCAACGAGTTGTAACAAGTATCCAAATATCATATTTAAAAAAAAAGAAAAATCAAGTCCATCATTGCCCCATGTGGGATCACTATAAACTTAGTAGGGGGATGCTAAAATTTGGTTGCCACCCTGCTAGCAGTCCTACATCTTGCAGGCAATTCTTAAATCCCTTTATGTGTAACATGCCCTTATGCATTCAATTACAAAATAATGGATATTAACCATGAGTTTTGGAAAAATATATATAGCCCCCCCTTATACACTAGCTTTCAAGGGTTTCTAAAAATGAGGGAATACAAGTATAATTAAAAATATTTGCATGGTGAGAATCCACTTCATTGAGAGTGATCTAAGTTGTTCGATAATTAGAACATTATTTTCTCTAGTCATGTTCTTCTCTAGTCTAAAAAGCCCACCTCATGTACCACACATGTGGTCATTTGAGCAAGTGATGCCCTGGAAGCAATACAAGAATAGTTCACAGGTATATGAAACGAGTCTTGATTTCTATGAATGGTTCACACATATATATAGAGTAAATTATAGTTGATTATGCATTTTTAGGTTGATAATTTGTTTACTTAATTTCTTCTTTCAAGCTCGTGCAACAAGTTGAAGTCACTTGATCATCCATACGCTATAAAAGACATGAGCAACCATAATGATCAGTAGTCCGCTAATATACAAGCTATTCTTTTAGTAGACGATACACGACTTTCCAAGATTCGAGAAGTGCTCAAATAAGTAGGCTTCTATTCTTGTTGCTGATATCTAACATGCCTCATTCAAGTTTGTGTTGACCAGATAGGGATATTGTGACAGGTTTAGTTATCTCATATTATCATGCATGTCCATTGTGTGGGCCATAGTTAGACTCTCAAAGGTCATGGATCATGAAAAAGATGGTCTATCAGGGACATGCTGCTTTCTTATCGGGGGGTCATAAATTGAGAAGAAGGTTTTCTTGGACAATCTCCAACACGAATGAATGCCCAAAGCTGGTTTGAGTTGAAAATGGTCCATGAGGAGTCACATCCAAGCAGGATGTCACAGTTCTCAATTTTCTATGAGTTACCATATTGGACTATTAATAGGTCAATCATTTGTTGGATCCTATGTATATTTTTAAGAATGTGGATAGCTTATTGTGGAACCATATAATACAAAAGAGAGACACTATAGGGGCATGAATGGATTTGAAGGAGGTAGGCAAGATAGAGGTGCTTAGCCACAGTCGGATTTGATGTGGTTGCTTGCAACTACCTTGTGCTCCTTGGGTCTTGTCCACTAAAGAAGAGCGTATGGTAAAGCAAATTATCAAGTCTATTTGTACCCCAATAGGTATGATGCGTCCCCTCAGGTTTGTTTTTTCTAATAGGACTAAAATTCCATGATTAGCACAAGATATGTCAGGTTTGTTCACACCCTGAAGCAAGTAACCTCAATATTTCACTATTTTGTGTCAATTCAATGTTCGTAATGCTTTAAATTTTTGGCACTTTGTACTATCAATTGCAATTGCAGGATATCTCACTCTAGAAATATGTTTGGCGATTTATAAGCTAGCAAATTTAATGCAATGGCTTTCACAGAAGTAGATCAAGATATCCTCTATTGAATTCGCAAGGTGGAGAGTGGTGAAGATGATCTATCTCTTTGAGAAATACATGCCCATGAGCATGCTCACGATACAAACTCAGCTCTTGGTACATCTCCTGGATGAAGTGGAGATTGCAGGACTCATCCATACATGATCAATATTCTTCTTGGAGTGCTTCATAAAAATCCTGAAGGGATTTATGCGAGAATGAGCTTAGTTAGAAGGCAACATGGCTGAAGATTGGCTAGTGTCAAAGGCATTAGTGGATATTTCGAAGTGGCTACTGATGATGGATTTAGAGAACATCATGCTATGGACACTGAGGAACAATGATAGATTGACTGGAGATATGGTGGTTGAAATGGGGTAGAAAAAAGGGTGGATAGTGCCATGGAGGAGAAAGAGGGAGCATGATCTGAATTTTGATGTAGTATATGCCATAGACCGATTTGATATTCCAAGGACACGGAGGAGATGCTACAATTTATGCCTACAAGGTGGTTGCATGAAGCTTTGACCACAACTTCACATGAAGGGATTGAGGTCTCTAGGGAGGAGTGGAAATTCTCGAGGGAATGTAGTTCCAAGGTGACCACATGCTTTCTTTGTTGTCATATCTAGATTTTATATGCAACAACTAACCTAATTGTTTCAATGTACAACGCAAAATCTATAGCGTAGTGTGGTTGCATGGGCGACATTTTCGAGTTGAGTGTATTGATAAAAAGTGCTCAACAATGGACTGTGGTATCATGGCAGAGTTCAAGCAAGAGAGCCGATGGCGGGCCACAAATTCAAATAATATAATAGATGAGATTGCATATTTTGGCAACTTGCAAAGTGTTATCTCAGTGGATTACCATAGTTTTTCCATGATCATATTTGATATACATTGGTTTAAAGTGGTATTGGAAGGAGCTAGGGCAACCATTTGATGAGGTCCATGTGGATTTCTAGAGGTAGATTTTGAGAAAAGGTGGAATGATATGTGCGATGCATTTGTCTTGTCAAGTCATTGTGTATAGGTGGATGACCTTTTTTTGTTAATTTTTCTACAACATAAAATAGTCACACAGATGTTGATTTACTATTTATGAGACACTTATATATGATATTAAACAAGTAATCTTCTATCAAAATCCTTAATCTCGATGGTGGTATGTTATGCGATCAACATCTTAGAGTGCACGAGTATATAATGAAAGCAATGTCTCTAGTGTGGATGAGGAGAGTATGTAGGTAGAGGGACTGATGTTGTGAGAGGCGGAGAGCGAGGAGAACTTGGGGTGTGTGTGGAGGAGAGAGCCATGAGTAATGTAGACGAAGAGACAAGAGACCAATAATTTTTCGAGAATGAAGTTGACTCCTCTTTTTGTGGAGACTTATATATAGAACTTCCATGTATGTCAAGCTATGTCAAGAGCTTGACATGGAGCCATAGACTCGGTTATATTTGCGTTTGCTTGCTCAATTAATTGATAATTCACTTTTAAGAGTACTTTAATATATACATTTTAATTAACATCCTTTTTTTGTAGAGTTATATTGTTGTGATTTACCTAAATCCTTATATTGATTACATTAATATTGTTTTCTGATTATGCAAGTTACCTTTGATGATACCTAGAGAGTAGAATGAGTCGAGGGATAATATATGAGGAGCTATAGGAGATCTTCATGCATATGTCTCCGAATGAGATGGCTTGCTTCAGAGATATGGCAGACTAGGAGTTGTTGCAATTATTATCTAGTTGTTCTTCATGGTCTATCTCAATACACTCTCATGCTTCGATCTCCAGTATGTGGAGTCGACACTCTAGATTGGCCCCAGAGGGAAAGAGTGGTTTTGGGGAGATGATGTGGAGATGTAGATGTTGTGAGCCCATGTTCAGTTTTACTACTCCTCGCTCTCGTATCTGTTCCAAAGAGGGTGGCTCAAGTAGATGTTGTATGTTGTGAAGGCACTGATATAGTGTCCCCATTTTATTGATCTAGTGGGCACTTGTTACCTCTAGGATTTGTTACACTTATAGGAATGTCTACTTCCACGACTCCAAATTTCACTCAGTCATCCCCACATGTGTCACCCCTATGGATACTATCCAAGATATACAACCCCTGTAGGTACTCCAGATGTACATGGTTTTTTTGATAATGCCTAGGAGAGTGGTTGCAGGTGGGAGAGGATGCACTTAGACGTATCCTAGTAGGATATGTTTACCTCGTAAATAAGAAAGTAAGTGCAATGATCATGAATGATGAGGGGAGAAGGGCGATGGCTCACATGAGAGAGTTATGGTAACAAGTATTTAGGCACAATGTTTTAGATAATTGGAAGAACATATCAGAGGGGAGCAAGAACTATGTGGTAGTGTCCTTGCATGAGGAGTTTCGGTACCTATGGTGACAGAGAGGTTTTTCAGTGGTGGATGATGGATAGTATGTATACATACATGTCACATAGATGATCAGATGCACGCAAAGCAATCAAGAGTGGCACCTCAAAGCTCGAGTGGTTGGACACAAAGGATTGGCAGAGCCTCAAGGAGGAGGCCACAGACTCTCCAAGATGAAAAGAGCGGGAGACAGCAAGGGCACGATTGGAGGCAAGGATTGTGCATCATTTGGGGAGTGACAGTCACATGACTTATTTGGAGGATTTTATAAGTCTTCTTTTGGTTCTTCTCACTTTCTTATTTGGAATATCACTTGTACTAACAACCTTATTTCTAACAATGCTACTTTGTTTTCTTTGCAGCATTTCATCACAAATTGCAATCTGACAGGTTTGAAGACTCGATATGCAGAGAGACACAGTCTCATTACAATCATCGATAGATTGTATTTGCATGACAGCCCAATAAGTCAATCCTCTTTCTTGTTTGTAGTCATTAGTTTTTTTGTGATACATTATGTATTGTGAATTAATGTTTGGTTTTTTATATTGCAAAGTCTGTTCGACACTCCATTGCATCGGAATGAGCTTTCAGATGGTAAAGAGTTGTAGCATGCACTTGAATTTGTGGAGTGCATATCATTTCTTTTTTTGCCATTGTGATCCATACAGACTCTTTGCTGCATCAAGCATTCCTTTGATATATTTCTCATCTTTTGTATAAACTTGCATTTTGTGATATTTATAGAGACATTTCCATGTTTGTTTTGGACTCTTCTCTTTATGGTTCCATGTAGTTTTATGAGTTATTATCATCAGTCTTGTACTTATTTGAATACTGAATCAATGATCCTTTTTTTAAATCATCTCATGATACACCTATCTTGATGTCGATTATGTATTCAATATGTAATTGCTTTATGGAACACTATTTAGCACATGGTGCTGGGAGGTGGTAGGGTAGTCACCTAAAATTTTTTCCCTCTACAACTGTCACTATTCGCGTTGCTAATTTACTATATACGTCGATATTTGAGTCAGTATATGTATCAAAAAGTGTCATTATTTGTGTTTCTATTAGCATAACAGAAGCAACACTAATAATAATGATGAAAAAGTGACGTAAATAGCGATGCAAATAATGATAGATTTGTAGAGACATACATACTAATACTTTTAGTGACGACAACAGAAACTTTTTTAATGAATATTTGCATAGCTTTAGATGCCAGTATGTGGTCTATATCTTGTAGTGATGATAGAAAAAAAGAGAAAAATCATAATTTGTCTCATCCTTGTTGCATTACTAGTAGCATGTTATTGATTTTCTATTTTGATCTTGGTAGGAGAACAAGTAGAAAAAAGAGAAGACCATTCAATCATGGTATAATGGGAATGTTAATTTCACTCTTACCTTCTTGATGCTTCAAATAATCTAAATGCCACAATGTAGAGATACTTTGAAAATTAGGAATGAAAACATCACAAAACACATTTAGAGAGAGAGAGAGAGAGAGAGAGAGAGAGAGAGAGAGAGAGAGAGAGAGAGAGAGAGAGAGAGAGAGAGAGAGAGAGAGAGAGAGAGAGAGAGAGAGAGAGAGAGAGAGAGAGAGAGAGAGAGAGAGAGAGAGAGAGAGAGAGAGAGAGAGAGAGAGAGAGAGAGAGAGAGAGAGAGAGAGAGAGAGAGCATCTATGCTCAAGATAATTATCAAGCACCTTTCCATGTTGTGTAGCAAGAAGAAGCATGCATCCACTTTCCATGTCCTTTGGTAGGTCCATACACTTTGCTAGAGTGTCAAAATTTCAAAAGATGTTGCTTGAATTTTCTCAGGTAGTCAAATTTGTTCATATCACACATAAATTTGAGAGATTCTTAGTTCAAGTTTGAGAGATTCTTAGTTCCAGTTTGAAATATGTAGATAAAGTTAAGTTTAAACTAAGATGGATGAGGTATCTGGTTTGAACATCATTGAAGTTATTATACATTACCCAAGTGCTTAATTTTTATGTTCACAATGGGGTATATATAACATATAAAGCCTTGCATGTTTTTTCTTAGATGGACTTACATGTGTCTCTAACAACATGAAAATCACATATAACTCATCATGTTTGTAATATACCATGTCAAAGGTAAGATTAAGCATGCATAAATCCTTACAAAATAGAAGTGTGTATTAAAAAGGGTTTTAAGGATGATGCAATTACATTTAGATTCAATTTACAAAAACAATGTAGAATGAAGGCTTGGAATTTCTTACGTCTTGTCTAAACATCATGGTTAGTGCTTTTTGTAATCAAGTTTGAATAGACTTAACAAATACAAAACACCACAATACTTGAACCCAACATAGGGAAATCCATATTAATGATACATTACTTTACTACATGAAAGAATAGAAAGAACTCTGAGGAAAGATAGGATTTAGAGTAGAAGATTGCACTTCATTATTGTTCTCAGAATATATCATCATCATTATCATTGTCACACTAGAATACATTGGAATATAGGAATACATTATCTCAATCAACAGATGACAATAGATACGATTCTATGACTCACTACTCTTCCAATTTCATCTCTTGAATCCTTAACATTTGGTCCATTGATGGTCAATGCACCCAACAAATGGCATGCATTGATGGACTCAAACCCAGTGGCACTTTTGGTGGACAGAATAATGTGGGCCAATGATTGTTCTAGTACACGACTTCATATAGACACTACCACCACTTACAGAGCGAGCACCATGTAGAGTCAGTTGTCGATGTCTCCTTAATCTTCCAGAGCAGGCTCATCCTGACTTGTTACTAAGGGAGCAAAAAAAGAAACATGTAGAGCAAGAGGATGGATTATAGTAGGAACGTGACTAGGAATCAAAATTGGAGAAACAATAGGAGGAGGAGGCCAATGTTAAATCCTTTGATGTCCAAAAATAGGATGAATAAGGGTGGAAACACATGATAATTTGGATGATGTTGATGTAGCCACAATTCATGCATTTCCATAGCAAAGGCTATGGAACATTAGAGAAAAACAACTCTCCTACCAAGATTTCAAGGTACTGAGCACCTTGCTAGACCTCTTGCTATAGGTCACTCCATTAAACATGAGCCATTGCCAACTGAACAATCCACTTGCTCGAGCTAGCAGGTCCTCTCATCCTCCAAAACATAAATTTGTATAAGTTACTTTGGTGACAAGGCCTTTAACAAAATAAGCCATCCCTACAATTGTAGTTGAAGTGCTTCATGACATTTGAAGAAGGGTTCAAATCAATAGCTAATGGCTACTCCTCCTATTTGGGCAAAGCCTCTACTACTTTCCACCTAGAAAATCCTATTGGGAGACTTGCTATTGCTTTATACTTAAGTTGACCTAGTTGGGCTAGACTAGAAGCTTTGCCAGACTTCTTGCCCCAATGAGTACTTGGACCTTTCAACACTAGGATCGATTTAGAAGTAGTAGCAAGAAAGGGCACAATGGAATGTTGCACATGGGTCACCAGAGACTACCTCTTGCTTAAGTAAATAATTCACTTTTTCTTCTGCATTGGCCAAGAACTGGAGGGCATTAGCCTCCATTAAACTCATTCTTAGAGCTCCACATTTTGTTGCTCAAGCACTTGACAAAGTGCTCCATGAGTAGCTCCAAGTTTGGATTGATCAAAAACTACCATAAGCACATCAATCAAAGAGATTTAACAAAGAAGCCATTGTTAGGTGATCATCATCATCACTAAGGGGGCAACGTGCTTCTCCAAGATCAGTATTTTTCCTTTAACTATAGCAATCTAGAGTTGCATTAATAGGAGTTGGATCCACCAGATTGGTTTGAATTTGAGTCATTGATCCTATATAGACAAGGTGATACCTAATGCTGAGACCGAAGTTGTTACGCTTGTAGAAGTAGGAACTAGTGGAGAAGGACTAAGAAGCCCAAACTACCTAGGAAGTTGATGCTAGGACTGTGAATTAACATCTAGGTCATCATCATCTGTAGAAATGAGAGGGAGTGTAGAACATGGATTATGGAGACCAATCCAAAACCAACACATTGCCTCATCTTAGACCTATTTAATCTTCTTTTAGTATGACTGTTGAAGGGCTTCCAAAACGTTAAGCTCAATATGAACTAAACCATATTTTGCTTTAGCACCAAGCACTTGAGCACGCAAGCTCCATTTCTACCCATGTAAGCTACTCTTAAATAGCATCTACAAAATCAAGCTAAGCAACCTAATAGGCAACCAAGAGTTAGCACTGCTCATGGGTACCCTCTTGTTGGTGACAAACGTGCTCCCGCAGAGCAATGTTCTCCTCTCCTACTATCATTTCTACTTGTAGCACGTCTAGATTGTGTTAGATTGTGGTATGGCAACCATGCTCAACTACAAGGTATGCCAGAACATACTAGGCCACATTCAGGCATTGAACTCCTCCAAAAAGGTCACAAAAAAACCCACACTAGGGAGGGGGACCAAGTTAGGTCAATGCTAGCAGCAGTAACCACAATGCCAACTATTTGGAAAACTGACTCTGTATGATTCTTCTTTACACCACACCATGTAGATCCCTTTAGCATTACAATGTGGATATTAAAGTTGAGCTTGCTATTGGTGGAACCTAATCTCCTCAATGCGCAAGCCGGCCCTAATTGTTCCAAATCCAAGTTTACATCATTTTGCTCTACTACTAGCAGTTATTGGCCCTTGTCCTTAGTACCATGCTTGTGATCTTTTTAAGCCAGGTCATTGGCACCCAACTATCCTCTACCACAACTAAAGAGAATAGATTGGTAGTAATGCCTAGAAATTGAAGTTGGAGTTGTTGTTGAGCCCTAGTGGTAGAAACAAGACATGTCCCACTGGCTTGACTAGGTGATATTGAAGGGCCCAAATGAGTCGGCTCTAAACTAGATTGTGTTAAATGATGTGGATCTAGGACATGACACAAGCTATGGTGGATCAAAGATGTAAACCAAGTTCATAATGACATGGACAAGTAGAGACAAACTATTACACAAGTGAATTAGGTTCCAAGATAGATTAGCTTGGACTCATAAACACAATCTTGTGTAGAATTGACAGTGACAAGACACTTAACTGAAAGTACCAAGCATCATGATATTGTGTTCATTTCATAGTCAAGTACAATGCTTTATAGGCTTTGAGTTGTTTCACTCTCCTCATTGTGCATATGGGATTCAGGACAGCTCCTCTTGGAGCATACATCATTTGTCTATTTCTCAACACCCCCCCTCAAATGATGAGACATTGTCTTTTGCATTCTTGGTTTTTACTTTGCCTTCTTCATCGAGTAGTGAGTGCTCAATATCTTTAAGTGTGAGGCTTGGAACATTACTCAAAGTGGACACAAGATTTTCATATGGATCCTTGTTTACACTTGCAAGTAGTACGGCTATTGCTTCATCTTCCTCAATATTCTTTTTAAGAGATGCAAGTTGAGTTTTTAAACTCTTAAACTTATTAATGTGTATGGTCATAGAAGCACTGTCTTTGATATCTAGTTTATAAAATTGCATGAGAAGTTTTACCTTTGAATTCTTTGCTTGAGTACCAAATATTTTATCAAGTTCCTCCCAGGCGGTTCTAGCATTTCTAATGCCAGATATATGATGTAACACGTCATCACTTAGTCCCCAGGCAATGATGCCTAGTGCCTTATTATTCATCTTCTTCCATTCTTTGGATTTGAACTGTTCTCTTCTTCAATGAACCCGTCTTCATCATCTTCCTTCTTGTTATCTGCATCATCTTCAAACAGGTCCCACAAGTCTTTCCACATTAGGTGATACATGGTCTTTTCCTTCCAGGCATGGAAGCCTTCTCCATTGAATTTTGCTATTTGCTCAAGTTCTACCATGTTGAGCAGCTCCAATCTGAGAAAAGACCAGCAAGGGGGATTTATGAAGTGTCACAAGGAGGTTAGTGTCAACTGACACTAGTTGAGTATCAATAGATACTATTCTTGAGCTTAGTATTGAATGTCAGTGCTTGATCTTCTTCTTGCTTGTTGATTTGAAGTGTTAATCTTGCTGGGAACTGAGTTCAAACTCAGATAAAAGTGGCAGTGTGTGCCCTTAGTTGAAAGGAATGAGAAATTGAAGGAAAAATGAGCTTGCACCTTGATGGCTATGGCTTCCTGGATTAGGGTTTTGACCCAGGCCTAGTTTTTTCCAGATATCTAGAGCTAGAGTTGATCATTTTGGAAACTTTTTTTATGGAAACGTAGCTTACTCCATGCTCTACAAGAGCCCCATGATAACCATCAAGATCGTGTACTGCAGTCCGCGCGCAGATCAGCGAAACATAACCAGGCGCAGATATGGTAGCGACATCGAATTTCAGCAATGCCAAGCTTGTAGGTATCCAATGTCAGGCTTAGATGTGATAGCCAGAAGCTCCTTGAGTAGAAGAACAATCCTCCTGAAGAAAGAACACTGAAATATTGCATGATTTGAGAGATATGAGAGCTCAAAGTGAGGTATGTCTTGTAGGCCACAAACTGGGGCTATGGCAGCAACTGACAATAGTGACAATGCTGAGGTCCAGATAGACAAATCTCATGGATTGATGTGATACAGGGAAGCTTTGTGAGGTGGAGAACAACTTTCTCGAAGGAAGATCAGAGAGATTTGGTATGTGGAGTGAGATACAGGAGCTTCAAGATGACAGGGTGCTGTTGGCTATGGCTGCCACAAGGTCCAACTGAGATTTGAAGTTGAAACTGAAGATATGAGCTGAATGTGGGCTGGTTAGAGATCACCAGAGATGAATGGAGACTAGAGATTCAGAGTGTGAGCTGTGCCATGCCCAACTGGGCTCTGATACCATGTTAAATGATGTGGATCTAGGACATGACACAAGCTATGGTGGATCAAAGATGTAAACCAAGTTGATAATGACATGGACAAGTAGAGACAAACTATTACACAAGTGAATTAGGTTCCAAGATAGATTAGCTTGGACTCATAAACACAATCTTGTGTAGAATTGACAATGACAAGACACTTAAATAAAAGTACCAAGCATCATGATATTTTGTTCATTTCATAGTCAAGTACAATGCCTTATAGGCTTTGAGTTGTTCCACTCTCCTCATTGTGCATATGGGATTCAGGACAGCTCCTCTTGGAGCATACATCATTTGTCTATTTCTCAACAGATTGGGGGTCCTCAACCCTAGGCATAAGGAATAAAAAGATGAAGTGGTGGCTGCACATCATACACATGGTTCTTATGGTAGTGGACCGAGTTGCAATCTGCTTGTATTCATGGAGTATGCTCTCTAGTAGCACTTGGGACCAATTGAGGTGTAGTTGATTATCCAAGAAGAAAATGGAGGCCACCTTCTTGGAGATCTTGAAGGTCTTGACCTAGAGGTACATGACATCCAAGAAAAATTTAAAGGCCTACAACTTCACTTTGTTTGTTTCTTGCATCCTGCTAAGTTTGTACTTGCCCAACACATTAGGGACCAAAGCATCAATCTTGAGGATGTTACAAACAATGGGTAGTGCCTTGTCACCATTAATAGGCAACATTAGCTATTCGTGGAGGCATTGCATAGTAAGCTCATAGTGAGCATGGCCCAACTGTACCATAGGGCCCTGTTGGAGTTATGCAATAATGGCCTCAATCTCCGGATGCATAGGTGTCACACTTCACAACAAGGAGATGAAGGCATCCAAGCATAGAGAATGCACCATGGACGTATGTCCTTGAGGCACTTAGAAAGCATAAGGACCACCCTATTGAAAGTCATTGCATTGACCACCATGGCATTATGGAAGATCATACAAAAGAAAAAGATGCTAGGAGGGTGGACAAAGAGCAACAAGAGAGAGAAATCATGAAGCCACAAGGGACCAATGAACCTAGGTGTGAAGAAACTTGGCACATGGGCCATCCAATTGAAAGTCACTACATTGCCCACCATGGCATTAGGGAATATCATATAGAAGAAAAGCATGCTAGAAGGAAGGGTAAAGAGCAATAAGAGAGAGTGATCACAAAGCCATAAGGGACAAATGAGCCCAAGTGCGAAGGAAATTGGCATTTGATTGTCACTCTCTCTATGATTAAAGGTTGAAAAGTATGCACCAATGCATGTTGGCCATGTTAATCACCCGCTCCTCACGGTATCATAAATAACACTTCAATGCAAAGCCTCATCTTGCTACTAAAAAGATTAACTACCTAGAGTAATGAGTAAGAGTTATTCATACCTACTACATACACAAGCTATAGTAGCCATTTCGATGTGAATAGCTACAACCATTAGAATGGTGGTATCAAGAAAGTTTGAAGACTTTATAGAATCCTTTGACAAGGGGAAAGGGCACACCAAGTCTATACCTAATAATGCCATAGATGGGACCCATTAACATTATGCAGAAGGAGATTTCCTTGAAGATCAGTAAGGTAAAAGATATTAGAGTCGATGCTGCAAAATACCTAGAATCAATGGCTCAAGTGGAATTTAAGTTTCCTTGATATTTTTCCTACCCAAGTGTTGAAAACTAGGACTGCTTGACCTTGTTTGAAGAGTTGCTTCTTTGACATGCAATCCATTTGATACTTCTATTGGCCGTTGTAGTTGCACCTTGCATAGGAGATAAGAACTCTGAATCTAGTGCTCATCAATTAGGACTAGAGCTTCCAATTAGAAAGGGAGAGACTATAATGGAAGTAGCATCCTTTTTCAAGACATTATGAATCTTCATGGAGGAAGGAAGATTCTAGACGATAAGTGCAAGCATATTACTTGAGCCATTCTTCAAAGTAGAGTATTGAGACTTAGGAGGCACTTTTAGTATTACTAACTCTCCTTCTTGAAACTCCATGGAGCACCTTTTCTAATCAGCATACAACTTTACCTACTCTTGGACTTTCCTAAGATTCAATTTGCATGATTAAAGAAGGGCATGTGTTGATCCAGGTACTCTTTCCCTTGAGGATTAATATTTTCCCTAAGATTGTAGGAACTGGCATCTTGGTAGAATTATTCTAGGCAAACTTAGCAAAGTGGAGCCATGAGTCCTAGGCATGCTTCACATAATGAAAAAACTACTTGAGATAAGTTTCCAATCACTTAACTCTTTTTGTATGCCTATCAATCTAGGAATTTTATGTTGTAGATGGAGCTAAGTTATTAACATTTGCTAAAAATTGCTCATAATTTTGGTATCTACGACATGAATAATGACCTACGATAATCCATACAATTTACATATATGCTTCATAAAGTAATTGGAAACTTATGATGAAGTAAGTTGAGTCATGGTAGAAATAAGATTGGCTACCTTGCCAAGTCGATACACTTTCCACCCCTTCATGTTGTAGATAAGCCAATAATGAAGTCCACGGTTATGTGTGCCCACTCGTCTTCAACAATATGCAACAAAAAACCTAGCTTATGTGTAATTTTCTTATTATGTTGAGATGGCACACACTTAGAAACATAATCTTTTACATTTTTCCATAAGCTCTTCCATTGAAAGCTCTTAAAAATCTTGTCATATATCTTGAAAACACCCAAGTATTCACTGTGGGCAAAGAATGTATCTCCTCCATAATCTTTTGCTTGAAATAGAAAGTGTAAGGGATAACAATCATGCCATTAAACCAAATGAGACCATTTCTAAACTAAAAATGAGAGTTTTTCTCTATAATTCATTGCTCAAATTTTCAAATACACGATTGAGTACTTCATCCAATAGATAGGATTTCTATAACTCTTCAATTAGTCCACCATCAAGCTCACTAATGGTTGAAACTTTGCATACACACATTCTAGAGACAGAATTAGCCACCACAATATTGTCTTTGCCCCATGCATGAGTAATGTCAAAATCATGATTTTGCAATGTTGCCACCCACCTATACTACTTAGGATTAAGATTTGAATGGGAGGAGGAAATATTGAAGGGCCATGTGATTGCTTTTAACCTTGAATTAGATGCCCATATAAATAATGGTTGTATTTCTTATAGCAATGAGGATAGTAAAATAGTCATAAACATTCATTGCTATCTCCTTTTATGTATACTTGTGACATTTGAATGCAATAACTCCGTGCTCATGTAACAAAACTACACCCATGCTTCTTCCACATGCATCACATGATGATAGTGGAATGTAGTGACTAACTAGAGGTGTACTAATGCATGTATGCTCTAGGTTATGTGGGAAAGAGGTGTACTAATGTGAATGTTCACCAATGTTATAGTGTCTAACTTTGGTTTTTGATGTCCAAGCTATGCTAGGACGAATAGATGGAGATGGAACATGATACAATGTGTTAATGCATGTGAATATTGAGTGATGTATACTAGGTGTATACTAGTGCACATATGTGATAATTATTGTGTACTTTGGTCTAGCTTATGTGGATACAAGGTATGCATAGTACATTAGTGCAAGTGTTTGTAACACTCCTAGGATGTCATGCAAGGAGGGTGATGTGACTACATGCATGCTAGTATGGCCATCTAGTGCATTTGGCAAGATATCTCCTTAGTCCTTGATACTCTATGAGCTTTCCCCTTTTGAATAGGATGAGAGTCAAGGGTTGTAGAAGAAGGAGAACTCTTGTAGTTGTTGTGTCGTGTTTATGACTGCTAATAGGTGTAAATTAGGGTTGATTTTTAGCCCAAAGACTATGTTCTGGAGGTCTTCTTGGTCACATGTCTAAATATTTAGGCCTGAAAACTCAAAAAATAGCCCATGTATACAAAAATTTGCATATTTTGGCCCAAGATTTTCCCAAAAATAGGTTGAAAATAAGGGTTTCTCAAAATATTTACCCAATTTTCTAAACTCTTTAACATTAGTCAGCTAAACATTTGCCCACAAATATTTGCCCATGTATTTACAAACTAAAAATCATGGGGGTCTCTTAATTTTTACCTTGGTGTAAATACATAGTGGGCCTTTCTAGTGTAGATGTGCCCTAGGATAATATGGTGAGATGTGCACTAGAGTAGTGATGTGAATGCAATGTTATGTAATATAGTGAAGTATCTGAAGGTCTATACAGTAATCTAGATGTAGTGTGCATAAAAGGTTATGCATGCAAGGGTGGTACAATGGTGCACTAGTGCATGTGCACTTATGCATGTGTACAAGGGTAGTATAGTGTTGCAGGGCACTATGGTTTTATGGGTTCCCTATGATTCCTTGAGGTAATAAAATGAAGATTGAGAAGAAGGTTATACTAAGAGCTCAGTGTGCTAGTTTGTAGATAGAGCACATGCACTATGTAGAAGCATGAATATGTGGAAGTACAAAGTGATTTATGTGTAATGTGACATGCCATTCTAAGTATAGTACACTATGGTGGATTATGTGCAAGTAAAGGTGCACATGCAAGTGTAGGTGCAAGTGCAAGTGTAAGAGTAAATGTGCTCAAGCACACATAAGTACACATAAGAGCACGTAAGTATATGTAATTGCATAGGATGCAAGTATACCTAAGTGCAAGTGCATCTAAGTGCACATATGCATAAGTGCAGTCAAGTGCTCTTGAGCGCACAGACATATGCACAAGTGCACTCAAGTGTACACGAGTGTACAATGCTCAATGAATGGTTTAGTTTAGGCTTAGGTATACTAAGCTTAAGGTATCTAGATTAGTGGTACAAGTTCTCACAAGTACACATGCGTGCACATGCATATGTTAGTGTCAATATGTGCAAGAATTAGTGCAAGTACACCCAACTACACTCAAGTGCATGCAAGCATATATAAGTGTGCTAAATGAAGCTGGATACAAGGTTTATGAAAAGTGGACATATATTGGGTGAGGATGTGGATAGAAAGTGCACATAAGGTTACACAATGCACATGCATATGATAGTGCATGTGCATGTGATAGTGCATGTGCTAGTGCCAATGTATACATGTGGTGCACATTATGTTTGCGCACAAGGTTACAAAATGCACACAAGGTTACAAAATGCACACAAGGTTACAGAATGCATGTACACATGCTAGTGCATGTGATAGTTTCAATCCACATACATGTGATAGTGGCAGTGTTAGTGCCAATGCATACCTATGGTGCACATTAAGGCATGTATGTGCACAAGTGCATAGTAATACACACTAGTGCACTACAAGGTGTCACCTTCCTCCCTCCTCCACCCTTAGATCCTCTCTTATGGAAAAGGTGGATTTTAGGTTGATATTTAGACAAAAGAGACTATTGCAAGCACATATTGGTGTGGCATGGTGTTGTTCAATTGTTTGTGTACTTTGGGGTGGTAGTGAAAAGTGGATCTAAATGAACTTATCCTAACAATGAGTGCACAAGGTGTATATGTATAGTACAAGTGGTTATGCAAGGTTCTGTGTGGGGTGTAGTGGGCTAGGTGGGATAATGCACAAGTGTATGTCCACTAGTGCACTAAGTTGTGCACAATGCATGTAAGTGAGGCCTAGTGTTGCATCAAATACCTTCCTCATGTGCTACATATGATTTTCCAATGATTTGCTATAAATAAGGATATTATCAAAGAATACCAAGACAAACTTGAAGAGGAGTGGTTGTAGTATCTTGTGCATGAGGCTCTGGAAAGTGACTATGGTGTTAATCAAGCAACCATAACTAGGAAATGCTAGGGCCCTCCATGGGTCATGAATTCTTTTTTTATTTCGTCAATGTCTCTTATGTGAATCTAGTGGTAGTCTGATCTCAACTCCATCTTTATAAAATGCTTTGCTTGCTTAAGCTCCTTGAGTAACTCATCTACTCTAGGGATAAGATACACATCCTTGACTATTGTTGAGGTCCTTGTAATCAATATACATTCTAAAGGAACCATTATTCTTCTTGATCAACAATATCATTGATGCATAGGGTGAGGAATAGGCTTAGTAGATCCCATCTCTAACAATTCTTTGATTTGTTGGGTAACTTCCTCCATTTATAATTGAATAACATGTAGGGTGGCTTATTCAATGATTTGGATTGAGGCTTCAACTCTATTGGGTAATCAACTACTCTCTTATGGGTTAGAGCTATAGGCACCTGAAAATAAGCCTTTGTACTCCTCAAGAAGAGCCTTCAATATAGAATTATTTACTCATTCTTTGGACTAATTTGATACTTCTTTATTTAGGTGCAAGTCAAATATTTGAGAGATTTTTTTAAACTCCTTTTTAAGCTACTTATTTATGATAAGCTCCAAAACTAACTGGTTATGGATTCCTTGCAAATGAATGAGATATCCTTGATTGAGAAACTCCATATAAAGTTGTGAAAAATCCATAGTAATCTTTCCTAAATTCATCAATCAATCACAATACAATACCATATTTATGGGGCCCATTTCCAAAGCAATCAAGTTAACATGTGCATCATAGTTTTAGCAAAATGCAAGGGAAGCTTAGGACACAGTTGAGTATTGATCTCATCACCATTGGCTAGTGAACCTTAATGGATTGCCACAATTCAATGTAAGGATAGTTCAACTGGATTAGTTTATGAAGCTATGAGCACTACCACTTTCTACCAAAATAAAGACATTTTTTTCAATGAATGCTTCCTTGAATTTGGGGTGTGTTCAAGATCCTACAGCTTATCAATGCATCTATAGAGATAGAATAAATTGTAGTGGTAGCATATGACTTGCAATAATTGAGTTGAAATCATAAGAGACTTTTAACCTAAAAGCAAAAGATAAAAGACTTACATCCATGCCATCTATGTCTAGTAACTTTGAATCTATAGACTTGCAAACATTAAATCTAATAGATACTTTTTAGCATTCTTCCCTTATGCTTTGGCAACACAACAAATAAATATTAAATCCATAGCTGGCGAGATAAGAGGAGAAACTTTTTGCTTATATAGAGGAAAGATGCTTGAGTAAAAAGAGGATGTGAAAGATATTGGAAGCTAGCTAGCTCTATGTTTCTTTGGCTATTTAGGTTTCGCAAATATTTTTTGTAATTTTCATTTTAAAAATTGTATTAAAAAAATCGAACAACTCCTCAAGAGTATTGCTTTTTGTTACTCCTCCACCATGTCTTGTACTATGAAAGTAAAATGTACATACTAAATAGTGAGATTTTTCCACTCCTTGGGTAATGGAAATTGCTAAAGGCTTGTGCTCTTCCACAAAATAAGATCCATGAATAAGGAGAATGTACTATACCATTTAAAAAGCAAGTGTTGTTTGATTTGAAAACCATTGAGATCGAATTCTTTCCCAATCTTACCAAATAAAAAGTAATATAATTTTCCCCCATGCTTCCTTTATTATCCAAATAAGATTTGTAATTGAAGATGTATACCCTTTTGATACTTGAATGACATTTGTTGTTCCTTGACCACTTTCAAAAAGATATCTAGATGTCTCCAAACCTCCATTTGCAAAAATGTAACTCGAGGTGTATTGGCTATATTTGTGATGATATCACACAACTTTTTCCAACACTCCCATACCATGTTTACCTCTTTTCCATTATGATTTCCCATAAAGCTTTTGGGTTTTTGTATCTCTTATAGAGACATTTTCCAGGATATCTCTTGTTTTTCTTGAAGCTACTAGGTCTTTTCTCAAGTGAACTTGTCTCCCATGAAACCCTTTTTTAGAGAGCAATCTAAGAAGCTTGTCAAATTTTCTAATCTTTACACGCAAAGTACAAATATGAACATTCCTAAGAAAGATTGAAAGAATAGGATCCCATATGCCCTTCTTATTTTTAAATTTTCTTAAATCTATGGATTCTCTACTTGGGACTCTTTTGGCTAGTTGTAAATTACTCCAATCTTTAGATCCCATGCTTCCATGCAATAAGTACAAGGTATTTTGCATTTTTCCCATTGCATATTCTAAGCATATATTTGACAGTCTTTAAGTTAGCATTGATATGCTATTCTACATGGAAATTACCAACCCCATTACTATTAATGTTTGTCATTCACCTTGAGACTTAATAATATCAATAATACTTATATAAGAGAACAACCATTTCAAGGTTTAATAACTTTAAACCAATACTTCACTTGCACCAATCCACCACATTAGATGGAATCTTAGGATGTTGCTTGTGTTTTCTACTTCTCTCATTTTAACCATTTGTCTTGTGTATATAAAAGATACATAATGTAATTGCATGCAATATCCAGGCATTCTATCATAACCATCTCCAATATAACTTACAAAGTTATGAACATTGAAAAAGGGAGGAGGCTTACTTGTTGAAGGATCTTCTAGATAAATACATCCACCCACAAATCTATATGCTTCCTTCCTTCTAGTCATAATCTATTAAACTTATCCTTGTCCAACAATGCTCGATGATGTATACTTTTCCAAGTTGAATAAATTGGATACATTTGAATAGCACCTTTATATTTTTGTGTACTTACACTTGTGTTACTTGAAGAAGTATCATTAGACATGTTACTAGAATAATAGAATCAACCAAGTGATAATATCACAAAGAAAAAAAGCAAGTGCGAAAAAGAGAATGGCATAAGACAAGAAACTAGAGGAACGAAGAAATGTGTTTTGGTATGAAAATCTCAACTATGTAAAATTTTTCAAGTTCCAAGAGAAGCGATTGAAAAGGTGACCCTTGATGTATAGATTAAAGAATTGAGGCATTTAGTGGAAAACCTCTTAAATATTCTCTCATTAACCATATCTAAATAATCAAATTTGGAGGGTTGATTATTCTAAAATCTCTTCTAATTATCAACTTAATCATTTACTTACAAGTAACTCTTTTGAAAGGTTTTTGGCCCTAATGATAAGTGCACAAACCTTAATGTAATTTGAAGGCGCTCTCTCTTTGTGTGCATGCAATGATTTCTACTCCATATAGCTACATTGGGCCTCATGCCATGTAGTACACAGAGTGATCATGGTGCAAAAGTGTGCAGGCCCTCCCTTTGGCATGAACATTATCGTGGAAAGATAAGAGACAATGCCCAGGTGCAATGAAGAAAGAAGAGTGCTTGTGAGGATACGTGTGACCTATATTCCATGAATTGTGCTTGGGCAAGAGTAAGGAGGCACATATGTAATTATAAGCTCTTGTATTCAAAATCAAGGTTCCAATCACCCTAAAAAGATTAATGCATTATTGACTATGGATTATTTATTGCAAAATGAAAAACCTAATCAAAAGTACATAAGAAAACTTAACCTATTACAAAAAAAGTAAAATGTAGCTCACAAAAATAAAAGCATCCTACAATACATGCAATTAATAAAAAAAGTTGCACAATTCTTGTACAAATAGAGGTTTTTTTTTTGTTTCTTGTGAATGCCTTGTGAACATGTGACATATTTAGCCCCTTCCTTAACCATCAACATTCATGCATTGGAGCCTTTATAAAGTCTTGCTACATCTTTTAACCATTCTTGTTTGTTGTCCTTTGATTCTTTTGGCATATAATAAGTCTCTTCTTCCATTTCCAACCCAAGAGTTATTAGTCTTGAAACATGTTTTTAAGTGATATCCATTGACCTTTTGTTTATGTGCTTCCCCATTTAAGTTTTTCAACACACGTTCCATTTTGAAATGCTTTCTTTACCCTAAGTGGCCCCTCCCATTTACTTGGAAATTTCTTTGAAATGTTTGCCAAATTTGATATTGTATATTAGAATCAAGCCTCATTTTTTATGTTTCTATCTTATACTTTTTTGTTGAATTTTTGAAGGCTTCTCTATTGATTTCTCTTATGATAGTCAAATGCTTCTTACCTATCCAATTAGGCTTTTTGCAATTTGAGCACTCTCTCTTTCTCATAAACCAATTGAAAGGGTGAAATTCCTATGCTTTGTGTTTTGGATAGACAATAGGTCGATAATGCTCCTAGAAGATGGTCAATCAACTCACCTTGAAAACTCAAGCCTCTTAATAAATGTTTTCTGTAGTGGAGCTTTTGCAAGCTCCAACTGTTAGAATTCAAAAAATGCTTATTATTTTAAGCGCTTCATTAGATTTGGCAATGAATACCTCTCACATAGCCAATACATCTCTCATATTCATCGATTTATCCATTCTTTTATCCAACCACATGAAAGCAAAAATGAATAAGTCAAGGAGGTTGTAAATGAACTCATTGCCTTACCTTCTTCTCAATGTCATGAAGTGAAGGCTCATTGGTGGCTCCATGATTTGTGCAATATTGAGACTTGATCCACGTTCTCTACTCCATAGCTCCTGATCCAATCTACAAGTACTCGATCCATAAGAGAAAATGTAAAGGAGAAGAAAGACAACCCAATCTCTCCTCCAATCTACCACTCATCGAAGAAGGGAAAGAAGAGAAGAGAATGTGTAGGGAAAAACCTTCACCTCTCAAGTTCCTCACTCTCTCCCCTCACTTCATTCTCACACTCTACATCACTCTCAAGGTGCTGCACAAGTAGATAGAATAAAAGCAAGAAAAAGAAGCATGCTCTCAATCTGCACCCTAGGGGATCACTCATAAATATATATGTGCATCATGTGGTTTCAAAATAAGGGATTTTAAAAATCTTATATATATATATATATATATATATATAAATAATAATGTCATATAAAGAGATTATTTACAGATTGAATAAAAATGGCTTGTGTTTATTTAGGAAAAGTTTAAAAATAAGGATATTTATAACTAAGCCTTAAACACATGTGATATAGAGGATATATATATATATATATATAGTGAAGCTCCCAGGGTTTGCACACCACAAAAACAAGCTTCCTTCATTCACTTTTTTATTTTTATACATTGATTTTAGAGTTTGGGCTTCCACTCAAGTTTGGTGCCCATCTCCCCTCATTTGGCTCTTTCATTTTGCAATGGAATAAGCATTTGGCTCTTTCATTTTGCCACCTTTTCATTTTACAGTTAACATTACTCCCCTCATAAATAGCCAAATGCTTATTCCATTGCACTCTTCATCAGAGGTAGCATGCTTTAGCTTTCATCAAAGATGAAGGATATCAGGGAGGGTTGTGGGATCATTATGAGGAGAGTAGTGGCTGTCATTGGAGCTTGATCTAGATGGTGAAGTTATTGGAAGCTCACTACTATGGGATTTGGAGTTTTTTTGTGCATTAAATACCAAGCAATGATAATGGAAAGTAGATGTAGCTTAAGAGATTAGGATCTTCTAGTGGGAGCCAATTCAAATCAAATGGACTTGTTGAAGCTAGACCATATAGAGAATATTGACTTAAGGTAGAAACTGCAAGCCCCCTGATTCACCTATACTTGCAAGTAAAAAAATTTCATTATCACTCCCTAGGGGGATGCTAGTTTTTTTTGTGTGCATATGTCATATGGACGGATTGGGAGATGGGTTGAATAGACTAGAGTATTGTTACATACTTGAGGACCCAATTCGTGTACAAGTTATAGTGCAATTGCTATGCGACTACACATGCTTACATAGGCTATTATGTAGTTAGAAGATAGTGTGATGGCTTCCACTTGTCACTTATTATTGAAGTAGGGTACCAATTGTTGATGGGTGAGTGGTTGGAAGTGTTGTCATTGCTAAGGGATAGAGGAGTCAATAGGGAACTCATGAGAATAACCCCAAAGTACTATGTAGCCCATGGGGCTTTCTATCATGGATATGATGAGAGAGGTTCCTTTTAATGAGTAGAGAATACAATTTTGAGTAGGACTACAACATATAAAGACTACAATGCTAAGTATGACCAGAGCATAAGTGATACCAATTGAGTTGCTAGTTTCCTACTTCCTATATTGTTGTCACAAGCATGAGAGATTGGAAAATATTGGAAGGACTTGTGCGAGTGACTCAAGGAGACCCTAGATATGTCCTAGTCTAATTGATATGCCTTGAGTTTACATAGTAGGAATAGGAAGTGGGGCTAAGGGGAGCTGGCTGTCTAAGATCTCCAGGTGTACCTAACTTAAGGACCCCTAGGTGCAATGTCAATGGCAAGATCAAGAGACTTAAGGAGGCTTTTAAGGAGGTGTAACCTCATCAATGTTGAAGAAGTCATGATAGTATTTCATTGGAATCAAGGTAGGGTATCACTAAAATTTGGTTGAGGAAGGAGCTCTCACCATTGATAGAAGCTTATCTTCTCATTGATATTGTGTCTTGTTTCTAGGGAGAAACAATGGTCAATAAATATGCCCTTAAAAGGAAACTTTTATGTGGAGCCCAATCTTTGTAGATATAGTCTTTACTATCTCTTCTAGTGAGATGTTTCACAAAGGTTTTCATTGGTCAATGTTGCTTTTGTCAATTCTTCAAGGGAATAGTAGTCCTTGGTGGCTTTGAACATTTAATCCACCAAGTTAATCACATGTATTATTCTACATTAACTTGATCAAATTATGAGAGTACATGCAAGTAACATGCTTCAAACTCCATAAATAGAGCTTTATCATCAAAAGAAATACCACAAACTTGAGTCATGTTGTGTTGACCACTTACTTGATTCAAGTTGCATTGTGTTGACCTTGATTTTGGTTACCTCTGCTTGACAATGAGTAATTGTAGGATGTGTGGATTTTTTCATAAAATAAATAAAAAGGTGTTTTATTTGTACATATTTATTGAAAGTATATTTGATATGTATACACATTTAGAGTCCATGATTTTGTGTTACTCCAGGATGTTAAGAGCCAATTATAAAGTCAACCTATAAGAAATCATCTATATAACATGTGTTCAAAAGATATTAAGATATACCATTTCTTAACATCTATATAACATGTGTTCAAAGGATATTAAGAAATACCATTTCTTAACGTGTTATAAGGCCTTAAAGTAACCCCTTTTACTTTACTAAACTTATGATTTTTTTTTTCAAATTGCAATTTAAAAATCCAGTTTGTAAATATAAGCTTGTAAATTTTACTGAATATAATACCCTTTCTTTTGAACTCGTGTGGTATCTTACATGTTCTACAAGGTGAACCTCTCACGTACAAGTATTGAGAAGTCATGGGAACTTTACTATTATGAAGGACAAGTATTATGCAATATTTAGTAATATTGTTCCTTGTCCTAGTCTACCTAGCAACATGTAGTTCCTCTTCTATTAGAATCTTGTCAAGAAGGGGATAGTCTAGGATGGGTCCCAGTAAGGACATACCACAAATAGTAGCTAGTGCACGAAAGAAAATAGGGACTACATAGAGACTACCACATGGATCATTGCTTCTTTACCTCCAAGTTCAACCAATCAAAGCTCAGTTATTAAACCAAATTTCTCAAATTGACTTCATCCCTTAGTTTGCTATTTTTTCTCTCTATCTTGAATAAATCGTGTTGACAAAGCACTTCATTAAATGTAACTATTAAGTGGCACTCTTCGGCTTCCTCGCCTGAGATGCACCATAGAAGATTGTTTAAAAGTTTATTGTAGTGCTTGATATTAAGGGGTAGTGTCTTTGGCCATGATACACTAGGGATAAGATTTAATGAGAGATGTAGGATATGAAAGGAGAAGCAACAAAAAAGATTCCAAGAAACTCTTTGTATTATGAAGACACAGTATATAATGAAGGAATGCAAGATACCTTGTAATCCATCTTTCTTTGGGCAAGAGGCAATTGAGTCTTGATTAAGACCCTTTACACAATCAATTTTCACTAACTCAAGCTCTGGTTTGATTTGCCTCCCCCTTCTTATCCATCTATGCTTCTATTTAGATAAATCTATCCCTTGTTTATAAACTCAAACGCTTGCTTTTCAAACACAAAAGCTTGCTTTTACCTTTCTTGCCTTTGCTTTTAGCTTTTCTAGGTTTTCATTTTTCTCCAAGCCTTGAGTTTGGCTACTACTTGTTAGGTCCATAACTTTGTCATATGCACTTTGAATATGGTCATCCAAGTACTCAAACCAATTGAAAGAATTTTCTCTACTGGACAACATAGGTAGAATTGCAAAAATATTCTTAGAATATCCAAAAATAGCCCTTTTTGTAAAACACATTGCTTTTTAATAGTTTTGATCTTGGATGACTTGTACTATTCAAAATAGGCCATTTTATGTATTTGGATCCATCCAAAGTTCTCAATAAGTCATTAAAACTTAATATTAGAAATTTAGACTATTTTGGCAGACCATTTCTACTACCTAAAAATCTTGTTCAAGTATACCATAAACACATATTTAAAATACTTGTATGGATGTCTTTTCCTTGCTCTTCCTTCATTGAACCTGTAGTCTTACGACATCCACCCCCTCTAAACCTATGCATCCTCTAGATGGGCCAACAATGTGGTCCACTTGGATTGAAAACCCATATATGTGTTTCTTGAGGTATCATACTTTGGATCATTCTAACTCCAAGATCATAAAATCGAACACATGTCTTCATCACATCACAAGTCTAATCACTTCTACCTCAATAGTAAGGTATCAAGAGCTCGATCTTCTTATCCTCTATGTATCCCTCTACATCTAATGATAGCTCATCTAGCCTTTGTCATACATCAAGCTTTTTAAATCCACTAGGATCATATGGTATCTCAGGCTTAGGCTCATATGTGAATGTATATTCCTTATCCTCATCTGCATTGCCAAATTGCTTATCTTCTATTAGATTCTCCTCTACATTTCTATCTTTTATATATCTTAGGATGAATCCCTCTACATTTGGCCTTGACTTATCAATCCTCTAAGGTATCCCAACCTTTGTAAATCCTCCTAGATCGTATGGCGAATCATCAATCATATCATGCTCTATAGACACTCTTGAATCATACTCTTGTATGCATATTTTTCCTCGATCTTCAAACACGTTTTGATTGATGATTTGCCATATAATCAAGTATATGGATTAATTCTTGCTCATGCCATATGAATCCACACCCCATGTAAACACACCCTTAATAAGAAATCCTTGAGCCAACCATGCAAACCCACCCTTGCCATGTCATCATAGAACCTTCTAGAAGATATGCCATATCATTGCTTGCATCACCGATGATGTCATCATGGAACATTCTAGAAGATCTTTAGCCCCCCTCCACCTATAAAAGGGGGGCTTGCCATAGAGCTCCTCAGTCTTGCCAATGGCAGTTGAGACCTACAAGCAAGTAACTTTGAGTTGTTCCAGTTCTAGTTCTTGTCTAGTCATGGTATCTAGTCTTGTCTTGTCTTTCATTATATTCATATTGTCTTGTTACCTTGTAATCTCATAGTACAAGATATTGTCTAGTACTGCCTTGTATCTTGTTCATTCCCATCAAGGGAGATCTTGTAATTCTATATCTTGTATCCATACCTACGGTCCCAGGTTGTGGGATCCTTCATATCCTATCGAGTCCTGTTGTCTATACCTACAATCTGGGGTTGTGAGACTTTTCGTATCTTATTAAGTTATCACTGTACCTTGAGCCCCTATGTGGGATTATCTTGTAATCAGAATTCTTGTAAAAATCTTACATCTAGTCTAGTCTCTCGAGCATAGTTTAGTACTCCCATAATAGTTTGGAAAGACTACTTTCTAGCCCTACAGAGCTCCATGGAGGCAACCCTTAAAAGAATTGTGGCCTCCCTTCAAAACCTCCAACAACAAATTTAAGACTTGAATGAACAACAATCACAACTTCAAATAGAACACCCTATGCATCTAGGCCTTACGCTTCAAGAGATGCAAGATAAGATTCGAGACATGGAGAACAAAAAAGGAAGTGATCAAATGATTTTGTGTGTTTATCAACCCCCAACAAGAGAACCTAAGATCAGCATGCTAGAGAAGTTCAATGGTGACTATTTGAAGTTTAGGGGATTCCGGCAACAAGCTGTATATCTGCATGCAACTAGATAGGCATCCAGATGATGCTTCCAAGGTAGGATTCATTGGGACTTCGCTTTATGGTCAAGCTTCATCATGGTTCACCCCAATCTTGGAAAAGCTCACTTTCACATTTGGGGATGTAGATACTAGTCAAGTAGCAGAAACAAACTTTAGAAGCTATGATAAGGTAACCGCCCTATCTCTACTTATGCATCTGAAATTGGGGAATTAATTTGTGACCTCACTTGGCATGAGGAGTATTTTATCAACCAATTCAGGGTCTTTGAGATGATATTAAGGACCTCATGCTCACTATGCCTAAGGCAAAAACACTCAATGATTATATCATGCAAGCCATCTAGTGTGATAATAGATTGTTTGAGAGGAAGCAAGAAAAGTGAGAAGAATTAAGGCATCGCCAATGGAACCCAACCCCAATCAAAGACCCAATCTAAGAAGAAACCAAGCCCAAACTGATGCAAATAGATAATACCAAATTCAAGCCCTTGACCCCATAAGAAAAGCAAAGATAAAGAGAGAGTCGTCTATGTCTATATTGTGGAAACCCTGGACACATTGCCCTAAATTTCCCAAATAAGAGGACAAGAACCCCAAGATTTGCTGCAACCATCCTCGAGTAGGAAAATGAGGATATCCCATTTTAAATGAGATCGTACAACCGGACCTTGATATAAGCAAGGGTCTATTGATCCCAACCATACCCATGGAAACTTTCCTTGTCACAGTCCAGATGATGCTACTCATGAAGACCCTTTCCCTCAAAGCCCCTGTCCACTCCAAGACCTCCGCATGTTTCATTGATGATGGCTTTGTGAATATGTATCAAATTTTGATACCCTAAAAGGCCAATCATGCACCAGAAGTTGAAGTCATGGATGGAAGATCTCTAGCATGTAGAGACATTACCAAGGAAACTTGACCACTCATGGTAACTCTTGGTGCTCACAAATCTTGTGTATGCTTTAATATCATATCCAATCCCACAAATCCAATCATCCTTGGGATGCCCTCACTAAAGAAACACAATCTAGAAATTAATTGGGTTAAGCAAAAGATTATATGTCATGAGAATCAAGGAAAATCGGTATATCTAGGAGCTAAAGCCTTTATGCACACAATGATGGGCATGAACTGACCTACATGATATATCATATACCAGCTCAAGAATCTAGTAAGGATGAGTCAGTCAAGCTACCAAGCCAGTATAAAGAATTCCAAGATGTCTTTGAAAAAAAGAATGCATATCTCTTGCGCGAATATAGACCATATGATTGTGCTATAAAACTCCATATGAGGGGACTCAACCACCTTATCCACTGATGAACTAGTTGAAGTATGCAAGAACATTGAGGAGGAATTAGCCAAGGGATTCATTAGGCACTCAAAGTCTCAAACTGGAGCCCCAATTCTATTTGTGAAAGAAGAAAGACGTGTCACTTCGAATATGTGTGGATTATTGAGGGCTCAACAAGATAACAGTCAAGAATCAATACCCTTTACCATTGATACCAAAGCTCTTTGAACACCTTGGAAACACCAAGATTTTCACAAAGATTGATCTACAAGAGGCTTATAATCTTGTATGGATTAGAGAAGGAGACTTATGGAAGACAACCTTCCACTCAAGGTATGGTCTCTTCGAGTATGTTGTTATGCTATTCAGTCTCACCAATGCTCTTGCAATGTTTCAATATATGATGAATGATATCTTTTGAGAGTATCTAGATTATTTTATAGTTACATACTTGGATAATATCCTGATATTCTCAAAAGATCCAAAGGAGCTTGAGCACCAAGTAGAATTAGTTTTGGAAAAGCTCAGAGAAAAAGAACTATATGCAAAAGTTGAGAAATGTTTTTCCCATTAGACAGAAGTTGAATTATTGAGATACAATGTCTCCCAAAGAGAAATCTTCATGGATCCCAAGAAGATCGAGACTATTCTTGACTAGCAGACACCCACATGTGTCCGTGATGTTCAATATTTTCTTGGCTTTGCCAACTTCTATATGATATTTATCAAGGATTACTCAAAGATAGTCACACCACTCAACCAGACTCACAAGAAAATCAAAGTTCTGATGGACCCTAGAAGCCAAGAAGGCCTTCCAGACCCTAAAGACTGCTTTCACTACTATCCTAATCCTAGTCCACCCAGATCCAACCAAGCAATTTTTCTTGGAGACTAGTGCATCAGACTATGCCTTAGGAGACATCTTGTCCCAACATGGAGATGATGGTCATATACATCAATTGCCATTCCACTCAAGGAAGTTCTCCCCTCTAGAGATAAACTATGAGATCCATGACAAAGAAATCCTTGCCATTGTAGATGCCTTTAATACTTGGCATCATCATCTAGAGGGTGTAGCCCATAAAGTTATTTTCTATATAGAGCACAAAAATCTAGAATAATTTATGACAACCCGCATCCTCAATCGAAGACAATCCCGTTGGAGTAACTTCTTATCTAGGTTTGACTTTGTCATCACCTATCACCTTGGATGCAAACAATGCCAATCAAATGCTTTATCAAGAAGATCCTATGTGGCACCTAAGAAAGGAGAAGAAGCATTTGATCAACACAATACTTCCAAGCTAGAGCACCTCCAACTAGTAGCCATCTCCAATGGTCACCAAGATGACCCTACAACCTTGATCCAGTTAATCCATGAAACCCTGCCGCATGATGATTTGGCAAGAAAAAATTAAGAGGGAAAAGGAAATGAAGTTTGTGAGTTTCAGGAAACTAATGGATTGTTATAGTATAAGGATCTACTTTACATCCCTCCAAGAAAGCCAAGACTCAAGGTGCTCCAACAATGCCATGACACCCCAACAGCAGTAGGACACTTTGGAGTTAATAAGACCTTAGAGCTTATTTCAAGAGATTTTTGGTGGCCCTAGATGTGGAAAGAAGTTAAGAATCATATAAAATCATGTGATACGTGCAAGAAGGCCAAGGTACCTTGTCACAAACCACATGGCCTTCTACAACCCTTGCCCATTCTAGCGTGACAAATATGACTCTATTCTTGTTGTGGTAGATAGATTTACAAAAATGACACGTTTCATCCCTATCGCCAAGACCATCACATATGCAATTACCGCTAGACTTTTCCTTAGATACATTTTCATGGACTCCCAGATTACATCATTAGTGAATTGGGGTCCCCAATTCATTTCTAGTTTTTGGAAGGGCCTTTGCAACCTCCTTGGAGTTCAAGTTAAGTTATCCATAGCCAATCATCCACAAACTGATGATCAAACAAAATGGGTAAATCAAGTCTTGGAAGAATATCTCCGTTGCATCATCAACTACCATCAGAATGATTGGTTTGAGCTCTTGCCCTTTGCGAAATTTGCTTACAAAGTCAGTGATAAATTATGGTTACTCAAGCATAACCTCTAGACAACAAGGCCCTCTACCAAGCTAGACCACTAGAGATTTGGGCCCTCGACTATCATAGCCCAGATCAACCCAGTTGCTTATCGACTCCAACTCGCCAGCACCATGAAGATCCACCCAATCTTCCATGTTTCCTTGCTTGATCCATACCATAGCTCACCACTGAGAGGGGGAGAGATCAAGTCCCCCACTACTTGTCTAGATTGAAGATCATGAAGAATTTGAGGTCAATGTCTTAGACTCGAGGATCTCTTGAGGTCAATTGGAATACCTTGTTCATTAGAAATGATATGGCATCAATGATTGCAATTGGGAACCTATAAAATATCTTGAAAGAGCTCCTCTCAAAGTTAAAGAATTTCACAAGAGGAATCCAACAAAACTTGGACCAAACCACCAAGTTGATCCTCATGGAACTCGTCGCTAGAGAAGGGGATGATGTCATGGACATGTCATGATCAAGTGTATGGATTAATTCTTCTTCATGTCATATGAATCCACACCCCATGGGAATGCACCCTTAACAGGATATCCTTGAGCCAACCATGCGAACCCACCCTTGCCATGTCATCATAAAACTATTTAGAAGATATGCCATATCATCGCTTGTATCATTGATGATATCATCATGGAATATTCTAGAATATCTTTAGCCACCCTCCAACACCTATAAAAGGAGGGGCTCACATAGAGCTCCTCAATCTTGCCAATGCCAGTCTTGGGAGCTCAAGGAGTCAAGACCTCCAAGTAAGTAACTTCGAGTTCCAGTTCTAGTTCTTGTCTAGTCATGGTATCTAGTTCTGTCTCATCTTTCATTATACTCATGTTTCCTTGTCACCTTGTAATCTCGTAGTGCAAGATCTTGTTGAGTACTATCTTGTATCTTGTTCATCCCTGTCAAGGGAGATCTTGTAATTCTGATATCTTGTATCCATACCTACAGTCCTAGGTTGTGGGATCCTTCATACCCTATTGAAGTCTGTTGTCTATACCTATGGTTTTCTAGATTGTGGGACTTTTCATATCTTGTTAAGTTATCATTGTACCTTGTGCCCCTATGTGGAATTATCTTGTAATCAAAATTCTTATAAGAAATCTTGCATCTAGCCTAGTCTCTCAAGCACAATCTAGTGCTCCCACACTATGGAGTATCTTCACTCTCTTTAATCTCACAATCCATACTAAAATCCAAAATATCTTCTTTGTGTTCCTCTCTATCTTCCACATCTTGTATATGATCATCTTCAATCAAAGCATCTATCATTGCCAGGGTATCATGAGAAACTACAACATGTTTATTATGGACTTGTTCTACTATTACAACATCCATAATTACCATCAAAGCATCTGTAACTTCAAGAAACTCGTAAGTCTTGGTCAAGACCTCTATTTCTTTAGTGCTCTTTATTAGAGTCTCCGCCATATCTACTACATCTCCAATTAAAGTCTTAGTAGATGGATTCTCTCCATCAGGTATACCCTCTGTCAAACACAACTCTTGCTGCAAATGGGCAGCACTTGACTCTGTTGGTTGAAAATTATCAGCCCTTTTCTCTTTGGACTACACAAGGATAGCCCCACACTTTTGGATGCTAAAGTAATTTGGCATTAAACTCTTTGGCTAATGCAATTTAGCCCTCTGCAACTCTATCAGTTGAAATACTTCAACCTTTTTCTTTGTTCATTGAAATTAATTAGTAGATAACTCTTCTCGCTAAGAAAACTTAGCATCCAATATATCTAAGTTATGTTTCTGAACAAGTTTGGATCCGCTTTAAAACTCTATTTTTGGCATAGCTAACATACTTATAGTAGATTCTATATATGACATCTCATATACTCCGTCAATACTCTCTTTATCCTACAAATAACTCCTTCTCTTTCTTGTCAACATATTGCCATAGCTCTATTTTCCTCTCAGATTTCTTTTCAACCCATATTTCATGAGCTGAAGCATCTCTCTAGTTACATAAGATGTCACTACAATCATGTTCTCAAGAATCTTCTTCATATCACCCTTACCAAAGTTTAGAGTAATTGTCACACCTATCTCAGTCAAGTAGATTTTTCCATTCTGTCCCCAAAAAACCAAGTTCTTTCTCCTAGCATATTTAAATGACTCACAATCCTTGCATTGATGCTCAAGATTATCACACTAGGTCCATCTCATGACATATTCTCTTCCAATGGAGCCTGAGAAGAGCTCGCTTGCTTTGAATATTCTTTAAAAGACATTTTAATTTTTGAATCTCTCATTTCTTTAATCAATTCTTCATAAAGATCTTCTTTACCTGAAGTAGGAATAGGTACTATGGGTTGTGTTATTGGTGGAGGAATTGATCATGAAGGAGGAACCATAGGCTATGGAGTCATCAATTGCTCATGTCTACATTGCCTCTTTACAAGCCTCAAAATAACTTCTTCAATATCAGCCCAATAAGCCTTTAATCCACTTTTTGTTGAATTGTCTTCTAGGAATTTCTCAAGTTCTACTTGGAATGGAGGATCTGTTGCTTGTAGGAAGAGTAGGACTTTCTAAGGAAGTAGAAGCATTCGTTCGGTTGTGCTAAGATGATCATATTTTTGCTCAAATTCTCTTTGTAGTTCAGTAATAGGTAGAAATTTTTTTATCTTCATAATCCATTCCAAGGAGTGCTTTGTCCTGTGATCTGAATCTTCTAGGAAAAACTCATCTTTTAAAGCCTCCTATAACTTGTCAATTTGATTTCACAATTCAAAAGTGACTACTTTGCTAAAGTAGTGTGACATCTCATTGACTATCACATTTGCAAACTCTATCTTCTCTTAATAAACTTGAAGGAATTTTGAAATATCTCTTCCATTGAATCTCTTCATCTTAGTTATAACTACTTGAAGTGCCCTTGATATAGCTTCTTTATGTTTTATGGTCTCATAGGTCCCCATAAATTTGCGGATTTCATGCATCTTATGAATATATGTAGTATTGAAGATGCTTTCCCTATTCTCAATGGTTTTTGCTTCATGGTCTCTATCACCTATCTCGTTGAAATTCTATAGCTTTTCATGTCAAGTTTACCAAATATGTCAAGAGGTAGCATGTTTTAGCCAGGATCCGCTGGGGATAAGCTTCAATAGGACAAGCAAAACATGAGAGAAGCAAAAAAAAAGGATTCCAAGAAAATCTTTGTTCTATGAAGACATGGTATACAATGAAGGAATTCAAGATACCTTGCCATTCATCTTTCAATGAGTTGCCTCTCTGGCAAGAGATAACTTATTCCTGGTTAAGACCCTTCATACAATCAATTTCTATGACTTAAGATTTGATTTGATTTGCGTAGACCTTCTCATTGATCCATTCTTCTATTTATACAACTCTATTCCTTGTTTGCAAACTCATACTCTTGCTTTTCAAATATAAAAGCTTGCTTTTTCCTTCCTTTTCTTTGCTTTTTACTTTCCCTATTTTCATTTTTCGGCAAGCCCTGAGTTTAGCTGCAACTTATTTTGACCATAATTTTGTCATAGAAACTCCAAATATGGTCATTCATATACTCAAAATGATTGGAAAAACTTGATCTATAGGCCAACATGGATAGAATTGCAAACATCTTCTCAAAATATCCACAAATAGCACTTTTTGTAAAACATATCACTTTTTGATAGTTTTGGTCTTGGACAACTTACACTATCCAAAATAGACCCTTGGATACATTTCGATCCATTCAAAGTTCTTAATAAGTCATGACAACTTGATATTGGAAATGTAAACTATTTTTGGTGGACTAGTTTTGCTACCTAAAAATCATGTAAAGATCTTGTTCAAATACACCATGAGCAAATATTCAAAATACTTGTACGGATGTCTTTTCCTTGCTCTTCCTTCATTGAATCCGTAGTCTTACGACATTGTTAAGATGCTCTTGCTCCTCCCAAGTTAGTGGATATCCTAGGTATTCCTCGGATTCTTTATGTAGTGTGCCTATATTAGTGTGGATGTAGATGCATGTGGGAAACTTTAACTTGGCATCCAATTCTGTGAGACACTTAGTGGTGTTCTTATTTTCTAGGCAAGCTTGCTCTACTACCATTTCTTCTAGGGTTCTAAATGTTTTTAGGGGCTCTAACATGGCAAGAGGTTCAAGACGAGATGGACAAGATTGAGGGACCATAGGATTGCTTGTGGTTTTAGGATTCTTACATTTATCTTGAGGCTCCATGTGGTGGGTGCCATTTCTTGATCCTTGTTAAATATGACAAATGTAGTCACAAGTAATGCTTGTGATTGTTCCATTTTGACACTTGATTGGACATGAGTGGTTCAAGTTTTACTTGCAATAGTTGGAAACACCTACTACTACTTGGAATCCTTAAAGATCTTGAAAGCATTTATATTCTTATCATTTTTGGGAGCATCAACCATGGGGATATCTATGGATTGGTTTTGTGTCAAAGCTATTAGCTTCTCACTCTTCTTAGCCTCCATTTTTGTGGCTTTCGGAATTGCTTACTACTAGTATTGTTTCCTTTTCTTCTATTTATTTCCCTTGGATAATGAAGATGTAGACTTAGGAGGTTCTGTGCCCTCAATTGATTTGAAAACTATATCATATGGGTTCTCATCAAGGATCTCTTTTCCTTTTGTCTCTTTGTGGGGCTTCCCTAAGTCATGCTAAGTAATATTATTACATTGTGATGATTCACTTGCCTTCTTGTGCTTTGAAAAGTCTAGCAGCCTTTCAACTATCTCTTCTTCATTAGGCATATTAATAATGGATGTTGATAATTTTCCTTGCTTACTTATTGGTTCTAGGGATTTATCATGTTTGATTGTTGATGGTTTGACCCTAGGAATAAGATGGGTAAGCTTTCAATTTTGATAGTTGTGAGGTCTCTATATTTTTTAATTGCATTGGTTAGTGTAAGCTGAGTTGGCCAATTCCCATACATGTTTCATAGGTTTAAATATTGAAGTCTTCTCCTTCATCAATAAGAGCGTCAACCACATGCTCTCTTTGTTTGGAAGTTTGGCACCCTAAGATAGGCATGAGGTATTATCTCATTGTCTTTTATGCCTAGGTCTATAAACCCAATCTTTTGAATATAGAGGTTTGAATTTTGAGTGGTACTCCAATATAGTTTGTGTATTAGGGTCATTTATTATTATTACAATGCTACTTGTAGCACATTCAAGGTTTAGGTTATTGAGTCTATTCATCTTTGTGTTTATTTTTTGATGGTGTTGCATTTCTTTTAGATTGAGTGCAACTTGAATGTAGTGTGCAAGTGTTCTTGTGTGGTCTAGTTTTCCTTGATGGCTAGTGTGGCATAAGGCCTATGGACCAAAAAATTCAGTGACCCAATTAACTGAAGTATAAAAAGTATAAAGAGACCCAATTAAGGCATAAGGCCTATGGACCCTACATAATTCTATTTGTAAGTAATCACCCAATTTACTCTCTAAGTGTGAGTGTGTAGTGTATTATGTGATGTTAGTAAGTATAATGTGAAGATATTTTGTTCATTGGGATACACATAAAAGGAGGTGCAAAGAGGCACTTATAGAGAAAATATGAAAGAACTTCAAAAAACCATAGAGAAATTGATGAGACTTTAGTGTTGATGGGATTTGACACATTACAAATGACTAATGGCCAAAAGACTAGTGAGATGAGTGCCCTCATTTGTAAGCAAGGTAATCCCATGTTTGACATTGAACTCTCAAAATGCTCGAGGAACTCTAATTACTCATTTAGAGGAATAGCTAATGTACTATTCCATTCAAGAATAAGTAACGTATGGTAATACAACTCAACAACAACCCAATAAATATTATTGAGTATTCCATGTATGTAGGTCCAAACATATGGTTCATGCTACATGTGTAGAGAGTGACCAAGGGATGGAATCTCATCTTATGACGTTAAAGCAACGTTGTGCATATCAATTTTCCTACATTAGCCTATTTCCTAGGCAAGTTTTTGACATTGATAGCAAGTGTTTCATATTCAAAATGTCAGCAATAAGGCCAACATCAAGGTTTGACTTGGTGAATCTCATGCAAAGGAATGGTGTGAGGTACCTATACAATAGTTGGATATGCTTTGATCATGTGCATCATATTAATGATTGGATCACCATGGGTAATTACTCATTTTTCATTTTGTCATCACCATATGAATGTAAAGAACATATTGTTCCTTGAAGTTCAATGTGGGGTTATCTTTTGCAGGATACAAGAGTTGATGTTGATTGTGGCAACATGTGAGATGAAGAACAAAGACATAGATGCACAAGCCTTATTCTACTCAAAACTAAATGAAGTAATGGAGTGTTTACCCCAAAATTGATTATTGAGGGCTCATGGCAAACAAGGTATAAGTATCACACATTGTTCAATGATCATTCAAATAATGTAATGCAAGGAAGAGATTTTACTTATTTCATTGGGGAAAAAAGAGTCCCCAAATACACATATTGTAGTATGTGCATAATAATTTCCCCAAATACACATATTGTAGTATGTGCATAATAATTTCTAATTGTTGGATGTAAAGGCGCCAATGCTGAGCCACTCATGTATTACTACATTGATAGTACCCGCACACCTATACACTACAAGTGGTGGATACCCATCATTGTCACTTCATTCTTTATTCTTTCAATGGCATTTGAATAATGGAAAGGCTAGTCATACACTGTGGGTCTTGGAGTTCCCACATCTTGTGTCTCTCTTTCTCTTACTCTTGATCCTTCCATCATAGCTCTTGCTTTCGCTCACGTACTTTCACTTGGGGTTCACTCCCTTTGATTGGTATTAGAGCCAATCATTCAAGAAGCTTCTTCATCCTTTGCTATAGTCCAAGCTCAAACCTTTAGCTCAACGTTTCATGGCAGCCATTGTTTCTTTGTCTTGAGGTATGCATTGAGTATTTACTTCTTCCGACTTGTTCGAGCTTACTCTGCACTTGTTGAGGAGCTTCATAAGGCTTAGTTGAGCCTTTTTGCGTGCTTATTGAGTTGAGGAGTAGCCATTTTATCCATTTTGAGTGGATACAAAGCATGCTATAGAAGTCATGGATAGTTGTGGCAGCTTGACAACACTATTGTATTTTAGCCATAACTTTTGCATATGGTATCGGATTTAGGCATTCTATAGCCAAAAATGAAGAGAGCAATGAGAGATAAAAATCTAGGCACTAACTCTTTGCAATTTTCTATTGTCTATTTCACACAAAATATAACTATTCTAGTTTGGATGGCAAACAATAAATTTCATAATGCTTGTTTGATGCTTAGGGATACTATTTTGGTACCTGGATGGTATGCTTATGCTTTTGGGCTGATTTGAGAACACATTTGGCTTAGTTTTCTCAGAGAACTCATTGTTTTAATTATAGTATTGAATATAATTTACTTGGAAAAAGCATATGCCTCTTATTATTTGATGCTTTTGGGGCTTAGTATTGATGCTTGAATATTAGTTTGACACTTGGGGTTGCATGACACATGTCTTGAAATGCTTTTAGGATTTGATTCAGCTTGCAATGGATTAGTTTTAGCAAAGTTTTCACTGTTACTTATAGTGGAGAGCAAGGAGTTGTCTGATAAAGATTATGGTCATTATACTTTGAAGCTACTTGGGTACCACATATTGGATGTATCGACACTTTGGTTGTCATGTATGCCTGTTGGATATGTTTATGACATGATCCTAAGTTGAGATTGGAGCTTGGATACTTTGACATTGACTATCATTCTTATCCTTGGATGTTACAATCAGAGTCTTGCGGCAAACTACTTGGGTTCACTACTTCCACATGTATGCTCTATGGATCTTAGATACTTGGATGTCATTCACATGATGTTTTGAGCTTTGCTTTCTCATTTGGCAATAGAATTTTGCTTCAATGGAAGCTACTTGAATTTATGTACTGAGCCACATTAACACTTGAATATACTACAAAGCATTTAGTTTATATAGTTGAGCTTGAGCTTATTACAGTGAGATAGTGAAACTCATTATGGCTTGTACATATTCTCTTGATATTTATTGGATGTAGTTGCCCTATTGTGGCATGATTTAATCTCTTAGCTTGGGCCTAGTACTTATGTCTGTTAGGGTGTTGTTAGTGGTATTTATGTGCTTTTGGGTTATGTCAGTGGTATTTATGTGCTTTTGGGTTATGTATTAAGAAGCTTTTCTCAATGGATAATGCATCTAGCAGTATTCTTCGTTTATGTTTGAGATCTACCTTATGCATGATGTCCATGCCTATTGCATGTATGGTTTCTGATGCACTACAGTTGTGATAGCCTTTAGTGTTGATTATTCCTAGCTTCTTCATTCTTGGTTGCTCACAATTATTTGTTGGCATATTGCTACAATTTATTATAGTAACTTGCCATTTCAATTCTATGCGTTCTATTTTAGTGCAATCACATGGACTTGACAATCTTTTGCTTATAATCATTATTTTGGCAGTATCTTCTATCTCCAACGGTAGTTAGCAGGTTATGAGGATTTAGAGCATCCCACATATGTATGCAAGTTAAATAAAGTTCCCTTTGGATTGAATCAAGCACCTAGAGCATGGTCTAACAAGATCGGAGAGTATCTTGTCAATATTGGCTTTTATGTTTCTAATGTTGACCACTCACTTTATGTGAGAAAGGGTGATGTAGGCTTGGTCATCATAGTCATCTATCTGGATGAATTGATTATTATGGGTGACACTGACAGTGGGATTGCTAAAGTTAAGGACTTTTTGAAGAAGAATTCTGAGATGAAGGATTTGGGTGAGCTAAGGTACTTTCTTGGTATTGAGGTGTTCAAATGTAATGATGGTATATGGTATCCCAAAGGCAATATGGATTAGATATGTTGTCCAAGTATAGTATGCATGTAAGCCGCTTTTAGTACTATTGGAGCAAAATGTGAAGTTGAGTATTGATGTTGGGGATGAGATAAAACACCCTACTATATTCAAGAGGATAATAGAAAGTTTGATTTACATGATTATCTCAAGGCTAGACTTGAGCTATATTGTTGGCCTTGTGAGTTAGTTTATGCAAATGCCTAGAATGTAGTTAGATATATAATAAGATATATAAAGTCTACTTTGCATTAAGGACTTTTTTATGAGGCAGGTAAGGATATAAAGGTGTTTGGATACACAAAATCATATTGGGTTGGTAGCATGTCTAACAGAAGATCTATCAGTGGATTCATGTTTTTTCTTGGTTGTGCAACACTTACATCGAGTAGCAAAAAGCAACCTACAGTTACTTTATTGAGTACAAAGGCTAAGTATAGAGGTGTTGCTATGGTAGCCTATGAGGTAGGGTGGTTGGAAAAGTTATTTGATAATTTGGATGTGTAGGGAGATAGTCTAGTTGTCATTCATTGTGAAAACATGAGTAGCATACAACTAGCTAGGAATGAGTGTTCCATGCTAGGATAAAACACGTTGAGATGCATTACTAATTTTTGAGAGAGAAGATACTTGCAGGAGAGATTGACTTGGTATATATGTCAGTACACAAGATCAAATGGTTGACATTTTTACAAAGGCATTGGATGTAGAGAAGCTTTAAAAATTTCGAAGCTTACTTGGAGTTGTAGAGATACAGTTGAGCTTGAGAGAGAGTATTGAGATGGCAAGCTCAACACGTGTGGACATTGATGTTTGACTATATAGTTAGATGGGTCAGCATGTTTACACTTAGCATATTAGTGGTCATTATGATCCTCACTGGCCCCACTGACTTATTGCTTGTTATATTTAGTTTGTTGCACCTACCTACAACTAGCATTGTTATAGCACCAATTGATTTTAGTATAGTCATTTATGTACTATTTGACTTAGTAGAATAATTTCTTTTATATTGTATCTTATCTATACTTTGTGTACATTATATTGTGTGAGGGAGAAGTAGAAAAAACCAGTAAGAAAAAATTTTAGCCTCCATCTCTCTTCTTGTGTCCTTGAGTGAGCTTCCTCTTGTGTGTATTGTGTGTGTTTGGCACATTAACTTAAGTAAGTCCCCCCACCATGTGATTCTTAACATATATGCCCAAGTCAATGATGCTGCCCCTCCATCCAATCTCAAGTACTTAATTTTCAAGCATGTTTCTATTTCAATAGCAGCCTTGAAAGTTTTAAAGTGCTCAAATACATCACTCTTTTCCTTCATGAAATATACCCATAGCTTTCTTGAATAATCATCAATAAATGTGACAAAGTATTTGCTGCCACTAAGAGATATGTTCTATGTAGGTCTCCAAACATCTATATACACAACATCAAGTATATTATATAGATGTAGATCCCCAAACATCTATATACACAACATTAAGTATATTATATAGATGTAGATCCCCAAACATCTATATACACAACATCAAGTATATTTTTGCACACATCTATGTCACGTGAGAAAGGTTACCAAACCGATATACTTTACACACTTTATGAGATTTTGCAACTCTAAAAGAAAGCAATCCTATAAACAATCCTTTAGACTACATTAATTTCAGCCTATGCACATTTGCATATCCAACACATTTGTGCAACATTTCAATATTTGCAACTACTCAATTTCCTTTAGCATACACAGTAGCATTCATAGTAGAAATTTCAACATCTAAGGTGAACATGTAGCCAACTCTACTTCCTTTTGTGACCAAGCTATACTTATCATTAAAGTCTTCTACAAAACAACCTTTTGTATTAAATCGAACCTGTAACCCTTGCTCTACCTTTTGGCCAACAAACACTAAATTATTTGTGATTGATGGCACATGTAATACATCTCACATACCCTTTTTTGGCCATAATATAAGGACAAGGGAACCTTTTCAATGTGTGAAAATTGGATGACATGAATCATCACCCATATATACATAACCTGAATTTTATGAATCTTGCATCTTTCCAAACCATTCAATATGACTAATCATATGATTAGATGCACCTAAATTGATATACCATATATCATCATATGTCTCCTTTCCTATAGTAACATTCATCATATACCATATAACAAATAGACACCTATTTTTGTCTTCATTCTATTGTGAAGATAATACATAGCTTCCTTATTGTAATTTACCATTACGGACATCATCCTTCTTAGCATAGCAATGGGCTACATTACAACCTTTTTTGCCACAATAATGACAAATAGTACCAAAATTACTAGAACCTGTGTTCTTCCATCCACTTATTTCTCTGGAGCTTTCCTTGTCTCTAAAGTTTCAATGGCCTTTTGAAACCTGTGTTTCACCAAATGCTGATTTAAGTTGTTTTGATGATTATCACCAATACATCCCATACCGAGGCCTCTTGAAGAGAATCTACCACATCCCCTTCTTGGACTTGAGTAAAAATCCTTGAACTATTTACCACTTCTTTCAAATGATTTGCCCTAGATATTAATCTCTTCAGTGATCATGAGAGATACCAACTCATCAAAATCTAGAATTGGCTTCTGTACATATACAAAAGTGACAAATGGTTTCCAAGCCTTCTCATTATTAAGGCCATCCAAAGTAGATGAAACCTAATCATCATCATCAGGCATTGCATCAATCGTTGTCAAAGCATCTACAATGCTCCTCACCTTTAAAACATGCTCATTGATAGACCTTTTTTCTTTTTTCATTGTATTCCACTCTTTCTTGATTTGAATCTTCTGTGCCTTTGTATTTATTGAAAACATATTCTCAAAAAATTACCCAAGATGCATGTGAAGTTTCTGCATTTCTGATATGCCCCAACATAATATTATCAAGCCAATATATCACCTTTTTGTCATTTGTATTCCATTCTTTCCATGCCTTTAATTCATCTACAATCGTAGGGTTACTCAACTTTGTATTCCTTTCTTTTCACACCTTTAATTCATCTACAGTCACCTTTGATAATACTATTGTAAAGAAGCTAATTCCCATAGCAAACTATAAAATTGAAAATACAAGAAAATAGACTAAATTCCCAAGAAACCATAGCCAAGGTGGCTAAGGTGAAATCATGTTACCATTAATGGTTGAGAATCAATTGATGAGAGGCTACAACATGGTATGCACCCCAATGCTATGGTGGCCAAGAGTATGCACCCTCTTAGATTGTGGGAGGTTGAGACCTCAACATGACATGTTAGAAATGGAAAAAAGATCCTTAGCAAGTTACAACTTTGCCTTTTATACTTAATCCTAGTAGGCTAAATATTGGCTAAGGTATTAAGGTATTTCTACTCTATTACAAGCCATCCCAGCCTAGAAGAGCTTTGTCCTCAAAGCTGAATTTGGGACAAGATACAAGGATGAATACAAGGATATCTTGAAATAGCTGAAGTCATGTTGAAATAAAACTCCATACTGAAGAAGACCAAATAAGTCAATAAAGAAGAATCGTATAAGGAAACAAACAGTTATAGGTTGTCCAAAATGGCCACAGTGCAAATTTGACTATATCCTGAAGCAGAAGTGTCCAATTTCCATGTGCAAGCTATAGAAATGTAGAGAAGAATATGTAGCATCTAGCCATGCCATCAAAATTGAATTTTGATGAAGATAAAGAAATTAATTTCAACACAAAAAATTATTACAACAAGCTAGTTACTACTTAGTGAGTAAATTATCCACTTAAAGAAGCCATGAAAATTGTTTCAAATACAAAGCATGCTACCAAGAAGACTCTTCCATAGGAAAACCCTTCCACTTTATAGGATACTCCATAAGAACTCGGGTCCTTAGATCCTTCTCCTACTTACCAATAATCTTTTCAAGTTCATAAATAATCAAACCATCTTCATCAAAGAGAGGTAGTTCTTCAAGAACTTGGATTTCAGGGCCAACATACTTTTTGAGTTGAGATACATGAAAGACATTGTGGATACGTGTAGTTGAAGGCAAATCAAGTTAATAGGCAAGATTCCCAACTCACTTAATTATTTAGTATAGACCATAATGCATATGAGCAAGTTTATTATGTCCTTCCTTAAGAGAAGCATAACGGGATTTTGAAACCTTCAAGAAAACCCATTTACCTTTGTCAAACTCCACATGTCTTCTTTTTTCATCCACATAGCCTTTCATTGTCTCTTGAGCTTTTTTAATGTTATGCTTACATTGCTTCATAAGAGTCTCCATCTTGTCCAACTCTTCACAAGTATTAAGATTCACATCATCATGAAACAATGTGGAAGGCACTTGAACCTTGTAGCCATATAATGCTTCAAAAGGAGACATTCCAATACTCATGTGATGAGTACTATTATAACAAAATTACACAGATGAAGCCAATGGTCTCATGCGTTTTCTGTATCATTGTAAAAATGACACAAATAAACCTCTAGCCACTTATTGACCCTTTTGGTTTACCCATCGTTTATGGATGATAAACCATACTAGGATTCAAATAGTCCCCATAGAAGAGAAAAAAATTCCTCCAAAAGCTACCCATAAAGTTAGTGTCATGATCACACACAATCTTCATTGGCATTTCATGAAGCTTAAATATACATTTCATAAACTGATCAGCCACTTGCTTTGCTGTAAATTGAGCCTTGGTTAGGATGAAATGGATTGATTTAGCCAACTAGTCTACCACCACATAAATATTATTCCATTTATGTTTTGTTGTAGGAAATCCTATTATGAAATCCATGCTAATATCAGTCCACTTCTCGTAAGGAATAGGTAGTAGCTAAAGCAAACCATCGAGTAGAAGCGTGGAATCCTTATTTTGTCGACACGGAAGACATCTCATGACATAGTCTTTAACATCTCTCCAAATACCCTTCCAATAAAAGCTCTTATGGATATTATCAAATGTTTTCAACAAACCATGATGTCCCACTAAAGGTGAAGAGTGCATCTCTCACAAAATACGGTCTTTGAAAGATGATTGAGGAGTCAAGAAGACCCATCCTTGATACCATAAAAGACCATCGTGTCACTTATAATTTAGATACTCTTCTCCTTTTCCTTCATGCAACTCTTGTATCATTTTGGATGCTTTGTCATCAATCAAATACTCTTCTTGAATGTCATGGATTCAATCCTTATGCACGGTTGAAATGGTAGAAATAAAACATGCCAACATTCTTGATAAGGCATCTGGTATCACATTATCTTTTTCAACCATATAAGATATCTCAAAGTCATATCCTTGAAGAGTAGCTGACCATTTTCATTTCTTAGGAGACAAATTTAGTTGTGAAAGAAAGCATTTCAATACACAATGATCACTTTTGACCTTAAAATTGCTACCATAGATATAATGATGCCACTTTTTAATACGGTGCAATAGTGCCAACATCTCTTTCTCATAAACATGTAATTAACGCTCCTTGTTATCAAGTTTTTGACTTTCATAAGCTATGACTTCATGATTTTGACACAAAACAGCCCCAACTCCTCTTTCAATAGCATCCACACATATGATAAACTCCTTAAAGAGATCCAGGCATACAAGGACAGGTGTTGAAATTAAAAGAGATTTTAGCTCATTGAAACTTTTATTACCTATGGAGTCCCAAAAGAAAGCCTTTTTAAAATCCTATCTATCAATGGAATCTCCATATGAGCATAATTCTTGATGAACCTTCTATACAAAGATGATAATCCAAGGAAACCTCTCAAAGAAGTTGCATTGTAGGAGTAGGTCATTATTTTAACACATTTCACCTTGTTAGGATCCACTCTAATGCCTTGCTCTCCCACAATATGACTTAAGTGTTTCACATCATCTTCCATGAATGAATACTTTGTCATCTTGGCAAAGAGTGCATGTCTTCTTAATGTGTCAAAGACCTCTCATACATGCTTCAAATGCTTATCCTTGGATTTGCTATAGATAAGGATATCATCAAAGAAAATAAGGATTGTTTTAAATAAAAAGGGATAGAATATTTTATTTATGAGGGCTTGAAAAATAGGATGCACATTGGAAGGCCCAAATGGCATAACAAAGAAGTGGTAAAAGCCCCTTTCAACCCTAAAAGTTATTTTGAACACATCTCCTTTCTTCATTTGAATTTGATGATAACACAAATGAAGATCTATTTTTATAAAGACCTTTGCATCTTTACGTTCATCTAAAAGATTATTAATTCGGGGAATAGGATACCTATTCTTGACCATTGACTTGTTCAAATCTCTATAATCAATGCACATGTGAAATGATCCATCCTTCTTCTTTACTAAGAGCATGGGAGAGCCAAACGATGATTAACTTGGTTGAATTAAATTCATTTGTAGCAACTCTTTGATGTCGCTCCATCTCTTCTCTCTCAAACTTGGACAAGTGATAGTTAGGGAGGTTTGTTGATGGATTTTGTGTTGGGCAACAAGCCAACACGATGTTCAACCTCTCGCTTTGGAGGCAAAGATGATGGTGGCTAAAACAAATCCATGTATTCCTCCAATAGCTCTTCCAATCTTAGATCTCTTTTCTTTGGAGAAGAAGATGGCTGATTTAGTCGTTGGTATTCGTCTACTTTCACAAGCAAAAGAGTGTAGATGCATGACTTGTCATTAATTTTCTTTCGCAATTTCCTCATTGGAGATAAGTTCTATATGTTTGTGGTCTATGCCTATCAATTCAATGTGTTGTCCTTGCCAATTAAATTCCATTTGTATTTTCTCCAAATCCAAAATAAGTTTGCCAAATATTTTTAGCCAATTACAACTAATAATAACATTAATAGGTCCCATATCATCCAAAGTGATCAAATCCACTTGTATTGTGAAAGAGGGCGATAGTTCAATTAGAGTACATGGACATGATTCTTTACTAGACTCATATGTACCATTGGCAACTTGTATCCGCAAGGATGATTCCATATCAATGGGTAGCAACTTCAGCCTGCTCAAAGATTTTGTGTTGATTAAGCTATGAATGCTACTTGTATCTATGAGAATATGTGCAACCTTGCCATTAATGATACCTTTGAGTCTAAGTCAACCCATGCAATGGATACGAGCTTATTATGTACAATATTTCTTGAATATAGTATGGATCCTTACTCATAGTGACAAAGTAGATTAATCATTGCATGACATCAGAGCATGGGTCATTAAATAACTCCATGATCAATTAAACTTAGCAATGCGTCCTATTCACCTTCTATATTGATGGGACCTAAAATGGGCCGGCACTGGCTATGGCACTAGCCAGATCTCATGCATACGACAGACAACCCCACCACATGGCCTCGAATGCTAGGAGTGTCTAAAACTCACTTTGCACTAAATGCTTATGACGATTTTGTGTTTGTATCCAATATGTAGTCCAACGTTCATCTTCCCTTCTCCTCAGAGGGAGATCCCATAACATATAGGCATAATGCCTCGTAATGCACACATAGGGATACACCTCTCGGAAAATTGCCACTGCTCCACTGCGACTCTCCTACACCTCGGGGATTGGCCCCAAGATCCGTCACTCCAACATATAAAACATAACATACAAACTCCACTCTTTCATAATTCAGCATTCCAAGAGATTTTGATTTTCCTCGCAACACTTTCCCCAACGGAAGCACCCGTCTAACCCTACAGCTTGGGTTTTCTATCCTCTCAATGTTGGTCAAAGTTTATCAATCAATTGCAATGCATTCTAGGAGATACCATGTGGCATGCTTGATGCAAGGTATATGACGATTGTGCACACCCATTTTATGTTTAAAAAAATAGCCATGTGAGGTGCGAAAAATAGCCCTTTCATGAATTTTAACTAAGTGTTACGTGCTGCATTGCTTTAAGGACTAGCACCGGAACTTCCGTGCTACTAATCGCCTATATTTAATTATGAAACAATCCCTAAATACTATGCACAAAGAGGAAAATCAGAATTTTTATCTTTTCAACAATTAGATCGTCGCACAAACTTCCTCCTCCCCTCATTGTTTAGGTATTGCTGTGGTGCATAGGTGTAAATGGTTGTTTTGTATCATTTTTGTATGTAAAAACCAATAAACACATACTATAACACAAAGTACAAGGCCAAACTGAGGCTTAACCTCATGCTTTAACCTCACCAAACATTCACGCACATAAATCTTATTTTTTTATATTTTTTGAGCGTGAAAATCCCAATTTTCTCTATTTTTCACTATTTTTTCTATTTATTATTAATGAAAAATAGGTATTTTTTATTTATTTGTGTTGGCTTATTATTTTGACTGAGACTTAATATTTTCTTTGAGTTTATCCCATTTCCATCCTTTTTTCCAACTCAAAATCGGAAAAAACCACTAATTTCCATCGAAAAATGACATTTTGTGGGTTTTAAAGAATTAATAACGGCTCTAAATCATTACGGGTTCTGCATTTATGTAGTTATGGCCCTCAAACAAGATGAAAACAAGGTTCAAATAAAAATCTATTGCATATGAACAACATTTGGACCATGAAACAACAAAAACAAGCAAATTTCTTCATAAAATTGGAGCATACCGCGTGTCTTGCGTGTTGCGGGTTTTTTAATAGTTATTCTGGGCAGCCCGCAGATTGACCAGCAACCATTCTTCAGTGCTGAACCTCTTTCCTCAGCCTCCTCTTCATCTTGAAGCAATCTGATCACAGTCGGACAAGCATTCTTCATCCCCTCTTCTTCTTGATTTCTTGCACATGAATTGCCTCTATGCAGGAGAGAGAGGGAGGAGAGAGAAAGACTAGATCTGCATCTCCACAACCATGCAGCCATTGGAGAAGTGGATCGGAGCGATGGAGAGCGAAGGATAGAAGCATCTCAGGGCCAAGATTAGTTGGGGGGTTGTTTTCTAGCCCCATCTTCCATCTCTCCCCCATTTCGTGGCATGGCACCTTCTTCTTCTCATGCGTGATAAAAAAACGCAACCCCCCCCTCCCCCCCACATTTTTTGATGTTTGGGCTTTTGGCATTTTGGCCTTTGGCCTTCTGGGCACTCCCTCTTCTCACTTGGCATTTTGGCCTTTGGTCTTCTGGGCACTCCCTCTTCCATGTCCGGTACCCGAATCGTGGTCTGCAAAATCCTGGGCATCCATCTTGAAGTCTTCCACTGTCGAACATCTCCCAAGGTCTCGTCTATCATACCAAAAAATTATAAAAATTCCCTGACTGCTGTCTAATGGCTCTTTTAAGCACTTTTCGGGCATTGCTGCTTAAAATCGTGCTGATTGCCACCACTGCCTTCGATGATGTCTATTTTTCCCTTGAATTTTGTAATTTTTGGCTATTTTTAAGCACTTCTCGGCATCAAAAATCATTTGTCATTGGTGACCACAAGATAGGGCGACTCATCCCGTCGAATCCCATGAATAAATCTGCACATAAACAACAAAAAGAAGAATCAAGCTAATACGAAAAATACACAATACAACACATCACAGCTCTCACCCTACCCCTTGTCAAAACCAAGGCATGAAATCCACGAGGAGTAGGCCTAGCATAATCTGATAGAAAGTCTGAAGCCACTCACTAACCAAGTGCTCCAACACAGCCAAGCTAAAAAGAACTATCAAAGAGGTCACCCTAAGTGGTGGTCTGAACTACCTATCTAACTAAGAACAACTCAACTAGGAGCTCCTACTAGGTGAGGACTCCTATAGCCGGATCAAAATGTTTTTTTTTTAAAGCACAGTTTTTCCCTTTTAGTGTCTAATTGTCCATACTCGGGCGTGTAAAAGGGAGGGAGCTGAGCGTAGTGACCCAAGGAGAACAGGGCATCGGCCTTAGGTCCTGTCTTAGTACCCAAGAACCTACCAAGCCCTCGCAAGGCGGCACTTAATCCTTTTCTAACGCTCACTTTTATTTTCGCTCCAACCTTCTTATATTCCTTATTTTTCTGCTAGATGCCACCCCTAGGAAGACAAGGATTCGGCCCCGGATCTTGTCTCATCCCCAGGAACCTACTAGGCCTTTGCAAGGCAATAAACAACAGCTCAAGGATTTTTCTTTCTTTCCTTTTCTATTTTTATAGGGGTTAGAACCTCTTTTTACACACCTCCATATATTCGTGTATTGTCTTTCAGATCTTTAGGGTTTTGTCTCTTTCCATCATTATTTCAGTAGGCTTCTCATTGCCTCACAACTAATAGGAACTCCTATAACGGCTGCCCAGCAGGTCAGCAAAACAGGGTCACTAGAACTCCCTTCTAAAGTAGGTCTTTCAATGCCTGACAATGCCTTGCAGGAGGCAATGACTACTCAGACCTCCCCCAGACATACCAAACCTAAACCTGGGACTTCATGCCTCGATTGCCGGTCCCCAAAAAGAAAGAAAACCCTCACCTGCATATATATCATTAATTGCTTAAGGGAAAAAACTAGAAAAGGGGACAAAACCATTTAGAATGGCCACAAGAAGCTTCTTCGTAGCAAAGGCTCCCTCCAGCGACTTCGTCAACCTGTATGGTGCAATCACTAAAATAGTAAAGCATTAAACGTACGTGCACCAAATAGAGATAGGGCCCTCTTGGCCTAAAGAAATAGCACATTTCACTGCAAACTAATTGGCCCTCTTGGCCTAAAGAGATAGATTATTAAAACCTGAAAACAACTTACCCTCTTGGCCTAAAGAAATCAGACATTAACTACTTAAAGCAATTGGTCCTCTTGGCCTAACGGAATCAAACAAAATAGCTCATAGAGATCCCTCCTTGGAAGAAGGAAGATATATGCAAATACACTCCATCCCAAGGGGAAGAATAGGGCTCTCAACCCTAAACTAAATGCATCAAGTTATGGCCCATACCTCCTGCATATGTAGCGAGAGGCATATGCATAACATGTCTTCTGATCAACCTATGGGTCCAAGATAATAACGGTAGATGGGTCTCGCCTACTCTTTGCATTACCCATATCAACCATTGCCTGCCATATAACGCGTGGTCTGATAACACTCTCCACAAGCAACTAGGTCCTGTCTCATTATCAATAGCAACATCCGAACTAGGACCACAGTTGAAAAAGAGGTCCTCTTCATAAGCAAAATTAGCTAAGGAATCGGCAAACTGATTCCAATAACGTGGAATCAGCTGAAGAGATATGCTCTCAAATTCATCAAGTAGGGTGATAGCAGTTCGATGATACATACGAAGGAGAGGATTCCGGACTATGTATGTCCCATTGAGTTGATTTAAGATAGGCTAGGAATCTCCTTTTATTAACAACCGCCTAATACCACCTTTCTTAGCAATATTCAATCCCATAATCAGGGCTTTATACTCTGCCATGTTGTTAGTAAATTCTACCCCGAGATAACCAGCTAATTTCATTGTAACACTACGTCGGGGATCTCAGATAACTACTCCAACACTTCCTTTTCTATTAGGGCCCTTGGATGCTCCATCAAAATATAATGTATATGTTCATAATGGGTTTACACAGCCAGTCATCAAGAACTCCCCTATTCATAATTATGGTAGTCAAAGTTCAACATATTTAGAGGATGAACTGATGGCTCCGTCGCACCTTCTTCATTGAACTCAACAGGGATGTTTGTCAAGATTTGTAAGCAGTGATGGCAGAAAACTTTAATTTCCCACAGAAAGGTATTGTCTTCTTGCTCAATCACTTTATATCCCTTGCTCCACCAGATAAGCCTCCCCTAATGATATCTTTGCTCGAGATATGGGTGCTCCAAATAAGGGATTAACCGCCCCATCAACCAATTTAAGCTCTCCTGTATGTCTCCAATCAACCCTAGCATGGACCTGCAATGCATTTTTCCACATTAGCATACTTAGAAATAATAAGGTTTAATCTTATTAAGATTAACCTTATTCTTAAATTCCACCCCTTATAGATCAGCTAATAGAACTGTGGACTTATTTTTACCTATCCGAACTATCTTGTAAGGGCCATCCCATCGAGGTTCCAGCTTTCCTGGAAATAGCTCCCTACGTGCATCGTAATATAGAACTAACTGTCCCTTTTTAAAAGTATATTTCTTCGCTTTCAGATCATGCAACTGTTTATCCGACGTTTAGCTACCTCCTAGTGCAACAAACTCTGCAATTTGAGCTTGTCCAAGTGGGCTATAGTTGTAAACTGCTCAAATAGGGCATCTTCATCACCCAGAGAATGATTGATTGCAAATATTATGGTTGGCAACTCAATTTCTAAGGGTAAAACACACTCCTCCCCATAAACTAATTTGAATGGGGTGTGGCCAGTAGCCCGTTTGAATGTCGTGTAATACGCCCAAACTGCCACATATAATTTTGTATCCGAGTTCCGCTTCTGTTCGGAGACTATCTTGGATAGGATACCCACAAGCTGCTTATTGGTACTTTCAACTTGTCCATTTGCTTGCGGATTATAGGGGGTTGTCTTGTTATGCGTAATTTTCCATGCTTCCGTCAAGATTTTAATCACTTTATTTAAAAAGTGAGTTCCACGGTCCGATACTATTTCTTTTGGCGAACCAAATCGGCATATGATTTGCTCAAGTTGGAAGCTGGTAGTCTCTTTTGCATTGTCCTGCCTTGTCACCCGTGCTTCTGACCACTTTGTAAAGTAATCAATTGCTACTATAATGTACATTTTCTGAGTAGTAGACGACAGGGTAATCAGTCCCACAAAATCAATGTCCCATTTCTCAAACGAAAGGCTAGCCATGATAGGCGTAAGTGGGTGTTTCCTATTCTCTTTGCTATCATGTCTTTGACATGTATCACATCTTTTGACATACTCAAAGGAATCTTGGAAGATGGACGGCCACCAATATCCAGCTCTTAAAGCCTTCTATGCCATTAACCGCCCAGCAAAGTGCGCTCCACAAGCGAGTCATGGCTCTCTTCCAAAATAAAGGGAACCTTGTCAGGCATCACACATCGGCCGATAGATATCATCAACACCCTGCCGATATAATGTTCCTGCGACGATCAAAGAAAATTTTGATGCCTGTTGTTTAATTTTTCTCTTCTCCGATTTTGATAAAGTATCTCTAGTCTCTCCCGTAGAAAGATAGTGTGTTATAACAGCATACCAGGAGGGAATAGATGCCGTATCAATCTTGAACAAAGTTTCCATGCCACTTCCTTCAACCAAGACCTCTTTTGGTTCTCCAAAATCCACAAGACACTCTACAATGCCATGAAGCTTCGACGGCTTGCTGTTAATCTCATAATCAAATTCTTGCAAAGTGATTAACCACTTTGCTAAACGGTCAGGCGGCTATAACTTATTCAACGACAATCGAAGCCCTTCCGCCTTCATATAAAAAACCACCCTCTCATAAAGAATGTAGTGCCTGAACTTTTTGGTCGCAAATACCATCACAAGGCATAACTTCTCCATATAGGTGTGGTTAATTTCCAATCCAATATGCCCAACTTTCGACTGGCAAAAGCTATCGGATGGTACAACTTGTCTTCCCAAATTTGGGCCAAATAGCCAACTGATTCTATACATGGTTGCTGCTAAAAATATATAGAACATTTTGCCCCTTTTTGGTGCTTTTAAAACAGGTGCTTTGGCAAGCTCCTGCTTCACATCATCAAAAGATACTTTGCAAGCATCATTCAATGTAAATTGACAGTTAAAAGACAATAGGTTCTTTCTGCCAAGGCATTGATAAACCTTCGATAATACCCTACTGATGACAGAAAGCTATGCACTTCCTTTGGAGTACGTGGTGGACTCATGGCGACTATGACCTTGATCTTTTTAGGATCAGTCGCAATCCCTACGGAATTGACCACATGGCCTAACAAGAGCCCGTAAGGGACTCCGAAGATGCACTTCCGTGGGTTAAGAGCTATGCAAAATCGTATGCAACACTCAAAACACTTGCGCAAAATGATCAACTTTTTATTCCTTATGGTGGCTGCCCCCAGATCGTCAATGAATACTTTCAGCTCCTCTAGGGAGATGTCACCAAAGGACTTGTCGGCTATTCTTTGCCACGAACCAGGTGCATTACACAACCCAAATGCCATCACATGGTATACAAAGGTACCGAAAACTGTAATAAACGTCATTTTTAGCTTGTCTTGCTCAACAATCACCATTTGGTTATACCCTGCAAAGCAGTCCATGAACGAATATATTTCCCTACCCGCTAGTTGATCCAAAATTTGGTCAATAAATGGCAACGGGTAGTAATCTTTAACAGACTGCTTATTCAGCTCTCTAAAGTCTACACAAAGACGGATTTGATTATTATTCTTCTTCCTGATCACAACTGGTGAGCACCATTCAGTATGCTGAACAGGGAAGATCAAACCCGCTTTCTGCAACTTCTGTAGTTCCCCATACAACCCATTCCTTAATTCAAAAGGCATACGCCTTACTTTCTGGTGTACGGGGCAGGTACATTCCTTTACAGGGATAGTATGCATAGCTAGACTGGGAGGAATACCCCAAAGTTAGTCATAGCTCCAAGCAAAGATATCGTGGAACTCTCAAATTAAGGACACATAATCCTCTCTTTCTTTTGAACTGAGCATGGATCCTAATTTAATTGGCCACGAATCATTCAGCGTACCAAGATCCAGCTCAATAACTTCCGTGTCTCTTATTCGATCATGAGGCTCTATTGGCTCATTCAAGGTTATCTGATAAATATCCTCTGTAATGGACCCTTCCTTAGATCCATCGCTCGATGACGTCTCACTACCAGATGGATCATCTATTGTTTCTAGTTCAATGGAGCATAGTGGAGCTCTCTCACTCTAAGGAGACTCAGGGTAAGCATCCATTATTACACGATGGGCACCTCGACCTAGAGTCACTCGACCAGCGGGTATATTGACTTAACAGTCTGTCCGTAGAATCCATGGCCTGCCTAGCAAAACTCGATAGCTAGGACGTCTTGCAAACCTTATCACCCTAAAGTCCATATAGCATTCCACACTCGCAACTGTAACGTGGATCTTAGTAATGCAATCTTTCGGTTGTCTTAGACTATCATCAACCATCCTAAGAAGTGTGGAGCCGTCTTTTTGGATCTCTAGACCTAACCTCTCCATCAAGTCTAAGCTTATGATATTGATGGAGGATCCAATGTCCACGATAGCGTGCTCCACTAATATTCCATCCACATATGCTGTAACCCTAGGGCAATGCTTTTTAGCATGATCAAACCAATCTTTCCCCACTCTAGCTATGCCCAAAGGTTCTACTATATACCCTATACGTTGGATTTTCTTGAATTCCTTGCGTACTCCTGGAGAAAGTTTAATCAATTGCAAGAGATTCACGTCTAGTTTGACTTTGCAAAGGGAACTTGCTAGATCAAAGTCGTGATAATTAGCCAAAGTTCTCTTCTCACGCCAAACCATTCTCTCCTTTGATCTGTCAATCAACTTTGGTGCCTCTTTTTTAGCATTTACCTTCTTTCTTGGTAATCCTTTATCCTCCTCGGAATCGGCTTTACTACCAACAGGTCTTAATGGTCCACCTTCCATATCAGGATTCAGGACTCGCTTTTCCCTAGCATCTTGCTTAGGGCTTCCCTCGACAGGATTTGCATTATCTTTTTCACCCTCTTTAGCCTTTTGGCCTCTTGTTACTGCTCGTAGATTAGAAGTTTCAGCATCATTGACACATACAGCCTCAATAAGACTGACTCCATTGCCATGAGGTAACTCCTCTACAACAACCTTTCCTCTTTGCAGTATTTACCTTGGTCCATCGTATTGCTAGAGATTATTCCCTTGTGTGCCATGGTTAACTAGACTTGGTTGTTTACTCCCTTGTTGGAGAGAATTGATCTTACTCCAACATGTAGCAGCTAAGTGGCCAGACTTCTCGCAAATATCACATTTGACATTCGAGTAATTCCTAGGGAAATTCGAGCAATATCACATTTGACATTCGGGCAATTCCTAGGGAAATGTTGGCCCCCACACCACTTACAGCTGAATCTTGAGGGGCCACCCTCTTCAGGGCATCAGCTCCCTATCAAATTCTGTTGCTTCTTAAGAAAATTGACATCCATAGCTATTTGTCGATACCGTTCAGAGATCATATTAGTGTAGTGCTTCATCATGCCCTTAACTTCACCAAGGACATTAGAAGCACTCAACTCATAGCCGCGATCGTCAGTCTGTCGCCCCATGGGCCTAACCACTTGATTAGAAATCAGCCCTCTTGACCAATTGGGACAACATTAGGATTCATTGTTTGGTTTCCACCACTACTTAGTGAGGCCACCTGACTAGCCATAAGCATAGTCATGCTAGGAGGAGCTGGTAACATAGGTAGATTCTACGTAATACTCCCTCTGCCACTCATATTTAACATGGGGTCCCCTTGACTCCTATTGGTCAAGGCCAAATTATTACCATTCCAATTTATCCTTGCTGCATAAGCCACTTGCAAGTGCGACTCTACTCCTTCTGCTTGGGTAATGGCAGTGTCAATATTGGCTAAAGCAACACTACTCAGCTGCACCTGGATATTAAAATCCAATCCATGTAGAAAATATTGCAATTGTGCAACTGAGTTTCTTGGCATATGACTGGACATTCTCATTTGGCTCTTGGCGTGTTACATTCAGAACATGCAACCAATATTTCCCACCCTTCTCGGGGGCAAACTCTCTATGAAAATCCGTAAAGAACTGGGCACTGCTAGTTATGGTTTCGGCTTCTAGACCATGATACCACACTGTCGCTCTTCCTTTTAACGTTATGTTGAATAATATCATTAGGTGTCCTTCGTCTTGGATTCGATAGTTGAACATGAGCGTTTGAAACTCCTTAATGTGGAGTTCTCCATCTTCTTCTACTAACCCATGGAAAATGGGCAACAGTGTCGGTAAATCCGGTGTACCTGCTGGAATTGCGATAGGTTGTGCCATGGCTACAACCGGATTGACAGCAGGAATTTGTGTAGGCAACACTACACCCCCACTTGTTGTGGGTTGATTAACTGGAAATAGGGAAGTACCAAGACTTCCACTTGTACTCAAAGAGCTACTCGTAACACCTAAGTTACTAGAACCGGTGCCACTTATGCGTAACAGGATGCTCCTTTGAGGAGAATGGCATCTTACAATTTCCAACCATCGTCTAGCCCTCTCAGCACGTTCTGCTTTTTGTATTTCGGCTTGAGGGTCCTTGTCAGAGGACATAAACCAACTATTTGGTCCCTAAAAACCCTAGATTCGAGAACCACCTCTTATTGGTGGCTCTCGGCAAACACACCACTGATGGGACCTAAAATGGGCCGGCACTAGCTATGGCACTAGCGGGACCTCATACATACGACAGACAACCCCACCACACAGCCTCGCGGGCCACGAGCGTCTAAAACTCACTTTGCACTAAATGCTTATTACGATTTTGCGTTTGTATACAATATGTAGTCCAACGTTCATCTTTCCTTCTCCTCAAAGGGAGATCCCATAACATATAGGCATAATGCCTCGTAATACACACATAGGGAAGCACCTCTTGGCTAATTGCCACGGCTCCACTGCGACTCTCCTACACCTCGGGGATTGGCCCCAAGATGCGTCACTCCAACATATAAAACATAACGCACAAACTCCAATCTTTCATAATCCAGCGTTCCAGGAGATTTTGATTTGCCTCGCAACACTTTCCCCAACGGAAGCACCCATCCCTATAGCTTGGGTTTCCTATCCTCTCAATGTTGGTCAAAGTTTATCAATCAATTGCAATGCATTCCAGGAGATACCACGTGGCATGCTTGATGCAAGGTGTATGACGATTGTGCATACCCATTTTATGTTTAAAAAAACAGCCATGTGAGGCATGGAAAACAGCCCTTTCATGAATTTTAACTAAGTGTTACGTGCTGCGTTGCTTTAGGGACTAGCACCGAAACTTCCGTGCTAGTCGCCTATATTTAATTATGGAACGATCCCTAAATGCTATGCACAAAGAGAGAAATTAGAATTTGTATCTTTTCAACAATTAGATCGTCGCACAAACTTCCTCCCCCCCTCACTGTTTAGGTATTGCTGTGGTGCATAGGTGTAAATGGTTGTTTTGTATCATTTTTGTATGTAAAAATCAATAAACACATACTATAGCACAAAAGATGAGGCCAAAATGAGGCTTAACCTTATGATTTAACCTCGCCAAACATTCACACACATAAATATTATTTTTCCATTTTTTTAAGCGCGAAAACCCCAATTTTCTCTATTTTTCACTATTTTTTTTCTATTTATTATTCATAGAAAATAGATATTTTTTATTTATTTGTGTTGGCTTATTATTTTGACTAAGACTTAACATTTCTCCGAGTTTATCCCATTTCCATCCTTTTTCTCAACTCAAAATTAAAAAAAAAACCACTAGTTTCCATTGAAAAATGACATTTTGTGGGTTTTAAAGAATTAATAATAGCTCTAAATCATTATAGGTTCTGCATTTTTGTAGTTACAGCCTTCAAACATGATGCAAACAAGGTTCAAATAAAAATTCATTGCATATGAACAACATTTGGACCATGAAACAACAAAAACAAGCAAATTTCTTCATAAAATTGGAGCATACCGCGTGTCTTGCGTGTTGCGGGTTTTTTAATAGTTATTCTGGGCAGCCCGCAGACTGACCAGCAACCATTCTTCAGTGCTGAACCTCTTTCCTCAGCCTCCTCTTCATCTTGAAGCAATCCAATCACAGTCAAACAAGCATTCTTCAGCCCCTCTTCTTCTTGATTTCTTGCACATGAATTGCCTCTATGCAAGAGAGAGAGGGAGGAGATAGAAAGATTAGATCTGCATCTCCATAACTAGGAGCCATTGGAGAAGTGGATTGGAGTGATGGAGAGCGAAGGATAGAAGCATCTCAGGGCCAAGATCAGATGGGGGGTTGTTTTCTGGCCCCATCTTCCATCTCTCCCCTATTTCATGGCATGGCGCCTTCTTCTTCTCCTGCGTGAGAAAAAAACGCAACCTCCCCCCCCCCACATTTTTTGATGTTTGGGCTCTCCAAAGGGAGCCCCAAAGAGTCACACCCTTTGGGCTCTCCTAAAGTCCATTCTCACTTGGCATTTTGGCCTTTGGCCTTCTAGGCACTCCCTCTTCCACGTCCGATACCAGAATCGTGGTCTGAAAAATCCAAGGCATCCGTCTTGAAGTCTTCCACTATCGGGCATCTCCCAGGGTCTCGTCTGTCATGCCAAAAAATTATGAAAATTTCCCGACCGCCGTCTAGTGGCTCTTTTAAGCACTTTTCGAGCATTGCCGCTTAAAATCGTACTGATTGCCACCGTCGCCTTCAACGAAGTCTATTTTTCCCCTGAAATTCGTAATTTTTGGCTATTTTTAAACACTTCTCGGCATCATAAATCGTCTGTCATATATGAGTGGAGATAAATTATATGTGTGTATGATTTTTATGCATATTTGTATGCATGTAGGTTGCATGTCTAGAATCATACATAGTTTGTCATCCATTGTCAATCAACTCTCAATACATCCCTTGGCTATCAAAGTTAGTTCCATAGCCACATAGATGCTTGCACCAATGAATCATTGAGATAGATCTTGGACCACATAGTTAAATATACAAGTCATCAAACACCATCAAGAACTTACCATGGATGCAACAAATTATCCACTTCCAAGATATCATAGATTACAAATACAACAATCATGGTTTTATGGACCTTCTAGATGGTTGAATTGGCATCCAAAGCCAACTAAACAATGATAAATGACACTAGTTGGTAACAATGTTCATTAAGTCATCATATCAGACTTCATGGGTTTTTAGGTCCAAGTCCTGAGGATTACATATGTTGAATATCATCATCAAAGAGTAGATAAAATGGCTAGCACTATTCTAATCCTTATGTTAGCAATAGCAATTTGTGAAACTTTAGTAGCAAAATCATAATAAGCCATATGAATGGAGAATTTTACATCTCTATTGTAATGAAGGAAGTTAGGGATGAGAGCGAAAAGTGCAAAAGAGAGAGAAAAGAGGAGAGAGAAATCTTGATGAAGAGATAGAAAGGTAAGAAAGATAGGAAAGAGGTGAGAGAAGCCATGAAAGATGAAGAGATTATAATTGTATATTAATGAATGGTGAAAATTTATAAGTCTCAATACCTTATACCTTATACATGTTATTATTTAATAAACCACACTAAAATAATGTCTCCTCCCATTTTCTTACACTCCATCCCTGCATTACGGGTTTTGCCTACCAAAACAAAATGGGAAAGTTATTATAATGGCTAAGAATATAGTATAATAGAACTCTGATTTGTTTTATATGCATACAAATGATAGAAAATGGATGAGGAAAATCAAATCATTGAAGACATGAATAGAAACCTCTATAATAGAGAGCATCTGGATCTATTTAAGAAAAAGTCTAAGACATTAAGTCTTGAAGAAAAAGTCCCTAGAGTCCCTAGAGTCACTAGATAACTTGTTGTAAAATAACAGTCTCTACTGGACAAAAATTGCCACAAGTCTTCAAAGAGTAGTCTAAACAGAGCATGCTACACATCAATACAAAGCTCTCAAAGACTAATTTGGCTCTATGTAATTGGTACTTGGTTGAAAATAAGACATGATAAAATCTATTCTAAAACAAACTACTGTTTAAATCCTATTTGCAACCAATCTAGCCCAACTAAAGCTATGCTTTAGCTACTAAGGCATCTCAAAGATAGGATGTGATTCAAGCCTCTGAGAAGCTTCTTCAAGTGGTAATCCTCTCCACTCAATTAAGTACTCAATGATGGACTTAGAGCGAAGCTTCTTCTCACACTGTCATATGATCTCTTCAAGAATGTACTATATGAGGCCTTCTTCATCAATGGGAGAGGCAACTCTTCCATTGTATCAACCTAGGTGCCATAAAATGGTTTGAGTTGACTACATGAGACAGATTGTGAATCTTAGTGGAAGAGGCTAGTTTAAATTTGTATGCCAAGTTCCCTATGCACTTTAGAAACCTCCATGGCTCATAAGACATGTGAGCAAGCTTATTGTTGTATCCAACTTTCAAAGGTCTTCAATAGGAATCTTGAGTAGTTACAATTAGTAACATTTGGTATTGCAAGGCTAAGAACTATACCTGCATCCATGTAAAAGAAGAAGGTCAGAACCTAGTCTTCTAATACATTCTATAGGTGTTATAATTCTTAGGCACTTGTTATTGATGTCAATGATAACCAGTGATAACTAGTTCTAGCAAACCCTAGATTCAAAGTAAATTCAATCAGCCTTATAAGGCAAGTGATAGTTAATCCTAAATTAAAATTGGAATCCGAGTGTACATTAACTACAGGAAAGTCAAGGAAGGATACTACTTGATGGGTTCTCAATATATAACCAAGTGCAAGTCCAACTTAATGACATGCACAAAATGGCATTTGCTACAAAATGGGGAGTGTTTGCCAACATAGTCATGCCATTTGGGCTAACTAATATCCTTCTATCTTCCAATACCTCATGTGTGCAATCTTCAAAGACATGCTCAAGAAGTGGTTAGAAGTTTTTGTCGATGACGTGTGTTCATACCACTTGGGAAGAACACCTAGAAAAACTCTACATCATCTTTGAGTAGTGTAGATAATTGCTAGACCCCTATATAAATTGTTGATTGTGTGTGAGTGGACAAAGAAATGTCAACAAGCCTATGAGATGCTTAAACAAGCTCTAACTTCAACACCCATTTTAAGAGCCCTAGGTTGGTCTATCACTTTCCATGTGCATATCGATGCTTCAAAATTGGTCATGGGAGCAATGTTGTGCCAACTTGGTAAGCATATTATGGATTTCCAATTACCTTTCCTAGTAGGCAACTCAGTGCTCTTAAGATGAATTAGTCAATGATAAAGTGGGAAGGGTTAGCTATGGTATTTGCTATTAAGAAATATAGACACTACCTTTTAGTTACACCATTCACCTTCTTTGCAGATCATTAGGCATTGCTTTATCTTGCGAAAAAACCATGTGCAACATGACGCATTGCCAAATGGCTATTGCTTTTATTAGAGTTTGTTGGCTTCTCAACAGTAGTGGGTAAGGCAAACAACACTATATGGCCAATCACATGTCCCACATATCCGTTGGAGACACAACTGAGCAAGGCATCATGGATGATCTACATGATGCTCATCTCTTCAAGATATCTAGTGAAGAAGAGCTTTACAAGGCAGCTCTTACACCTTATTGGGTAGACAACATAGTTTAGATCTTAGAGAAAGGGATCCTAGATCACCCAACTCTAAACTTGCTCTCTCATCACATGTCTCCTTTTTTCTTTCACATACATTGGGAAATGGTAAAGTCCATGAGAATGCCATTTTCAAAAGGCACAGGAAGCCTCAGATTCCCTTTGTGGAAGTAGAACTAGCAAAGTATAATATAAACACTAACATCTTAAGGAATGGGAATCTAAGGTACATGTAGATCCAAAACCTTAGATGCAAGGCCATGTAGGATCATTTGGCATGTTTAAGAGCCCAAACTAGAGTTTTCAAAGCTAGTGTCAAGCCCATTTTAGGTCCCGATAGGTGGTGTGCTTGCTAAGAGTCTTTAGGATTCTCGTAAGGGCCTAAGAATTGGTTCTTGCGTATATGACTCTTTACTTAAAAGAAGATAAAGAGCTATTAAGACAAGAACATGAACAAGGCTATCTCTTGAATTCAACATGAGAAACATGAAGAACAGCTAAGGAAACATGCAAATTTTTTTTGCAAATACTCCTTGGAACGTATTAGTTTAGTATCCCTTAAAGTTAGAAGGCTTATAGCCCCTCATAGTAAGAGCAATCCCAATACATGCAAAAGTGATAGTTTATCCTTATCACCTAAAGTTGGGTGGTCAACTCCTTCTCGAACCAACCAAAGTGGTAGATAAACACCACCATCTAGTGGTGGTGCCATTATCAACACTGTAGTTGTTACTCCTAAGCCTATTTCTATATATGTAGGGATAGCACAACCACTCTTAATACCTCCTCAAGTAATACAAATCCTAGTAGCCACACCGACTTTACCCTCTTCAAGATATCCGTTGCCTATCTTTAGTGGATCATTAACAAAGATGCGGAATTATATATCAAAGACTTCCAAAAACTTATATTTAACCATCGAGTCGATGAGGAAGCACATCATTTAATGTTCTTCAACATGACTTTGAAGGAAAATACAACCCAATAGTACTATCGACTTGTGACTAATTCAATTCCCACTATGCAAGCGTTCTATACGGCATTTCATAGAGATTTCTCTCAAAAAAGGGAGCCAATATGGGCTACATGTCCTAAATGAGACTCGATAAGTACCACCAATAACATCATAGGTCAAATCCAAGGGACTTTAAATCAAGGGTTGCTTCAATTACTTGCACCTACAGGGCCGACCAAGACCCACGATGTCTATGAGCAATTGGCAAGGTCCCACCATAATCCAAGGGTCTGTGTAGCCACCAACCGCTTTACAAATCGTAAAACCTAGTGTGGAGATGGCTCTAGATGCCACTAGTAATAAATCCTTTGCATCAAATATTGTTGAGAAAGTTAAGGACCTGATGAAACATTACACCGACATGATTATTGAACAATATCGACAAATCACTATGGATGTCAATTTCCTAAAGCATCAATAAAATTTGATTGGCATTAGGAAGCTTGATTATGCAGGTCCATCAAGATTTAGTTTTAAGTGTGTGTTGGTCAACACTTCTCTTAAAATTGTCCCAATATTAAATGTAACATATGCGAGAAGTCCAACCACTTAGCCAATACTTGCTAGAGCAAGATTAGTTCCCTTTAGAGCAAGGAAATAGACAATAAGATCATATTAATCACGAGGAATGAGGAAGCAATCTTCACTAATATGAGGAACCGAAGAAATTTTTACAAAGAGGAAAGGCTATTATGAAATAGCTACCTTGTAGCAATGGCATAAGTTTAATTGAAGCAGTGCATATTAATACCACTAATGCTTCTAATTTATGTATAATTATGAGATGTCAAAAGGCCAATGAGGGGGATAAAGATAATGCAAAACCTATTGAGGCAACCTATAAACAAGAGGATAAGGGCAAGCAAATACTTAGCCCTAAGGTACAAGGTGGTCCGTTGAAGGCTAGTGATGGCAAAGCAGACCTAAATAAGGAGCTGACAAAGATGAAAGTGAAGACCAAAAAAGAGGCGCCTAAGCCTATGAAGTGACCAAGAGAGTGGATGGTCTAGTGGGAAAAGAGCTATTGCTAACTTTTAAGAATTTGACCTTACAATTTCTCTTTGTGAGATTAAGCCTGATATTAACCTCATGCAACTAATTAAACTATCCCAAGGAGTGTGTAAGGAGTTTAAGATGATCCTTCACATTGGGTATATTGTCGAACCCTTAGCTCTAGCCCGCATTGGTGATGATTGGTTTGATCATGCCAAAAAGCATTGCCCAAAGGTGCTAGCTTGTGTTGATGGTATATTGGTGGGCTATACCATTGTGGATACACAATCCTTTGTTAACATTATGAGCTCAAAATTGATGGAGAGGCTTGGATTAAAGATCCAAAAAGATGCCTCCACAATTTTAAGGTGGATTATGATAATTTGAGACAACCAGAAGGTTGTATTACTAAAGTCCATATTACCATTTCTAATGGCTATCTTCTATCTAGATCGCCATATAAGCTTCATAGAGGAAGCACACAAGTGGACAGAGCCATCTTTGTATCAATTATTTGGAGCTAAATAATTTACTTATTCTCCTCTTATCTATTGTGTACTCTCTATCTCTTTCTCAAATTATGTCCACTGTAGTGTGTAATTTTTACATGGTATCATAGCCCAAGGGGACCTAGGGATCGAAGAGTGCGCAAGAGGAAAAGGCTTCAATAGCAAAGAGGAACTATGTTGACTTTCAAAGCGGTTTTGGTGAATCAGGAAGCGGTGCAGGAGGTGGTGCTGCTATATTGGCTATTCAAACACTGAGGATTCGTCATCATCAACTTTCAGTGAAGGCAAGTTAGATGGTACAAACTACATTTTGTGAAAGTTTAAAATTACAACTATCCTTGATTCTTATGAGCTTTTGGAGACTGTGGTGGGGACTGACATAGAACCACAGCCTACCTCCGACCCATCAAATTCTAGTGTGATGATTCCTCTAAATGCATATCTTCTACGATCTTGGAAACAAAGGAATGCAGATCCATTGTGTGCCTTAGTTACAAGTTGTTCTGACAATGTTCTCACTTTGATTTAGCATACAACCAAAGCATCAAAGGCTTGGAATGTACTGAGGAGTTAGTATGAAAGGCGAAACCAAACAAGGATTCAAAACTTGGAGAATCAACTAGCAATAGAGAATTTTGCTAAAGGAGAGACGGCTAAAGCATTCATCACTTGGATTAAGAATATGCACGACTAGATGACTAGCACTGGGATACAAAAGACTAGCAAGGAGCTAGCTCAGCGGTATCTTCAAATTTGTCCACAAAAGTTTGATGGACTAGTAATTTCCCTTAATACTCAAGTGAAACCTCAAGCTTTGACTTTTGAGGAGTTTTGTGCATTATTGATGGAGGAGGAGTTGAGGCTAAAAGCCTGAGAAGGAAACAACAATGGAGATGATGCATTCTCTGCCAATGCAAAAGGCAAAGGTGGTTCCTCCACCAAAAATGATGGTGACAAAAATAAGAAGGGTGGTAAGAAGAAGTTTCAAGGAGAGTGCTTCTACTGCAAGAAGAAAGGACATGCAATCGTAGATTATTGTGTCCCAAGAAGGCAAATGAAAAAAAAGGTACCCTTAAAAGTAAAGGGAAAGAGACAGCCAATACGACTAAAATAGAATTGGAGTTATTGATGCGACCATTGAGGAAGTGTGCTCCTCAATGCAAGAAGAATCTACTAGTGACTCATGGGTGTTGGATGGTGGGGCCTCCCGTCACATGACCAACAAGAAAGGTCTATACAGTTCTATGCAGCCTTTACAAGAATCCATCACTGTGATGGTTGGAAATGATGCAAAATGCCCTACTACGGACATAGGTACTATTTCTTTTGTTGCTACAAATAGTGAATTCAAAAAGCTTTCAAATGTGTTGTATGTTCTCAAAATTAGGAGAAACCTATTATCAGTTTGCTGCCATAACTGATCTTGGTCATGAAGTGAGGTTCAAGAAGACAGGTGTAGGAATTTTGGACAGTGTTGGCAAAGTTGTTGGCAAAGGAGAAAGAAGGAACAACATGTGTGAGCTAAGTGCTCTTACAGCCACCGCTAGAGAGGGCACAAGTAAGCTTTGGCATGAAAGGTTTAGACACATTAGATTTGCAATGTTGAAGGAGATGCACAAGCAAGGTATGGTTGCTCACCTACCTGCAGTGACTGAATTAAAGGAACCATGTGAAGCTTGTATGATGGGCAAGCAACAAAGAAAGGCATTTCCACACGAAAGTAAGAATAGAGCATAGGCTCCTCTAGAGTTGGTGCATGCTGACTTGTGTGATAAGATGCCTACACAGGCCTTGGGGATATCTTTTTATTTTATGTTGATTGTTGATGACTACAGTAGGAAGGTGTGGGCTTAAGGCTCAAGCTTTTGGTAAGTTTAAAGAATGGCTAAAACTTGTTGAGAATGAAACAGGGAAAAGTGTGATAAAATTTAGAACAAATGGTGGTGGTCAGTTCAACTCAAAGGAGTTTGAGGACTTTTGCAAGTGCAAAGGTATCAAGCATCAATTGACGATGCCTCACACACCTCAGCAAAACGATGTTGTGGAATGCAGGAATCGCACCATTGTGGAGATGGCAAGATGCATGCTAAAGGGTAAGGAATTGCCTAACCATTTTTGGGCTGAAGCTGTTAATACTGTAGTCTACATTCTAAATTGGAGCTACACAAAGGCTTTCAAGGGAAAAACACCTCATGATGCTTACCCTAGTAAGAAACCATCTGTTTCACATTTCAAAATTTTTGGATGTGAATGTTATGCTTATGTTCTAGATGAGAAGAGAAACAAGTTAAAACTAAAAGTTAAAATATGTATCTTCTTGCATTATAGTGATGAGCAGAAGGCTTACAAATTATATGACCAAGAGGAAAGAAGATCATTGCGAGCCGTGATATGGTGTCCAAGGAGCAGCCACATACAATGGAGGAGGAGAAGGCAAGTTCTTCTACTTTATCATCAAGTGAAGAAGTAGTCCACTATGAACCTATCCCAAGAGCTGTCCCTATCCTTAAGAAGGAGGAAGCATCATCTTCATATGATGAGGAAAAAGTTCACCAACCTAACATCACCCCACCAGAAAAGCCATTGCCGCGTTGGATGAAGCAGCTCTATGATCACAATAATCCTATGCCTACATCTATTGAGGAGAAGGCAGACAGAACCAAGGAGGTCTCAGAGAATAGAGGGAGCAAAGGAGGGCTTCTACTCATATAGTCAATATGGCCTTGATGGCTGAGATTATGAGAGAAGTAAAGGAGCCAACTGACTTAGAAGAAGCACTTGCAAATCCAACATGGAAGGTAGCTATGCAAGCCTTCCCTTCACCCTACTGTCTCTTACCCATGTGGTGGTAGACCTTCGACCCCAAACGCTCCGACAATGTAAGCCTAATCAAATGAGAATGAGAGAAAGAAATAGAAAGAGGGAGAGGAATATGTAAATGTATGTGTATGTGTATGTGATTTCACTCATGTGTATAACAATTGAAGTACTAGTACATTAGGATATAATTATAAAATACATGTAGACAATTGAGAGGGAAGGCTATGAATGTATATGTGAGTATGATATCGCTTTTGTATGCACAATTGAACCACTAACATTTTGAAAATATTATAAAAATTTAAGCACATAAGCTTAATTTAGTGATGTGAGGAAGTTAACTAGAGAAAACTACAAATGCATTGTTTGTTTGTGTGTGTGTGTGTGTGTGTGTGAGCTCATTTCTAAGAGAGAGAGAGAGATTTGGGGATGGATAAAGAGAGAGAGGGTATTATTGAGTGAAGGAGGGAGGTACATGTCATGGGTCCCCAATATGAGAGAGAGAGAGAGAGAGAAGGAAAGATATGTCATTGAGGGGCATGTCAATGGTTGGTCCCCAACATATGAGGAGAGAAAAAGAGGAGAATTGGTATTTGAGGTAGTTAAAAGGGGAGCGAAAGAAACTAAGTGTTGGTGGTGTTGTTGGTTATGGTAATTATGTGAGGAGGGATGAGTAAGATGTGCTGGTGGTCGTGGTCATGGAGATGGTGATGGAAATCGAGGAGCAACAATGGAGGTGGTGCTGGTGGCAATGGTGGTGCTGGTGGAGATAGTGGTGGTAGTAGTGGAGGAGGAACATTGGTGTTTGATATATTCCCACAAGAAAAAGAGGACCAAGTGGACTATGTGGGAATAGAATTGGAGGTTGCCAAAAAAAGATCACTCAAAAGTTTACTCCAAAAGCTCGCTTCTCGCATGCACTTTAACTTCATGATAATGCATAAACTGTAACTTGACTATTCTAGAATGGGCCCATTATCTCTTCATTGCACTTTAAGTGGGAATATATAAATATACGATATATATTCATAGGTACATCTTAATGAGTTACCTAGGGGTATCAAACACATCACTAGTTCTTTCCTCTCCAATCATCACTATTCTAGAATGGGCCCATTATCTCTTCATTGCACTTTAAGTGGGAAGATATAAATATACAATATATATTCATAGGTACATCTTAATGAGTTACCTAGGGGTATCAAACACATCACTAGTTCTTTCCTCTCCAATTAGTGACTACGTGGCTACTTTGGCATCTACAAGCAATCATCAATACATTGTCCATTCACACACATCATCAATATAAAAGATGGACATTGTCATATTATCCTATTATGTGCTAGGGATAGTAAAGTTTAGGCCTAAGGTAGTGTGGATCTAGACATATATGATGGTACAATTTGATCAAAGTATGGAATTGATAAGCTTATTCAAGCTTTTGTACTTTAGTTTAATCTTAATAGCAAGAGCTTATGATAGACACATCTAAGATGTAAAACTTGGTAGTGCTCGTCCTCAAATTTTGGGCAATAATATCATACAGAAGATCACCTAGTCTTACATTTCCAAAGTTTGGAGAAACATGGGAGAAGCTAGCAAAAAAGGCAGTGCAAGTATTTATTCTTAACATGGTTCTAAAAACCTTTATTTTATATGCTTTGGGATATAACACTTAATTTTTTATAAAATTAATTTATTGTAGGGCTAAATACTATGTTCTCTTTGAATTTTTACACTTGCAAGAGTTGGACATCATGTTTGGCATTGCAACATAGTAGTCCAATTATAGGCATGATATTCGTATCAACATTTATTACATTGACTTATTGAATTGTAAGTGTATCTAAATCTATGGTCATTATGATCATATTGCAAGTTGGGTATTGTTTCTAAATTTGAATTCCCCACCAATAGCTCCATATGATCAAGTAGCAGAGGTTGGATAATAATTTAAATTGTTATTGTATGATATTTCATTGTAACACCTTTACACTATCTCGGCATATGTAAGACTAACATATATATATACCTTCAATGTAAAGGATGAGGGCTTATCATAGTCAATATATGCTTAGATTAGCATTTTCTTTATGGATATGATGGTGGATGCTTTCTATGTGGTGGTAACGTAATATAATCTTCTATCAACTTTCATGAATGATTATCCAAAAAATTCAAAACACATCAGATTTCTAGTTGCCAAAAATAATGAACTACGTTGTTTCAAAAGACATCCAAAGAAAAGTAAAAGATTCATTCACATATTATTTGCCAATAAAGGTTTTGATTACATCAAATCAAGGGAATTATACTATGAAATGGTAGTAGAATTTGGCTTGCGACATGTATGGTCTAATAAAAGAATTGCATTTACTTGGAAATGCACAAGAAACAACAGTAAAATTGCATGCAAACCTAAAGAGGTTTTTGAGAAACCATTTGATCCTATTATAACTAATATCCTTTTGTGTCATCATCCATTCTCAAAAAAAATTTAGCAAAGGACCTTAGTCCCTCTAAACCACTTTACTCTAATAGAGGAATTATGGACAAGGTGGCAATCCTTTTGCAAGATTTCAAACATTCAAGTTTGCTAAGAACATAAGAGCTATCTGAACTCTTATAACAATGAGATTTACATGGCTAAGATTCACTCAGCAAAGAAGGTTTGTTTGGATTTAATTATGTCTAGGTTTAGTTAGGGTAGTAAATCTCATTCGTGTTAACAACGAGATTTACATGGCTAAGTTTTACTCAGCAAAGAAGGTTTGTTTAAATTTACTTATGTCTAGGGCTAGTTACCGTAGTAAATTTTGTTGCTCTTGACATCAATAACAAGTGTCTAAGGGATCATAACACCTGTAGTTCCAAGGGTGCAGTATAGGTCTTTACCTAATGATTTACACTGGATGGATGTATAGTATCTTGACTTATGGTATTCATCTTTACTGTTGCTAGCTACCCAAGACATCTATGGATACTAAAGACACTTGCCTTCACTTCGATAATTGAAGTAATCTTGGATAGTGGAAAATAAATTTAGCTCATATTTTCAAACATATATTTATCTTCTTGTTTTGTACTTGTATCTTGAGCATATATAGTTCATATTTATGAAGGGAATTTCATAATAAACACATATACACATGCACACATGGAAATTAGCCTCATATTCTCTCTTGCTTACACACAAGCATACACAAATTACTCTTAGATTTGCTCTTTTACTCACACATATACATCCACACACACACACACACATACTCTCTCTCTCTCTCTCTCTCTCTCTCTCTCTCTCTCTCTCTCTCTCTCTCTCTCTCTCTCTCTCTCTCTCTCTCTCTCTCCCGATACGTGTGGCAGTTTGGAACTGCAACGGCTCCCTATGGTCACGACCGGACAGACTTGAGGAGATTTTACCCGACCATGATGTTATATGCCTCACAGAGACACATGAGAGCCTAGAGAGAGGGCTTCCACGCATTACAGGATTTGAGTGGGTATCTACATATCGGGCTGCTACTAGGCAGAGTACATCTAGGGGCTCAGGAGGGGTGGCAGTTCTGTTCCATCAGGGGATACAGAGACATATCCGGTTAGTGAGACGAGATGAGGAGGCCAGTTACATATGGATCAGAGTGCAGATATCAGATGAGAGATGGATCTATATGGTAGTATGCTACTTTTCACCACGAGGGTCCAGATATCCTACTACGCAGGGTGATATTCAGGCCAGAGATTCCCCCTCCCCTTATTCACAACTCTCAGAGGACATTATTCTGTATTCTAGTTTGGGTGAGGTCTTCCTTATGGGGGACTTCAACGGGCGCACACAGAGCCGACAGTGTGAGAGTTTTGATATGGAGCAGCCAGAGATCATGAGAGCATTAGACCCTGAGGAGCTGGGGATCAGTCGGGAGTCATCAGATACTGGGCTAGACGCCACAGGGTGTGGAGGGCATTTACTTGAGCTTGGTAGTAGACATCATCTCGTTATTTATAATGGGATGGCATGATGGCCATATTCAGGAGGTCTTACATGCTTCCCACATGGGGGGGGCGAGAGTACTATAGATTATCTGCTCGGACCGATCGATGGGATGCATACTATCGAGTCCTTCGGCCTTGGGAGACTTCCACTCGGTGCCGATCACACCTTTCTCAGTTTCTCACTCCTCACCTCATTACCATCACCACCTCATACCCCACATGCATACTACCATACGCTTCACTCATGAGCTCTCACATGTTTACTCATAGCATCTCGAGGAGCACATCACGTCACTTGATCCATATGCACCCCTTGATACACTGACCACTGATATCACACGCATTCTGCATGATTTTGCTACACTCAGTTTTCCACATCACACATACACGCACCCCCTCGGACTGGTACCATGCCATAGAACAGGTGGTATGATGATGAGTACAGAGATCTACGTCGACAGCTACGCGATTTGGAGGCCAGAGGAGAGATCACACACAGACAGGCGCAGAGACACATACACCACTTGACCCACCGTATAAGCAGGAATGGGAGGAGGAGAGATATTGGGATATATACCACCTTCTTATGAGCAGAGATTGTGCAGAGGCATGGAGGCAGATCAAAGAACCACGCTCACCCACACCGATACATGACCCTGCAGTATGGCATGGATACGCACAGAGTTTATATCATGTACTCGCACATGATACCCACACCATGTACACCGAGACCGGGTATTTCATCATTTTTCACCACTAGTATGGTGAAACATTCTATCTCATGGTTACAGCATGGCCGCGCTCGAACCAGTTTGATCTTCAGGCAGAGCATATTATATATGGCAAAGACACCTTGGCTCCACTCATTGCTCACCTCTTCAACCGTGCATTGTCTGAGGGGTTCCTTGACTCGTGGACAGAGCACACCATTGTACCTATCCACAAGTCAGGGGATCCTATGGATCCTAACACATATAGGACCATCATGATTGGGCTAGTTTTGGCCAAACTTTATGGCACGGTGATGGAGGAGGAGCTCAGCACGATGGCAGAGAGAGAGTGCATGCGCGCACCCGGACAGGCAGGGTTCAGCCGGGCATTTTCTACCATAGACCACATCTTCACTCTTCGTTGTCTGATCGACCAGACACGAGTGAAGAAACAGAGATTTTATTGTTGCTTTGTGGATTTCCGCAAAGCCTTTGACACGGTCCCGAGAGAGGGGCTTTTCAGACGCCTACTTGATCTGGGGATGGATGATGACATGATGTGGGGTATTTATGCACTATATGAGCGGGTTACTGGCAAAGTCAGATGTCCGGGAGGTATATTAGATCCCCTTGTGAGCACCATTGGTGTGAAACAAGGATGCCCACTCTCACCGACTCTATTTGGGCTATACATTGATGAGATAGCAGAGTTTATTCAACAGCGAGCCAGTGGAGGTATAGATCTCAGTGGAGCCATAGTTCATATCTTACTATATGCAGATGACATTGTGTTGGTCTCAGATTCAACTCAGGGATTACAGCAGCATTTATTAGCATTGGATGATTTTTGCATACAGAGAGGCATGACAGTGAACCTTGGTAAAACCAAGGTTCTTATATTCCATACATCAGCTCAGATACGCAGACAGAGTGTTTTCATGGCAGCAGGAGGGAGTATTGAGGTCACTGGATCATATGTATATTTGGGAGTCACCTTTACAGCAGCTTCAAGGATTTTCTCGACGACACAGGCAGCTCGTGACCGCCTCACTAGAGGATACTCAGCATTGGCTCTTATGGAGCGACAGTGTCATCAGGCACATTTCCAGGAGCCCCGCACCAAGGGGTGGCTCTTTGATACTCTAGTCACTCCAGCACTGATGTATGGAGCAGCTATATGGGGGCTAGGCCTTGCCGATTATGTATGGACATTGATGGAGAGACCTCAGGTGATCATGATATCTAGATTGATTCGCAGCAAGGCCTCAGTCCCACATGACATTGTGCGAGCAGAGCTTGCCACACCGCCCATGCTAGTCGAGGCATTATTTCAGACAGTCTGCTTCCTACACTGATTTCAGGATATGGACAGAGATCGCATTGCATACAGAGCATATATGGCATCTCAACAGGAGATGGCTCGAGGGGGGGATACCACATCATGGTATGCATAGACTAGAGCTTGGTTTGACAGACACGGGCTGGACATTGATAGAATCCCACCTCTTCTATATAATACTCAGGCTCCCACTTACACCCTCTCTCTCTCTGAGAGGAACAGAGTCATCAGAGAGGAGATATGGCATATTTATATACAGAGGACATGGGTCAGCCCTGCACAGCCATTGCCACCAAAGATGGCACATTATTATATACAATTCTTGAGCATATCAGAGCAGGGATTCATAGAGATTCCGAGATATATGCAGATCTATATGCCACATCAATTGAGAGTTCTTATTGGACAGCTCAGGGTATCATCACATCAGCTTATGATTGAGAGTGGCAGAGCCAGTGGCATCCCACGGGAGGAGAGGATATGCCCCCTTTGCAGATCAGAGGTGGAGAGTGAGGAGCATTTTGTTCTCAAACGCCCGGCATACTCAGAGTTGAGATCTAGATACACATTGAGCAGCTCACTTCAGGGATGTATGACTGATATGGATCAGAGATCATTTGGCCATTTTCTGGGAGAGGCATGGCACATCAGAGAGCAGAGCACACAGCGGGTCCCAGTCAGAGAGGGGCCCACCCAAACGACTATTACACAGTTCTTTCAAACAGATAGAGTGAGAGCTATTGTACCAGCCTCTAGCTAGACCTCCGGGCTCACACTACAGTAGGTTGAGGACCAGCGTACCCGACGCCGCATGAGGATCCGTGGGTTTTGGACCCCATAGCCACACCGACAGGAGATCTGGAGGATTCTTGATCTACATCGACAGCAGACTGAGATCCGACAACACTTGACACATTGGATCTCAGATCTCCAGTTTGCTCTTTCTCCACTGCCGATGTACCACATCCTGCATCCAGGAGGGATCACCTGCTATTAGCGACTTCGACGACTGCTACTACATCCCAGGATAGTATATCTCCCTGCATCTGTTACATATACACATCGCACCACTTTATCACAGCCGACAGTTGTTCCCCTATCACAGCCGACATTTGTTTCCCTTTTGTAGCCATTATCTGGAGTACCAGAGCTACATACGCACATACACATACACGACACTTATCACACACACAGCACCGTATTTTCAGTTTCTAGTTTTTAGCTTTTCATTCAGCACTTTTAGTTTGGATAGCTGGACCTCATCAGTTGTATCACAGTTTGTCTCATAGGCCAGTTTTGGTCTTTAGAAGACGTTAATATAACTTTCTTTCTTTCTTTCTTTCTCTCTCTCTCTCTCTATACATACATACATACATACATACATACATACATACATACATACATACATACATACATACATACATACATATATATATATATATATATATATATATGAGAAAGTTCTCACTTTCTTTTTCTCTCAATACATGACTTCCCTTTACAACATTATACACAACCTCTCTTTACAAGATTAGCCAAAGTATTGATATATATTTACACAAGAATGCACATCTTCTACTCTTGCTTACCTAATTTCAAAACTCACCCAATTATATTCAACCACCTACTCATTGACTAATTACTCTTGCAGCATTAATATGTTGAAGTTGATCCCTATCACATTCTTAGCTTATAACCTACAAAAAACTCACAAAATTACAAGTAAAGTCTATTTTCCATAACATACTCTTTTATTGAGAAGCAAATGTCCTCAGTTGCATATACTTTTACTGAAAGAAACATGAATGAGTATCAGTGCTCAAACAAAAAGTACATGCTCATGGCAAAGCATAAACAACTCAAGCACTCTAGCATCCGCATACTATACATTCTAGTGTCCCATACCATTAGAATATGGAACATGTGACATATTTTGATAAATTAGAATATCATTAGTAACATTACTTTTTTAATATGTTATATTTTTAGAAAGCTTTCCTATTTTTTCTTTGTAAAAGTAGTAGGATCACATGCAAAACAAGAGAACAATATAAAAACTTAGTTTTGTTGTTTCTCCCTCATCTCGAGTCAAAATTCTCACCATTTGGAGTGGTTTTAGAGGGTTTTAGTACATTCTAGATAAGATGGTGATGTCAAAATGTCATGCTTCAGCATATATAATTTTTTACATCAACTGCAACGAGCTATAAGAAATCTCCTAATATACAGAACTCTATAGTTTGATTGATATTCATTTTTTATTTGTTAACTAGCTATGCAATCAATATTCCATAGTAGAGAATGGTAAACCATGGCTTTTGTCATGGTGGAGGTTGGGCCCTATCATATGTTTACTCTTGGTCGTTTTGAATTTCTTAACTTATTCGATTCTTTAATATTTTGTAATTTTGTTTGTATTTAATATTTGAGATGTTAAATTTACCACATGGTTCACTTTGTAACATGGGAGGTATTGCTTTTTTCTCTTTTCCTTTTCCAATGCACCCTCTAATGAAGTGTCCAATCTAATGGCATAAGTAGCATGCATCAAGGACAAGGGAAATTCAACATTGCATAGTAACTCCATGCCTGTTGGATTTGGTAGGTGGAGCACTTTTGATGGCTCTACTTGTCTATCTCATAAGATATGGGCCTTGTGGTCTTCCTTTAGGTTGGTACTGACTAGGGGAACATAGGCACCTTATTAAAATAACTGGTAATCTCCTTAACATTAGCATCAAAAACCAAGTGAAAGTTAGTGAAGGAAACCCAAACTTGGTAATATAACAAGAGGAACTCCAATGATGAGAAACTAAACTAGTTGACCATGCAACTACTTGCACTAGATTTCTTTAAAATCAAAAAAACACAAGAGTGCCTAGTTGCATTTGGGTTTTGAGTTGACCTTGGAAGAAGCCTCTTTCAATTAACTTTCAATGAACCAAGGAGCTGTGGGCATGGAATGAAGAGGCAAATCATCTACGGAACTCCTTCTTTATTGATCTTTCCCCCTTGAAAAATGTCAAGAACCTTGAGGTAGTGAAAGCATGTGGGTAAATTGTTCCCATCTTTAGAGAATAATTGATCCATTGGGTAGGTGCAACTAATTGGCAATAACAAGGTGTTGATCAAGCATTATTTTTGTGAATCAATCATGTCCATCAAGGTTGGGCTATTGATTTTTCATATCTACACTATAGATCGTGCCATTATTGAAATTATCTCTCCAATTAGCTAGGCCTGCAATTATCAGTTGCATGCTGGTCCACTATCATTACATAGTCTTTGGAGTGTTCCAGACATGAGAATTATTGTCTATTTACAAGGGATTAAAAGAAACTAAATTGTGCCATCATTAGGTACCACACTTCTTCTTTGTCATCCTCCCTAGCATATTTACCATCTCCTCTTACCCTTTCTTATCCTCATTATCTCCTCTTGTTCCTTCTTATCTTCTCCTTTCCTAGACTAATCCACCACAAAATTCCCTAGCATCTTTACCATCTCCTCTTACCCTTTCTTATCTTCATCATCTCCTCTTGCCCTTTCTTATCTTCTCCTTTCATTGACTAATCCACCCCAAAATTCCCCTCTTGCCTCCAATATCATCTTCCCCTACCCCAAACTAACTCCTCCATCCCTTGTATCTCAAAACAAATTCTCTTCCTCATCTCCATTGATACCTCTTTCTCTACCATCAACCCTCATTTTAGCCCCTAACACCATATTAGAGAATTTGGGAATCTCCCAAGTCCCACTTTCAAATAAGGGGTAAAGATTTGGCCATGTGGCTAAATCTTAACCCATGCTTCAAAGTGGGACTTGGAAAGACAACCTATATAGTAATTAGGATAGTCTCCACTTTCAAGTAAGGGGGCAAGATTTGACCATGTGTCCAAATATTAACTATATTGGGAATTCCCAAACTATATGAGAATTCCCAAATTCCCTAATATAGTATTCCCTCAACACTCTCTAGTTACCATCAACCATTATACAACTGTTGTAAGGAGAGGAGTCTATTGTAAAGCCACCAAGGAGGAGTGCAACCACCACACAAGAGAAATAATTGCCAAGAGAGATGCCCAAAGAGAGGAGGAGTTGCCAAGATTAAGAACCAAAGAGGAGCATAGTACACCAACATATTGCATTAGTGCACATGTAGTGGTGCACAGTGCGCATGATGATGTACAATGCATAGTGTACACATATAATGCACAACACCTAGTGCACACATGCACGATTGCACCACATCTTAGGCTATTTTAGGGAATTCATCCTTACATACCTCACATATAGTTCACTACAAAAAGACACCCTAACTCAATCTAGTGCATATTACTTGCATGTGCGCATAATGCACATGCATGGTATACATGCACTAGTACACACACACAGTGTAGGTGCACAATGCACTAGTCCTCTGCACTATCATACATTACCTTCCTATACCCTTCTTGTACACAATTCCTAGTGCAAACTTGTTGTACGCTTGTGTACCTAACCACCCATCTAACCCACATCATCACACCTTAATGCACATGCATTGTATCAATGCACCAGTGCACTAGTACACAACCCTACTACACTACCTTAGTATACCACAATCCTCGTACATGTAACCTAAAATAGATTCTTGCATGCATAACCCTAGCATGTTAACCCTCTCACACCATCCCTACATTCACATATAGGCTCACATTCGATCCACTTAGGTTAATGCACATACACTAGTGCACACATGCACTTCTATGCCCCCAAGCACTAACTTAACCCTTACAAATCATCCCTACATCCAATATAAGCTCACATTCATTGCATTTAGGCTAACTCACATACACTAGTGCATATGTACACATGTACACAGGTGCACGTGTATTAGTGCGCCCCTGAGAACTAACTTTAGAAAACCACAATTTGGTGTGAAAACCCTTACTCACAAACCACCTAGCATAATCCCACTCTTGCACTAGTACACAATGCCCACATTGACACATCTAGTGCACCTTAGACCCCACATTCATGCATAGCCCAGTGCACCTATGGCACACATGCATGTGCACTCAAGCTTTCTAGTTCACTCACTTGGCACACAATCCATAACATTAGGGTGCATAAAGCATCACATCATTGCACATATGCACATGTGCACTCAAGCTTTCTAGTTCACTCACTTGGCACACAATCCATAACACTAGGGTGCATAAAGCATCACATCACTACACATATGTGCATGCACAATCCACACCCAACCAAGAAACATGAACCACAAGCAACAACTAAATGGGAAAGGTGCACACACAAAAACAAGAAAGGAAAAGACCTTGACACTACAAGGAAACACAGGAATAGCGACGGTGGGTAGCGACGCACGAATAGCGGCATCGCTAAATGCGACGCAAATAGCGACGCCCCACAGAGAAAAAAAGTGGGCCGAAACCCGAGCGCGTTTCATTTCGCGCATTCGTGAAACATTTCGAGAGGGAGAGCGAGAGAGAGAACGACCGTTTTGCATAGAGGGTGAGAGAGGGAGAGGAAGAAGACTTGTCGATGCCGCCGTCGTTCACGAAGGAGATGAGGAGCCGCTGTCTCGAAGAGGAGCCCCCAAACCCTCCTGCAAATCTTTACGGCGAGTCCATTCTCACTCTCTTTTACTTGTTTAGGGTTTAATTTGTGTATATTGAGAGAGGGAGAGGAAATGAGAGAGAAAGAGAGGGAGAGGGAGAGGGAGAGGGAGAGGGAGGGAGAGAAAGAGAAAGAGAGGGGGAGGGAGGGGGAGGGGGAGGGGGAGGGGGAGGAAATGAGAGAGGGAGAGGGAGGAAGAGTGCATTCTCTCTCTCTTTTACTTTTTTTTATATAATTTGTGTATATATATTGAGAGAGGGAGAGGAAATGAGAGGGAAAGAGAGGGAGAGGGAGAGGGAGGAAATGAGAGAGGGAGAGGGAGGGAGATGAAATGAGAGAACGAGAGGGAGGGAGAGTGTATTCTCTCTCTTTTTTATTTTATTTTTGTATAATTTGTATATATTGAGAGAGGGAGAGGAAATGAGAGGGAGAGGGAGAGGGAGGAAATGGGAGAGGGAGGGGGAGGAAATGAGAGAGGGAGAGGGAGGGCAGGAGAGAGAAAGAGATGGGGAGGGAGAGGGAGAGGGAGAGGGAGAGGGAGGGAGAGGAAATGAGAGAGGGAGGGAGGGAGACGTTAAACATAATAGGAAAATGAGCGAGGGAGAGGGAGAGGGAGAGGGAGACGGGGGAAGACAAAAACATAATAGGGAAATGAGAGAGGGAGAGGGAGGGAGAAGAAATGAGAGAAGGAGAGGAAGAGAGCAAAAGGAAATGAGAGAGGGAGAGGAGAGAGAAAAAGAGAGATGATATTAAACATAATAGGAAAAGAGAGAAAGAGAGGGTGTGGGTGAGGGTGAGAGTGAGGGCGAGGGAGGGAGAGGAAATGAGAGAGGGAGAGGAAGAGAGAAAAGGAAATGAGAGAGGGAGAGGAGAGAGAAAAATAAATGAGAGAGAGAGGAGAGAGAAAAATCATTAAATCTAATGGGGAAAGAGAGAAAGAGAGGGTCAGGGTGAGGGAGGGAGAGGAAATGAGAGAGGGAAAGAAAGAGAGAAAGGGAAATGAGAGAGGGAGAGGAGAGAGGAAAAATGAGAGAGAGGAGAGAGAAAAAGAGAAAAAATCATTAAATCTAATAGAGAAAGAGAGAAAGAGATGGGGAGGGAGAGGGTGAGGGTGAGGGAGGGAGAGGAAATGAGAGAGGGAGAGAAAGAGAGAAATGGAAATTGAATCCACGAGGCGGGGAGTAGTGGAGACGGTCTGTCTCTTTGAGAAATACCTGCCCACTAGCATGCTCACGATACAAATCTACCTTCTTGTGCATCTTGTAGATGAAGTGGAGATTGCTGGACCTATCCATACGCGATGGATGTTCTTCTTGGAGCGCTTCATGAAAACCATGAAAGGCTTTGTGCGACAACTAGCTCGGCCAAAAGTTAGCATGGCTGAAGGTTGGTTGGTGTCTGAGGCGCTAGTGCATATTTCACAATGGCTACCAACGATGGATCCAGACAACGAAATGCTATGGTCACTGAAGGACGATGATAGACTGAATGGAGATGTGGTGGTTGGAAATGGGGTAGAAAAAAGAATGGATGCCTCAATGGAGGAGAAGGTGAATCGCTTTTGTATGTTGCACCATGCCTCTATGGAGACGTGGCTCGTCAAGTACCAAATCACTAGGCAAGATCGAGAGGAAGCGCGAGCTGAGTTCCGAGGTAATATGTGTCATCGACCAATTCGATATCCCGAGGGCATGGAGGAGATGCCGCGGTTCATGTCATCACGATGGTTGCATGGAGCTTTGACCGCAGCGTCTCGCGAAGGGACATAGGTCTCAATGGAAGAGTGGGAATTCTCGAGGGGATGTAGTCCAAAGGTGATGAGGTGTTTAGGATTTGTTCTAAATTTTAAATGCGACATCTAATTTGAGTGTTTCAATGTACATTACAAAATATATAGTGCAGCATGGTCGCACGGACGGCATTTTTGCGTGGAGTGTATTGACAAAATGCACTCCACAATGGACTGTGGTATCATGGGAAGGTTTGAGCAAGAGAGCCAACGATGAGCAACGGATCCAAACACTGTTGTGGATGAGATGGAGTATTTTGGGAACTTGCAAATTATTGTTACGGTGGATTATCGTAGCTTCTCCATGATACTATTCGATGTGTAGTGGTTCAAAGTGGTACTTGGAGGAGTTGGAGCAACAGTTCGATGAGGTCCAGCTAGATTTCTCGAAATAGATTTCGAAAAAAAATGGACAGATTTGCGCGACACCTTTGTGTTGTCGGCCCATTGTGAACAGGTGTATGGACTCATTTGTTTGTTAATTGTATTACGACATGGTTTATGTCACAATGGTTTAAACTCTCTTGTACGTGTTTGTGAACATGTAATCTTCTATCTAAACCCCCGACAACCTTGATGGTGGTATGTTATACCTTCAACTCCCCGAAGTGCGAGAGTATATGATCAAAGCGATGTTTCGAGCATAGATGAAGACAATATGCAAATAGACGGGTCGATATTGCAAGGGGTAGAGGCCACCATAAGCTTGGAGCTAGCATCGGCTAACAATGATGGAAATACAGGAGTCCAAGAATTCTTTGAGAACGAGGTGGACTCATCCTTTTGTGGTGACATGTCTATCGACCTTCCAGTGTATGCGAAGTTGTGTCAGGAGATTGACATGGGACCATAGGATACTTCATACTTGGAGCATCCACTTACTCAATTCGTTGACCAATCGCTTATAAGGGTATATAAGATATGCATTTTAAGTGAGATCTTTTTTTAGGATTTATAATACTGTGCTTTGTATGATTTAAATTGATTATTCTAACATCATTTTTTGTCTGTGTAGGTGAGATTTTCAGGATGAGTCGAGGGATAAGCGATGAGGAGTTACAGGATGTCTCTAGACCAGATCACAAGATTCAGAGATATGGTAGACTAGGAGTCTCGATCTTCATCAGGGCGCTCTACTAGATCTACTTCAGCATGATCGGATGCATCAGCTTCGAGCAGACGAGCTCGACACTCCAGACTTGGGCCAAAGGGAGGAAGTGCTTCAGGTTCAGGGGGATGCTGCAGAGATACAAATGCAGTGAGCCCGCGATCGACACAGGATATAGGTGCGACTCCTCCCTCTCGTGGTAGTTCCAGGGAGCGTGGCTCAGGCTTAGGTGGATGCTGTGGAGGCACGGACGCGGTGTCTCCGTCTCATTGTTCAGCTGGAGTTGCATCACCTCCAGGATTTGTCACACCTGTGGGGACGTCTACTCTAGTTACTTTGGATTTTGATCAGTCGTACAGCAGGTGGCACCCCTATGGGTACCACTCCGAGAGATATTACCCCGGTCGGTACACTGGATGCACATGGGTCTCCTGGATATGCCTAGGAGCGTGGATGCAGATGGGAGAGGACCCATCTTAGGCAGACCCTAGGGGGATATGGATATCTAGTCGATGATAAGTCACGAGCCATCATCATGAATGATGAGGGGAGGAGGGTGATGGCTCGCATAAGAGAGTTGTGCCAACAAGTTTTTCGGCACAACGTCTTAGATCAGTGGAAGAACATACCGGAGGGGAGCAAGGACTACATAGTAGCATCGTTGCATGAGGAGTTTCCAGTTCCAACCTCAGTAGATAGATTTTTTATGGGCTGGATGATGGATTACATGCGTGCATATATGTCACATAGATGATCCTGACGCACGCAAGGCAATCAAGAGTGGGGCTGCAAAGCCCAAGTGGTTAGATGCGGACGACTGGCGCCGACTGAGGGAGGAGGCTACAGATTCTCCAAGACGCTGGAGTCAGCAATGCGAGGTGGCGAGGGTACGACTCGAGGCCGGAGTGGTCCATCATCTTGGAAGTGGCGGCCACAAGACATACTTGGAGGACTTTGTAAGTCTTTATTTTGTTTTGCTTGTTTATTTTTTTGCAATATCCTTTGTACTGACAATCATGTTTCTAACAGTTAGCATTTTGTTTTATTTGCAGCACTCCATTACAAATCGCGATCCGACCAGCCTTGAGACTCGATATGCAGAGAGGCACGGTCTCACTTCATTGATCGACCGATTGTATAGACACGACGGCCCTGTAAGTCACTCATCTTTCTTGTCTGTAGTTACCATGTTTAATTAGAATGCATTATTGTATGGTGGACTGATGTGTTGTTGTTTCTTTTTTTGCAGAGTCCGTTCAATGCTCCTTTGCGGCGGGATGAGCTTTCGGAGGGCGAGGATATGTAGCTCGCCCTTGGATCCCTGGAGCTCACACACCTTTATTTTTTGGTCGCCTGATCTATGTAGACATTTTCTATGTTTTAGTGATATCTTGTCATGATTGTGCCAATCGCTTATTATGCAATCATGTATTTATTTCATGTATCAGTGTTATGATTTCAGTATACTTCGTTTTTGTTTGCAAGCGCATTGTACACAGTGCAAAAACTATTTTGTATGGCCTGCCCTGCCACCAAAAAAAAAATCCATGTTACCGTCGCTATTAGCATCGCAAATTTTACTACTTACGTCATTATTGGCGTCGTTATTTTCGTCGCAAACTGTTGCTATCAGCATCGGTATCAGCATTGCAAATGTGACGCTGATTTGCGATGCTGATACCGACGCTGATAGCAACACTAATACTGACTATTCTATGGCATCGCCAATAATGACGCTTTTTGTGACGACGGGGGCAAATTTTGTTATTTGCATTTTCGTCACTTTTAACGTCAGTATAAGGCCTATATCTTGTAGTGTGGAAAGAAAGCAAATTGAAAGGGCAAAACAACATAATCAAGAGATCCCAATTGAAAATCCACCACTTCAATCATTGAATTATGAACCTAAAACCTTTTAACTTGAGGGTTAATCATCTTAAGGGTGGTGGGAATTACAGTGTTTTAGTTACATATACAATGATTAAGAAAAAGGAAAGCCTATTTACACACAATGCACTCAAATATACTTAAACTAAGATTTTAAAAAAACATTTGCTAATCTAAGACATCTAAACTGATTAGAGGAAACTTAGGATTTGAACCCATGACATAGGTGCACATGCTTGTGAAGTGGACGTTAGCTTTCAACCCCTACCACAGACAAAGACCCTAGTCCTAATAGATCCATTGATACAAAAAACACCCTTATATATGACCTTATTAATCATGTTATCCAATTAGTCAGTCTAGAGATCACGAGGACCATACCAAGCACAATGAAAATTTAAAAAATTTTGGAAAGAGCCTTGAATGACTTCCAAGCCATCATTGATAGTTTTCTGGATGCTACTAACTTTGATATCTCAAACATGACCCCCAAGACCATGGAGCAAAAACTTGTAGAACTATAACGGTAAGGAGCAAACACCCTCAATCGATTGTTGGACATCAACAACAATATTAGATAGTAGCTTGCAACCATGAATTTGATAGCATCTAAAGGATGCTATTCAACATTTGAGCCAAAGGATCCTCACAAGATTTGTTATTAGATCTTGTGTAGCAATGCTTGTTTGATTACATGAATATGTTACAAATAGGTATGCTCAAACTCTCTTGATTAGAATGGGAAACACACTTGGGAAATAAAGATCAAGTGAAGATTCCATTAGTGGCCATGCACTTAGATAAATATCAAGCCAGGGATGATCTTTACAGCTTTGTGGAACATTTCAAGTTAAATAGGCAAGCACTTACTTTGCCTAGGTGAAAAGGGATTTAGTTCATCAAGATTTATGAAATCAAGAAAGCCTCGTTTATATTGCTCAAGGACCTCTTTATTAGACACTTTGTAGAAGCAAGTTACATTGATAATCTCATTGTTTGATTGATAAACATTGAGAAGCAACAAGAGGAAGAGAGTATGTGGAACTATGTCTCAAAAGTGAGGAGTGTTGAGAAATAGACAAATGATGTATGCTCCAAGAGGAGCTGTCCTGAATCCCATATGCACAGTGAGGAGAGTGGAACAACTCAAAGCCTATAAAGCATTGTACTTGACTATGAAATGAATACAATATCATGATGCTTTGTACTTTCAGTTAAGTGTCTGTCATTGTCAATTCTACACAAGATTGTGTTTATGAGTCCAAGCTAATCTATCTTGGAACCTAATTCACTTGTGTAATAGTTTATCTCTACTTGTCCATGTCATTATGAACTTGGTCTTCATCTTTGATCCACCATAGCTTGTGTCATGTCCTAGATCCGCATCATTTAACATGGTATCAGAGCCCAGTTGGGCATGTCACAGCTCATACTCTGAATCTCTAGTCTCCCTTCACCTCTGGTAATCTCTAACCAGCCCACATTCAGCTCATACCTCCAGTTTCAACTTCAAATCTCAGTTGGACCTTGTGGCAGCCATAGCCAGACTGCACCTACCCACCTTGGAGCACTTGGATCTCTCTCTACGGGCCATATCTTCAAGTGAATCCTTCTGGAAGTATCTTCCCTTGCTCCAGGCGCTTCAGCCTATCACATCGGACAGCAACATTAGCATCCACAGCAGGCAGCATTGCGCGATTTCCAGAAACGGCGCAGTCTGAAACTGCGTGACGGTTCGTACAGCTGAACGCACAACACGCAGCGCAATCGACACAGCAACCATAGGGCTTTTGTAGCCCATGACATAAGCTTCATGGCCATGTAAAAATTTCTGAGAATGATCAAGTGTGTAATGCACACAGACCAAAAAACCAGGCTGCTACAGAAACCCTAATCCAGGAAGCCATATCCAGAAATTTGGAAGCTTGGAAACCTTATTCCTCTTTCTCATTACCATCATCAACAGTGATTTTTGATCACTGAGGAATACTCTCTGAAGCTCATTACTAGTCTGGAAGTGTCCAAGGAAGCTCAGAAGCCACCCACGAAGTTCCTAAGAGGAAGCAGATCAAGTACCGACTAGTATCCATTAACACTCAACTAGTGTCAATTTGACACTGATTCTCTTGTGTCCCTTGACACATTAAAATACAATTTTTTGTTGGTTAACTGAAGATTAGCAACATGGCCGAGCTTGAGCAAATAGCAAAGTTTAATGGAGAAGGCTTCCATGCCTGGAAGGAAAAGACCATGTATCACCTAATGCGGAAAGACTTGTGGGACCTGTTTGAAGATGATGCAGATAACAAGAAGGAAGATGATGAAGACGGGTTCGTTGAAGAAGAACAGTTCAAATCCAAAGAATGGAAGAAGATGAATAATAAGGCACTAGGCATCATTGCCTGGGGACTTAGTGATGACGTGTTACATCATATATCTGGCATTAGAAATGCTAGAACCGCCTGGGAGGAACTTGATAAAATGTTTGGTACTCAAGCAAAGAATTCAAAGGTAAAACTTCTCATGCAGTTTTATAAACTGGATATCAAAGACAGTGCTTCTATGACCATACACATTAATAAGTTTAAGAGTTTAAAAACTCAACTTGCATCTCTTAAAAAGAATATTGAGGAAGATGAAGCAATAGCCGTACTGCTTGCAAGTGTAAACAAGGATCCATATGAAAATCTTGTGTCCACTTTGAGTAATGTTCCAAGCCTCACACTTAAAGATATTGAGCACTCACTACTCGACGAAGAAGGCAAAGTAAAAACCAAGAATGCAAAAGACAATGTCTCATCATCTAGGGAAAATCTTTTGTACACCAAAGGAGCTGCTGGACCTAAAGGAAGAGGTCGAGGATTCATCAACAACAATAACAAGGATCGGATTACATGTCACTATTGTGGTAAGACTGGCCATGTAGCCAGTGAATGTTTCCACAAGAAGAGAGCCCAACAATTGCAAAGTGATCATCACCAGAACCAATACATGGAGGAAAAAGAAGAAGAAGAATATGCTTCCACTACCATCAACAACTCTGACAGATTGTTTTGAAGAACTTTCATTGTATCTCTCATATGTTAGTGAATTTGATTTATATAACCCTTGCCAAGATGTAAAGTCTCATGCCAAGATGTAAAGTCTCAAGCTTTAACTTGACTAGGCTGCCTATGAGCTAGTCTTCCGGGCCATGTCATCATGAAGGGGGGGCAAAAGCCAGCAAGTGTAGGGACTCATCATTTGAGGGGGGGTGTTGAGAAATAGACAAATGATGTATGCTCCAAGAGGAGCTGTCCTGAATCCCATATGCACAGTGAGGAGAGTGGAACAACTCAAAGCCTATAAAGCATTGTACTTGACTATGAAATGAATACAATATCATGATGCTTTGTACTTTCAGTTAAGTGTCTGTCATTGTCAATTCTACACAAGATTGTGTTTATGAGTCCAAGCTAATCTATCTTGGAACCTAATTCACTTGTGTAATAGTTTATCTCTACTTGTCCATGTCATTATGAACTTGGTCTTCATCTTTGATCCACCATAGCTTGTGTCATGTCCTAGATCCGCATCATTTAACAAGGAGCCTCTTTAAACGTATCCTAAAAGACCCACTACCAAGGCTATAACAAAATCCTTCATCAAGGACACATGCGTTGAAAAAATTTGCAAAACTATGGCAAGAAGCAACTTGGATAGTCATTCTAGCATCAAGACAATGTACTCCACAATGTAAGTTTATTAGATAGAAATTAGAAATTAATAGGCCAAAAGCATAGTCTTCAAGTAAAGAAAGCAAGAAGCCCAAAAATGATGTTTCTTCATGATTTTTTAGCATAAACACTAAGATATAAAAATCCATAAATACATGCATGGGGGAGGTGCTCACTCATATATAGGGGGAGGTTGTACCCATTCTTCATGTCCTACACTATTGTCTCTATTTTCTCTCTTGTGCAATTTGTGTGTTCTCTCAAATTTTAGTTAATGATTGTTAATGTATGATGAAGCCTACATCATTTGTATTAGAGCAAGGTGAGTGGTCTGTATGTCAATGTCGATAAAGATTTATCCATCCATCCAAGGTTCAACATCTTGAGGCTTCATCCCTCTATCTAAGGAATAAAAGCAATATTCCATGGTTTGTGATTCAAAGATCCCCTTTTCTCAAATACATAGTGTATGAATAAATCTTTTGTAAGTCCAAACCAGTTCTCTTACCTCAAAACCACTTGCCACATTGGAGGAACCACCTTCATGAGTGGTTCTTACCATATTGATAGTCCTTTCTAAGAAGAGGAACAAATAGAATTGATGAACTTCAATCTATCCATACTAACCCCACAACCTCAAAACCACCCATTAGCACCAACGGTGCCACCATCTCTGTCACAATCACACCAACAATATGGATTTCTTCTCCTAATCTCCTCCTTGTTATTTGGTTCATCTACAATACCTCTAAGAAGCTTTTGAACCTTAATCAATAGCTTATAAGCTTTGAAATTTTGAGCATGCCTTATTTATTATCCAATTCTCTTTATTTGTTAAAAAAAGGTCATCTAGGTTCAATTGCTGCCATAGTGTTGCTCCCTACTTAGAAGTCCACCATGAACCACCATAGCTCCAGTCAATATAACAAGTGGTCCAACACAATAGGTAGCCCAATGCCATGGGATTGATGAAGCTCCGTGACCTACTCATCAATATCTAAATGAGGGGTTGGGGGGTGGGGGTCGAGGCTTACTTATAAAAGTTTTTAAGCTTTTGTTTAAAGAACTATTACCTTTATTTTTTTCTTAAAGGAAGGGGAGATTATATTATAATCCCCCCACCTACTAACACATCCACCAAACAAAGTGGCCCTTTTATTTTTCAAACTATTAGTACCCTCTTAATAGAAGGACGAAGGATGGACAACATCTCAACTTCAATCTATTCACCGAGTATTTGTTCGCCATCTCCACCTGTACTCCCCACCAAATCTAGTGGTTGGATTCAATGTGAAAATGTCATCTTTTTAATCCGGCAATCATGACAACCTACCACTATCTTTTTTATCGTGCTGAACAACTAACATGGACACCTTATTATCCGATAGATGGGAAACAACCTCATAGTAGCTCAGCCTTACCTTGGTCTCCTTACTTTTTGTTGCAAAGCAAACTAAGTGGCAAATCTACTATCTCAAATCTTAGATATAAACAACTTTATTAATCACAAAATAATTTAAATAAGTTAACAAATTCACAAAGAACAAGAGAAAAGATACTCGATAGGGCATCCAACGTCCCCCATGACAAAAGCCATGGTTTACTATTCTCCATTGTGGAATATTGGTTCACATAGCTATTTATATTCTTATCATATATTTAAATACAAAGAAAATATACATATTAATCAAAGTATAAAGATTTGTGCGTTAAGAGATTTCATGTAGCTTATTGTACTTGATGTAGTTGCCCCAAGGGTTATGTATAATGAATCATGACATTTTGATATCACCATCATATCTGGAATGTACCAAATCCCTTAAACAACTCTGAAAGCTCTAAATTCCAACTATAGATGAGGGAGAAATAATAAAACAAAGTTTTAACCATGGTATCCTATTTTACGTGTAATTTTGGTGCTTTATAAAAAAAGCTAAGAAAGCTTCCAAAAAATGGATTACATTTAAAAAATATCAAAGCATTCCATCGATAATACTTATCCACAAGGAATGGTTATTTTTGTGAAAATATATCTTAAATTTAATACTTTAGTATTGTATATCAAAAATATTAAATCAAATAAGCAAATAGTACTAAAAATCAATTGTTTGTCTAATTTTTCCCAATAATTTACTCACTACAACATAAAAGACATTTGTTCACTACTATCTATATACTAAGCAAAATATTACCCATGTCACATGAAATGTTAGCTTGTAATAAGACATGATTATATGACAAATAAGCAATGAAAATCCATAAATAAATAAATAAATATAAAATCATATTACTTTCATAGCAATTTCCATAACATTATCACTATTGAAGCCACTCTCTATCTTTTGCCATCATAGTTTTCCATTGCTAATTTATCAAACAAATTAGTTGCCCTTTAAGTCAACTATGGCTATTGAGTCAGATTGAAAAGTGATAGACTAGACCTATTTGTCAAGCTTAATTACAAGTCTATATCTATATTTGAAGATGCATTAATAGACCCACCTATTTGGTCTTCAAAGGCTTAATCTTATAAGCCTATATTAAGAAGCCACCATAGGCTTATATTTATTATCATCATCATCATCATCATTGTTAAAACCCTATCTAGGTTTAGGAAAAAGAAGAAAAGAATGATGGCCCACCAATTAACTCCCTAAGATGTTATCTTAAGCCTCCACCATAGTCTTATATTTATTATCATCATCATCATCATCATCATCATAATAGTTATTGTTAAAACCCTAACTAGGCTTGGGAAAAAGAAGAAAACAATGATGGTCCACTAAGTAGCTCCCTAAGATTTTATAATGAAGAAACCAATGACAAGCCACTTGCAACATGACTAGTCACAATCAAATAAAAATCAACACAATTTTCGATAAAGAGATGCAAGTAGAAAGACATTAAGAAAAATCTATATTATAGTTTGAAGGAAATAGAGGAGCAACAGATAGCACAATCATAAATTGCACTCTGATGTGGAGCTCGAAACTCCCGACCACCCCCAAGCTAATTTCATGTACATGAAAGAATCACAATCTCACTTGCAATCACACTCTCGCTCACAATCTCAATCGCAATCATAATCACATTCACAATCTCAATCTTGGTTTTTTGGAAGAAGAAGAGGATGCAGATGCTAGTTCTTTTAGCTTTTTTGCCCAAAATAGCTTCACATGTCCAGAATAGGCTTTTCTAAGAACTGCGCATTCCCCAAGAAATCATGTGCTGAAATTGATGTAATCCTCCCAAATCATTACTTGAGTGCAACTTGTCAAAAATGAAAAGAAAGCACAAAAAGAATGATATTTTTTAATTAAAAATAATGTGTTCAAAAATTAATTTTTTATTTTCGAAGGCTCGTATTTTCAAAATGGTGAAGAATTGGACAGAGCCTGTGAGATGACAAAATATTCTTCTTGATCTCTTCTTTAAACTCCATGAGAGAAACTTTGACCAAATTCTGCTCCATTTGATCACAAATCAGCTTCTAAATCAGGTCTTATGCCTAAAAGTTGGAAAAAAATTTATTAAAATTTTACCATCACCAAATTTTGTCAAAACACTTAAAATGACCTAAAACTCATTTCCAAACACTATCTACACACATGTAAGAAAAAATTTCAATATGACTTTATTAGGGCATATTACATTCCCACTAATTAGCCTCCTAAGATTTATCTTAAGCCTTAAATAAACTAAGGTTGTCTAATCAAACTTTGAGTAGTCTACTTGCCAATCGGTTATCTATTATGAGGGCTCAAGTCTTTGGAGATTCTTCAAAATGAGGAGCTAACATTCTATGTACATGATTGGATTATCAAATATTCACAATAAGAGGTAACTAATGAAGGACAGAAATAACTAGATATGACTCTTTCCATATGTACTTTAGTTCATAGAAAAAGTTTTCTTAAAAGTTTTGAACTTAGCATATTACCTAGCCATGGTAACTTATATGACTTTATCTTGGATACATGCACGTTATGTTCCTAAGATAATTTCAGGATCACTTTGTGTTCATGATATTTATATTTCATTGTGCTTTGGAAATACGGTCGGTTGAAGCACTGAATAATTAAGAATGTTGCGAGTAGGAAGATCTTTAGCTTTTATCTAACTTCATTACAAAGTAAACCTTGCTTAATAACCTTTTAAAAATAAAAAACCTAAATCCAAAAGTTGCTTTTATAATAATAATAATAATATTATTATTATTATTATTATTATTATTCATTTCATGATTTTGTTCTATCATCCCTATGAGATAAAACCTTAGATATTCTTCTCTATATGTTATCTCAAACTCTATGTCTTCTTAGACTACTAAGTTAGTCCCATATAAATTATTTATGCTAGATCACCTCATCAACCAAGACCATCTATCTATTTTTCCCAAAATCAAGGCCATGATTAATAAATTTGATAATCTTGCACAACTTTTTAGATGATTTATTAGGGTGGGTTTCATATTGAAAAGAGGATGTTGAGCACATTGAAAAGTATTGAAATCTATATTAGTTCCAATATATTATAGGCCATTTGGTATTAAGCATAAGATCAATGATAATACAATCATATTAGACATTCCTTCTCATTGGTAGATTTGTTAGCTAATTCCATATTATTTTATTAGAACCCTTCAAAGGGGCACCACCTATAACTCTAGTGTAGATGATCCTCCATTGTTAGAGGAAGACACTAAGATACTAGTACCCGAAATTATCAGTGACAATGACCAGATCACTATCAACATATGTATTTCATTAAATATAAAAAACATTATATTGAAGAATCCTAGTGGATTCATAAGTTATTGCTATCTTTGACTTCAGTTTGTCTAATACCTACATATCACTCACAACCACATCATTGTTCAATACACATAGATTTGCCGCATGAAGCAATGTTTCGAGAAATTTCATGGCTGCCTTATTTTCATAGGGTATGTAGAGATTTGCCACATGAGGTAGTACATAGGCATTTTGGATTACCTCATTCATTTAGTACAGATTCACAGCATGTGGCTAATCACTCATATTGTTTAGTCTTGATCAATTCAGTACAATTGCTTTTAAGACCCAATGCAATGTTATGATGGTTACTATGAAAATAAGATGCTATTTTTTTATTTATTTTGTGGATTTTTATTTTTCCATTTGTTATATGACTTGTGATTTGTTATTAAAGGTAGTGCATGTGACATGGTTCCCATTATGCTTGGTAGATAGATAGTAAGGATATAGTGTATTTTGTGTTTTTGGTTAGTATGTATTGATGTAATTATGTAGATATTTTTTTTAATTATTGAAATGCACATTGGGTGTGGGATATATGTAATTTTATGCAAACATGCAGATTTATTTATTATGGTTATATACACACACATGCATATTTATTGGCAATGCTTGTAACCTTTATATTGAGACATCTATTTTTTAAACCTTAGACTTGTTGGTTAGATAGGAAATCAATAAGCCAAAAGCCTAGCATTTAAGTAAAGAAAGTAAGAAGCCAAAAAACCATGCTTATATGATTTTTGAGCACAAAAGCTAAGAAATACAAATCTACAAATACATATATGGGGAGGTGCTTACTCATGTGTGTGGGGGAAGATTATACTCATTTTTATTGTCATGTACTCTTGTCCTTTTTTTCTCTCTTGTGTAATAATTTGTGTGTACAATAGCTCTCATGTGGAAGTGGAAAGCTTCTTCCCCATTGTTAGGTGGTAAATGGGAAGGACTTAATTGGAAGGATGCCTTCTTTCTAATGGCGTTAAGTTGAAAGTTGGACATCGATTACACTAGGGTATACTAGAAAATCTTAATGAAAAATCTAGGAACGTATGGTATCTCCTTAGAGTGTTGACCTTAAGGAAGATTTAGGAGACTAGGAATGAGATGCTCTTTCAAAGAGGAAGAAACAATCGAGTGAAACTAGCTAAGCCAAGCATCTATACTACTTGATTATTTGAGCTACAAGTTCGGGAGGTATCAAAGCACCAAGGAGCTCTCGAACCTGCCTCCCAAACCAAAGTAAGGACCTTATTGACTACCTATGATTGGGAAGTCTTAGGAAGTTGTGCCTATGATTGGGAAGTCGTCCTCCTCCTCCTCCTCTCTCTCTCTCTCTCTCTCTCTCTCTCTCTCTCTCTCTCTCTCTCTCTCTCTCTCTAATTGCTCATGATTGGGAAGTTAAGTTGTGTATGTGCTCTCTTTCCTCCTCCTTCTCCTCTCCTCTCCTCTCCTCTCTCTCTCTCTCTCTCTCTCTCTCTCTCTCTCTCTCTCTCTCTCTCTCTCTCTCTCTCTCTCTCTCTCTCTCTCTCTCTCTCTCTCTCTCTCTCTCTCTCTCTCTCTCTCTCTCTCTCTCTCTCTCTCTCTCTCTCTCTCTCTCTCTCTCTTACTTTGTCTCTTCATTGCTCCTACTCCTACTCGAAAGCAGCTCAACATCAGGCACAACAACAAGTGAGACTGTGTGTGTGTGTGTGTGTGTGTGTGTGTGTGTGTGTGTGTGTGTGTGTGTGTGTGTGTGTGTGTGTGTGTGTGTGTGTGTGTGTGTGTGTGTGTGTGTGTGTGTGTGTGTGTGTGTGTGTGTGTGTGTGTGTGTGTGTGTGTGTGTGTGTGTGTGTGTGTGTGTGTGTGTGTGTGTGTGTGTGTGTGTGTGTGTGTGTGTGTGTGTGTGTGTGTGTGTGTGTGTGTGTGTGTGTGTGTGTGTGTGTGTGCGTGCGTGCATCAATCTATCTTTGTGTATCGTGCTTGCATCATTTGCCTACATCAGGCGTCACCACTACACTCTCTGTCTTTCGTTTGCTCTGTGTAGCATTGCAGGTCCGAAGGCACGTCAGGGTGTCAAGCGTCAGCACATCAGGGCGACAACACATCAGGGCATCAGCACATCAACATTGGCAACATCAATGGTTTCAGCATCAATAGTATCAACGGCGTCCAACACGTCAGCATCGGGCATCAACGCCAACATCAGCAGCAATGATGTCAGCATCAATGTCAGCATTGGTATCGACATAATCTCAGGCAAGCAGGCAGGGCATGCAAGCAAGGTACACAGGCAGAGAGAGAGGTTCGGAATTCGCAAGCAGAGAGGTAGGTTCGCAAGCAAGTGATCCCTCTTGGATACAAACACAAGTGATCCAAGGGTCCCAATGCAAGTGATCCAAGGGGGGGAGAGAGAGAGAGAGAGAGAGGTTTATAAGTAAGTTAGTAGGTTTGTTTACAGTTATTAGTTTAGGATTAGGCTAGCTCCCTCTTAGATAGCTTATTTATTAGATTACTTTTAAGAGAGAGAGAGAGAGAGAGAGAGAGAGAGAGAGAGAGAGAGAGAGAGAGAGAGAGAGAGAGAGAGAGAGAGAGAGAGAGAGAGAGGGTTTGTAAGAGTGAGTTAGTAAGTTATTGATTAGTAAGTTAGTTTAGGGTTTTAGGATTAGGTTAGCTCCCTCTTAGATAGTTTAGATTAGATAGGTCTCTCTCTCTCTCTTGGTGTTCTTTAGATAGTTTGCTTTGTCTATATTATCGCGAATGGTTAGTTGGGTTAGTTTAATTTTTTGTTTTGGTTTATTGATTGATTAGATTAGTTATTTTAATGTTTATTTATATATTTATAGATTTATAGATTATAGATATAGTTTAGGGATATAGATATTTTAATCTTTTATTTATAGATTTATAGATTTATCTATTAGTTAGTTGGTTAGTTTAGTTAGATTGTTTGTTTTAAATTGTTTAAATTATTTATTAATGATTAAGTTAGAGAGAGAGAGAGAGGTTTGTATTGTTTAAATTGTTATCTACTTAAATAATTAATTAGTAAGTTAGTAGGTTTATTTATGATTAATAAGTTTCTTATGTTATTAGTTATTTTAATGTTTTATTTATTTGCTTTAAATTAATTAAAAAATCATTTATCAATGATTAAGTTTGTGTGTGTGTGTGAGAGAGAGAGAGGTTTGTATTGTTTAAATTATTATCTATTTAAATTTTTGATTAGTAAGTTAGTAGGTTTGTTTACAGTTAGTAAGTTTCTTATGTTATTAGTTTGGGGTTAGTCTCTCTCTCTCTCTCTCTCTCTCTCTCTCTCTCCTTTAGATAGTTTAGTTTGTTCATAGTATTAGGAATGGTTAGTTAGGTAGTTTATTGATTTTTTAGATTAGATTGGTTATTTACCTTAGATAATTAATTGATCAATAGATTAGATTAGATTAGTTATTTTAATCTTTTGTCTTTTATCTATAGTTAGATTTATCTATTAGTTAGTTTAGTTAGAAGTTAGATAGTTTGCTTTAAGTTATTTAAATTATTGATCGATGATTAAGTTAATGAGAGAGAGAGAGAGATGTTTGTATTATTTAAATTATTATATGTTTAAATAATTGATTAGTAAGTTAGCAAGTTTGTTTACTTTAGATTATGTGTGTTATTTTAATTTTTGATTTATAGATATAATTTAGGGTTATTTTAGTTTTTTGTTTTGGTTTATTGATTGCTTAGCTTAGATTAGTTATTTTAATCTTTAATTTATTTATAAACTTATAGATTTATTGAATTGTAGATTATAGATATAGTTTAGGGATATAGATTCATAGATTTATCTATTAGCTAGTTAGTTTAGTTAGATACTTTGCTTTAAATTGTTTGGATTACGAATCAATGATTGAGAGAGAGAGAGAGAGAGAGAGAGAGAGAGGTTTGTATTGTTTAAATTATTATCTATTTAAATAATTGATTAGTAAGTTAGTAGGTTTGTTTACAAATTTAGTAAGTTTAGATTTATAGATTTGTCTATTGGTTAGTTTAGTTAGATAGTTTGCTTTTAATTATTATTATTAAATTATTGATCGATGATTAAGTTCGTGTGTGTGTGCGTGTGCGTGCGTGTGTGCATGTGTGTGTGTGAGGTTTGTATTGTTTAAATTGTTATCTATTTAAATTATTGATTAGTGAGTTAGTATGTTTGTTTACAGTTAGTAAGTTTATTATGTTATTGATAGATTAGATTAGATTAGTTGTTTTAATCTTTTATCTTTTATCTTTTCTTCATAGATTATAAATATAGTTTAGGGATATAGATATTTTAATCTTTTATTTGTAGATTTATAGATTTATCTATTAGTTAGTTTAATTAGATAGTTTGCTTTAAACTATTTAAATTAAGTTAGGTAATTTGTTTATAATTAGTTATTTTTTTGTTTTGGTTTATTGATTGATAGATTAGATTAGATTAGTTTATTATCTATTAGATAGATTATAGATTGGATTAGATTAGTTTATTATCTATTAGATAGATTAGTTTACTATTGAGAGAATAATAATAGTTGTATGTTAGTTATTGGTTAGTTGGTTGGTAGGTTACTATGAGTTAGTTGTAAGTAGGTTGGTTGTCAGTAGCTTGGTTAGTTAGTGGTTAGGTAGGTTGGTTATGGGTTAGTTATGGAGAGAGAGAGAGATTATAGATTGGATTAGATTAGTTTATTATCTATTAGATAGATTAGTTTACTATTGGGAGAATAATAATAGTTGTATGTTAGTTATTGGTTAGTTGGTTGGTAGGTTATTGTGAGTTAGTTGTAAGTAGGTTGGTTGTTAGTGGCTTGGTTAGTTAGTGGTTAGGTAGGTTGGTTATGGGTTAGTTATGGAGAGAGAGAGAGAGAGAGAGAGGTCTGCTTGGTATTGTTTAATTTATTTGTGCTCTAGTTTGTTTGGTGCAATTTTGTTTGCGAGGATTGGTCATTTGGCATGTTTTTTGCAACTATTGTTCAAGTTGGTGATCTCTCTATCTCTCTCCCTTTCAGGTTGTAATTTTGTTTTGTTGTATTTGTTGGTTTATTTGTTGTTATCATTGGTTTGGTGAGTAGGTTGGTTAGTTATGTTGATTGGTTCGTTAGTTATTTGTTGGTTGGTTGGTTTATGATATTAGTTTATGTATGTGTTAGTTGGTAGGTTAGTTAGTTAGGTGGTTACTGAGAGAGAGATATGAGACTAGTGAGTTTGTTAGCTATTAGTAGGCTCTCTCTCTCTCTCTCTCTCTCTCTCTCTCTCTCTCTCTCTCTCTCTCTCTCTCTCTCTCTCTCTCTCTCTCTCTCTCTCTCTCTCTCTCTCTCTCTCTCTCTCTCTCTCTCTCTCTCTCTCTCATTTTCTTTTTCTTGGTGGTTACTAGGAGAGTGAGATATGGTATTAGTTAGTTGGTTAGCTATTAGTAGGTTCTCTCTCTCTCTCTCTCTCTCTCTCTCTCTCTCTCTCTCTCTCTCTCTCTCTCTCTCTCTCTCTCTCTCTCTCTCTCTCTCTCTCTCTCTCTCTCTCTCTCTCTCTCTTGGTGGTTACTTAGAGTGAGTATATGATATTAGTTGGTTAGCTATTAGTAGGTTCTCTCTCTCTCTCTCTCTCTCTCTCTCTCTCTCTCTCTCTCTCTCTCTCTCTCTCTCTCTCTCTCTCTCTCTCTCTCTCTCTCTCTCTCTCTCTCTCTCTCTCTCTCTCTCTCTCTCTCTCTCTCTCTCTCTCTCTCATACATTGATGAGATAGCAGTGTTTGTTCAACAGCGAGCCGGTGGAGGTATAGATCTCAGTGGAGCCACAGTTCATATCTTACTATATGCAGATGACATTGTGTTGGTCTCAGATTCAGCTCAGGGATTACAGCAGCATTTATTAGCATTGGATGATTTTTGCATACAGAGAGGCATGACAGTGAACCTTGGTAAAACCAAGGTTCTTATATTCCATACATCAGCTCAGATACGCAGACAGAGTATTTTCATGGCAGCAGGAGGGAGTATTGAGGTCACTGGATCATATGTATATTTGGGAGTCACCTTTATAACAGCTTCACGAATTTTCTCGATGACACAGGCATCTCGTGACCGCCTCACTAGAGGATACTCAACATTGGCTCTTATGGAGCGACAGTGTCATCAGGCACATTTCCAGGAGCCCCGCACCAAGGGGTGGCTCTTTGATACTCTGGTCACTCCAGCACTGATGTATGGAGCAACTATATGGGGGCCAGGCCTTGCCGATTATGTATGGACATTGATGGAGAGACCTCAGGTGATCATGATATCTAGATCGATTCACAGCAAGGCCTCAGTCCCACATGACATTGTGCGAGCAGAGCTTGCCACACCACCCATGCTAGTCGAGGCATTATTTCAGACAGTCTTCTTCCTACACAGATTTCAGGATATGGACAGAGATTGCATTGCATACAGAGCATATATGGCATCTCAGGAGATGGCTCGAGCGGGGGATACCGCATCATGGTATGCACAGACTAGAGCTTGGTTTGACAAACATGGGCTGGACATTGATAGACTCCCACCTCTTCTATATGATACTCAGGCTCCCACTTACACCCTCTCTCTCTCTGAGAGGAACAGAGTCATCAGACAGGAGATATGGCATATTTATATACAGAGGACATGGGTCAGCCCTGCACAACCACTGCCACCGAAGATGGCACATTATTATACACAGTTCTTGAGCATATCAGAGCAGGGATTCATAGAGATTCCGAGATATATGCAGATCTATATGCCATATCGATTGAGAGTTCTTATTGGAAAGCTCAGGGTATCATCACATCAGCTTATGATTGAGAGTGGCAGAGCCAGTGGCATCCCACGGGAGGAGAGGATATGCCCCATTTGCAGATCAGAGGTGGAGAGTGAGGAGCATTTTGTTCTCAGATACCCGGCATACTCAGGTTGAGATCTAGTTACACATTGAGCAGCTCACTTCAGGGATGTATGACTGATATGGATCAGAGATCATTTGGCCGTTTTCTGGGAGAGGCATGGCACATCAGAGAGCAGAGCACACAGCGGGTCCCAGTCAGAGAGGGGCCCACCCAGACGACTATTACATAGTTCTTTTAGACAGACAGAGTGAGAGCTACTGTATTAGCCTCTAGCCAGACCTCCGGGCTCACACTACAGCAGGCTGAGGACCAGCGTACCCGATGTCGCACGAGGATCAGTGGGTTTTGGACCCCACAGCCACACCGACAGGAGATCCGGAGGATTCTTGATCTACATCGATAGCAGACTGAGATCCGATGACACTCGACACATTGGATCTTAGATCTCCAGTTTGCTCTTTCTCCACCGTCGATGTACCACATCCTGCATCCAGGAGGGATCACCTACTATTAGCGACTTCGACGACTGCTACTACATCCCAGGATAGTATATCTCCCTGCATCTATTACATATACACATCACACCACTTTATCACAGCCGTCAGTTGTTCCCCTATCACAGCCGACATTTGTTCCCCTTTTGTAGCCATTATCTGGAGTACCAGAGCTACATACGCACATACACATACACGACACTTATCACACTCACAACACCGTATTTTCAATTTCCAGTTTTTAGCTTTTCATTCAGCACTTTTATTTTGGATAGCTGGACCTCATCAGTTGTATCACAATTTGTCTCATAGGCCAATTTTGGTCTTTAGAAGACGTTAATATAACTTTCTTTCTTTCTTTCTTTCTCTCTCTCTCTCTCTTTATCCCCCGCCATGTCTCTCTCTCATTCTTCTTCGTATTCTTCTTCTTCTTCTCTCTCTCCCCTGCTCTCTCTCTCTCTCTCTTTCTTGGTGGTTACTAAGAGACAGAGAGATTATATTGGTTAGTTGGTTAGCTCTCTCTCTCTCTCTCTCTCTCTCTCTCTCTCTCTCTCTCTCTCTCTCTCTCTCTCTCTCTCTCTCTCTCTCTCTCTCTCTCTCTCTCTCTCTCTCTCTCTCTCTCTCTCTCTCTCTCTCTCGATTAGTTAGGTTGGTTGGTTGGTTGGATATTTAGGTTTTCTCTTCTCCCTCTCTCTCTATGTCTCTCTCTCTCTCACGCACATACACATGCTCTCTTCTCTCATTCTTTTTTTAGTTAGTAAGTTGGCTGTTGGTAGTTATCTATTAGTTGGTGGTTGTTCTGTGTTGATTAGTTGGTCGATTAGTAAGTTAGTTTATTTGTTTGTTTGTGTGTGTGTGTGTGTGTGTGAAGGTCAACTATGTTGGTTACATTAGTTGGATAGTTAGGTAGAGAGAGAGAGAGAGAGTAGGTTTGTTATGTTGGTTACATTGATTAGTTAGTACATTCAAGGTTAGTTGGTTAGGTGGAGAGAGAGAGGGTTAGTTGAACTTTGTTGATATTAGATCTGGGAGTATTCACTATTTTTAAAATTTGAGAATATTTTATTTATCCCTCAAGGTTAATGCGTGCTTTTTGTCTAGTATGGAGGCTTCTACAGCAAACATGAATATGTTTGTAGAAGATATTATACAGTGCACTCCTAACATGCAAATGAGCGTACATAAAATGAAGGAGGTCACAAGGAAGAAGACAATTCGTCGTGCACTCAAGCATGTTGGAGGGCATGATAGTTCCGTTAGTTTCTTTAGGTTGATTCGTCACTTGGATGGGATTGAAAAGCAAGTGAAGACATTGTTTCGGCATCAAAAAGCTTTGATTTCTCTTTGTGAGAATATTGGTGACTGTCTACAGAGGATTCAGATTATGTTGGAAGAGAAATATGAAGGGCACCTTGTCGATGGGGTAACGATACAGAGCAAGTTAGAAGAGATCAGGGGTTATATAGGTGACATTTATGAACATATCCAAAAAAATTGGTGGCCGCATGTTGGATCTTCAGATGATCAAGAAGAGAAGTTGAAATATCTTCTTAATAGTGCAGGTCGTATTAGAGGATGGAGTATGTGAGTTAATTGCTCACAAGAACGAGAGCTTGGTTTCACCGGAAAACATTGCTCTTGATGTGCAACTTACTTCTTTGAAAGTTTATCTTAATAGGTTTTCAGCAATGTTAACGCATGTGAATCGCCATGCAGGCTCATCTTCTTGCATTGGAGAACACTGCCCTTAATATGCAGCTTGCTTCTTTGAAAGTCTATTGTAATAGGTTTTTGGCAATGTTAACCCATGCTTCTTTGACATGGTTTTCTTGGTATATGTAATCCCTACAAGCCTTCTTAAATGAGTTATTTGATGGAAATCTCCATTTTGAAATACATTGTCTGTCTCTTGCAAATTATAAAACTATTTTTAACCATTTTAAGAGTCCCTCTTTCTCTCTGTCTCTCTCTCGATTAATATACAATTTTACTAAAGTGCTTTCGTAACTTAGATTATATTAGCTATATAGAATGGTTCAAGCTTAGACATGTTGGGATGCTTTGTATAGTTTGGTTTTGTAATCACGGTATATATATATATATATATATATATATATATATATATATATCTCTCTCTCTCTCTCTCTCTCTCTCTCTCTCTCTCTCTCTCTCTCTCTCTATATATATATATATATATATATATATAGTGGGTGGCTTATGTGTGGCTCTCTCGTAGTGTCTCACTCTCTTATTCTTCTTCACACACACACACACACACACACACTCTCTCTCTCTCTCTCTCTCTCTCTCTCTCTCTCTCTCTCTCTCTCTCTCTCTCTCTCTCTCTCTCTCTCTCTCTTTGTTGGTTGGTTAGTTAGTGGGTTGCTTGATTGGGTGGTTAGGTTAGCAAGTTTTATCTTTATTATTGCGAGTTGGTAAGTTGTTGTAAGTCATCTCAAAATATAGTCCTTTGGGTTTGGCACCAATAAGTATTTCGAGACTCGAGACACCTTCCCGTGTAGAGCACCTTCTTTTCTCTCAAGAATGTGAAGATGTAGATGAGTGAACATCCATTGGCAGAGCCTTTAGGCAATGCTTGGCTGGCCTTTAGTGAGTGCCATGTGTGCATTTATTTAGGGTTTGCGGTTGCAAATGTGTCTATCACTTATGTCTTTAATAGCTTTGAGATTTATTTGTTGTGTGACTCTCACATTCTCTTGAAAGTTTGGTGTAGTCATGAAACAAAGAGAAGCCATGGAGATATTTCCAACGTAGTGCTTTCAACTCTATTGAATGTAGGGGATTCAGTAGAATTAAACAAAACGGCGACGACATCATCTCTTCGACGCTTGCCAGCTTAGAGCCGTTCGCATGGGTATGGAAGATAGTTGCTTTAATTGTGCTTGCATCAAAGTGATGTATACATTTTTGGAGATGATCATTTATATATTTTGTTGTAGCCAACATATGGGCTCTAATAGAATGAACATGCAAAAAATGAAAGAGGTGGCAAGGGGACAAGGAACGCATGCTACTAAATGTTCAAGAACTGCAAAGATTTGAAGAAATGCAAAGACGACTTCAAGTCGACTTTAAAAATCTTGAGGCTAAGATGAATGAGTTGATGGAAATGCAGACAGGTTTATGCACGTGTGTTGATCATGCACTTGCCATGTACTCAATGGGGTTACATGAACAGGCTTAAGGTTTGTATGGTGTTGTGTGTGAGACAAAGCACATGCAAAGTGTTCTTCAGCAACAAGTATCGATTGATCTGGGTGGTGAAGTAAGGGCACGTTCGGCAATTATTTCTCAAACAAGCACGTTAATGAATCTACTGGTGAATGATATGTGGGCATCATTCTAGGGGCATGGAGATGGCCACGAGCCTGTGATTTGCTAGAGGGGTTGTCGATTGCCATTCTTGCAGTTTCAAATGAATGTTAGTAAGTTTGATGCCTTGTTACAACAATTGAGTCATTAGATGAACAATCACAGCTGAGGAGAAATAATTTCTTAGGGTGGAACTTATAAGTTCGAATTGTCTCGCATATTTTAAAGTGCTTGGGCTAGCACTATTTCATGATAATATATGCTCCTTTTTTGTGAAGCCTACATAGAATGTGCTAAGATGTGCAATGATTTTGATATAATAAAGCATATTTGAGTAAAATATATTGAGAATGTACAATGTGATGTCTCTTTCTCGAGGTTTATATGGAGTAGTTTTGATAATCTAGTGATGGTCGGTATGTTTACATTTGATATTTGATATTTTCTATTTTATATTTGATATTCAAATATACTCAATACATTTAATTTTGAAATCAAACCATGCTTTGATAAAATGTGTTGATAATTGTTTCTGTGGTTGGATATTTGCTTTGTTTTGTTTGTTTGTTGGAACAAATCAATTGTGCATGTGTATATCACTAAAATCTCTATCTCACCAAAAAGGGTCTCTCTCTCTCTCTCTCATGGGTGAGCTCAACATATTTGTAGTCAACTACATTGATTTGGCTACAGGCATTGACTCAAATACATTGACTTGGTATTGTGTGTCTTGATATTTAATATTTAATGTTCAATGTGCATGTACATATATGTTGAGCCATGCCTTCGATGGAATGTGTCGATAACAGATTTTGTGGCCATTTAATCAATATGGGATATTTGGATCAATCAACTAGCAGAGACTATGTGTTGCGTGCTCGTAGGGGTGTGCTTACCTCCACAAGGTATAAGCAATGATAGATTGCTAGGCTCAGGGCTTGAAAAGGGGTTTTAGATCATGGTAGATCCATTCATAGGGATGTTGAAAACTTGCCTTTTCATCAAGGGATTCCAAGTGGTCATCATGACCTAGGCCAATGACAGTTTGGTGTAGACCTAGCTAATGCTTTGCCATCATTGGTTGGTTGCAGTGCCCGACATCACATGCATGTAGAGAATCATGTGATTGGTGGGTCACATGTTAATAATGATCTGACATTTAACTCCCAGAGAGGGATTTCAAGTCATGATAGAACCATTAGGGGATGTTGCCAAAGGATGCATAATGTTCAAAGTATGCATTTTCACGTTGATATTGCAATTGGCGATAATGAACCAGCTCTAAGACAATTTGGTGTGGATTTGATAAATGCTTTGCCATCGACGGGTGGTTGCAATGGCCTTGATCATGTGATTGTCAAGCCACATGTTAATAATGTGTCAATGTCTAACTATCAATATGGAAAAAATCATAATGGAATGGTTTGTGAGAGTGTCTCTCACCATGTTGAAATTGCAAATGGGGATAATAAGCAGTTGAACAGCATGTTGATATAGATTTGGCTATGATGCATATTGATCAAGTTGTGCATGATATTTTAACATCAACAAATGGTTGTGACGTTGGGAATCACCACAATGTGGAAATTTTCATAATTAATCAGTCATGTGTTGATAATATTACTATTTTTGATCCCCAAAATGGTGGATTGTGCTCCATTTTGCATGCTTTGCCTACAACAAATGTTCATCTAGCAACAACGGTATTGCTATTTCAAGAGCCCGATGTGCATTCCATGGGGAGTCTTTCTGAAATATGTGAGCAGTATTTAGCTAAGTTGTGGAGATGCGAGACTCGATTGCAAGGGTCGATTTTGTTTGGAAAGCAGTACTATCGAAATGGAAAAGTAATGTTGCCATCATTGCAATGTCCACCACAGCAATTGCATGATTTGTTGCATGGTATGCACCCTCAAAGTAGGACATTTAAAAATAACATATGAGCATACAATAGTGCTCTTGCATTTGTATCACTCGGAGCTAATGTCGACAAGCTGCTTGTTGTTGGGAATGGCTACACCTTTAGAGTGCATGGCTCTATTTATCACCATATAGGTCTTTTGCTTCCTGATGTGTAGCATCAAGAAAGGCCGAGATTTGCACAACTCTGGTGAAGAGCTTCACCCTCTTAATCCCTCACTCCCACACACACACTTCCTCACACTCTCACATTCCCTCCCTCAACAACACACACAAGCAAGAAGGAGAGAAGAAGAGAGGAAGAAGAAGACTCCTTTTGCCACACACCAAAAGAATGAGCTTCTCATTCACTTTTCAACTTTATATACAAAACCCTAAATCCTTTTTGGGCGGTCATCCCCTTTTCCTTTTTTTACATGGTTGGCTGTAGCCTAGGCCCTTTTTCCCATTTCCCACCATTCTAATTTATCCTATTCCCAACTAATGCGTACACTTTGCACAGGAACGAGCCTGACACTCTTTTACAAGGATTCGGGAGCGCTTCCACATTTAATGGTGCGCCTTTCCTTTCACTCTTTTGTTGTCTCGGGGCGACACTGAGACTTTCTGAGGGTCGTGCTCGAGCATTTAAAATTTTCAGGGTCTGGTTACCGGTCAAGGCACCTTTTTCTACTTTTATCCTGCGCCTTTTTTTGCTTTTTCCTTTTTTTCCATTTTCCCGCTCCTCTGTGCTGCGGTAAACACGGAAAACATTACCCCCCCTAGCCAAGTGCCAGTCCCATGGCACTACGGTGGGAAGTAGTGGCTAGTTAGGTCTGCTGCTAGGCGAAACTGGTAGGTAGATAACGTTGATTCAAAGGCGATCGTGTGAATGAGAGGTGATGGAGTTTAATGACGATGACCAAGAGAGATTCTGGCGTGCTTTAGGCTTCATGAAGATGCTCGGCATTTCTCACACAGTTGTGGCTTCCATTCTGACGGCTGATTGGGGTTCCAGTTGGCTGGTGGAAAATATGTAGCCGGTCGTCCCTAGAGCATCAGAAACGCTTAATCAATAAGCAATCCCTTAGGAGGATGGTATTGGAGGGATTTATCCTGGAGAAGCCCCCCCGAACTCTGCCTTGACAAAGATATGCTTTGTCTTCGCATTGAAAATCTGTGTCTTTGATTTTAAGATCTTTGTCTTTGAGTTGAAGGTCGTCAGTGCTGCATTGAAGATCGTCAACCTTGCATTGAAAATCTTCAGGCTTGTGGAATCAATAAGCAATCCGTAGATCTTGAGGCGTTAGGCATGCATCTTTGGACGATGAGGTTCCAAGATCTATGCCAATGGCAGATCTATTACTGAGTACTCCTTTTGCTTGATTCGGTTCAATCATGGTAGCCATCAGCAGGCACATGGTTGGCGACATGAAGCATGTTGGTTCGTCTACTCCACTGCAGAAAAGCTCCTAAAACAGTAGCAATGGTGGCATGTCCGGCACATGGAAAAAGTTTTGGTCATTAAAGGATGCCGTGGGTCATCTTCTTCAGCTGAGTAGCCAGTTCTTGAAACTCGTGCATAACCTGCAGGAAAAGTTGTGCACTCCCTAAGGGGTGTGTCTGCCTCTCCATGTAGTGCATGGTGTCCATGGCAATGGAACTGCCAGATGGGTCTACCCGTGGGCAAGCCATTGGTAATGTCCCACACTTGAGGACCCAGTTCGTGTGTCATTGGAGGTGCGGTGCAAGTCTTAGGGTGACAGGTCTGACAGTCCTACCCTTGATATGCCCTAAGTATGAAGTGGGAAAGGGGCTAGGGAGAACCCTAGGTGCACTGACTGTGGCGCACAACAAGGTGAAGGGAAGTTGCCCGTGGATCATGTGAAGTCCTCTCTCTCTTATCTTTTCTTAGTAGTAGATTCATCACTTGGCTTTGCTATCCTTTGTTGTTGTCTCTTCCTTCCAGTGCACCTTTTCTTTTGTTGCCTTGTGGCTCTTTTTTTTTTTTTTTGAAGAGTCTATACATAGATGCATGTGATACACAGATATGACGGGAGTTTAATCCTCGTCATCCGAATGGCGGGTAGGGGATTGTGGAGGGCGGGGGGCTTTGTTAAGGAATCTGTGACTCAGCAAGTAGCCCTTGAGATTGAGGCAGGTTTTGAAAGTGGTGGTGGAAAGGAAAGGGTGCCTGCACTGTGTGAATTTACTATCGCTCATATCCTCAAGCAGTGCAATACAGAAGGATGGCAAAAGAGTAGCACGCATCATGAGGCGAGTCATGGTGCTACTATCGATGGCATTGGGGTCGAAGTAAAGGGGTGGGAGGTGGAGTTCTTGAGGTGCAGGCTCTTGGTGGATTAGGATCCTAATTAGCCTAAGATAATTACAGGTTGTTATGAAGGTGAGGTCAGGGCAGAATGTGAACTCACTAAGGAATCTATCTATAGAACTGTACAAATTAGGGAGGGTAAATACAAGGGCATCCTTATAGGAGGTGCTATTGGCATTATAGATGATAGGGAAGTCGAACATACCGTGGATGGACGAATTAAAATCCACGCCTACCCTTTGAGGATATGGCATGAAAGTGGGGTCATTTCTCTCAGAAGGGAGGGTGTTACAAAACGCCATCCAAGCATCGAGGTTGACATCAAAAATGTGTCTTCTCCAGGTGGGTTGGCAATTATAGCCTTCCACCGATCTAGGCACCTAGAGGACTTTATCATGCCGAAATTCGCGATCCTCGGCTCCCCAAGCAGTTGGATTGGCCTCTTGCTCCACTAGCCACTTGTCCTTGAGCCTTGCACCCATAGCGATTACATCATTTACAAGTTCAATGGGCATTACTCTGTTTAGTGTAGTGGGAAGCTCAAAGCTCAAGTCGAAGGGGTTACGGGCACATTCCTGCTGTTCCCATATAATCAACTCTACATGGAATTCAGCGGCGAGATCCTCAGGGCACGGTGGGAGAGGGGAAGGTTGTCTTGGAACAGGTCTAACGTTCAACTTCTTCCTTGCCTTCTCTACCATTTCTCTCCTGTGCTTAGCCAGGGCTGCTTTCCTCTCAGCGGATGTGTCAGTGGGTTGCACTTCATCTTGTCGTGGAGGAGGGGGTGGTGGGACATAGTCCTCCTCCTGAGGTCCCAGATTAAACTCTGGTTCACCCCCTTTTTCTTGCACGTCTTCGTGTGTCTTTTCTTCTGTGAAGCTAAGTTCGTCGATTTCTTGCTCCGTCAGGCCTACTTGTGCAATGTATTTTCTTTGCTCCTCTAGGCTCTGCCGCGGGCCTCCTAGTTGTAGTGGTACGTGCAGGCCTGCTACTAGGGCTCTACGTGAAATGGCTAGCTTTTTCTACAGCTGATCATTGGCCTTATTTTCTTCTGTTTTGGTGGAGTGAAGCAGCGTGTTGAGGAAGGTGTGCTGCTGGGCTATCATAGAGAGCTAGGCAGCCTCTGCCTGATTCTCAGCCAACACTCTATCCCCTTCTGCTTTGGCCAGTCGGTGTGCCAGGTCTCATACCCTTCTTTCATTGTGGTCCGCCCATTTATTCGCTCTCTTTTCCATATCTTCCAGGCTCTCCCCCTGATGGAGGGTCATAGCCATGAGTCATTGTTCCTGGTCCTTGAGCTCGCAGTGTAGGCGGGACTGCTCCTGGTGTTCATTGGCGATCTGTGCATTGAGCTGATCCAGCTTCACCTGCATCCTTCACACCTGCTTTTCTCTTAGCTGGTCTAGCTTTGCAGTCTCCTGTTTGATCTTCTCAAGTTGGTTTTGTGCCTCCAGGTTGACTATAGTAAGCTGGTCGTTCTTGCGCCGCAAGTGGGCAATGGTCTCCCTCTCTCGGTTGAGGCGTTCCATTAAGATTTTTCTTGTTCCCTCCTAGGCAGCATCACGTTCTTTTAGGGCTTTTTCTTCTCCTGCATCTCTATTGATGGCTTCCTCCTTTAGCACAGCAATCTCCCTTTGGTATTCTGCTAACTACTTAGTTTTCTCCAGCTGGAGAGTGGCTCTTGATTCTCGCTCTGTTGCCAACTCTTCCATGGGAGTTCTCTTTTCTTCCTTGGCCTTTTATAGCTACGAGAGTAGCTCCTTAACGTATTCATCATATTGGCCTACTGGAGGTGCGGGATGGGACATGGTGGCGATGGTGATAGCGGCTTCTATTTTATGTCTTTTAAGCTTTGGCCTTGGCTCCATATGAGCCGTGGCTGCCCTCTTCACTCCTAACACTGGGGTGGCCACGCCTGCTTCTCTTGCCAGCTCCCTTTCCACCAAGAACTGCAGCCAAGTGACCATATTGCTCTCATCGACCTTTGGAGTGGAGCCTTGGGTGGCAGTGGTAGTGGGCGTTGTCATGATGAGAGTGGCTGGTGTGGTAGGTACGAAGAGAGGGGGAGTTGGCATCATTGGTTCTTTGCATTTTCCTTCTGCTGAGGGCAGGGTGCGATTTCCGGCACACTCGTACTGGAACCAGGTGCTTTTGTTCTGTGTGGGCTCTTTGCGCCCTCCTCGTCTCTTTTGTGCTGCTCCTCAATGGAGCAACGGGTGGCTAGTGCTATTTCTTCCTCTTCATTTCTTCTCAACTCCTCTTCAGTCTTCTTTTTTCTCTCCTCCTCATCCCTGAGCGACTCCCTCGGAGCCCTCTCTAGATCTTCTTTTTCTTTTTTCTTGCGCTCTTCTTCCCTCTTTCCATGCAGGGCTTTCGTTCTTTGTTCTGCTGCCTCTATGGGCTACCCTGGGACTCTCCCTCTTTGTCTTTGTCAGACTCTGTTTCATCTAAAGACCAATGCTATTCTTCTGTGTCAGGTGGGGATTATGACAGTGACTCGTCACTTCCTTCTTCATCTCCCTTCTTATCTTCTTCTTCCCGTCCTTGCCCTAGTGCTTCTCGGATTATGGCAGTAAGGACGCCTCCAAACCCTATGGTTGAGGCCTTGGAGGAGGATGCCTTGTGTATTGATCTGGACGATGGGGATTCTCCTCCAGCGGCTCTTCCTCCCGTTCCTAGAGCCTCAGCCAAAGCCTCTATGGTTCTCCTCACAAACCCATTTAGGTTTATCTCGTCCAGTGATTGTGCCGCAATGCTGTCGAGCAGAGGCACGTTGATCCGGCTTATTATGCTATTGTACCTCTGGCTCGAGAACAAAGTGTGCACCATTTTTGCTTGCAGCTGGATATCTGGGTTTGGGATGTCTGCCAAGCTAATCCCATCATTGGTATGGACCTTCACCTTGTCCATTCCCAACATGGCGTAGACATCCCTCTTCGGCTTTCTTTCCACTTTATTTGGCAGCCCCAATGCCCTTTCCACCAATTTCGGGGTCAGCTCAATCTGTACTTGCCGGGTGGCTTCATTCTCGCGCACCATGATGGTGCCTCTGTTTCTGTTAAAGGTGCGCAAAAAGTCGGTGCACTGGGTGTAGTCCACCCTCTGGCCCACTACGTCTAGGTATTTCTGCAGATGGCACTAGTCTATAATTTGGCGCACTGCCGGCTCTTCGATGGCCACGTCTTCAAGGTTGAAGATGTGACAGAACTTCAACTAGTTAAAGGCTCTAGTCTCCACTATGAGGCCGTACTTCGCTTGCTCCTCCTCGGAGAAGGGGAGCTTGCTAGCCTTGTCCTGGTTTGCCATGATAGATGCCTGCAGGTTCAGCCATTTCCGCTATTAGTGCTTTTTGACAAGTAACTTGCTGAAAGAAGAAAAGCGTAGCAGATTTTATTGATCTGAAAATATTTTGAGTATAGCCTTAACTTTTCTTTTCAGACTTTTAGCATTACATTTTACCATTGCATTTCAACTTTTATTGACATTTCATATTGGGTTCATTTTTTAAATTCCACCTTACACTTTTTAAATTTTACCTCACCCCCTCCCCCTTTGGAACGAGAAGAATTCGTCCCAAGATTGGAGGTTGAGAGGACAAGGTCATTCAGCATAAAGAGCGTTGGTCTATTTGTGCAGGAGCCAAGCATAGAAGTTGGGATTGTACTCTAGCTGAGCGTCACGGTCTAATTTGAATGGACGGATACCCACGTGCGTGATGTATGTCAGAACATCGGTTAGGAGATCGCCAGAATCAACGCGACTAGCAATGTGGAGTTCTTCCTCTGTTAAGAGGCGATCAAGGTAGGGATGCCCCTTGATGTGCGCTTCCATGGGTCAGCCACCACGAAGAGTGGTTAATACTCGATACGAGGTTGGCGCAACGTAAGTGGGATTGTACTCTACTGTCTTGACTACGCGGTGCTGCTCAGCGTTGGTCATTATGCGGCACCCCTCAACTTCCCATTGCAGCCTAAGCGTGTACCAATGCTTCAAAAACATGGAGTCAATATCAACGAGCTTGGATAACTTTGCGATTTCCTGATCTGTGATAGCAGAAGAGGTTTTCTGATCGTAAGATGTGATGAGATGTTGGTTAATGGCTTGATCTTTGGAGATCTCGCTATTGAGCAACTCAGCAGCGGAGCGAGAAGCTTTTGCAAATGCGAATTCAAAGGTCTCCCATGAGCAAGGCATATTGTGCACTTCCGTTGCAAAGGGTTCTTCCAATAGACCTAAGTCCAAGAAGTCGTAGCTGAGGGCTAGCGACACAAAGGTGGCATCGAGTCGTTTAATGCATTCCACTACGTCATCCCCAGTGTCCTCCACAGGGCCAGCGGCTAGCGCCAAAAAGGATTTTTGTTCATAGGAGGGTGTAAGGTCGACAGGTGGTTGAGGTTTGACAGAACAAGCACTTTTGACAATGAAGATGGGCGGTTGGGAGGGTTCATGAGTTTGTGGTTGGGCCGTTTGGATGTTGTGTGGATTAGGGGCAGTCATGATGGATAGGCTACTGCATTTAGGTTGGAGTTGGGGAGGCGGATTGACTTCGGCGAGTGATGACTCTTGTGACGGAGCCTGCAATTTGGGCTGGTAGACTTGTGGGACTCCCTTGGGTCTAGGTGTGGATGGGGCGGATGGTTGTGGTTCAGGAGAGCACTACAGCTTGCGGTTTTGAGGGTTGATGAAACGCGGTTTGAGCAAGCTTGAGGGCAGTGTATGAGTGGTGCCTTTGGGTGTGTGGGCCTTAGGGATCCACAGCTAGGTATTTCCCTCGTAGTAGCCTTGCGCACGTGAGAGGACTTTAGGGACCCATCTTTGCTTGATCATGCGGCGCTTTCTGTTACTGCGTCTTGGCCTCCTAGGGCTAGAGTTTTTGGTCCTATGAGGATAGGAGTGTCGACTTCTAGGCGGCGGTTGCAGCTGTTTGGGCTTCCATTGAACTCTAGGCTGTTGAGCCTGATGGTTTACTACTGTGGGTTGTGATTCCTGAATTCTAGAAGGTGGCAGCCGCGCACGACCCCCCTCCGTAGCTTTGGTCATGGAGAATTCTATCGGCGGCTTTACAGACGGTGGTGAAGTCGCGCAGCCTTTGCTGAAAGCTATGACAATGCGAACGTTGCCTATTGCGAGGTGGATGCACTGCACCTCATAATCGACATTGCAATGAGTCTGCTTTTTGAAAGTTCGCCCCAGCAGTGACTCCGTACTTGCGTCTTTAACATTTGGCAATACGTAAAAAAACCATTGCGATAGTCTCAAACTCGATAGAAATGACTACTTTGCACTTGTCGAGGAGTGCGTAGGAATGGGTTCAATTTAGCATTCGTGGGCTGAAGTGGTGGGCTGCCAAGTTTGGTCCAATGATCGTGAGTTAGGACATTGCAGTCTGCTTCCTCATCGATCACAGCATTGAAAGCGCAGGTTTGTTTTGCAGTGACCGTTATGTGGAGGTATGCGGGCATGACGACTTCCTCATCCTCATCATCAATCTCCATGATTGTGGCCACTCGTACTTTGACAGACAGTTCCAACATCGGGGGCTCATGCAAAGGATGTGTGGGAGGGTAGTACTTCTTGACATGACTGCCATTGAAAAAGCCTATTCCCTCACCATCTAAGGTTTCGAGTTCGACATTACCTGTGCGGCTGATCGCATGAACCTTGAAGGGTCCGAGACCTCTAAATTTCATTTTTTTCTTATGCCCCTTAACTGAGTAAAGGAGCACTAAGTCACCCTGTTCAAACTCGCACTGCTTGACATGCTTGTCAAACCAACTCTTGCGTCGGGCTTTCTCATAGATAAGCACGTGGGTGGCTAGAAGACGAGTTTTTGATAGGTGTTCAAGCTCGACCAGGCATTACGTCCATGCCCCCTTCCCTTCCCATCGTTCTTGAAGTGCTATTCTCAGGCTAGGAACGAAGATTTCTAATGGTAGAATTGCCTCAGTTCCATAGGTCAGCCTAAAGGGGGTTTGACCGATAGCCGTTTTATAAGCTGTGTGGTAGGCCCACAAAGCTGCCATCAGCTTGTTGTCCCAGTCGTTGCGTGAAGCTGAGACTACTTTGGTCAGGACATTGATGAGAATCTTATTAGTGGATTCTGCCTGACCGTTCACCTGAGGGTAGTATGGCAAAGATTTGTGATGGATAATGAGAAAGGTGGACAGGAGATGCGCTATCACTTCGTTGACGAAGTGCGTGCCTTGGTCACTAACCGGTTCGATGGGGCAACCAAATCACGAGATCACTTGCTCCCATAGGAACTTGGCAGTCGTCCTAGCGTCGTTTTTACGTGTGGCTCTTGCCTCTTCCCATTTCGTGAGGTAATCCGTGGCCACAATGATATACTTGGCTTGTGAGTATTGCGCCGTAGGACTAATGGGTCCTATGAAGTCGATTCCCCATTTTTCGAAGGGTTGTCGAGCAATAATTGGGGTCAACTCCATTTGATCCTTGCGAATCGAGACTTTTGTCCATTGGCACTCGTCACAATGCTTCACGAATCGCGTGGCATCGCAAAAAAGCATGGGACACCATAGTTGAGACTGTAGCACCTTCCGTGTTGTCGTGTCTACGCTAAAGTGTCCTCCCGCAATGCCGATGTGTGCCTCTGAGAGCACATCGTGCATCTCATGCTCACATATGCATCTACGCAGCAATCCGTCTTGTCCCAGCCTATAGAGTTGGCCTGCAATCAGGTGATAGGGCTGGACCTTAAGGATTAAGCCCCTAAGTCAAGATTTTTCTATTTCTTGCTCAGGTAGTTCGTGCTCAAGCACTTGGACTATGTCGTCTGCCCAATATAGCGTTAGATCAGCCTTAAATAAATCTCTCTCGCTAGAGAGGTGGAATAGGTGGGTGTCGGCAGGTAACTCATCAACGATGCCTTGTCCAGCAGCTTCTCCTGTGGGGATGCGTGACATGTGATCAGCAATGTAATGTTGTTTTCCCTTTCATACTACCACGAAGAAATCGAACTCTAGAAGCAGAAGGAGCCATCGAGCTATGTGTCCTGTAGCACAAGGTTTGTTTACTAAATAGAACAGGGCTTGATGGTCCACGAAAAAGATGAAGGGTGTGGCCAACAAATAATGCCGGAATTTCTTCACAGCAAACACCATGGCTAATCCCTCTCTTTCTGTTGTTGAGTAGTTCATCTCCGTCTCAGTGATTTGTCTGCTAGCAAAGCTCACTGGATAATCTAAGTTGTGCTCACCAGGTTGGCACAACACTGCCCCCACGGCAAACTTAGAAGCATCAATGTGCACGTGGAAGGTAATGGTCCAATCTGGGGCTCGTAGAATTGGTGATGTTGTTAGAGCCTTTTTCAATTCCTCATACGCTCGTTGGCATGCCTTGGTCCAACTCGAAGGTAATCAGCAGCTTGTACAATGGTCTGGCGATCAGCGCATAGTCTAGTATAGCTACCGATAGTATCCTGTATGGCCTAAGAAGCATTGAACTCCCTTGTAATTAATTGGGGGTGGAAGGTCAACAATAACCCTGAACTTCGAGAAGTCAGTGGCAATGCCGTTCTTTGACACCACGTGTCCTAAGATGCATATGTGCTTTACCCAAAACTGGCACTTCAAGGGGTTCAAGGAGAGACGATATAAGCGACACCGTTCAAAGACTGAGCGGAGTTTGTCTAAGTGTTTGATCCAGGTCGAATGGACACACAGGTCATCGACAAAGACTTCTAACTCCTTGCAAAGCATGTCCTTAAAGATGGTGCACATGAGACGTTGGAAAGTGGCAGGGGCGTTGGTCAACCCGAAGGGCATGACTATGTATGCAAAGACGCCCCACTCCATGGAAAAGGCGGGTCTGCAAGATATACTTGCACCTAGTTGTACCCTGAGAAGCCATCCAGAAAACTGTAGGCTTCCTTGCCTACCACCCTCTCAAGCATGTGCTCGGTGTACAGGAATGGATAGTTGTCCCTCTTCGTAGCAGAGTTCACCTTCTTGTAATTGACACACACTCGGATTTTTCCATTCTTTTTCATCACGATGACTATGGGTGATACCCAGTCTGTGTGCTCAATTTCGTAAATGAATCCAGCTCTCATCAACTTATCAGTTTCCTCTTTAATAGTATGAGCGTGTTTTGGATTCATATGGTACAATTGCTGCTTGACCGGTGTTGCATCTAGCGTCACGGGTATGTTGTGAGTCACGACACTCAAATCTACCCCCTTAAGTTCCTCTAAGGACCAGGCAAACACGTCTATATACTCTCGCAAGAGAGCAACAAGACTCGTTTCTTCTTCATTGGTCAAGTCATTATCAATGAATACTGGCCGGGGTGTTTCCCTTTCCTGGGCTAAGTCTATCTCCTTGACTTTGACTGGTCCCTCGATTGGTTCGCTCGCCTACCCTTGACATTTGGCTCCTAACAGAACTACTACCCTATCCCCTTTTTTGAATTTCGTGAAGTGTTTAGGGAGGTCCTGCGGCTTTCGCTGTTCTTCTGTTCATATATCACTGGGTTACTTTGCCTTTTCCTGCCTTAACAGTTTGCGCCTCAGGTGGATGGGAAGGTCCCCCTTGATACGTCTGGTCGTGGGCGGCCTAGGGATCTTTGGATCACTATCCGAACTAACTTTCGATTCAGAATCAAACCCTCCGTCTTCGCTAGAAGAGGTGGTCTCCCCTGGTGGCCGCAGTTCAGATGGTGATTCAGTCCTAAGCACTTATGTTGTTCCTGGCTGAGCTAGGCATGCTTGCTCAAGGTCTATGGCTCCTGCATGTTCCAACCGAGCGCGATCACATTCCATGCGCATGACTCCTCACTCTACCCTAAAGGTCTGCCTTTTCTGCGGCTTGGAGTCTGCTCGTATCTGCTCAATTTCTTGTCCTTCAGTGTCATATTCTACGGTATCTACTTCACCCTCGCTCTCATCACTAAAGGATTGGCAGTCTTCATATTCGTTGCTAGAATCTTCATCATCCGACTACTCGTCGTCTCCTAGGTTTTGGTATGTCTCGTGTCGTTGGTCAGGAACTAGGGCCGAGTTATACATGAGGTTTCAATCATGCACCCTAGTCCATTGCCACCTGGATTCCTCTAGGAGATCTTGAACTGGTTTGAAGTTTGCAACTGGATTGCCAGCTAGCTTGTCCATTAGGTATTCCAGTATCCCCTGGAGTTCCCTTTTGTTGGATGGTACTTGGAAGGTGACAGGCTTAGACCTTCCACGGAGGCTTCCTGCCATCATGCAGACTGGTGTAAAGAGTGCTTCGTTAAACTTACCGATTGTTTTGATGGCTTGCTCATACGCCTCATGATCTGAGAATGGCAGGTCGATTGTAGTGAGAACATGCATCCAATCCCGCTCATCCTCTGGGCATGGGATATACTTGGTCAAGGGCCCATATGACTTCTTGACCTGAGTGTTCCCCTGATGCAAAGAGGCATATTTCACGGTGGATTCCGTGCCACAGTGGATTCCGTGAGGTTTTACAGTGGATTCCATAAACTTTTATGACCGGGGCTCATACACAAAGTGGATTCTTTGTGCGAGAAGTTGATGGGGACGCCTGTCCTTTTTGGGCGTTTCATTAATTTAGTGTGTACATGGATGATTCCATAGCGGGTGATTCCGCAAAATGCATATTAAATTAATAAACGTTTATGAGTTTAGAGTGCGCACTCGTAATAAATTAAGGTTAGGATTTATTTCTAACAAGTTGATTTATTTATGTAGCTGAAGACTGCTAGATATTCACTTTTGTCGGTTTAATTGTATTATTTTACTAACGATTGTGAATGCTTCAATTGATGTGTAGAGATAGTAGCAGTGGCGGAGGAAAGCATTGGAGGATAGCAAGTATCCGATTTATGGATTATATTTTGATGGGCGCATACCTTAAACATGGCGCCTATATTTTGTCACACCTATTTATTGAGGCGTTGGATATTTATTATTATTTTGTATGCGCATGGGCGCACGATTATGTTATTTCTACTTGGACATTGTATTGGGCATGCCAGACTCTTTGGGCACCGCCCACTAGCTTTATTCCTATTTTGTGTTAAAGCAAGCTCAAAAGCTAAAAGCTTACTATTTTGTAATTTGGGCTATTATTTGAGCTTGAAGAGGAATAATACATAAAATACATGCTTCGTGGAGCGCTCACACAAGGCATAGGGGAAGATTGCACCCAATTAGTCTCTTGCTCTTGTCATTCATGCTTTTTACCTTGTAATTTGTGGAAAAAGTAGAGTTCTATTATTCTTGGGGACCTTCCGGCATTCACTACGCGAGCGTACAGCATCCGATCTACGCACCAGTGATATTAGAGCGAAGCTGAGATCAAGAGCTTCCAATCGCTACCCATCTCGTGCGAAGGCGGAGCTCCTGGAACGATCGGGCTCTACGGTCAATCTCGTCACGAACGGTCGATACAGGCAAATTTTTGGTGATCAAGAACCCCTATTTCCATCATCGGATCGCGAAGGACCGATCTGCAGAGGCGGAGGACCACTCCTACATCCTCACATACAAGTCGTCAAAAACCAGAGATAAGTTTCATGACTATAAGCCTAAAAGCTTAAAAATCAAAAACTACAAAGCTTAGTATTAAGCTTTAGAAAGCTTAATACTCAAAAACTACAAAGCTTAGTATTAAGCTTTAGAAAGCTTAATACTCAAAATTTCAATTCGGGAGGCGTCAATATGCACTCGACGTCTTCAAACGCAACGACAGCATGTTGCGATACCTCAAAATCCAATTGGGCTTAGTAAGCCATAAGTCACATTACTAAGCTAAGTCATAAGCCACACAGGTTACACACAATCAATCAGATTCAGCAAGTTCAGCAAGTTGAAGTTCTGCAAGTTCTGTAAAGCAACCAAGTTCTGCAAGTCTATAAACTCTACAAGTCACATTAGTCTGGTACTCTGCAAGTCAGACAAGTCAACTGGAGTCAAAACTGACTTCTATCCAAAACTCATAGAATGGTTGTTCCTGCGTAGAAACTCCGAATTGCAAAGTTGTTCATTGGAAGGTACTCTACCCATACGCAGGTTTGCTGAAGTATTTTCAGCATACGAAGAAGGATAAAATGCAAATTTTTCGAAGATTGTGAAAGCCATACCCAAAAATACATAAGCCTTGTATTCCCGAACTTGAGCTACGCTCATCCTGCTAACTTGATTTTGAGAGTAAGAAAGGTCTTTTGAGTTTTGCAGGATGACGGAACCACATATGGATGATTTAATGGCTAAAGGCGACCTAGCTGAACCTACGATAGAGCAAAAACTGGACTTAATCATGATGCAATTTGATGAAGAACGAAGGGCTAGGCAAGCATTGCAAGTTCAATTGGCAAATTTACAAAGATCGTCTACCGACAAAGAAGAACCTCAATTTGAAGATCTTATCCGACGTACCATCGACGCGACTCTCGAAGCTCAAACCATCTGCAATGAATCAAAGATAAGTAAAAGAAGTTTCAAATTCCGTACTTTTAATGGCACTCGAGAGGGAAAAACTATTCTTGCATTCATTAGTCAGTTTGACGACTACTTTCATGAGGAAACCTATGCAAAAAAAGATAAAATCAAGTGTGTCACTAATCATTTAGTGGACAGAGCATCTCTTTGGTGGACTGTAGTATGCAAGAGTATAGATTGTCCCGCTACTAGGATAATTTCAAGAAGAAGTTCATGTAGAATTTCCTTCCTCCACAATTTCATGAGAAAGCCATTAAGCAATGGGATCTTCTTCAGCAATGGGATCGTGAGCCTATTCCTCAGTACACAGAGCGTTTTTGGAATGCATTACTCTAGTTACGCATGCTTGAAGACATACCTGAAGCGACACACAAGCGCAAATATATGTTTGGACTCCTTGGGCATTACTACGCTGAAGTTAACATGTTCAAGTCTGCTACTCTTAAAGACACCATTTCACTAGCTCACGACACTGAAGACAAGCTGCGAGGTAGAGACAGACGTCCACAGCAATTCCAAGCCAATGGTAACTATGGATCTAAACAATTCAACTCAAACTTTAGAAGATTTAATCAAGGTTGTTTCTATTCATCATCTTTCTGTAAGAATTGGGCAAAACGACCTGCATTACCATCCAATGTCAATCAAAACCCTAAGCCTATTCCATAGTCAAATCCTAATGTCCCTAGACTTCCTGCCATTACAAACAATGTAACCAAAGCCAAGCCTATAGTCTATTATAAATGCCACTAGCCTAGACAGCTAGTAGCAAATTGCCATTCGAAGAAGCCACCTGCCCATATTAACTACCTTGGAGCAATGGAAGAAGATGAACATGAAGATATGCCTGATTTCACTGAAGATGAGGACGACACTACTACTCCTTCGAATACTTTACCAGGTATGCCAACTCCACATTCTTTATTGACTATGAAATGTTTGGTGCATGGAAAGGAAAAGATTATTTTGCATGATGACAGTAGTACTCATGATTTTATTTCACCAAAGTTAGTAAAAGAATTGAAGTTACAGACTATACCTACGCATTATCGCATTAAAGCAGCATTCTTAGGCACTAGGTATAATGGTACACAGGAAGTGCATGACTTAGAAATTCAAATTGGTCAATACACTAAAAGAAGAAATTTCCTAGTCGTTCCATTACAGTCGAGTGGCATTATTTTAGGTATGCCTTGGCGTCATCAGCATAACCCGGATATAGATTATTCCACACATTCAATGAATATTAATTTTCAAGGAAAACCTATTACATTGTATGGTATGCATGCATCTAATGTTTTTCCACTGCTTTCGCATACTCAAGCTAAACGTGCATTACGCAAGAGTAGTAAATCCTATCTCATTTGGGTAAATGAACTGCAAGTAAAAGAAAATCATATGCATCCTAGGCATAAAGAATTTCTTGCACATTTTAAAGACTGTTTTGCAAAAGATCTCCCACCTGGTTTACCTCATTCACGTCCAGAAGACCATAAAATAGATTTGATTCCTAGCACACAACCACCTTGTAAAGCACCATATAGGCATAACCAGATAGAGCAAAAAGAAATTCAGAGTCAAGTTGAGAAATTACTAAATAGAGAATTGATTAGACCTAGTAGTTCTCCATTCGGTGCACCTGTTCTGTTAGTTAAGAAAAAGAATAATACCTATCATATGTGCATTGACTATCGAGCTTTAAATAAGATCACAGTGAAGAATAGGTATCCAATTCCTAGAGTTGATGACCTTATGGACAAACTACATGGATCTACTACATTTAGTAAAATAGACCTTAAGTCTGGTTATCATTAGGTGAGACTAGATAAGTTAGACATATTCAAAACTGCATTTAGGACATAGTTTGGTCATTATGAATTTTTAGTGATGCCATTTGGATTGACTAATGCACCTGCTACGTTTAGTAGAATGATGAACCGTATATTTTTAAAATATCAGTATTGTGTAATTGTCTTCTTTGATGATATTTTGGTGTTTAGTCAAAATGAGAAAGAACATTATGAGCATTTGTCATTGGTTTTCCAGTTACTAAAAGATAATCAATTGTATGCAAATCCTGAAAAGAGTGAATTCTTTAAAACAGAAATTGAGTATTTAGGCCATATTGTATCATCTGATGGAATTAAAGTTGATCCTAAGAAAATAGATGCAATACTGAATTGGCCTGTACCTAAAAACGTGCATGAGTTACGCTCATTCCTTGGTCTTGCTAGTTTCTATAGGAAGTTTGTACGTAATTTTTCATTACTTGCTTTACCACTGACTAAACTTCTGAAGAAAGGTATTGTCTATCATTGGTCCGAAAATCAACAGAAATCCTTTGACTTATTGAAACATGCATTAACCCATGCCCCTGTCCTACAGTTGTCTAATTTTAATAGACCATTCTTTTTAGTAGTGACTGATGCTAGTGGATCAGGAATAGGAGATGTACTTATGCAGGATAATCATCCCATAGCCTATTCTAGTTGTAAGCTGAAACCCTCTGAACTGAAATATTCCACATATGACAAAGAACTATTAGCTGTTGTACAAGCATTAAGACAGTGGAAACACTACTTAATGGGTTCAGAATTTATGATTAAGACCGATCAGCAAAGTATTAAACATTTCCAGAAAAGAAAATGTAGTGGCTGATGCATTAAGTAGAAGACCTGCCATTCATAATATTTATGTTATATCTTTTGATTCTTTGATTGCTATGAAATATACTTATCATCAGGATATTACTTTTCATGCTGATTGGAATAAATTAGTTCAAAATAACTTGATTCCTTTTGATTCACTGTCATATAATGATGGATTTATGTTTTATGAAAAGAGATTATGTGTTACACTTCCATTCCGATCTTTTGTTTTGAATGAGATTCATTGTCCCCCATATCAAGGTCATAGAGGTATCATATCTACTTTACGTACATTAATTGAAGATTTTTATTGGCCGCATATGGACATTGATGTATCTAACTTTGTTTCTGAATGTTTGATTTGTCAAAGAGTTAAGAGATATCATGGTAAACAGTATGGATTACTTATGCCTTTGTCTATTCCATCTAGACCATGGGAACAAATTCCTATGGATTTTATTAATGGTTTACCTAATACTAAATCTAACCATGATATGATTTGGACAGTAGTAGATAGGTTTAGTAAACAAGCATATTTCATTCCATGTAAGAAAACTTTAACAGCATCACAAGCAGCACAATTGTTTTTTAAAATTGTTTTCACTAATCATGGATTGCCAAAAGTTATTATTTTAGATCGTGATTCTAGATTTTGTAACAACTTTTGGATTACTTTGTTTGCTAACCTAGGCACAAAGATTGATTTCTCATTTGCATTTCATCTTGAAACTAATGGACAAACAGAAGCTACTAATAGCACTATTCTAGATCTCTTACGTGCATATACTATCTCTAAACCTCAGACATGGGATACACATTTGCATTTATTACAGTTTGCATATAACAATACACCACACACATCTACAAAGAAAGCACTGTTTGAAGTGATTTATGGTTATAGATTATCTACACCTGTTGCATCTTTGTCAAATAGAATTTAGAGTGCCGATGATATTGCTAGTATGCGTAACACTATTTTTGATGAGGTTAAAGATATGATTACCAAAGCCCACCAATCATATACTAAACAAGCCAATAAGAAAAGACAAGCAATGAATTTTTAAGTTGATGACTATGTTTGGTTGAGAATAGAAAAACGTAGACTACAAAGTGTAGATAGACACCCAGATGTGAAATTAGCCCCTAGATTCTATGGACCATTTAGGATCATTCATAAAATAAATGACAATGCATTCAAGTTAGAATTACCACCTCACTGAAAAATTCACAACACATTTCATATTAGTTTATTAAGACCCTTTAGAGGCCAATTACATGTAAACCTTGTTTATGAAAACCCACCTTTGTTAGAGGAAGAGACTGAAATACTTGAACCTGAAGCTATCATAGATACTGACTTTATGACCGCTAGAACTGGCCGAAGATATTCTAGATATCTAGTTAAATTTAAGAACCGTCTTGTAGAGGAAGCACAATGGATGCATGCTAGAGACTTAAATGCTTTCCCCACTCTGTTAGCTCCACATTGAGCTAATAGCAATTGAGGTCAATTGCTATCCCACCCCGGGGGTATGATGCCAGGAGGCATATTTCACGGTGGATTCCGTGCCACGGTGGATTCCGTGACGTTTTACGGTGGATTCCGTAAACTCTGATGACCGGGGCTTACACACAAAATGGATTCTTTGTGCGAGAAGTTGATGGGGACGCTTGTCATTTTCGGGCGTTTCATTAATTTAGTGTGTACATGGGTGATTCCATAGCGGGCGATTCCGCAAAATGCATATTAAATTAATAAACGTTTATGAGTTTAGAGTGCGCACTCGTAATAAATTAAGGTTATGATTTATTTCTAACCAGTTGATTTATTTATGTAGCTGAAGACTGCTAGGTATTCACTTTTGTCGGTTTAATTGTATTATTTTACTAACGATTGTGAATGCTTCAGTTGATGTGTAGAGATAGTAGCAGTGGGGCGGAGAAAAGCATTGGAGGATAGCGAGTATTCGATTTATGGATTATATTTTGATGGGCGCATACCTTAGACATGGCGCCTATATTTTGTCATGCCTATTTATTGAGGCGTTGGATATTTATTATTATTTTGCATGCGCATGGGCGCACGATTATGTTATTTCTACTTGGACATTGTATTGGGCATGCCAAACTCTTTGGGCATCGCCCACTAGCTTTATTCCTATTTTGTATTAAAGCAAACTCAAAAGCTAAAAGCTTGCTATTTTGTAATTTGGGCTATTATTTGAGCTTGAAGAGGAATAATATATAAAATACATGCTTTGTGGAGCACTCACGCAAGGCATGGGGAGAGATTGTACCCAATTGGTCTCTTGCTCTTGTTGTTCATGCTTTTTACCTTGTAATTTGTGCAAAAAGTAGAGTTCTATTGTTCTTGGGGACCTTCCGGCATTCACTACGTGAGCGTACAATATCCTGTCTGCGCATCATCCCCTTGAGCATAGCAGAGATGGCGTCTAGGTCGACTAATGAGGTCTTCCAAGTGTCCATTTCTATTCTTACGGCATCCGTTCTATTGCCAAGGAAGATCAAGCCGTTATCCCAATCTTCGATGACTCTAGCATTGCTAATCTAGGATCGGCCTAATAGGATATCATAGTCCACTCCTTTCATGATTAGAAAGTCAACAGAGAACTGGACACCTGCGATCTTCACTAGCCAATTCTTAAGTGCCCCGAATGGCTTCACTCTCATACAATTTGCTAACGTGACATTGAATCTAGCAGTTTCGACATGCGGGTTTCTCCAAGTCTGGAGCACTGCGTGGCTAAGCACACTAACCCCAACTCTCGTGTCTACGATTCCCTTTCTTGTTGTGTCACCTAGGGCTAGGACCGGTAAGACCGTATGCATCTTAGAGCCTTCCCAAAAGGCATTGACATGCAAGGATTTAGGCACGGAGTGCAGCGTCAAACTTGGTAATTGTGTTTCTGCATCATGGTCTTGAGGGTCTACTGTGACCTGCTCTTGTGACCCTTCAACCCACTCCTTAAGATCTTGCCATAGGGTAGGATGTTGCCTAAGCAGATCTCCCATGCTAAGTGTTACAGGGGTAGTCACTAGCGTAGTCACGAGATCATTGGATATTCGCCCTCCCTCGAACCGAGATTGTCCAGGCCAATGGCTGCGACTGATCTGTGGCTCTATCGTGTCAAGGCTTGGTCTTAGCGGCACTGCTTGTGGCACAGTTGCTTCTGCCGACTTAGGTTGAGGTGGTGATATTGGCGTGCTTACACTGGAGAGATTCGAATTCTTCAAGTATTTCTGCTACTTCTGTGTTCCTGCTTTGTTGTTTGGGTTTCTTGCCATCTTCTTCTTCTTCAATTGCTCGGATAATACATAGGTAGACCATATCTCCTTGTTTGATTGATTTTTTGACTTGCTTGGCACTGCATGTCATGATACGTGGCCTGATAACGGTCCCTTGGAGGTCCCTTGGACCGGTGCATTTTGGGTCTGGCCCTTTGGTTGGGTTGTAGTTGGCTTCACCCTTTGGCATGATACTCCTGGCTTATTCTCCTTCATTTGCACCTTGATTGGGGTCCTGCCAGGCAGTTGCATTCTTTCACATGGTACTCTGACGCCTTCTCCTTGCATATCTAGCATCATTTCATTTACACATTTACCGAACATTGCAATGACATACTTATCATAGAATTCCAAGCCCAATATCACTTCAAAATTATCCATGGGGATTACTAAGAAGTTGAGTTTTGCTTTTCACTTGTCAACTTCTACTTGGACTGCAAAGACTTGTTTCACTTCTTTGGCTTCTCCTTATGCGAATGTTACTGTTAATCCTTCTAGGGCCTTAGATAATTTTAATCCATGTTTTGCTACACACCTTGGCGTCATGAAGTTGTGTGTTGCCCCTGAGTCCACCATGATGGGTTGGTTTCCTTCGTCCACTCGGCCTTTGATGTATAGATGGTGAACTGTCACTACTCTGGTTGCAATGCATTGGGGTCAGGCGCTAACTGTCCCTACCCTTGGGTGGTCCATGCTTTCCTCACTTCCATTTGGGATTTCTTGGATGCGCGGCGGTTGTGGTTCTTCTCCTCCATATGCGCTAGTCGCATTCACTCTTGAGCCACTTGATGACGCTATATCTTCTATCGGGCATCTGTTTTGGTAGTGTGGGCCCCCGCATCTGAAGCATCTGATCTCAACGGATGGGCCTGGGGGTCTCCACCATGATGTATCTTGTGGGCCCATACGATGTGCTAGGGGTTGGCCTATAGTGATTGTTTCCCCATCTTCTTGCTGCTCCTCTTGGTACTAAAGCGGTTTGTGAAACGGCCGTGGTGGTGGTGGTGTTTTGGCTCCTTATATCTGTGAATGCCCCTCTAGGGGCGTTGGGCCTTTGGTTCCACGAGTTGTTGTTGTTGAAGTTGTTGTTGAACCTGCTTTGGTTCCCCTGTGCTATTCTTTTGCCTTCCAGGTCCACTAGTCTTTCGGCCATTCTCATGGCTTCTACTAAGCTTGTTGACTCCTGTCTCTCCACATCTCTTCTAGCCCATTCTTAAATCCCAAACAAAAATCCATGCAATTTAGTGTCTATATCCATGTTTAGTAGCTGCAGCATAATCTGCCTATATTTGCTAACGTATTCTTTCATCTTCCCTCGTGTTTGCTTGAGATTCCTCCATTCATCTCTCACTTTGAATTTTTCCATCTTTGGAATGAAGTAGTCCTTCAATTCTTCCTCGAGTTCTTCCCACGAAAAGATGGTGTGGCCCTGCTCTTGCTCCAAAACGTACCAACTGGCAATGTCCTCCTCCAAGTAAATGGCTGCCACCTCCACCTTCCTGTCTTCAGTTATTCATGAATACTTCAAGTACCTATCCACCTCTATGATCCATTTCTTCAGGACCAGCCCATCTCTATCTCCCTTATACTTGGCTGGTTGGGGCATCTTGAATTTTCCATAGTCGTCTTCTGAACTGTCACTATCTTCCTCCTCTTTATGGTGGCGTTTCTTCTCCTTCTTCTTGTCTTTCTTCTTACTTCCTACTTCTACTACTTTCTCATTCTCTTTCCTTGTATCTTGCGTTCTCCTAGATGTCTCCTCTCTACCCATTCTATCTATCTCCTCTCGCATTCTGTGTCTTTTCTCCTCCTCTTGCTGTTGTATCACCCATTCTCTATAGCCCTGCTCCACTTCTAGTTTTTTCTTCCTTTCCTCCTCCTCTTCCTTCATCTGCATGTTCCTCCATATTGACTCTAGCATGCCTAACATGCCATCTAATTGCCTTTTCAGTCCAGCCACCTTCTTCTCTTGAGCCACTCTCCATTCTTGCCCTCTACTCTTCTTCCTCTCCTCCATTGTTGGGAGGGTGACATTCTCCCTTTCGTCCTCCATGTGATTGGTGGTGATGTCGGCGCGGGGAAGCCACGTCTCATCTCTAGTGGGATGGGTCGTGCCGCGGGAAAGCCGTGTCACGTATTCAGATGGTGGGGTGTCGGGGTTGGGGCGTCACGCCGGGGGTCGACGCGTCGAGAGGGTGTCGCGACGTGGGGCGACGTGACGAGGGTCGATGCAACGTAGGGCATCGCGCTGTGGGTCGTTACGACTTTGTTCTCTTCAGGCACTAGATCTTCTCTCTTGCTTCCGTGAACACTCCTTCATTCCGAGCAAGAGTCGCACTGATACCAAGTGTGATAAACCTGTACTCGTTACGCACTCAATACGGCACTGAAAGGTAACACGATATATGAGCTCAAGGTATACTCTTGTATTATTCAATCCAAAAAATGGGGCAATATAGACACATCCCAGGACTACACCCTTGTGACGCTGCACATAAGAGGGTTCACCACTAGGTATAGGGAATCACATGTAGTGTGGAAACAAGACAGGGCTTTGAGTCACTTCTACCGACATGGTATAGCTACAAAGCCCTTACCCATGAAAAGTTTGTCTTCATTCTCTTCTACAAGGTCATCACGATAATATATGTAGGTTAGGAGGCCCCCCGAGGGAGCCCCTATAAGCAATGAGAAGCTCATTTTGTCTCCATTTTGTCTCTCTCTTCTACATGGTCGTAATGACCGATGTGGTGTAAATAACTTTTGGCGTGTGGTGGGCTAAATGGCATCAGGGCGGGACAAGCTAGAACTGTATTTTGGGCGCGCCCAAAGCGGAAGCCAGAACGCCAGTCAGAAGAGCCTCCGTTGGAAGGAACTCGGTGTGAATAAGTCCCGTCCTGTGGAAGTGTCTGGAAGGGCCTGGAGACTCGCGGGAAGCTGTCTACCTACGTGTTATCAACGACAATTGGTGCTTTCTGCTTGTCACCCTCACTCTTTTGTTGTCTGTCTGTCTGATATTCATTCATCGTTTCCCCTCTCAGTCTCTCTGATTTCTCTGGCCATGGAAGAAGACGATCACAGAAGCAGAAGGCTGCGTCTCTCGCGCTCGCGCTCCCCGTCCTATGACAGAGACCGTAGGAGACGAAGAAGCGGCCATCGCCCTCCAGATTCTGAAACGGCACACCGAAGATCCGTAGATTGGCGGGGAAGATCCTCAGAAAGGTCACGGAGAAGTCGTGCTTCCTCTTCTTCTTCTTCTTCTTCTTCTAGCTCTCACGACGGCAGATGTAGGAAAAGGACGTATTCTCATTCTTCTTCACGCTCCCCTTCTCGCTCTTTGCATAGACGCAGGAGCTCTATGGCCAGATCCAGATCAAGGTCCCCGTTGCACACACGTAGGAGGTCAGTGTCGAGATCCAGGACAAGGTCACCCTTGCGCAGGCACAGGTATTCCGTCTCGAGGTCCAGGTCCAGATCAAGATCTAGGTCTCGATCCCATCGATATATCTATTCGCGATCTCGCTCTTACTCTAGAGGAAGTTCTGTATCTCGCTCCCCTTCTCCAAAGGAAGGCCGCAAGGATTTTGGTAAGCTTGTCTCCAAGTTTGTCGAAGGCATTGCAAAAGAACAGCACAAGGCAGGTGAGGCCGCTCATGATTCATCACAGCTCCTGGAAATGGAGGAGCTCCTTATGAAGAAGCTTGGTATTCCTGTGAAATTTAACTCCACTAAAGGCAAGCATGTGGATGATGCTGATGTCTCTGCTGTTAAGTTGCCCTCCAAGCGCCAGCCAAGGCAGTACATGAACCGCAGATTTGGCTTCAACAAGCCTCTGCCTGCTGAAAGAAACAGATGAGTTGCAGTTTTTGTCTTATGCTTGTAAACGTTTCTTTTATGTAATGAATGTTAGACTTCATATTGAATTTTACAGAGACTCTGTTTGTTGCTCTCCCAGTGGTGGTGAAGATCTATATCTGAGACGACATCTGGCAACGATATAGCAAGTGAGATAGTCATACTCATTTTCCATCTCAAATGTTTTACCCACATTATCTTTGCTGTTTGGTATGTTTGCCTTTGTTGCAGAGGTTACACGTGCATGGAGGTGCTATGAAGGGTGAAGGGTCCGTTCTTCAGACATCCAGTTGTTATTTTTGAGGCAACGCTTTTCTCTGTGGCACTTCAGTCCTGTGCTTTTTAAAGTGGGCTGCCAGGTTCATAGGTTGGCAGTTGGCAACTTGGCATGCCATACCAACTGGCAGCGGTTATAGCACGAGTGGTTACTTCTGTTTGTCCACGAGAATGCCATTATGGCATACTGGTTGTAGTGGTCTTTCTATAGTGGAAACATCTACAAGAGAGGTATATCTGAATGATTAATTTAGGACAGTGGAAGTATTGGGTAGATGACAAGGTGTGCCAATGATCGCGTTAACAAGTTAGGGTTTGAAATTTTGAAGACAGAAGTGCCCTAAAACAATTTGATCTGGTGGGTGTCGATGTTGATAAATTTGTACATGAGTTTTGTGGTGAATCAGATTTGAAAAATCGCTGATTTAAGGTCGGGATACGGGGTTTACAAACTTGACGATAGAATTGATGAAGGGGGTGTCGATATTGAATATGCACGCAAGATTAATATAATGATGATATTGTATATATTCAGAATTAAGTCTCATTGGGCTCTTGAAGATGTAATATTTTCAATCATTGGTTTTGATGAAGCCTATGATTGACATAATCAGATTTCCGTGCGTAAGCTGATTTGCAACATCCTAAACTTTATAATGTGTTTGATGTAATTGTTTTGCTTTGGAAATTTGGCGAAGAGCTTTGAATGGGGGAACCCTGAACGAAGTAAATTAAGGACCGGCTTGCGAGCACGCTTTATTTTGTTATGGTTAGTCTTGTAGTCTTTTGCTATTTGATGGTCGTTGATAAAGCTTGTAGGCGAGCGCCGAGCATTCCATATTGGGTCAAACTCTTCCACTGATGAAAACCCCCAAACCCGCTCAGCAAGCTCCCAAGGTGAGGGATCTAGATTGGGGTCAAACTCTTTTACTAGTGAGAGCTCCCAAAAACGTTTGGGCAAGGCTTGAAAACAATTTTGCTTCTTGAGGGTTAACACAATCATCCAATGATCTTTGCACCATTGGTAAAACATCTCATCTTTACTACATTGAGCTAGGAGTATGGAGTAATCATGAAACAACTAACATTTGATTTTGTTAGAAGGAAAGAAAACTTTTGATGTTTGGTTGGAAGGAAAGTTATACCCTAAAAATTTCATAGAAAATAGTGTCTTTTTGTAATAGGTCTTCATTGATGAGGTTTGTTGGTGGTGATTGATTACTATAGATTTTTAGGTTATGCAATTAATCTTGTTGTAAAGAAGGATATTCTTTGATAGGAGAATCACTTATTAACAAAGCATATGTTGAAAAAAAATATGGATAGTTAAAAGAAAATATGCTCTTTGCAAACTCATATCTAAGTATACTCTTACATGTCTTTAAAATTGATAAAAAATTCTTAGAAATATTGAGTCTCAAATGACAAAAAAGGTGGATGTAGTAAATGAATTCAAGTAGCAAAATATGCCTTTGTATCTTAAAAAAGATAAAATATAAATCTTTTTATAAATTTATTTGATTTTTTGATAATGATATTGTTTGGGTCTATTCTTTAGTGAAATGAAAGTGAGGTGTTTCAAAGGTGTTTAAATTGGTTATCATTTTTTACAATAGTGTCAAAAGATATTTTCAAGAGAATTTTAAAGAAATTTCAAATTGCAAAGAGATGATGCGTAAATTATTTTATTAAGCATCATTCATTGGATGATAAGCTAGTTAAATAGTAATGATACTAGTTGATATGTATATATAACAAAGATAGGTATGTAATTGTTTATTTGTCAAGATTATAGTAGGTTTAGGTATGAAAGTTTGAGATGAGTATTTTTATATTAAGGCTAGCTTGGAGAGCAATATAAAAGAAATTTCATAAAATGAAATTAATAAGATATTTGTTTTTTAAATCTTATATTTTATTATCAAATTTTATGATTTGTCTTTAGAAGATACTCAAATAATAGCTATGTTTGTGATTGAACATTATGAAAGTGAGAATTTGAAATGTATATTATCGAACGACCTACTTTGATGAATAGATAATTTTTAATCAATTCATTGCAATGATGTAATGATTAGTTTTTAATCTCAACATAATATTTGGTGGTTGAGAGCTTTTGAAATAGATTCAAAGGATTGATACATATTATATTGGGTTTAAATTAGACTTTAGTACATATGTATTAACACTTCACAAGCAAAAGAAAAGCTATTTGTTGAGGGATTTTGAAACTATAAGGTTGAATGACAGTTCTGGTGACTTGAAAATACTCAAAGCGCGTCAAATGTATCGATCAAGAATCAATATAGAATTGTTATTAAAATCATGGAGGTTCTAGTCCAAGGCAACTAGATTACCACCAATATAATGCCATCTATTATAACAAAAGCTAAGGATGAAATTTAGCGTAGCAAATGTGTGTTTACAAGCAACATTGTCATGAAAAATCTTACAAAGCAAAAAAGACAAAAACATTAAGCTTTTTGTTCATTTGAATTTAGATCCAATTGTCATTATCATACATCCTAGATATATTTGAATTTAGCTCCAATTGTCATTATCATACATCCTAGATATATCATTAATGTAAAGTGTTCACAATTACAAGTTGTTAAAAATAAATATTTGTAATAGAAATTTGTGATAATATTGTATTCATATCTTTTTATGAAATAATTTTTTACTTTTAAAAAATTTAAAGTTTTGTTAATATTGAGGCTTTGCTCCTATTAGAAGATAATTTAAAATAATTAATCCTCTAAATTTGATTATGTGATTAATAAGAGAATGTATACTTCATTGAATAGGTTGGCCATTAAATGCCCACATTCTTTAAGCCATGTTGGGGGTTTTCTTTTTTAATCTTTCTTTTCTTGAAACAATATTAAAAAAGAAAACCCCTTCTAGGAAGATGCAACCATGGAGCATGTAAAATAATACATAAGAAAAGTATAAAAAAGAAAGAAATGTAAGAAAAGCAAAGCCATGAGGTTAGCCAAGCCGAATTAGCCACAAGAGCCTCGTATGTCCATGAGACATTGTTCTTCCATCTTCGACAATAAGGCCAATATATTTCACAATCAATCGCAATGCCACTTTACAAAAATCAGCCCACTGTCAAAACCATCCAGGTCATCATGTGTGAGGTGGCACCTTAAGAAAATTGGGCACGAGTAGAATTGGATGCGTGTTAGGATGAGAGAGAATAAGATAGAGTAGAATCAGATGGCCACATGAAATAGGCCCCACATTAAGTGCCAATGCTTCATCTCAAATTCGTCAATTCAAACGAAGAGTGCAATTTAAAGGGCACTAAGTGCCAATGCTGTTGCGATCCAGACAAACTTGATAAGGCGTGAGGCTTGAAGGTGATGGCTCAAACAAAGGCATTATATGACAATAAGGTGACTACTCGAGCAAAGCCATTATAGGTTAACAAGGCATATGATTGGACAAAGGCCATGTAGGTTGACAAGGCTTTGTGAGCCTCTTTGTTTAAAAAAGAGAGGAAATATAACTTGATTGAAATGTGTAAGACCTATAAGGCCAATCCAAGAAAAAAAAGAATCATTGGTTGGATGGTTGAAAAGGAGGTCCATTGGGCCGAGGCTAAAGTGGGTATGCAAATGGCAAGCCTAAAGGGCCAAGAACAAAGTGAGGAATTTTTGAATGCGGTTGGTAAGACGTAAGGTCGTATAAAAAACAAAAGCGACACCTAACAAGGCCATCGATAAGGCCTAATAAGGCCATTCAGGCAGAGTTTAATCAACCTTGCAAGGCAAGCCATCGGGGTCCCCTCAAATGTCGATTTGGATGAAAGGTACACGTGCCAATAGGCTTGAAATTCAGATGTTTTGAATGCACCTTTAAAGTAGGTATTAAGTTGAATGGTGTAGGCACAAAATCGAATGGTTGCTTAGCTTGGATAAGAGCCGTTTAGGCCATTAGGGTGGTAAACCTATAGCCTATAAACCCAATTCACACAACTTTAGCTCATATGTTGGAAGGCACACATGCAATCAACCTTGAGCATTTGGCTACACATGGTGCAGTCACATCATTAACTTTAAATTGGAAACTCAAGGTACACCCATGCACATGCACATGGCTAGCATTGAAAGTACATGTTTACGAGTATAGTGCACTGTTGTTGCATGGGATACGTGCGGGAGTTCATGAAAGTCACTTGTTGCAAGGATGCCTTGCGAGACGGAAGCCCTCCTTCACTTGTCACGCAAGAACACTATGCAAGAAGCCCTCCACTCTCTTCACAAACACAAGGAGTTTAATGAGAAGAGTAAGATATGGAACTCCTCTTATGGTTCAAGAAGCCTCACAAGGAATAGAATAATACAGGGGTGTCATATATCAAGATCAAGATACAAGAGGATTTTCAAGGAGTCGGATCTCTTTGAGCACCTCTTATCAACATACAAGAAATATAGTTTTTCTCAATGCACATATGTTTGGTCTTGCCTTTGGCTTTTGGCTTTTTTAAAGGCCCAAGGATTAACAATACATTTCTTTTCTTTCCATGTTAAAGAACAAAGCATATAGCCTATAAGGCTTTTAATTAAGCCTCCTTTGATCGCTAATGGTGTGTATTAAGGCGCAAAAGATGATGGCCATGCTGGGGCCGATCTGGAGGGGCAGGGGCTGGCGGCCAGGCCCCTTGTAGAGGCTGCGAAGGCCTTCATCGTAGGGAATGGTAGCGAGGGCGTGAGGCTTGAGCTAGGCCCCTGTAATAGTTGTGCGTGCGCTGAGCTGCTAGGCGGATCCGCACGACATCCATGGGGTGGGCCAGAGAGGCCGTCGCCGTTGCCATATCAATCCACCATATCAGAGTGTTGCTTTTCTTCCATTATTGGTATTTTTCTTCATAATGTCAATACTCGGACGAAATACCATTGTCATTGGATTTTCAAAACGCCATCCTGCGTGTGATCTACGTCGTCATCCTGCAAACCATCAACGACAGCCATATCATCTTCACATTCTTGAGTTCGCCGCCACGGTCCACCTTATGATCTTATGCATCAGCTTAGCCATTCGCCTCCCTTCGTTTCTGAATGCCGTTCTCCCTGAGACCGCGATCAATAGAACATGCCACCTCCATCATGATTAACGGGATACCACCTATCATTGCCCACAACAATTCCCATTATTTCACATTCCATCCTCTGTCGTGAAGGAATTGCCTGTCAAGTTATGTGCCCTCTTTCGCGATTTCCTACATCATCAGTTATTAAACTGTGATTTAGCACTCGTCTTCATCAAGCCACCATCTCATCAATCGCCGTCTACTTCATCATCGGAATTGTGTTTTTTTAAATGCCATTTTGCCTGCACAATACCATTGATTACGTATGCTGCCACAACATATGCAGAATAAAACCTGACACCAAACTGACCAATCATATTGATGTATGCCCCGGTAGCCCTGAATGCCGCTGTGTCAATTAATGCCTTCAAAACACGGTTGACGTTTGTATGTCAATCGAAATATGCGCTACAGTGTACACAACAGCCTGTAACCACAGCATGTCAGATAAAGCGAACTCCATCATCCATGCTTGATCCTCGTCATCTTTGTCATAAATGCAAGCCTAGAATGCCAATAATCATGTAGACAGTCCCCACAATAATCACATGTCAATGCCTTTGATATTGCTTAATCACGATAATAGCCTTTCAAGCTCCACTTTAATTTCTCTTTCTGTCAGAGACTATAGCTCCACAAATATCATGATAGCAGTCTTCAGCTAGCTTCAATACGTTGAATATGAATAGCATCACAGCTCCCAACCACAAAACATGCAGTTCATGATGACCTTCTAGTTCACGACCAACATGATGAAATTTGTCTCCGCCTTGCTTCCTCTAGAATGTTGACTTGCCCAATCGTTTATGTAAGTAGCTTTGAATCTGCCATAAAACATATGAACCTGCATTCATGCTTATTTAAACTCCATCTCAAGGAATATGTGGGTGATCCTTAGGCTTGAGACAATCGATCGAAGGGAAAAGAAGCATAGGATAACCAAAAGGGCCAACCATAACTCCAGTAACTGCACTACAAACGTGCCAAGCGAGGACTCTCAACAAATCTAGAGCCTCCATGAGTTTATATTGCTCTGTTTTCTTACAAACATCGAGTTGTTCGAATTTGCATCCCCTTGAAATAACACAACCTTCATTAACTTCCTACTTCAATCTTAAACTCTTGATGTGGAAACTATCATGATCCATCGGTAGGGCAAACATACCACAAAATCTCATGACAAGATGAATTTCCATGAAGAATTTCTATGTTTCCCGTCTTTGAAATCCATGACCTTGCTTTGGGTTGATAACTTCAACAACTGTTACAATGCAATATGCCCCTGTTAAACATATGCTATGAAATAGAACTTCATGCTCATCCACTCATGATTCAAGAAAATATGCAATATTGGATCTATGCGATGCAATCAATCAAACAATGCTCACATGAAAATTATAGATGCATTGAAGAACTATGCGTAGCCTAACTACATGTGCTCGTGCGCCATGCAAAATGCAAATGAAAAGAGAGAGAATGGAAAATAAATTCCTAATGACACTGACTAATGAGTTCAAATTCCTGGTGAAAAACTCCGCCCTCAAGTTCGCAGAGGCGGATACGTAGCATCATGACACCGTAGAGTGCATGACAATGTAAGATCATCAATTGTGCACGAGGACATAGTAAGAACCTAACCTATGATTGTGCACTAACCATCACTCTGCATTTTGCATCTCATGTATACTAGAATCACCACTCTTGTCCTAGCACAATATAGTTGGATGCACCCCAAGCACTAGGTCACACAACTTTAGGGCACACACATATGATACATATACTAGAATATATGAACCTAGGGCAAACAACTCTTAAGATCCATAGCTTAGAGAACGCATATTAGTAGTAGCACAAGGCACATGTTACATGCATTATATACCACATCCACTTAGTTACTAGTGTGCAAAAACTCAAGCACATTTAGGCACTGAGGCGAAAACACTCATTTGTGTCTTTGAACTCATGTTACCTTGACTTAAGATTAAGCCACCAAACGAGTTAGGATCACATGTAGTATGTATAGACTTCTTGAAGCACTTATAATAAACACCTTGTGAGGATGATCACAAACTCTATAGTCTCATCCATGTGCACACATTGTTCAATCAAGAAGAATACATCATACTCACAAACTGCCAAGTTGTGGATTAGGATCACACTGCAAGTGAGGCAAGGGCTAGCAATCCCAACCACAGTGAGTTGATTTGTAATTTCTTCAAGTTGATAAGACCTTTTCCAAGCCTATAACACTTTGTTGCAAGGAAAAACCAACCACTCCTTAAGAGTTTGTCACAATTTGTAAAGGGAAATGCAATCCAGCCCCAATCCAAAACAAGTATGGCACCTATGGGATGGTCCCTTTGACCGATGTCATTGGGGCAATATTCCTTACTCTTAGTTGATAGGTGTGGAGGCATGAAACCAAGGGAATTAAGTAATTGGAAATGAATGAGTGAGCTAGATTGGAGCACACACCCTAAAAACCCGATGAAAGAAGAACCTATTGCATGATAGTAGGGTCAAATTGTTGTACAAGATAAGGGAGTACAAGGCATTGTTTAAGCGTAGCCACAAAACTTTCCTACTTAAACTTAAGAACAAAATTGGAAGGAACAAGATCATATGTTGTAGAGGCACTAAACAACATAATAAGAATTCATCCCTTCACCTAACCTTGGGAGGCACCATAAAAAGAGAAGCATGACTAATGCCTAGAGGACAATGCTCAAGGTACCACTTTTGCAACCACCCACTCATAAAGTCCCGACATCTCAGGTAACGGCTAGTCTTGTAGCTAGAAGTTACACCTGCTCAAGAACCTGAAGGAAGCTCTTTCTCGATGACGAGTGTCTAGGGGAAAACTCCTAGGGGGGTGTTTAGGTCTCCAATTTTAGAACCATGAACCCTTGTATAACATCTAGATACAACCATTGTAGTACCCACAATTTGAGGAAATTTGGCAAACATGCAATAGGCATTGTCTTTGTTGACCATGAAATCCCAAAATCTCACAATCATTGCTCCATTGGCCTTCAAGGTAGCACATCCTTGAACACCTTCATCTCTAATCCTATCAAAGCCAGTGGATAATTCATAGCGGTGCCTACAACATGAGAGGACTTCTAGCAAGGTAGAGTGGAGACGTACCCTTTGTGGGGCTAAGAACTACCATAAATGGCTCAACTACTATCCTCAATGTAACAAGATAACGAGATAGAAATGGGGCTAGCACTCTTGTGGTCATCACAACCCACCCCTCTTGAATTCTTGATCAGGCCCTAAAGCCATAAACTTGACCTTGTGCATTAGTCATAATGACTTTGCCTAGAAGAGTGGTAGCCATCTTGAGACTTGAGGGAGGATTTGAGAAGAAGAGGTAGCTACATCAAAACATGGCCAAAACCTTGAAAGAAACATTTGAGGAATGCACGTGCAATCACCTTCCAACATAATGATCCAAGTGACTACATTGGCAAAGACATCACATACATGATTTGAGAGAACCCTAGAGTCCTAGTTGGAACTAGCAGACGTACAACAATAAGGAACAACAAAAATTGCTTAGAAAAGCCTTGATAATAGCTATGCTTCCTCTAACCCAAAATTTATAATCACCATTAAAGCAATTGTGAAAATGTTGAATGGGGACTAAGGGCAAACAGAATACATAACCACTCCTTAATGTGTAAAACTAACATCTTAAGCAAGGAAGGATTAAATTTTCAAATCAAGGATATTGATGTGAAGTTCTTGGGTGTTGTGTTATATATTTTTGAGCTTTGATGATTCTCGATGAGCTTTAACATTGCATTGCATATGTTCATGTTGGTTGGAAAAGGATTGAAAGCTTGTTTGTGCACCATTCATTGTTAATTGCATTGGGCAAGAAAGGGATTGTTTGTCATTGAAAGAAGTGTGTGTACTTTCCAAGTCATTCAAAAAAGGGGAGAAAAATCAACCGATCATGAACAACCAAATGAGAAAACAAAACTTTGGAACCACATAGAATTGAACCATAACAATACTAATGCAAGGGGGGGGGGGAGGGGGAAGTCCGCATAACAAAACCTGTTGATTACACAAGTCAAGAAAGATAAAGCCTAGTGTGACAAGATCCTAGAAAGGTATCTTTGATAGAGGAATTAGCTGCTCTAAATGACCTCATCAACATCATCAAAACCTTAGTTGCACAAGAACAGAAAGTGACCATGTCGGCATTGGGAGCACTAGTGACCTAGGGATTGACCCTCCAGAGTTTTTGATTGAAATCCAACAACTCTTGGCACAATATGAACAAAAAGCACTAGTACCATATATGAATGGACTGGCACATGAGATCATAACTGAAATAAAGGAAGAAAGAATGCTAGGGAAGGAGCTGCCGCAGCAAGTTACAAGGTTTTTCCAAGCACAAAGGATTGATAGGTAAAGAAAAGAGGCCGAGCTTAAACAAGTTGAACGCGTCTTGGTGTTCATTGGATGCACTAGACAGGAGTCAATGTTAACATAGAAAGAGCGCTCAGAGCTAATCTAGCCCTAGTCTAACTCCTAACCTCAGACAATTCAACCAATAAGAGAAGTAGCACTACACTAGCTATCTCAATCCTAGCCATATTAGGAATTGTGCCCAACACCAAAAACCAAACTAAAATCTTGATAATCACAAAAAAAATTAAGAAATATAAGGTAGGAGATAACCTGTACAGTTTTGTGGGGAACAATTCAAGCATGTTTGTTAGGCAACAACGTCCTGATGCTACCCAATGTGTATAAGCTTTCGAGTCGTGTGCATGGGAGAAAAAGGATGCAATTGGTTCACTAAACTTGATATTGCCAAATGTAACAATTTTGATACCTTGAAGGACGTCTTTATTAAGAGACTCTCTGAAGCAAGATACACAGATAATCTAATTGTCAAATTGATGAATGTCAGTCAAAAGGACAAGGAGGAGATCTATGATTATATCATTCACATTCAAAGTCTCTACAAAAGGATTCTAATAGCTAAACAAGCCACTCAGAAGTTAATCTCCACCACATTCATTAACAGGATAAAGAATGAAAAACTCAACAAAGTGCTAGCAAGGAATTCAAGTTTGCAAAAAGACATGCTAGCTAGAATTTCCAAAGAAGAAAATCCATGTGGATGCTCATCTGTTAAAGGAGAGAACTGCCAAAGCCATACAAGTTGCGGTTAGTGCCTTACCGTCCATAGTGAGAGAGGCACAATCCATACTAAGGAACCTCTCATAGACATCTTGGATAAAGGAAATAGTATAAATATCTCAAATGAAGTGGTAGGACTTGAGTTGGAGCTAGCAAAGATTTAAGATGCATTGCAACAATCCATAAGACCACACATCCAAGGCATTCATTGTGGCTATGATCATCTTCCATCAAAATGTCCGGATCCTCAACCACGCACCTGTACACACTGTGGGAGAATGGGTTAGGAGGCCGTGCATTGCTGACTACCAAGATGGCTTTTGCACCCTTAGTCTTATCCACAACCATACTATCCAATGAATATGCAATTTAACTATGGAATAGGAGGTTTTCTTTGCTCTCCTTGCACCTAACGATCAATGATCCATAGCTCTTAGGGCTGACAGGAATACCTAGATCACTTGGATCTATAGTCACACATCCACTGAGTGACACTCTAGTATAATTCATGGAAGAATCAATCTAAGAGGAATCGTACATAAGTTTGTATGTCACTTATGACAAAGAGGGATACCATGTCCTATACATGTATATCATGTCGTATATATATGTATATCATGTCCGTATGATCCTATACATGTATATCATGTCCTTATGATCCAGGTGTAATTATGTCGTATATACATCCAATCATGCCCTATTCAAACAAATACTAGCTGTTAAGAGGTTTGATCATTTTCAGGGACTTTATGAGAAATGAAAAATATGTGCATTTATTTTTGCATCTATAAGCGCGTTTATAAACACGGATATATAGATGCGTTCTTTATACTAGCGTGAATGGACACACTGATACACGCGCTTATAAACGCGCCCGCTTTTTCGCGTGTACAGTGTACGTCTATAGGGCCTTTCTCTTGTAGTGTCGGGATGGATTTTTGACTAGTTTCAGTCATGGATTTAGGTAGGGAATAGGGTCGAAGCATGGGAGGAAACCCACCGGAAGAACCACTGACTTGTTGGGCATCTGACCACCTTGGGCATATATGTTCTAGATGTCTGGAAAGGGAAGAAGAAAATAAAGACAAGGAGGATTGGAGGTGTTCGAAATGTGGTGTCACAAATATACATGCTGATTGCCTAGGTAGAAACCCTTCACTAGCTTGGCAATCGTACCATTAGTGCCACTCGGGCTCGTTAGTGTTTAAACATTGATCCCTTTAAATGTCATGACTAGGGCTCAAGCAAAACGCGTCGACATTATGGTGCATGGACCCAACAACTTGGATGCCTCATCCATGGGTAAAAAGAATTGAAAGAAAAGGCAAAAAGAGAACCGAGGCAAAATTAACGCTTAAGAGTGATAGTGTAACAATGTTAACAAATGGAAAACAAGTTCTTGCTATGAAAATAGAGACTTCAACACCCACAAAGAACATTGTTTTTCTCCTTCTATAAAACTTTCCTGTAAGCTAGCGTACTTAGCTTTGGGTCCAATTAATGGGCTTAGGCCGTTAATGCATGCCACGAGGAGGGGATAAAAGTAGAAAAGAGAGGCAAAATCAAAGAAGGAGATAAGTTAATGTATGGGGAATCAGCGCTGGCGAGAGGAGGAGGAGGAGATCATAAGAGAGAAAGAATGATTTAGCACCTGATTGAAATGATATTCCTACTCCTCATGAGGCTGATCGATCCTTTCTTGCTTGTCAAAAGAGCCTTTTGATGCGGTGTTATATCCTTAGATTCTTCTGCAGTAGCAGGAAAGCATGCGAGTCTTCCTGTGGAGACTGTGGACTCTGACATGCATGGGAAAATATAGCAGAAGATGGCGGCCCTAGAGGTTTTGAATCATTATAACAGGGAACGTAAATCCTGTATCGATTACCAGGATTATATCCGTGCAGAGGCTTGCATCTGTTTATTCTTCTGGACCTTTTCCTGCAACAATCGATAAACTTTGGGCTATCACATCTGCAGGTGGCAAAGCTCTGGATTATATATTGATAGAGGGAGCAGTGTTGCGCCCCAAGTGCTTATACAGAGACTGCAAGGGTATAGATTAATGCTGCTGCTTTTCGCCAGTAGTACAATTAATCAGCATTATGGCGAGGATACTGAAGGGAGGAAAAAGTAGCACTAAACAAGAAGGTCGAAACAACTCATGAGTATTACTAAATTGAGAGAATTGGAGTAGGCAGGCAAGGTATACGCCTACTTTAGTCAGAAGGAGGGAGGTGTGTTGCACGGAACGGCTTGGACTTTTGATCACAAGGAAATGATATTTTCACCCTTCTCTGTCTCATCTCAAAACTCGTCAAGAGGTAGTAGCCATGCTTCATCTCAAAGACACTAGAACACGGAGCTTGGCTCTCAACTCAAAGTCTCTCTCTTCCCATCCAAAATAATCTACATGCTGCATCTCGTACACTCTGCCCTAATATTATGTTTTCCTTACTTTTGTGCTGTTGAACATCCTGAAGAGTTTACGATGAAGGATTTTGTACTTTGATGTTGATTGCTTAATGACAAAGAGCTTAGACACTTTGGATTTTCACCCAGCAATGTTGATGAGGTGAGGATTGTTGCTAAAGTTTCAACATGCTACTTCTTTTGCTCAATGTAATCTTTGAACTTATAGGAACTATCTTATGCCATATGAATAAAGCTTTATGAGAAGAAATCTACACAGGTATCCAAATTCTATCTCATGCTGGTGGACATATACTTACTGACTTGATGTCATTGAAGGGCTTAGTTACAATCACTCTTGAGCAACAATCTGCTCTAAAGAAGTGGAGGGCTAAGCAGAGTTTGGGATTAGTTGTGACCACTACTATGCAATAGGATGCTTAATTGAAGTGGAGGGCTAACAACCGTGAGTGTTTCTTATGAGTCTCGAATCATGAGAATGTGATTTGGGTGTCGAAAGGATTTGACAGGGCGTGTATTCTCTAGTGTTTTGCCTAGCTTTCCATCTTATTCTTATTTTTCACATGTAATAGCTCTTGCCTTACTGTGCTTGCTTCATGAGACCCCAAGTCTTTTCGGCCATCGCGTGTGCATTGCTCCAACAATGTGGAAGCATAGACTTCAACTCTCAAAACAAACGAGAGGGGGAGTGCTAAAGTTGGGGACAATTATACAACAATGTTAACAAATAGGAAACAAGTGTCTGACATGGAAGTAGAGACTCCAGGTCCTCCCAAAACCAAGAGGTCAATGCAATCACAATGTTAGCAAATGGGAAGCGAGTTCTTGATGTGGAAGCAGAGACTTTAGCTCTGAAAACAAACAAGAGGGGGAGCATTAAAATTGGGGAATACCCTGATCCCAAGCAACAATTGGACATATTTGATAAAGTGAGAAACTGGGTAAAAGAGGCTCATGCATATCTCCAAGATACTAAACCCATTGTGAAAGAGAGACTACACGACTTGTCGACAATGAGACCATTTTCTTTTTCTACCTACATGGGACTAAAGGAAAATAACATGCCCAATGCATCTTCTTCATAGATAAGTAGAGCTATAGCTCAACATCAACCACTACAGCATGACCATTGGAAGCAAGACATCGATAGATATGCGCATGAGAAATCAAATGCTAGCTTGCTAGATACTTTGATCTCAATGTCCATATCTGTGCTATTAGGGTTGTTATTGAAGTAAAGCCCTTCACTCTAGAATGCATTGAAAAAGTGGATCGAAGGACTAATGCAGTTGGAAACACCAATCCCCTAAGACCACACAGCTGGTACACACATATCTAGTCTAACTCTAAATCCCACATATTGGAACCTACAAGTATATGCCTTCTGGGAAGGAACAAAAATGCATGCAGTACTTCCTATTGTCACATTAGGAGATTCCACCAAAAAGGGAATTGTGGACATAAGAGCAGAGGCTAGCATCTTCAGACGCACAAGCTTGCGGCAATCCACTTATAGAAATTACATGATTTAATGTCACATTGGCCAATAGAACAAATAGACCATTTTGTGTGTTCAAGGACAGCCTAATAAAATTACAGGTGTCAGATTTTTCAGTAAATATTGTCATGAAGGGTGTTGACTATGACATCTTGCCTAGTCGACCTTGGATGAGACATGCATGAGCAACAAAGGATTGGGATAATAGTTAAATGTTCTTTGAAAATCGCACAAAAGTTGTTAGGATTGAGATGGCTGCTTGAAAGACCTCACCCATCGACCTAGACACCATCTCTACCGTACCGAAGGGCAATACCAAATTTGCACCAATTTCTCACGAATTACATCTCTTGTCCTGATGATGAGTGAGATTAGATGTACATCCTTGCTACCATTGGTTTGTCTTTCTCAGATGACAAGGATGATTATAAGCAAGCAGCCACTACAAATAAAGAGTAAGAAAAAACAAAGGATGCCATAAACCAACACATGTTGCCAGTCTTGATATGAGAAGTTTTGGAAATAGCTTCTAATATGACTTATCAAGTACCTACAAATAAGGTGGAGTTGATTGAGATTCTAGGTTTTTTGAAAAAGTGACCACAAAAATCCTAATGCTAACCTAAGACTACTCAAAGAGCTTTTAGAAGCTCGACAATGGAAGTGAACCAATGTACATGACCTAAACCTTCTCTAGCCCTTCTTGCATGAGGAACGCTGAGTTGGTAGAACAGGCAGTGATGGATGATTGATTTTTTTGATGTAGGAGACACGAAAAGTATCTATACTGATTGTGAATCAGGGGACGAAGCCCTAACCATAGGACTCAAGATGATAGACCATGATATTGATGGGCACGCAATTGAATAGATCATGTTGTCAATTCAAAACCTAAAGGAACACATGTGTTTCTTGTCAATAGAATAGTCAGAATGGATTACATGGGAACTTGGCTAGAGTACTTGGAAGTACTAGATTATCCACAAGCAGGACTCAGTCAAGTGAATCCAATGACCATATATGAACTCAGAGCTCCTTGTGAGCTATGGTGGCTACCAAGTAAAACACCTTCATCTAGCGAAGGTTGCAATTTTAACTATGGGTTATAAGTCAACTTAGATAGTGATCTAGGAATCTCTTCATTGATGAAGACTTGACACACCAAGAGGGATCTTCCGGTTCGCCTATGGTGCAAAAGGAAATGAAGAAGGAGTGGAGAAAGACTGCAATAAGTATAGGTGCTGAGAAACAGAAGAAATCTCAAGATCTCCCAAAACATTTTACCAAATTCAAAAAAAAAAGAAAGATAAGATATTGGTGCTACTTGGGGGTGAATGAGAAGGATGAATTGGTGAGCCTATTGAGGGCCCAGCCAGGTCAAAGAGATTGACTTAGTCACTAAGGGCAAGAAGCCTAGACCTGCTTTCATTTTCTATGACCTTATTGAGAACAAGAGACAAATCTTGTATACCTCTTGTGAGAGTTTAAGGATGTAATTGCCTAGTCACTTGAGGAACTTAAGGGAATAGACCTAGCATTCTTACTAATAATATTCCCATGGTGCCTGACATAGTGCCAGTTAAGCAACATCCTTATGCAATGAATCCAAAACTTGCCAATGCAATCAAAGAGGAAATTGACAAGCTTATAAATGTTGGATTTATCTATAGAATCGAGCACATAGATTGAGTCTCCCCCATTATCATCGTGTTGAAGAAATATGAAAACATTAAAGTGTGCATAACGCACAAAAAATTCAATGTAATAATGAAAAGAGACAACTATCTGTTGCCTTATACCAAACACATGTTAGAGAGAGTAGTAGGAAAGGAGGCATAGAGCTTCCTTGATGGATTTTCACGATACAATCAAGTGCAAGTTCATCCCCATGATAAGCACAAAATAACTTTTGCCATTGAATAGGATATAGTCACATATATAGTAATGCCCTTTGGCCTAACCAATGTGCTTGCCACTTTTCAATGACTAATGTGCATGATTTTCAAAGATATACTTTGTAAATGCTTGGAAGTGTTTGTAGATGTCCTCTTCATGCATAGTACTTGGGTAGACCATCTTAAGAAGCGTTGTGTAGCCTTTGAATGGTGCAAGCAATATGATCTTTCTTTGGTCCCCTTAAAGTGTTAGTTTTGGATAAAACATGGATGCATTTTAGGACATGTAATATTAAAGAATAGCACTACAACAAACTTCTTGAAAGTCAGAGTCATTGTCAAATTGCCACTACTTATTGACGAACTACAAGGGAGCTCAATAATTCCTTGGCCACACAAGATATTGTTAGTGGTTTGTGCTAAACTACACGATGCTAATTACTTGACCTCTATACAAGTTATTGATAATTTTCAAATGGATTGAAGAATACCAATGTATCTATGAAATACTCAAAAAGGCTCTAACCATAGCTTCAATTTTACAAGCCCCAGATTGGAACATAACCTTCCATGTGGATATTTCCACCTTGAAGTCAAGTGTTGTGTCAATCTGGAGAACATAAACTAGACTACCCAGTGAGCTTTGCAAGCCTTAGCTCATGGGTGCCAAGATGAACTATTTCACTATAGAAAGAGAAGGATTGACAATGGCATTTGTTGTAAAGAATTCACTAGGAAAAAATGAACTCACAAATGGGCCTTTTAGCCTCCCCTCTCTCCTCCTTAAAACAAGGAAAAGAGGAGAGAAGAATAGTAAAATAATCCTCTTCTCTCTCCACTTTTGCAATCTCGTGTTGCCTTTTTTATATTATCTATAAAGATATACTCAGATTCCTTCTCTCTCCTCATCCAAGAAGTCTTGTTCAACAGAGTTTTATATTAAAAAAGGAGTTAGTTACAGGAGTGTGGTCCTTCATTTTCAATGCAAAAGGATTAGTAGATACGAGGTAATTGATTTTTTAATTGAGAACAAGGAAAATAAAATTTCGGAAGTTTCTTTTAAGATATTTTGGGGATTTTCTATATTCTAGCTTTTGGTTTAAAAAAAAACAATTGGTCAAATTTCGTGTTTTTTGGAAATGTTTTTGGAGGTAAAATAGAAATTTCTAAAATATGAAAAGTCTTGGACATCCCTACTCTCTGAGCTATTTTCTCCCATATCTATACTCTCTCATGGCTCTATTGTGACCTCTTCTCTGTGTTTATGCAACCTTCATTAATAGAGTGAATTACTTACATCTTTCTTTCCCTTGGCACCTTTGTGTGCCTCTCTGTGCATCTCCACTCTACCTCCTCTAACAACCAAGTAGGCTCCCTGTTTCTATTAATTGTAAAATGAATACAGGAAAGAAGGAGCTGCATATTGAGGTAGAGATTGAATACGCCCCATTATTCAAAAGAACCCAGCATACCATTGTCGATCCTTAGGTTTTGTAGAGTTACATGCAAATGGGATTGAAACATGTGGACTTGTGGATTGATGGGGGAATCTACCCAATCGACCCCTTAAACAATAGACCTCCAACTTTCTCAGGAATCACAAATTTGCTGAAGTATGTAAGCGATGGTGAAAATGGATTGCTCAGTTACACTAGGGAGCTCAATGATTAGCATTCAAAGTATTTACAACTTGCCAAGCAACCATAAAAAATTGTCATGATGTGATCGTTGTACATCAACTTCATATACAACAGCTCATAGGACAAGTGGTACAGCTGAATGACACTATAATTCAACAAAACAATCAAATTATTTCAATGCAGGATACTATCCATGACATTGGTATCCCATACGAGGAGGCAAAGGCATAATTTGATGACCTGAGAAAGATCAACAGCAAGCTAACACAGGAGCGCAAACAAAAGAAGAAGCCAATCAATGAGTTAATTGTGAATAGTAGCCAATGGAAGTGACATATCAAAGCATGCAAGGTAGCTTAGAATGAGTACCTAGGTGAGGGTAAGGTTGGATCATGTATTAGTGGATTGTTGAAGGCAAGTACATTGGAAAATGCTTTGACCAATCCTAAGTTTAAGGATGTGAAGGAAAAGGTGATTGAATGCACATTAAAAGATGTGTCAAATGAGTTCTCAACTATGGATGCACAATCCATTTGTGACAGGGTTGGTATTAGCACGATGACTTACTCAAAGATATTCAAAGGTGTGAAGGCCAGGTTTGGTCGTGTGGTGCTGAAGAGAAATAAAATCGTGCCTCTTCCTCAACCTTCAAAGTTAATAGAGGCCCGACGACAACTTGATACAAAGGTTTTGGAGTTGATAGCAGATCCCATGCATGTTCAATGTGTGGAAACACTAAAGTTTGGGACCAAAAATGCATATGAGGTGAAGTTTACCAAACTCAACAATTACTATTTAGATTTGTACAAGATGCAGCCGGCAATGGTAATGTACTACAATATGTCTGCTGAGGAATATAATGGTAAATTGTAGTTTGTTATGAAATTGGATGAAAGTGAGGTTATCAAAAGAGTAAAGCTTAAAAGAGTTAGTGTAACTTTGATGAATAGAGCTTTAAAATTCGACAAGAACAACCGAGGGAACTTTAGTGTTCAATACGAGCACCATGTATAGTGGCTTGCTACATTTAAAGTTCCTAAGAAAACATTTGAGATGGTGTAGATGTTCTTTACTCACACAAGCATTCGAAACATCATCGATCATCAGGAACATGGTGAGATGCTCTCGCTTAAAGGGTATGGTCAATACTTGGTTGAATGGCATCTTGCAGGAGACTTGAAAACTTTAAAATCCATGTGTAAAATCTCCAATGGTGCAAATACAAAGAATCCATGCCTATATTTCTTGACAGAGAGGGTGAAAGGAAAGGAAGGAAAGAAGAACTTGCAAAGGGTGACAAGTGATGCATCCACACACAATAGAGAAGATCCCACTTGGAAGCCCATCTTCAACATTCCATTGAATCATATTTACATTTTTTCATTGCATGATTTTGTCATAATCACTGAGAAACTTATATATGAATACATTTGCTTTGCTTATAGGATGCAACAAGAAAAAGAAGTCATTGCAACGTGTAGGAATGTGGAGCGAGTGCTATAAAAAATTGGGCTACACAAGCATCAAGTGACGATTGAAAAAGATAAGAAGAGATCAAGAAAATCTAGTAACTTGCCAAAAAAGCATTGGATGAGCAAAGGGTAGGAAGTTTCTCTCAACACCCATCAATGAGGAAGGAGATGTTATGGTTCGTAGGCCATAGGACTACGATGGGTGAAAAAAGTTACATTTTGCAGTTCTTGATTGAAGTAATGGAGGAAAAATAAGGTTGCCAAAAGCTAAGGTTTGGATAAGTCTTAACAAATTGGCTCCCTTACTTCACAAGATGGTGTTTAACAATGAAGATAAGCAAGAATTTATCGATGCTATGCATAGCTTCTACGAAACATGGTGGAAGTGTGGGGCAAAAGCTCTATTACACATTACATGGTGCATACTAAGTCAATATTTTAAAATTATATGAATTGTATAAACTATTGACCATAGTTTTACTCATGTGTGATATGTGTCTTTATAGCATATCCTTGAGGCATATGGACCATACTTTGTAGAAAAGGGAAGCATCGTAGTTTGGTCCACACAAGGGATAGAAAATTCACATTGGATAACGCGTGGTGCACAAAGAAAAACCGATCATGGTGGAGGGGTGAATGACATCAATCCAATGATCCAATTACTATCTTGGTAGTATAGAATTATAGTAGTGGATATGAAGCTAAACTCTTGCAAAAGAGAGAAAATGAAAGTGCTGATGAATCGACTGCAGACATGATGGAATCATGACGTGCTACTAAAAGAGTGCATTATGAAGCCTCAAGTGCCAAAGAAAACCATGCCAAGTGGCTAGAAACAAGGCTTTGACAAGGCAACAAATGGGTTTGAAGAGAGATAAGATAGTAAGATGAACAATGTGTTCAGTGTGAATGCAATTCATAGTTTAAGAGAGAAAGAGAGAGAGTGCATTTATGTGAATGAGTCTTATAGTTTAGGGTTATATAAAAGAGGGTTTTACTTTCTATCTTATTCATTGAGTTCTCACATCTCTTGTACAAGAAAGATGGCTAGGCCTAAGATAGTTGCAAATAAGCTTCCGCTCAGAGCCCCGTATTGTGTTCAGTCCCTTGGAGCATCTACTAGCTTAGACGCATCCCTTTCTCAACCTAACCTAGCTTCCTCAAGCCGCCCTCACAAAGGTCCTGCTCAGCATCCCCACAAGAAATGAAAGTGGAAGCTAAGTACAGTGGCCTTGAGAGAAATCAGGAGGTATCATTGTTCTTTTGTCTCATCATTCTAAAAAGGCGAGCTTTTCAAGACTCATTTGTGAGATTGTGCAAGACCTCTACTACACAGAAAGAACGAGGTGGTTTTTGACAAAAGGTCAGGATAGACCTAATCACTTCACAAAAGAATGTCTTCATGCTCTATAGTGTGCTACAGAGGCCTTTTTAGTTGACTTGATGAGACTGATGCTTAGCGTTGTGCAATACATGCGAAGCGCATCATTGTAACTCCCATGGACTTTCAACTCATAAGAAATCTTCAAGCAGTGAAGGATGTATTCGTTCCAATGGAATGAACACAATTTGTAATGTTATATTTTTTGGCATAGTGTTCTTCTCATGCATTAGACATATGTCCCAATGCAAAACTATTGTATGCACCCTTAAAAATATGAATTATATTTTTACTCTTATTCTTCGCTCTCAACTTTGACTGTGCATCTTCGCTATATTTTCAACTCACAATTTTTGCTAGCACTGTCAATTTCAATAGGAAAAACATGCAAAAATTTGCCATTTCTTGTTGCAAGCTTTACTTCCGATGCCTTTGTATAGTCTATGTGATGTGAAGTTTCTAAGGGCCAGTAGTCACGATGTTGATTTCTCGATTATCAATCCATACATAATTTAAGTGTGGGATAATTTTTAAAATACTAAACTATATCAAAATGTGATAAAACTTCACATGCACACTCGTTAGGTGGCCAAGAGCCCAAATTTTTTCTTTTGGAAAAAAAAATACATGCAAATCCCTGGTCCGAAGTTTGGTGTTTGGAGCCACTTAGGCATTTTTTAACCCAAAAACATTGGGCTCTTGGCCACCTAATGTTGAGTGCGCATGTGAAGTTTCGTGGCATTCTGATAAAAGATTATGGATTTATGATCACATGATGGACAATGCATATGAAGTTGCACTAACCCGATTTTGGAGTTTAAATGGGTTAAAAGTTCATTCTTCTTCTCATTTTCACATCTTGTTTTCCTTGCTTTTCCCATTCTCACACCCCTAACCTTTCTCTCTTCTTCATCTTGCCCTCCTTGAGCTTTCATGGCATGCACCAAGCAAGCATGTCGTTGTTTTGGCCAGGGAAAGGCATCACGTCAAGGCCCGCCACCTGGAGCACAAGGTGAAGCCTTCTCTAGTGCAGTAGCAGGTGCAACCCATAGAGCACAACGACCACCACAGAAGAAGAGGAGATGGAAACTGGGCACTGTCGCCCTTCGGGAGATAAGGAGAATCCAGCGCAGATACATGCTTCTCATCCCAAAAAGATCTTTTCATAAGGTTGTTCGGGAAGTTATGCAAGACTTGGAGCTGAAAGGAATGGGAAGATTTTGGGCACGAGTGCACGATGGCCCACTAGCCAGGAAGGTGGATTGCTACAGCTATGGAGGCCTTGCAAACGGCTACAAAGGGGTTTCTCATTGACTTGTTCGATGATACACATCTAGTGGCCATCCATGCAAAGTGTGTCACAATCATAGATAAAGACATGAACTTTATCGTTCAGCTTCGACATGGCAAGGGGACTCCTCCATAGGTAATGAGATTAATGATGCAAGGTTTTATAATGAGTGTTATAGCATCATAGCATCTTGGAATGCCAAAACATTTTGTATACTCTGCCACATTGGAATACTTGTGTGTGTGTGTAAAATATCTCATGCGATGTGTATTGAATTCAAATAATTGAGTAAACTAACACAATATTAGTGAGTTTAGGAATCTCCCAATTCCCATTTTTTGAATACTAAAAGGTTACACCTGGATAACATGCCCATAAGTTTCTCAAAACCATATGATGTGACCTATCATTGGAAAGCACTTGAAAAATGGAATCTATTGAGCTATAGACCACTCAATTTGGAGTTATAGTGTTCAAGTTATGACAAATCCAAACATTTGACCATGTGCCCAAACTTATGGGAAATTCCCATTTTCCCCAATATGGTGTTAAGTTGTTTTGTTTTGTTTCTTGAAATGTACGACTCTTAATTTTTGTTTAACATACGCACGTATCAAAAGTAGTAATACGTACAGATACAAGTTACGTTATTGCCTATGCACAATCATAAGTCCAATACTACGCGTTAACATAATTAATTTGGATTATGTTAACATATGCGAATGCGTAATTCATGTACTACACATTATCATCACACTTACATGAACCACACATTTATTCAATACATATTTATTTATAGGGGCAAAGTAAAATATCTTATATTTATCAAGAAAAATACACGTGATGACTAATAGTGATGGTAGATACAAAAACCCGATAGCCAACAAAAACTCTCATTCATTCATTGGCTTTTTCATTAGTGGAGAGGGGCCAGCTTTCGATGAAAATAGAAGTTCCTTCTTTGCTTCAAAAATGACACGCTTTCCCTTTAGCTCGTTCTCTAGGAGAAGTGGATCTGACACTTTAGCAAGGTCACTTAATGTAGCAAGCATACACATTGCTCCACCACGCGTTTGGTCAAATAAGTAAAGAAGCTTTGACCGCTTGACTAGCACCACCTTCTCCAAGCTAGATGTCACAGATATCACTCGAAAAGGTCCAAACTTGGTCAAAGCTTGAACTTTCATAATTGTTTCCTACCCTTGTGGTTAGCACTTCTTATGGAAGACCACCAAGTCTGTAACAAGATTTCCAATGTACTCCTTCAGAGCTAAATCCTTCTGTCGATTTGCATGCCAAGCTCCTCGCTTAGATGAAAACTCATCTATATATCGTATGACAAAGTCAAATCAAACAATTTGATTAGTAACTAACCTAGAGTGATCAGAAAGTGATGAAACTTGACGGTAGGGTGCATCGGGTTCCGGAAGTCCACTAGTAAAATCTTGGCAAAAAATGATACCTGCAGCTACCCTGTTCGAAGTTTGGCATCTAGGACCATCCTACCGTCAAGTTTCGTTGCATCAAAATATATGGTAGTTAGAAATCTCACCTTTTCCAGATCATCTTGTATCTTTATTTCCTCGTGCGTCAGTGAGGCGCCTCTTTATGTAGAGGGATCTACAAATTCCTTGGTGGGAAGTTGGAACCTTGGTTCGGACAGATCATGCTATAGTGCTTCAAATTCAACATCCGACATAAGATAATCTTCTTCAACCAAGGTGATCTACTCATGTGCTGCTATGATGGCACTCACTGTATCTAAGCTTGTGCTATCATATCTTCCAATCTCTGCCATCGTTGGATGCACATCCATGTAATCATAATTGATCATGTCTTCCTGGAGCCCCGAGAGGAACACCAAGGAAAAGGGAATTCTCTTGCAAGAAAATCTATCTTGTAACATCAACAAGCTTGTTTATCATGTTTCATATGATCACAATGAAGAAAAGAACACCAGGCGCAACAAATCTTCATGCAGCATCATGTAAATCTCCCACGGTTTTGAATAGAATCAACCATATTCTTCAACATCTTCACAAAATCCATCAATAGAACAAAGAAAGCAAAGAAATACACCATCTTTGAATGGAAATACATCACATAATATTCATCTTCAATATCTTCATAGTCTTCTCTCTCAATCTCTCATATACAATCACTCTGTTTGAGTAGAATTGGCTATCTCTAACTCTCTCTCACACACTCCATCAATAATACATCATATCCTTACTACAATCTCTCAAAATCACTCTCAATAATCCCTCTTAGGTCGTGGATACCCCTCCCAAGAGGTATGTCTGATATGAAGAGTCACCAGAGCCACTACAGTGTCCTTTCATAGCTCACTACTGTCACTTCACTCTAGTCTTCACTTGAGTCTTTAGCAGCTACTTCTTCCACTTCTTTCAGCTCTTTTGCACTTGTATTCACCTCTTTCAAAGGCTAGAAAACTTTCCCCAAAGTCACACATACATTCCACAGAACACTTACAGAAGCATACAGAACAGTCACAGAAGAGTACCAGAACAGCTACAGTACAGAACAGAACAGAAACAGAACAGAGACAGAGGCTCTACAGAAGACCTACAGAAGGTTACAGAAGGTCATCAAAACCACATAACTCATTCTCAAATCATTCCAAACTCTCACAAACCATTCAATAAACTTTCACAATATCTCATTCTTCATCAATCAATACTTCATCCCTCCTTACAGAAGACAATCAGAACAAAACAGACCAAAACAGAAGATATACAGAACCATTCAGAACCTATCAGAACATCACAGAATCATCAACAAACATCATGAACTTCCAAAACACAATCATTATCATCTAAAACACTCTCAAACCACTTCCAAATCAATCAATCATCCCATAAAATCAACCATTCAGCTCTCAAAAAACAACAAAAATCAGCCAAAAAAACAAGTCATTTCAACACTCAACATATCCCCACACTTAATAAGGAAGTGTCCTCGCGACCCAAGAAAAAGGGAATACAAGTTCATTGAAAAGCTCAACTTTAAACTTCAATATCTTTTCAAAAAGAATCCATCCACCACGACCCCAACTTATGACCTGTTTCTGATATAAAAATACAAAGAAAGGAAAACTCTTTATACATTAACACCTCTTATCAAACTAAAAATCATCACAAATTTGTAAAGGATATAAGAGTTTGCTTCTTCGTCATCTGCATCGTCTTCAATTCTCCATCCACGACCCCATCTCTACAAATCTCCAAAACATAGCTCGTATACAAAATCCAATAGGAAACCACCACGTTCGTTTGACATAAATGAACTCACAACACAAACACTAATACACAACACAACCATCTGAATGACTTCTTCAAAAAGAGAGGTGTTCATTAGAAAGCTTCCACCATACATTAGAAAGGTATCAATGAAGATGATCCCTCTTAAAAGATTGATGTTGTTGGAAACGATCCATAGACAAGGATTCATCTACAAAGGTTTTGGGAGGATTTTGAAAAAATTGGAGACAGCACATCCTTTCCAACAGGACCAGGTATCTGCTAGGCAAACAAAGGGCATGAAAATACAGTATGTCCAGCTGTTGGGAATCAATGTTTTACATTGACATTCATGCACAACTTTGGAATAGGCTTTGAATCAGTGTGAGAGTGCCTATGCATATACGCCAGGTACCAAGCAAAGTGAGCAGTTAATCTCACTGAGGGATCTGCAGACTGTGAATATTGTTGGGCAAAATGAACATAGTTTTGATAAGCTTGACTGGAAGCTGTCCATTCTCCTGGAATTACTGGCCAATTAATCTGCGGTCCTGTAAGGCAATCATCCGAACTCCATCCCCTTCTTCTGGAAATCTGATTATCAAAACCATCACAGTCACTAACCAACTGAGGTGGTTGAGATATAGAAGTGTTAGGAGAGGGTAGTGGAATAAGGGAAAGTGGATGTAGGGAAGGATAGGAAAAATCATAAAAGGAAGAAAAGGTTAAAGAAGAAGTGGCAGAAATTTATAAGGAATCACTAAGGAACGGTGTTAACTGATAAATAGGAAATGTGGAGAAAACATTTATGAGGGGTGAAGGACACGGTGGAGAAGGGGAAAATACCCTATCCTCAATAAAGGAACAGTAAGTGAAAATAGGAATTTGAGGGAAAGATGAAGGTTAGAAAAGAAGTGGTAAAATAGTGGAATTAGATTGACAAAGGGAAAGGTATATAGCATAGCGGTGAGCCAATTGTTGGTAATAGAGGAGGGTAGGAACAGAAGGTCCTAAGAGAGATCGTCTATGATAGGCATCAAAGAAGGTAGCATCAAATGGATTATGTTTGGAAAGATAGGTTAAGAGATCCATCCTCAGTTGGTTAGTACTCTGGGCAAAGGTAGGAGCTATGTTTTGTCTTTGATTGAGGACCACCGAATCAATCATGGGATGCCAAGAATTATCATGACAATCAGCCACTTTGGAGGAATAACCCTGGAACATGTCAGCTATGCGCAACTCCAAATGATTGACATACAAAACAGCTTGTAAGACCACATTCCCCACATACCATGCCATATCCACCTCATCTGGAACTAACAAGTCTCCTCGGAGATACATGTACGACATCAACATGGTATCTGGCGTGACAGAATCTTCAAAGACCATTCTGACTACCTCTGTCAACAACTCAGCAGACCAAGCCCCACTCCAGCCATCCTTTGGAAAAGGTAAATCCATCGTGGAAAGCTTCATATAGAAGACCGACTTCTATAAGTGGTAGTGGACAAAGAAAGAATGGTCAGGTAAGACATATTCCTGAAACTGCTCAAAGGTAGACCATAACAAGTCCATTCTGGACTGCAATCTTTCCACTTTGTCTTGGAATAGAGGGCACAAAGTAGCCTGTCTCTGAAGAGCAGCCAAGTCCTGCTGTGAAAGAGAAGGAATTAATGAAACAGGAGGGCTTGGAGGAACAGAGCGGGACTTTGCAAGCTGATCTTGCAACTGCTGGATTTGGGAGGCTTGGTTGGCCACTGTGTCATTAGCCATCTGTAAAGCGGAAAGTTTTTCATTTAAGATAGCTTGGAATTCCTTCACTTCGCTGGACATCCTCTCCTTCTCTGCTGAAAGGCTAGTAACCTGTGACTGAGCCTCGAATAATTGGGTCTTCAATGAAGAAATCTCATCGCTTTGAATGGCAACCAGTTGGGTTTGTTGTTCCATTTGCTTAAACACATCTGCTAGGGTATCCTTAACAGAAGCTAACTCAGATGTTGCCTTATGCAACTAGTCTTTGGACTGCATGAGCTCCTCATAGAAAGATGCGTACAGCTGTTGAACACAGGCTGTCACTGACAACTCAATGGAACTTTGAATATCCTTGCAGAGGAAAGGAATGGCATCTCCTGAAACGAGACTGTTCAGGGAAGGAACTGAGATCTCCAAGGATCCTTCTCGATGTGCTCTGAATAGGTTATTGCAAGTGAGATACCCAGGGAGTTCACTGCCAGAAGTAGCAGGGATAGGCACTGAGGGAAGTACAGCAGGGGCTTTATCCGCTACCCTCTTCAAGCGTTTGCGCTGTATGACCAGGGGAGGCGGAGAATCATCATCCTCAATGTCAATAGGTGTTGACTCTTCTGAAGGTGGAGGAGGAGGTAGTGGATCTGATGGAGGAGGTGGAGGTACAGTCTTCTGTAAACCTGAATAGGTCAAGAAGGCAGACAAATATGATCCATAGGTAACATTGGTAACATTACCCCTCGTGACTTTAACAAAATGCTGATCCATTTTAGTGAGGAGGTATGTGCTCCAATCAATAGCAACTCCTTTTAGCACCATCCTGGAGGCTGTGAAAAGCTCTTTGGACAAATAGTGGGATGGCGTTTTGGCAGGCATGAACCTGTCCTGAAGGAACTGACAGATCATCTTCCATACGGGATCAGTGATCATAGAAAAAGAAACTCCTGAAGAGTTTATCACTTTCTTAACATCAAGGACTTCCCTTGTCTGCTTCTGCAACAGCTTCAGAATCTCTTCATTAGAGAAGAGCTGAGGAGTGGTCACAAAAGGTTCTCCTTTGAAGGGAAGAGACAGAGCCTTCCCTAAGCCTCGAGATGTCAAAGTCATAGACATTCCTTGGACTACTCCTGTCTTCTTGCTGTAAGAGGCCAGGAACTCATCACATAAGGACGGATCCTCTGGAAGCAATGGAAAAGGAGTGGCCACAAAAGCAGCAAGTCCCGCCTTCGTGAGGGGCTCAAAAGTAAGTAGGGAAGAGTAATCCCTACTAACTAGTGGGACGTACTGGATAGGGGGAGGAGCATGAGAAGGCGCCATTCAGATGGTTACACACACACCACAAACACAGACAATCAAGGAGAATGCCTGCAAAGCAACAGACAAAAACCAAGGATAAGAGAACAACCAATAAAACGTGACTCGACCAACTAACCCCACGCAAACCACATCCTAGAAAAAATTCGACATGATCGTGAGACATATGCGACCGAAAGCTTCATGCGATGCATCAGACAAACACCCTGAACCCCGTATCAGGCAACAAAAGAAAAAACTGCATACCGTACCCGTAACCGTAACTAAGACTGGAAACCAAAACCATACCACATCCGACACATATCAATACGACATCTGTGATAAACCAAGACTGGACCATGGAAAAGAACTCTAATGACGGCGCATACCCATCCCACGAAACGCTTCATTAAAAAGGGGAATTAAGTGCAGTGAGGGGGGAATTAATTTAATGAAGGGTTGATTTTAATCAATTATTAAAAATGGGTGAATTTTTATTAGGTGATAAACCTTAGCAAGAAAACGGTGGTTCCTTATTAGTTATTTAATTACCAATTATTAGGTTAAGCGGTGCAGTTATTCGATTCTCGGACTTCGATTCTCGACTGGGTCTCTAAATGCAATTCATTGATTACAAATTAAGGTGATGTGGAGCGCTTTTTTGCCAGCGCGTGCTCATGTGACGGCTGGTTTATTTTAATTAAAAAATTTATAGTGCATCTGTAGCGCATGTAGCGCGTGCTAAGTGAACGGCTGGTTGATTTTAATTTAAAAAGTATGTGTGTTTTAGCGCGAATGCGCGTGGAAACTGTGGGTGAATTAAAGGGTTCATTTTAACAATTAATTTGCGATTAAGGAGAAAATGAAAATAAATAAAGCACATAAAATAAATACCTGGAAGGGGTGTGTATGTAATGCAGAAATGCGCACGGAAGAGTCCACCAAAAGAAGGGAATCCAGTAAAGGAAAAGTAAAGATCACTGATGAAACAACAATGTCAACACCTTAGCAGATGTGTTAATTTGGTTTTTTTTCCTTGTTTGTGGGCTTTTTTATTTTTATTTTTATTTTTATTTTTATTTTTATGTTTATTTTTTATTTTTTAATTTTTTTAATTGTGGTAAGTTGGGATTATTTAGGGTTGAATAAATGGAAAATGAGCAAGGGAGGTGAGGGGAATTTTTGAAAATTTTTTAGAAAATTTTAGAATTTTTTAAATGAATTTTCTACAGTTATCGGCAATTTGCAGGTGAAATTAGGAAATATTGAATTTTCAGAAATTATAGGGTAGGCAATTGCCAGTGGACAAATTCCCACAAATTGACAAAAGGCAAAAGGAATTTTTAGAAAATTTTCTGAAAATTTTTTATGGAAAAATTAATGTAGTGATTAATTAAGTCACCTAAATCACATTAATCAAATAAGTCAGTTAGGCATAAGTGAATTAAGTCAGGTTAGTGGGGTAAGTCATGTTAGTCGACCTAAGTCAAGTCAGGTTAGTCTAGGTTGCTTAGGTTAGTCAACTAGGCTAGGTTAGTTAACTAAGTTAGGTTAATCAACTAAGTTAGGTTAACTAGGTAGGGGTTAGTTAATTAAATCGACTATGGTTAGGTTAACACTAACCTAGCTAGGGTTAAGTTAGGGTTAGGGGTGGGGGTTAGATTAGTTAACCTAACCAAGGTTAGTGGGAACTAATTGGGGTTAGTTAACCTGGGGGGGTAATTGAACCTAACTAGGGTTAGTGGGAACTAACCTAAGGTTAGTTGGTTAGGGGGTGGGTTAGGTTAGGGTGACTAGGGGGTTAGGGGGTTAGACTAACTACTTTAGGCGACGGCGTCCAGGCCGTGGCAATTCCAGGGCGCGGCGGCACTTCCAGTGGAGGAGGGGGAGGGACGGACGCGCTGGGGGAAGGGGAGGGAAGAGACGGAGGTCGTCGGTGGCGGGCGGGAGGAGAGAAGTAGGGCAGGGGGGCTGGGGAAAGGGGGAAGGCGGAGACGGGTGGGGGTAGGCAGGAAGGCGGACGGGGGGGCAGGGAGGAGAAGGCGAGGCGGAGACGGGCGGGGGTAGGCAGGAAGGTGGACGGGGGGGTAGGGAGGAGAAGGCGAGGTGGAGACGGGCGGGGGTAGGCAGGAGAAGGCGAGGCGGAGCACGCCGCCGGTGGGGCGCGAGGAGCAGGAGGGTGGGGAGGAGCACGCCGCCGGGGGGGGAAGAAATGGCGGGGGGGTAGGGAGTAGGCGAAGCAGGGGAGGGGCGACGGCGTGGAGGCTGGGAGAAGGAGAAGGAGGGGAGGGAGGCGCTGGAGATGGCAGGGAGGTAGAGGACGCAGGAGGAGAGAGAGAAAGAAAGAGAGAGAGAGAGAAAGAAAGAGAGGGAGAAAGAAAGAGAGGGAGAGAGACGGGCGGTTGGGGGGAAGGGGTAGGCAGTTAGGGGAAAGGGGTGGGGGGCCCATGGGGGGGCCATGGGGTGGGCAGGTGGGGGGAAGGGGTGGGGGGCAAGGGTGCGTACCCCCGTCCCGCGCTCGTGCGCGGGGCGGGGTAAAAAAATTTACCGTGACGGGATTGAAATGGCGCCGAGATGACGATATGGGTCATGCGGACACGATATGGGTCATGCGGACACGAACCAAAAACGCAATTTAAAAATTAATATCGAAAGATCCGTGCATCGGAATGAGGTGCAGAAAAAAGGAAAACTATGCAGAAAGATGTGCCCGACAATCCTATAACATCAAAACATAATTCTGACTGAGATAAGACACGTTCACATGGAAAAAACCCAAAAAAAAAACCTGAAAATGGGAGCAAAAATTAATATCGGACGAACCGTTCACCGGAATGACATGCAGTAAGAAGGAAAAATGTCCGCAGGAAGGGGTGGCACAGGGTTATCACATTAAACCACAGTTCCGGTGGAAGTAAGAGGGGTTCACATGTGAAAAACTCCAAAAATACTCCCGAAAACTCATTTAAAATTTAATAAGTAAAAATCCAGAAGTCGAAAAAGGGTGGAGGAAAAAGGAAAAAGGTGGGGGAAGGTACAGGGGACACGGCTGTCAAATCAAATTGGAATTCCGATGCAAATAAGGCAGGTTCATATGGAAAAATGTCAAAAATACGCATGAAAAAGTCGTGAAAACTCAGAAAATTAATAACGGACAAACCGTGTATCGGAATGATGCAGAATAAAAAGGAAAAATGTCAGGGGAAAAGCGCTGGTGAGGGCTATGATGTCAGAGCATGATTCGGAAGCAAGAAAAGTGCGTTCACATGGAAAACCGTCTAAATTGCGTAAAATGCTTCAAAAATTAATAACTCAAAAACCGTGCACCGGAACAGGGGTAGGTAAAAAGGAAAAATGATCAGTTCAACGGGAGGAATAGGACTATGAGGTTGGATTTGGACTTCAATGAACGTAGGGTGCATTCACATGGAAAGACATCAAAATCAAAGAATGAAGGAAAACTGCAAGGGAACAGCCACAAGGGTGGGTGGAAAATAACCGGATGGGTGGGAAGGGATCCCATTAGGGTAAAAGCAAGGCAAGGCATTCATGCATGAACAGGTTAAGGCATATGCAGAAAAGTATGCACGGGAGACGCGCAGGGACGCGTCCCCACACTTAAGACCTTAACGGATAGGGTTAACCGAGCAACAGGGATCTAGGACCACGCCATAGACCATCCACTAACGTCCCCACACTTAAAACATGACCATCACTAAGAAACAGAAGTTGTAGGGTTAGAAAAACTTGGCCCGTTTCGTCAAGAATCAAGGTTGAGTGTCGACGGCACGTTTAGTGTGGTTGTCGGCGCTGGAGGGACCAAGGCATCTTCTCGGCACACGTCCGTCATGGAAGGGACCACGCGGCAGCACCCAGGGAGGTAACTGATGGAAGGAATCGCAGGAAATTCGTCGATGATGATGAGGGATACTACACTCAACTCACAGTCACTCAAACGAGATGAAAGAACAGTCACTCGCCCCATGACTAATATCACTCGCGAAAGAATGATTAAAAACCATATCTCATACCCGGTTGAGGAATCGACAAGGGGAAAATGGTGCAGAAGGAGTATGCCAGGGTGCACAGTTGATGGTGCATTAGTGCGTCCAACCTGTCTGGCATAAGTGCAAGGAGGAAGGCAAGGGAGCCTTACAGTGCAGTGTACAGAACAGGGTGATGTGTCTTGTGATGACGATAAAGACCCATCCTGTGGGTGCATAGGGAAACGGGAACATACCTAACTCCAAGTGTCGTAACGTCCCTCAATCTCACATCTCGGTAATTGATTGAAGAAACTCCAGTCACACTCAGCCCACCCTCTGTCTCACGCTTTGTTGATAGTTACAGGAGGGCAGCCTTTTCCTGAAACCCATTGATGTAATCCTCACAGTCACTTGTGCAAAGGTTGTATGCATTGTGCGCATTTGATGGTGCAACTGTGCATCCCGCCCTGTGCCGGCATACGGTGCGAGAAGGAAGGCCATGGAGCCTTATAGTGCAGTGTACAAAACAAATCATGCTTTGTGCATTGAGAGGCCCATCCCGTGCGTGCAATGCTTCATTCACACTTCTCACCTCTCATTTGATTTGAAGGGAAAAGACTGGTCACTCGCCCCACCCTCTGTCTCACGCTCTGTTGATAATTATAGAGGGCAACCATACTCACTTCCCCATCCGGTTAGGATGAAAACTCACGTCACTTGATTGTTTGTCGATGAAGATCGCGTCATCAATTTTGCTGAAGAGGCGTACCCAGGGAGGTAGCCATAAAATCGAACGTTGTGTTGGACAGGAACATAGCGTCTGCTAGAGGACAGGTAATCACTTTGCAAAAAGACCCAGGACACAGCGTACCAAGGGAGGCAGCTTCGGAATTGGATCCGAGGGATATCAATCAATGAATCCACTTTCTGGACTGCTGGATGTTACCACCTTTTCCACAGCCAGCTTCTCGCCCAAGGGTGTTTATCACATTTTCTTGGAACGAGGCCTGCTATGATAGGGAATTGCTTCCTTTTCTCTCATAACAGATTTGTTTGTTTTTTTTTTCTTCTTTGTTTTCTTTTTCTTTTTCTTATTTTCCCCTATTCCCGAGGGTGTTTCCACCTTTTCTCGAAGAATAGGTCGGCATGACAGGGACCTAAGTCCTTTTCTCCCATGACCGATATGTTTTGTTTTTTTTTTTCAATATTGAGCAAGGGAATGGTAGAAAAACCATGTGTCAGAACCCACCTCGCCACTGTCGCTGGTGGAAAATAGAGGATAAGAGATCAAGGCTGGAAAGGGGTTTTGAGGGGACAGAGGGTTGCACCCTCTTCATCAGAAGTGATTGAAGAACGGCTATCAGAAGTAGCATCATAAGAAGTACAATGCCGCGCCAACAAGGGAAAGGATCAAGTGTCCGTAATTGTCAAGATCCCCAAGGAGGGAAGTACTTCTTTAGGCGATATCCATTGATCAGAAAAGGATCATGAGAGGCATCAACTGTCTGTACTTGGACAGAACCATTAGGGTTGACGGCAAGTACCTTATAGGGGCCCATCCACCGTTGTTGGAGCTTGCCAGGAAACTTGCCAAATCGTGAATCATAGGCTAGGACCAAATCACCTTCTTTGAACTCCTTGTGCTTGATGAAACTATCATGGTAAGCCTTACGTCGAGCTTGTGTGGCTTCCATGCACTGTAGAGCCATCCTGCGAACTTCGTCCAAACATTCCAAGTGCAGAAGACGGCGTTGCAGTGAATCATCGTCCCCCAAACGCTCTTTGATAGCCACTCTCAAAGAGGGTAGTTCCAGTTCAACAGGAAAAACAGCTTCTGTACCATACACAAGCTGGAAGGGTGTTTGTCCTGTTGCTGCTTTATGGGAGGTTCTGTACGCCCAGAGGGCCTCTGTAAGTCGATCATCCCAAGCACGACGATGTGCAGCAATTGTTCTTGTCAGAATCGAGCAGAGGATGCGATTGGTGACTTCGACTTGGCCGTTGGCTCTGGGGTAATAAGGAGTGGACTTGCGATGGCGGATCTTATACAACTCTGTCAACTCTTCCATGACTTTGTTGAGGAAATGAGTGCCTCTATCACTTACCAGCTCTAAGGGACTGCCAAAACGGGTGATGATATTCTCGTACAAGAACAGGGCCACGCTGTTACCATCGTCCCGCTTTAGGGCTTTAGCTTCACACCACTTTGTGACATAATCCGTACATACGAGGATGTATCGGTTCTGTTTCCTTTTGGTGGGAGGGTCGATCGGACCTACGAAGTCAATGCCCCACTTCTCAAACGGCTTTAAGGGAAGGATAGGTTGTAATGGCATGGCACTTGTCCTTGTGGGTTTCCCCATTCTTTGACAAGCATCACATCTTTTACAGTAATCATAGGAATCTTTGTGGATGGTAGGCCACCAATAACCTACTAGCAGAGCCTTCCTAGCTGTAGCTTCTCCTGCAAAGTGACCTCCACATGGCTCGTCGTGGCAAGCCTTCAGAACAATCCCAATCTCATCTCTTGCAACACATCTTCTGAGCATTTCATCTTTGCCTTTCTTGTACAATGCACCGCCTAGCAGGGTGTATGGGGCTGATTCTAGCATGAGCTTCTTCCTTTCCCGACTAGAGATACCAGGAGGGTACTGTTGGGTTGCTAGCAGATTGGCAATGTCTGCATACCAGGGAGTTACAGTCTCTACCAAGAATAGGGAAGCATCAGGGAGGTCTGGATCATCTTGCTCCTCGTCTGCAATTTGTGGGATACGCCACAGATGATCAGCCAGAACATGGGAACGACCAGGCTTAGTAATCACCTCAAAGTCGAACTCCTGGAATAAAAGGAGCCATCTCATCATTCGTCCCTTCACATCTGCTTTGTTCATCAAGAAGGACAGGGCCTCATGATCCATATAAAATTTAAAGTGGGTAGATAGGAGGTAATGGCGAAACTTTTCCAAGGCAAACACCATTGCCAAGCACTCCAGCTCTGTCACTGTATAGTTCCGTTCCCTATCAGTGACTTTTCGGCTTGCGTAATAGATCGGTTGATCCAACTTCGAGGAGCCCTTTTGGCAGAGGACATCACCTAAACCTTCAATTAATGCATCAGTGTGTACATGGAACTCTTTCGTCCAATGAGGAGGTTGCAGAATGGGTGCTTCTATCAAACACTGCTTCAGAGTGTGGAAGGCTTTGTCACATTCTTCCGTCCAAGTAAACTCTGCATCTTTCCTCAGGAGCTTGTGCAAGGAAGTTGCCTTTGTCGCAAAATGGGCTATAAACCTTCTGTAGTAACCCACATGGCCTAGGAATCCCCTCAACTGTTTGAGGTTGGTGGGTGCTGTCAGAGCTGCGATCTTTTCAATCTTTGCAGGGTCTGTTGATATCCCTTGTGCAGAGACAATGTGGCCCAACAGAACTCCAGAAGAGACCCCAAAGATGCATTTGTCGGGGTTGAGGGAGATCCCATACTCCCGGCATCGGTCAAAACATTGTTTCAAATGTTCCCAGTGGTCACGGATCAAACTATAGACACAGAAGTCATCCAAATATACCTCAATGAAGTCGTGCAGATGATTTTGAAATGCAGCCATCATGACTCGTTGGAAAGTAGCAGGGGCATTGCAGAGCCCAAATGGCATCACTCGGTAAGCGTAGGTCCCCCATTCTGTGGTGAAGGTTGTTTTGGATTGGTCTTCTTTTGCGATCCGGACTTGGTTGTATCCGCTGAATCCATCCAAAAGAGAATAAAGTTCATGTCCTGCCACTGTATCCAACAGTTGGTCTGTAAAAGGGATAGGAAAGTGATCCTTCTTTGTCTTGGAATTAAGCTTTCGGAAATCCACACATATTCGCAATTTGCCATTCTTCTTGGGTACAACCACGATGGGTGAAACCCATTCACTGTTTGCCACTGGATAGATAAACTCGGCTTCCAGAAGCTTCAGCAGCTCCTCTTTCACCAATGTGGAATAATTCGGGTTCATTCGCCTCTGTCGTTGCCGTACTGGCTTGGCATCAGGCTCCAAGTCAATATGATGTTGACATATTGTGGGATCAATCCCCTTTAGGTCTTTGTAAGACCATGCAAACACGTCCAAATTTTCTTTCAACAAGTTGTACAAGGTTGACAACTCCTCTTCTGGGAGACTGCTACCCACCTTCAAGTGGCGTTCAGTGCCTTCTGAATCCACAAAGGTTAACTGCCTTTCACCTTCTACTTCACGGATGAAGGTCCCACGAACTGCTTCTGGGTAGAGATCCGACTCCTTCAAGGGAGTGGTGTCCTCTTCTGATGTCCCACTAGAACCAACTTCTTCTTTTGGTGGAGACTTAGGTTGCTCCTTAAGATGTTGGAATGGGATAAGAGCCGTTTCGGGTTTGGTGTCAAAATTAATTACCTCTTGGCTTGAGGACTCATCTTCTGATGATGACACATCCAGGAACGTCACATAACAGGGACCCTCTGATGCCTGTTGGATTGGTGGGACTGGTGCTTGTTGGCACGGTGCATCATCATCATCTTTCTTTGGCAAAGATGGGTTAGGACGGCATGAGCCACTGCTGAAAGACGGCTTGTTCTTCTTAATCCACGTCTTATAAAGGTTTTGCATATGAGAAGATTCATTTACCAGACCAAATGGTACCATCACCATGCTGTCCCATAGCATGAGGTCGTCTGTTTTTTATGCTTCTGGAACTTCTTCCTCAAATGTATCCTCTTCAGATGGGATAGATTCTTCTGGCTCACTTTCATAATCTTCTTCGTCCATATCATATCCATCCTCTTCTGTCTCTGTCTCTGCTTCTATAGGAGCTCTGTAACAAAAGAATAGATTCTCTGGTTCCTCTCCTGCCTCTGTCTCTGCTTCTACTTCTGCTTCTGTTGTGGCCATGTAACAGGGAGAGCAGTACATCCATGCTTCTATCTCACTGTCAGAAGTAATTTCCGAAGTCATTTCTGGTTCAGGCAGGAAGTATTCACCCATTGATAATGGCTTTGCATCTTTTGGAAGTCGACTTACAGTATCCACTGTTAAGGAATGTGCCATTATTTTCTTGGGAAGTATCTGTTTGACAGCATCTTCGTCTGCTGACATTCCATCTGTAGCCTCGTTAGGGGAATCAGAAGATAATTCCAAGGAGGTGGATCCATGTCCTTTTTGAGAACCATACAGTTTTAGCACCACTTTATTGGGTCCTCTACCCAAGGTCAAAGTTCCTTTAAACCAATCCGTCCTTGCTCGGGCTTCAAAAAGCCATGGTCTGCCCAGTAGCAGAGGATAGGATGTACCATAAGAGTTTGGCTTCACCACCAAATAGGTCAGCCAATAATCTTTTCCAGCCACTGTAGTCTTCACATATGGGAGAATGCCCAAAGGCTTGATTCTACTCTGATCCGCCAGTCTGATGAGCCATTGGGTTGGTTGCACACCTTGTAAGCCTAGATCCTTCATCGTCACATCTGTCATAATGTTTACTGATGAACCTCCATCAATCAGTGCATTTGCAATGAAGCAGCCTTCTATCCACACGCCAGTCTTTGGAGTACCCGGATCTAGAAAAGCATTAGCCACATCCACTTCTTTTATAGGCTCGGGAGCCTTGTTGGACTTTGTCACTGTTGAAGGAGCAATCCTTAAACCACGTCTTTTTGTCAGTATACTTTTGAACCTTTTCCGGCAACTGGGGGACAACATCAATAATTGTCGGAATGTGAGGTTTGGTTTAAAGGTATCTAGATCTCTAACTAGATCGTATTCCTTAATAGGATCCACTAGCTTCTCTAACGGATTAGGGAATGGGGCAACACCCATTTTCATTTTCCCTCTTTCTTCCATCAGAGGAATTACAGGAACTTCTTCTGCCACTTGTGGCACTTCCTCATCTTCTCTATCCTGGACCTCTGGTCCTGTCTCTGTAACTGTCTCTGTAACTCTCTGTGGCACTGTAGGGCTCTGTATGGCACTGTTAGGCTCTGTTCTATTCTGTTCTTCTGGTGGAAGATTGAACTTCACTGTTCTGGCAGGAGGGTTATTTTCTTTATGGATAGGTGGTTCCTTCTGCTTTGCACGCGTGATGGCAGCAACTTCCAATTCCACCAAATTGGAGGTAGGCTCTTGGGCCTTGGCCGGACTATCAGTAGCACTGTTTTTCACTGGGGCTGGACTTGGACAGTCTTTTGCAGTGTGGCCTTCTCCTTTGCATCGACTGCATAAGGGTTTGTAATCCACTGACCTTCGAGGATTTGGACAGTTTGGTGAGATGTGTCCCTTTTCTCCGCATCTGTAACACTCCACTTCTGATCTCTGACCACCACCAGACTGTCTTCCTCTGTAACTTTGAGAGGGAAATCTTCTGGGTCTGAAATTAGGACCAAACTCTCTAGGCTTGGGTCCAATATCTTGTGTTGTCATTTTGGATTCCAGCAAGTTGAATCTTGCGTCTTCTTCCTTCCTTCTCCTATCATGCATCTCCTTCAGAGAGCAAATGTCCTCTGTATGATTCTTCCGCAAATAGTAGGAACAAAAGGCTCCAAGGATAGTTGGTTTTCGTGTACATTTAGTGGCTAAATGGCCTGCTTGATGACACTTACCACACCAAGTATTTGACCGCATCACATCTCTTCCTGCTCCCGCAACATTGGATATGCTCGCGGTATTCACTTTCAACGTCTGTAGTTGTTCTGTAATCACATCCATCAACTCCTTTTTAATGTTTGCAACTGAGTTGGATAAATAATCCTTCAAGCTTTCTCCTCCGGACGTACTGGCAGGAGGGTTTTGAGGAGTCTCTGTAATCACTGCATAAACGGGTTGGGCTGGTACAGAGGGGTCTCTGTTCTGGTTCTGATTCAGTGCTCCTGTTTGAACTGTTGGCTGTTGGCTCCAGTTGGTAGGATTCCACTGTTGCTGCTGATTTGTCATTGAGCAAAATTTGTTGGGACCATTGTTGTTGTGGTTGAGCCATCATTTGAGGCATGGATTGTGGCCACTGTGGATTTGGTGCACTGTACGGTGATACTGGGGGCATCTGTTGGTAGGGATAGGGAACAGTCCTTGGAACTGCATTTGGTGGATACATCATTCCTGGCATTAGAGGAGGTAGGACTCCTCTTCCCGAATTCATCGCTAATCGAGCTTCCACTTCATCGTACAGTCTTACTCCTTCTGTTGCAGCTTGCAGGGTGGCTGGTCTTTGTAGCTCCACAAACTTATGGACTTCTGGTTGTAATCCTCTGAGAAACACTCCCTTCTGAATGCCATCATCTAGATTATGGTTAGTCCATCTCTTCAGGATGGATTCCATTCGTGAGACATAAGCTTCTACTCTTTCTCCAGAGGATTGACTTAGGTTCATAAATTCCTCTCGCATCCGCTCTTCAAAACCTTCACGCCTGAATTTAGTGAGGAAGGCCAACTTCAGGTCGTCCCATGTGCCAAAAGTTCCTGCTGCTTGTCTCTCATACCACTGAAACGCCGCGCCCTTGAAAGTGGCGGGGAATATTGCTAACCAATGCTCAGGGGTCCTGGCATTGTTAGCCACACACGCTACCATAAACTCTGCTACATGAAGATCAGGGTCTTCATTGTACTCTCCCTTAAAAACTGGCAATGGGACTACATTTGCTGGCCTGTCATCAATATTTCCAGGACGGATCTGGCTTGGAAGTGGACCTCCAGCAGGAGGAGGAAGGGCTTGATGTGCCATTGGGACTTCTGTAAAGAGTTCCGCAAGGGCGTCAAAGGCGGCTTCTGCTGCGAGCTCGTTCTCAGCCTTGATTTTTGCTTTCTCTCTTCTCACGTACCTCTGGACTCGTTCTAACGCTTGCCTCTTTATTGCGTCATTCATCAGGGGGTTGGCTCCACTATGTTGTTAGTGCTCCACAGAGGGTTAACAGAAGGCCTCAGTCTCTGTAGGACTGTCTTGCCAACATTTCTTCTACTTCTTTCTTTTCAACGTCCCTGAATTCTGCTTTCATGCCACTACACAGAGGAAGGTATTCGGTTCTAAAGGTGTCAAAATGCATACGTCTGAGCATTGTGGTGGTGCCATCATCATAGTAATGCCAACTTCTGATGGTTTCAACAGTGTATGTTGTGAAAAACACTCTGTCTACCAACTTCCAGTGGGTTGCTAATTGAACAAACAGAAGATTATCAGTACACCAAGCATCCCATGTATCTTGCTGTTGAGCATCCACGAACAAATTCCAACTCTTTTCCTTCTTATCTTTGTGAACCTCTACAGACCAAGACTCCTGAAGCTTCTTCACAATCTCCCACTTGATGTTGTCTGGAAACTTTTCAATGAATGCCAAATCTTCCATGGATGGTCATCCTCTCTGTTTCTGCTCTTCAGTTTGTTCCCAAACAGTTTGCCACCAAGATGCAAGTTTCTGCTGCTTCAACAGGAAGAGGAAACTGTCCACTACATAGAGCATGCATCATAATGGTGATGTGTTTCCGCCATTGTGGGATGAACTTCTTGTGGAAAGTGGCTTTGATTATGAGAAATTCCAACTCTTCAGTGGAAGAAGGAACTTTACAAACATCCATTGAATTCTTCTCTTCTTGGCAATGCCATTTCCTTCATTTTCAGCCTCTTCCGGTGCTTGTTGATGGCAAGGTTCCCCGGCTGCGCACCAAAAACATGGAGCCCCGAGAGGAACACCAAGGAAAAGGGAATTCTCTTGCAAGAAAATCTATCTTGTAACATCAACAAGCTTGTTTATCATGTTTCATATGATCACAATGAAGAAAAGAACACCAGGCGCAACAAATCTTCATGCAGCATCATGTAAATCTCCCACGGTTTTGAATAGAATCAACCATATTCTTCAACATCTTCACAAAATCCATCAATAGAACAAAGAAAGCAAAGAAATACACCATCTTTGAATGGAAATACATCACATAATATTCATCTTCAATATCTTCATAGTCTTCTCTCTCAATCTCTCATATACAATCACTCTGTTTGAGTAGAATTGGCTATCTCTAACTCTCTCTCACACACTCCATCAATAATACATCATATCCTTACTACAATCTCTCAAAATCACTCTCAATAATCCCTCTTAGGTCGTGGATACCCCTCCCAAGAGGTATGTCTGATATGAAGAGTCACCAGAGCCACTACAGTGTCCTTTCATAGCTCACTACTGTCACTTCACTCTAGTCTTCACTTGAGTCTTTAGCAGCTACTTCTTCCACTTCTTTCAGCTCTTTTGCACTTGTATTCACCTCTTTCAAAGGCTAGAAAACTTTCCCCAAAGTCACACATACATTCCACAGAACACTTACAGAAGCATACAGAACAGTCACAGAAGAGTACCAGAACAGCTACAGTACAGAACAGAACAGAAACAGAACAGAGACAGAGGCTCTACAGAAGACCTACAGAAGGTTACAGAAGGTCATCAAAACCACATAACTCATTCTCAAATCATTCCAAACTCTCACAAACCATTCAATAAACTTTCACAATATCTCATTCTTCATCAATCAATACTTCATCCCTCCTTACAGAAGACAATCAGAACAAAACAGACCAAAACAGAAGATATACAGAACCATTCAGAACCTATCAGAACATCACAGAATCATCAACAAACATCATGAACTTCCAAAACACAATCATTATCATCTAAAACACTCTCAAACCACTTCCAAATCAATCAATCATCCCATAAAATCAACCATTCAGCTCTCAAAAAACAACAAAAATCAGCCAAAAAAACAAGTCATTTCAACACTCAACATATCCCCACACTTAATAAGGAAGCGTCCTCGCGACCCAAGAAAAAGGGAATACAAGTTCATTGAAAAGCTCAACTTTGAACTTCAATATCTTTTCAAAAAGAATCCATCCACCACGACCCCAACTTATGACCTGTTTCTGATATAAAAATACAAAGAAAGGAAAACTCTTTATACATTAACACCTCTTATCAAACTAAAAATCATCACAAATTTGTAAAGGATATAAGAGTTTGCTTCTTCGTCATCTGCATCGTCTTCAATTCTCCATCCACGACCCCATCTCTACAAATCTCCAAAACATAGCTCGTATACAAAATCCAATAGGAAACCACCACGTTCGTTTGACATAAATGAACTCACAACACAAACACTAATACACAACACAACCATCTGAATGACTTCTTCAAAAAGAGAGGTGTTCATTAGAAAGCTTCCACCATACATTAGAAAGGTATCAATGAAGATGATCCCTCTTAAAAGATTGATGTTGTCGAAAACGATCCATAGACAAGGATTCATCTACAAAGGTTTTGGGAGGATTTTGAAAAAATTGGAGACAGCACATCCTTTCCAACAGGACCAGGTATCTGCTAGGCAAACAAAGGGCATGAAAATACAGTATGTCCAGCTGTTGGGAATCAATGTTTTACATTGACATTCATGCACAACTTTGGAATAGGCTTTGAATCAGTGTGAGAGTGCCTATGCATATACGCCAGGTACCAAGCAAAGTGAGCAGTTAATCTCACTGAGGGATCTGCAGACTGTGAATATTGTTGGGCAAAATGAACATAGTTTTGATAAGCTTGACTGGAAGCTGTCCATTCTCCTGGAATTACTGGCCAATTAATCTGCGGTCCTGTAAGGCAATCATCCGAACTCCATCCCCTTCTTCTGGAAATCTGATTATCAAAACCATCACAGTCACTAACCAACTGAGGTGGTTGAGATATAGAAGTGTTAGGAGAGGGTAGTGGAATAAGGGAAAGTGGATGTAGGGAAGGATAGGAAAAATCATAAAAGGAAGAAAAGGTTAAAGAAGAAGTGGCAGAAATTTATAAGGAATCACTAAGGAACGGTGTTAACTGATAAATAGGAAATGTGGAGAAAACATTTATGAGGGGTGAAGGACACGGTGGAGAAGGGGAAAATACCCTATCCTCAATAAAGGAACAGTAAGTGAAAATAGGAATTTGAGGGAAAGATGAAGGTTGGAAAAGAAGTGGTAAAATAGTGGAATTAGATTGACAAAGGGAAAGGTATATAGCATAGCGGTGAGCCAATTGTTGGTAATAGAGGAGGGTACGAACAGAAGGTCCTAAGAGAGATCGTCTATGATAGGCATCAAAGAAGGTAGCATCAAATGGATTATGTTTGGAAAGATAGGTTAAGAGATCCATCCTCAGTTGGTTAGTACTCTGGGCAAAGGTAGGAGCTATGTTTTGTCTTTGATTGAGGACCACCGAATCAATCATGGGATGCCAAGAATTATCATGACAATCAGCCACTTTGGAGGAATAACCCTGGAACATGTCAGCTATGCGCAACTCCAAATGATTGACATACAAAACAGCCTGTAAGACCACATTCCCCACATACCATGCCATATCCACCTCATCTGGAACTAACAAGTCTCCTCGGAGATACATGTACGACATCAACATGGTATCTGGCGTGACAGAATCTTCAAAGACCATTCTGACTACCTCTGTCAACAACTCAGCAGACCAAGCCCCACTCCAGCCATCCTTTGGAAAAGGTAAATCCATCGTGGAAAGCTTCATATAGAAGACCAACTTCTATAAGTGGTAGTGGACAAAGAAAAAATGGTCAGGTAAGACATATTCCTGAAACTGCTCAAAGGTAGACCATAACAAGTCCATTCTGGACTGCAATCTTGCCACTTTGTCTTGGAATAGAGGGCACAAAGTAGCCTGTCTCTGAAGAGCAGCCAAGTCCTACTGTGAAAGAGAAGGAATTAATGAAACAGGAGGGCTTGGAGGAACAGAGCGGGACTTTGCAAGCTGATCTTGCAATTGCTGGATTTGGGAGGCTTGGTTGGCCACTGTGTCATTAGCCATCTGTAAAGCGGAAAGTTTTTCATTTAAGATAGCTTGGAATTCCTTCACTTCGCTGGACATCCTCTCCTTCTCTGCTGAAAGGCTAGTAACCTGTGACTGAGCCTCGAATAATTGGGTCTTCAATGAAGAAATCTCATCGCTTTGAATGGCAACCAGTTGGGTTTGTTGTTCCATTTGCTTAAACACATCTGCTAGGGTATCCTTAACAGAAGCTAACTCAGATGTTGCCTTATGCAACTAGTCTTTGGACTGCATGAGCTCCTCATAGAAAGATGCGTACAGCTGTTGAACACAGGCTGTCACTGACAACTCAATGGAACTTTGAATATCCTTGCAGAGGAAAGGAATGGCATCTCCTGAAACGAGACTGTTCAGGGAAGGAACTGAGATCTCCAAGGATCCTTCTCGATGTGCTCTGAATAGGTTATTGCAAGTGAGATACCCAGGGAGTTCACTGCCAGAAGTAGCAGGGATAGGCACTGAGGGAAGTACAGCAGGGGCTTTATCCACTACCCTCTTCAAGCGTTTGCGCTGTATGACCAGGGGAGGCGGAGAATCATCATCCTCAATGTCAATAGGTGTTGACTCTTCTGAAGGTGGAGGAGGAGGTACTGGATCTGATGGAGGAGGTGGAGGTACAGTCTTCTGTAAACCTGAATAGGTCAAGAAGGCATACAAATATGATCCATAGGTAACATTGGTAACATTACTCCTCGTGACTTTAACAAAATGCTGATCCATTTTAGTGAGGAGGTATGTGCTCCAATCAATAGCAACTCCTTTTAGCACCATCCTGGAGGCTGTGAAAAGCTCTTTGGACAAATAGTGGGATGGCGTTTTGGCAGGCATGAACCTATCCTGAAGGAACTGACAGATCGTCTTCCATACGGGATCAGTGATCATAGAAAAAGAAACTCCTGAAGAGTTTATCACTTTCTTAACATCAAGGACTTCCCTTGTCTGCTTCTGCAACAGCTTCAGAATCTCTTCATTAGAGAAGAGCTGAGGAGTGGTCACAAAAGGTTCTCCTTTGAAGGGAAGAGACAGAGCCTTCCCTAAGCCTCGAGATGTCAAAGTCATAGACATTCCTTGGACTACTCCTGTCTTCTTGCTGTAAGAGGCCAGGAACTCATCACATAAGGACGGATCCTCTGGAAGCAATGGAAAAGGAGTGGCCACAAAAGCAGCAAGTCCCGCCTTCGTGAGGGGCTCAAAAGTAAGTAGGGAAGAGTAATCCCTACTAACTAGTGGGATGTACTGGATAGGGGGAGGAGCATGAGAAGGCGCCATTCAGATGGTTACACACACACCACAAACACAGACAATCAAGGAGAATGCCTGCAAAGCAACAGACAAAAACCAAGGATAAGAGAACAACCAATAAAACGTGACTCGACCAACTAACCCCACGCAAACCACATCCTAGAAAAAATTCGACATGATCGTGAGACATATGCGACCGAAAGCTTCATGCGATGCATCAGACAAACACCCTGAATCCCGTATCAGGCAACAAAAGAAAAAACTGCATACCGTACCCGTAACCGTAACTAAGACAGGAAACCAAAACCATACCACATCCGACACATATCAATACGACATCTGTGATAAACCAAGACTGGACCATGGAAAAGAACTCTAATGACGGCGCATACCCATCCCATGAAACGCTTCATTAAAAAGGGGAATTAAGTGCAGTGAGGGGGGAATTAATTTAATGAAGGGTTGATTTTAATCAATTATTAAAAATGGGTGAATTTTTATTAGGTGATAAACCTTAGCAAGAAAACGGCGGTTCCTTATTAGTTATTTAATTACCAATTATTAGGTTAAGCGGTGCAGTTATTCGATTCTCGGACTTCGATTCCCGACTGGGTCTCTAAATGCAATTCATTGATTACAAATTAAGGTGATGTGGAGCGCTTTTCTGCCAGCGCGTGCTCATGTGACGGCTGGTTTATTTTAATTAAAAAATTTATAGTGCATCTGTAGCGCATGTAGCGCGTGCTAAGTGAACGGCTGGTTGATTTTAATTTAAAAAGTATGTGTGTTTTAGCGCGAATGCGCGTGGAAACTGTGGGTGAATTAAAGGGTTCATTTTAACAATTAATTTGTGATTAAGGGAAAAATGGTGCAGAAGGAGTATGGCAGGGTGCACAGTTGATGGTGCATTAGTGCGTCCAACCTGTCTGGCATAAGTGCAAGGAGGAAGGCAAGGGAGCCTTACAGTGCAGTGTACAGAACAGGGTGATGTGTCTTGTGATGACGATAAAGACCCATCCCGTGGGTGCATAAGGAAACGGGAACATACCTAACTCCAAGTGTCGTAACATCCCTCAATCTCACATCTCGGTAATTGATTGAAGAAACTCCAGTCACACTCAGCCCACCCTCTGTCTCACGCTTTGTTGATAGTTACAGGAGGGCAGCCTTTTCCTGAAACCCATTGATGTAATCCTCACAGTCACTTGTGCAAAGGTTGTATGCCTTGTGCGCATTTGATGGTGCAACTGTGCATCCCGCCCTGTGCCGGCATACGGTGCGAGAAGGAAGGCCATGGAGCCTTATAGTGCAGTGTACAAAACAAATCATGCTTTGTGCATTGAGAGGCCCATCCCGTGCGTGCAATGCTTCATTCACACTTCTCACCTCTCATTTGATTTGAAGGGAAAAGACTGGTCACTCGCCCCACCCTCTGTCTCACGCTCTGTTGATAATTATAGAGGGCAACCATACTCACTTCCCCATCCGGTTAGGATGAAAACTCACGTCACTTGATTGTTTGTCGATGAAGATCGCGTCATCAGTTTTGCTGAAGAGGCATACCCAGGGAGGTAGCCATAAAATCGAACGTTGTGTTGGACAGGAACATAGCGTCTGCTAGAGGACAGGTAATCACTTTGCAAAAAGACCCAGGACACAGCGTACCAAGGGAGGCAGCTTCGAAATTGGATCCGAGGGATATCAATCAATGAATCCACTTTCTGGACTGCTGGGTGTTACCACCTTTTCCACAGCCAGCTTCTCGCCCAAGGGTGTTTATCACATTTTCTTGGAACGAGGCCTGCTATGACAGGGAATTGCTTCCTTTTCTCTCATAACAGATTTGTTTGTTTTTTTTTTTCTTCTTTGTTTTTTTTTCTTTTTCTTATTTTCCCCTATTCCCGAGGGTGTTTCCACCTTTTCTCGAAGAATAGGTCGGCATGACAGGGACCTAAGTCCTTTTCTCCCATGACCGATATGTTTTGTTTTTTTTTTTCAATATTGAGCAAGGGAATGGTAGAAAAACCATGTGTCAGAACCCACCTCGCCACTGTCGCTGGTGGAAAATAGAGGATAAGAGATCAAGGCTGGAAAGGGGTTTTGAGGGGACAGAGGGTTGCACCCTCTTCATCAGAAGTGATTGAAGAACGGCTATCAGAAGTAGCATCATAAGAAGTACAATGCCGCGCCAACGAGGGAAAGGATAAAGTGTCCGTAATTGTCAAGATCCCCAAGGAGGGAAGTACTTCTTTAGGCGATATCCATTGATCAGAAAAGGATCATGAGAGGCATCAACTGTCTGTACTTGGACAGAACCATTAGGGTTGACGGCAAGTACCTTATAGGGGCCCATCCACCGTTGTTGGAGCTTGCCAGGAAACTTGCCAAATCGTGAATCATAGGCTAGGACCAAATCACCTTCTTTGAACTCCTTGTGCTTGATGAAACTATCATGGTAAGCCTTACGTCGAGCTTGTGTGGCTTCCATGCACTGTAGAGCCATCCTGCAAACTTCGTCCAAACATTCCAAGTGCAGATGACGGCGTTGCAGTGAATCATCGTCCCCCAAACGCTCTTTGATAGCCACTCTCAAAGAGGGTAGTTCCAGTTCAACAGGAAAAACAGCTTCTGTACCATACACAAGCTGGAAGGGTGTTTGTCCTGTTGCTGCTTTATGGGAGGTTCTGTACGCCCAGAGGGCCTCTGTAAGTCAATCATCCCAATCACGACGATGTGCAGCAATTGTTCTTGTCAGAATCGAGCAGAGGATGCGATTGGTGACTTCGACTTGGCCGTTGGCTCTGGGGTAATAAGGAGTGGACTTGCGATGGCGGATCTTATACAACTCTGTCAACTCTTCCATGACTTTGTTGAGGAAATGAGTGCCTCTATCACTTACCAGCTCTAAGGGACTGCCAAAACGGGTGATGATATTCTCGTACAAGAACAGGGCCACGCTGTTACCATCGTCCCGCTTTAGGGCTTTAGCTTCACACCACTTTGTGACATAATCCGTACATACGAGGATGTATCGGTTCTGTTTCCTTTTGGTGGGAGGGTCGATCGGACCTACGAAGTCAATGCCCCACTTCTCAAATGGCTTTAAGGGAAGGATAGGTTGTAATGGCATGGCACTTGTCCTCGTGGGTTTCCCCATTCTTTGACAAGCATCACATCTTTTACAGTAATCATAGGAATCTTTGTGGATGGTAGGCCACCAATAACCTACTAGCAGAGCCTTCCTGGCTATAGCTTCTCCTGCAAAGTGACCTCCACATGGCTCGTCGTGGCAAGCCTTCAAAACAATCCCAATCTCATCTCCTGCAACACATCTTCTGAGCATTTCATCTTTGCCTTTCTTGTACAATGCACCGCCTAGCAGGGTGTATGGGGCTGATTCTAGCATGAGCTTCTTCCTTTCCCGACTAGAGATACCAGGAGGGTACTGTTGGGTTGCTAGCAGATTGGCAATGTCTGCATACCAGGGAGTTACAGTCTCTACCAAGAATAGGGAAGCATCAGGGAGGTCTGGATCATCTTGCTCCTCGTCTGCAATTTGTGGGATACGCGACAGATGATCAGCCAGAACATGGGAACGACCAGGCTTAGTAATCACCTCAAAGTCGAACTCCTGGAATAAAAGGAGCCATCTCATCATTCGTCCCTTCACATCTGCTTTGTTCATCAAGAAGGACAGGGCCTCATGATCCATATAAAATTTAAAGTGGGTAGATAGGAGGTAATGGCGAAACTTTTCCAAGGCAAACACCATTGCCAAGCACTCCAGCTCTGTCACTGTATAGTTCCGTTCCCTATCAGTGACTTTTCGGCTTGTGTAATAGATCGGTTGATCCAACTTCGAGGAGCCATTTTGGCAGAGGACATCACCTAAACCTTCAATTGATGCATCAGTGTGTACATGGAACTCTTTCGTCCAATCAGGAGGTTGCAGAATGGGTGCTTCTATCAAACACTGCTTCAGAGTGTGGAAGGCTTTGTCACATTCTTCCGTCCAAGTAAACTCTGCATCTTTCCTCAGGAGCTTGTGCAAGGAAGTTGCCTTTGTCGCAAAATGGGCTATAAACCTTCTGTAGTAACCCACATGGCCTAGGAATCCCCTCAACTGTTTGAGGTTGGTGGGTGCTGTCAGAGCTACGATCTTTTCAATCTTTGCAGGGTCTGTTGATATCCCCTGTGCAGAGACAATGTGGCCCAACAGAACTCCAGAAGAGACCCCAAAGATGCATTTGTCGGGGTTGAGGGAGATCCCATACTCCCGGCATCGGTCAAAACATTGTTCCAAATGTTCCCAGTGGTCACGGATCAAACTATAGACACAGAAGTCATCCAAATATACCTCAATGAAGTCGTGCAGATGATTTTGAAATGCGGCCATCATGACTCGTTGGAAAGTAGCAGGGGCATTGCAGAGCCCAAATGGCATCACTCGGTAAGCGTAGGTCCCCCATTCTGTGGTGAAGGTTGTTTTGGATTGGTCTTCTTCTGCGATCCGGACTTGGTTGTATCCGCTGAATCCATCCAAAAGAGAATAAAGTTCATGTCCTGCCACTGTATCCAACAGTTGGTCTATAAAAGGGATAGGAAAGTGATCCTTCTTTGTCTTGGAATTAAGCTTTCGGAAATCCACACATATTCGTAATTTTCCATTCTTCTTGGGTACAACCACGATGGGTGAAACCCATTCATTGTTTGCCACTGGATAGATAAACTCGGCTTCCAGAAGCTTCAGCAGCTCCGCTTTCACCAATGTGGAATAATTCGGGTTCATTCGCCTCTGTCGTTGCCATACTGGCTTGGCATCAGGCTCCAAGTCAATATGATGTTGACATATTGTGGGATCAATCCCCTTTAGGTCTTTGTAAGACCATGCAAACACGTCCAAATTTTCTTTCAACAAGTTGTACAAGGTTGACAACTCCTCTTCTGGGAGACTGCTACCCACCTTCAAGTGGCGTTCGCCTTCTGAATCCACAAAGGTTAACTGCCTTTCACCTTCTACTTCACGGATGAAGGTCCCACGAACTGCTTCTGGGTAGAGATCCGACTCCTTCAAGGGAGTGGTGTCCTCTTCTGATGTCCCACTAGAACCAACTTCTTCTTTTGGTGGAGACTTAGGTTGCTCCTTAAGATGTTGGAATGGGATAAGAGCCGTTTCGGGTTTGGTGTCAAAATTAATTACCTCTTGGCTTGAGGACTCATCTTCTGATGATGACACATCCAGGAACGTCACATAACAGGGACCCTCTGATGCCTGTTGGATTGGTGGGACTGGTGCTTGTTGGCACGGTGCATCATCATCATCTTTCTTTGGCAAAGATGGGTTAGGATGGCATGAGCCACTGCTGAAAGACGGCTTGTTCTTCTTAATCCACGTCTTATAAAGGTTTTGCATATGAGAAGATCCATTTACCAGACCAAATGGTACCATCACCATGCTGTCCCATAGCATGAGGTCGTCTGTTTTTTATGCTTCTGGAACTTCTTCCTCAAATGTATCCTCTTCAGATGGGATAGATTCTTCTGGCTCACTTTCATAATCTTCTTCGTACATATCATATCCATCCTCTTCTGTCTCTGTCTCTGCTTCTGTAGGAGCTCTGTAACAAAAGAATAGATTCTCTGGTTCCTCTCCTGCCTCTGTCTCTGCTTCTACTTCTGCTTCTGTTGTGGCCATGTAACAGGGAGAGCAGTACATCCATGCTTCTATCTCACTGTCAGAAGTAATTTCCGAAGTCATTTCTGGTTCAGGCAGGAAGTATTCACCCATTGATAATGGCTTTGCATCTTTTGGAAGTCGACTTACAGTATCCACTGTTAAGGAATGTGCCATTATTTTCTTGGGAAGTATCTGTTTGACAGCATCTTCGTCTGCTGACGTTCCATCTGTAGCCTCGTTAGGGGAATCAGAAGATAATTTCAAGGAGGTGGATCCATGTCCTTTTTGAGAACCATACAGTTTCAGCACCACTTTATTGGGTCCTCTACCCAAGGTCAAAGTTCCTTTAAACCAATCCGTCCTTGCTCGGGCTTCAAAAAGCCATGGTCTGCCCAGTAGCAGAGGATAGGATGTACCATAAGAGTTTGGCTTCACCACCAAATATGTCAGCCAATAATCTTTTCCAGCCACTGTAGTCTTCACATATGGGAGAATGCCCAAAGGCTTGATTCTACTCTGATCCGCCAGTCTGATGAGCCATTGGGTTGGTTGCACACCTTGTAAGCCTAGATCCTTCATCGTCACATCTGTCATAATGTTTACTGATGAACCTCCATCAATCAGTGCATTTACAATGAAGCAGCCTTCTATCCACACGCCAGTCTTTGGAGTACCCGGATCTAGAAAAGCATTAGCCACATCCACTTCTTTTACAGGCTCTAGAGCCTTGTTGGACTTTATCACTGTTGAAGGAGCAATCCTTAAACCACGTCTTTTTGTCAGTATACTTTTGAGCCTTTTCCGGCAACTGGGGGACAACATCAATAATTGTCGGAATGTGAGGTTTGGTTTAAAGGTATCTAGATCTCTAACTAGATCGTATTCCTTAATAGGATCCACTGGCTTCTCTAACCGATTAGGGAATGGGGCAACACCCATTTTCATTTTCCCTCTTTCTTCCATCAGAGGAATTACAGGAACTTCTTCTGCCACTTGTGGCACTTCCTCATCTTCTCTATCCTGGACCTCTGGTCCTGTCTCTGTAACTGTCTCTGTAACTCTCTGTGGCACTGTAGGGCTCTGTACGGCACTGTTAGGCTCTGTTCTATTCTGTTCTTCTGGTGGAAGATTGAACTTCACTGTTCTGGCAGGAGGGTTATTTTTTTTCTGGATAGGTGGTTCCTTCTGCTTTGCACGCGTGATGGCAGCAACTTCCAATTCCACCAAATTGGAGGTAGGCTCTTGGGCCTTGGCCGGACTATCAGTAGCACTGTTTTTCACTGGGGCTGGACTTGGGCAGTCTTTTGCAGTGTGGCCTTCTCCTTTGCATCGACTGCATAAGGGCTTGTAATCCACTGACCTTCGAGGATTTGGACAGTTTGGTGAGATGTGTCCCTTTTCTCCGCATTTGTAACACTCCACTTCTGATCTCTGACCACCACCGGACTGTCTTCCTCTGTAACTTTGAAAGGGAAATCTTCTGGGTCTGAAATTAGGACCAAACTCTCTAGGCTTGGGTCCAATATCTTGTGTTGTCATTTTGGATTCCAGCAAGTTGAATCTTGCGTCTTCTTCCTTCCTTCTCCTATCATGCATCTCCTTTAGAGAGCAAATGTCCTCTGTATGATTCTTCCGCAAACAGTAGGAACAAAAGGCTCCAGGGATAGTTGGTTTTCGTGTACATTCAGTGGCTAAATGGCCTGCTTGATGACACTTACCACACCAAGTATTTGACCGCATCACATCTCTTCCTGCTCTCGCAACATTGGATATGCTCGCGGTATTCACTTTCAACGTCTATAGTTGTTCTGTAATCACATCCATCAACTCCTTTTTAATGTTTGCAACTGAGTTGGATAAATAATCCTTCAGGCTTTCTCCTCCGGACGTACTGGCAAGAGGGTTTTGAGGAGTCTCTGTAATCACTGCATAAACGGGTTGGGCTGGTACAGAGGGGTCTCTGTTCTGGTTCTGATTCAGTGCTCCTGTTTGAACTGTTGGTTGTTGGCTCCAGTTGGTAGGATTCCACTGTTGCTGCTGATTTGTCATTGAGCAAAATTGGTTGGGACCATTGTTGTTGTGGTTGAGCCATCATTTGAGGCATGGATTGTGGCCACTGTGGATTTGGTGCACTGTACGGTGATACTGGGGGCATCTGTTGGTAGGGATAGGGAACAGTCCCTGGAACTGCATTTGGTGGATACATCATTCCTGGCATTAGAGGAGGTAGGACTCCTCTTCCCGAATTCATCGCTAATCGAGCTTCCACTTCATCGTACAGTCTTGCTCCTTCTGTTGTAGCTTGCAGGGTGGCTGGTCTTTGTAGCTCCACAAACTTATGGACTTCTGGTTGTAATCCTCTGAGAAACACTCCCTTCTGAATGCCATCATCTAGATTATGGTTAGTCCATCTCTTCAGGATGGATTCCATTCGTGAGACATAAGCTTCTACTCTTTCTCCAGAGGGTTGACTTAGGTTCATAAATTCCTCTCGCATCCGCTCTTCAAAACCTTCACGCCTGAATTTAGTGAGGAAGGCCAACTTCAGGTCGTCCCATGTGCCAAAAGTTCCTGCTGCTTGTCTCTCATACCACTGAAACGCCGCGCCCTTGAAAGTGGCGGGGAATATTGCTAACCAATGCTCAGGGGTCCTGGCATTGTTAGCCACACACGCTACCATAAACTCTGCTACATGAAGATCAGGGTCTTCATTGTACTCTCCCTTAAAAACTGGCAATGGGACTATATTTGCTGGCCTGTCATCAATATTTCCAGGACGGATCTGGCTTGAAAGTGGACCTCCAGCAGGAGGAGGAAGGGCTTGATGTGCCATTGGGACTTCTATAAAGAGTTCCGCAAGGGCGTCAAAGGCGGCTTCTGCTGCGAGCTCGTTCTCAGCCTTGATTTTTGCTTTCTCTCTTCTCACGTACCTCTGGACTCGTTCTAACGCTTGCCTCTTTATTGCGTCATTCATCAGGGGGTTGGCTCCACTATGTTGTTAGTGCTCCACAGAGGGTTAACAGAAGGCCTCGGTCTCTGTAGGACTCTCTTGCCAACATTTCTTCTACTTCTTTCTTTTCAACGTCCCTGAATTCTGCTTTCATGCCACTACACAGAGGAAGGTATTCGGTTCTGAAGGTGTCAAAATGCATACGTCTGAGCATTGTGGTGGTGCCATCATCATAGTAATGCCAACTTCTGATGGTTTCAACAGTGTATGTTGTGAAAAACACTCTGTCTACCAACTTCCAGTGGGTTGCTAATTGAACAAACAGAAGATTATCAGTACACCAAGCATCCCATGTATCTTGCTGTTGAGCATCCACGAACAAATTCCAACTCTTTTCCTTCTTATCTTTGTGAACCTCTACAGACCAAGACTCCTGAAGCTTCTTCACAATCTCCCACTTGATGTTGTCTGGAAACTTTTCAATGAATGCCAAATCTTCCATGGATGGTCATCCTCTCTGTTTCTGCTCTTCAGTTTGTTCCCAAACAGTTTGCCACCAAGATGCAAGTTTCTGCTGCTTCAACAGGAAGAGGAAACTGTCCACTACATAGAGCATGCATCATAATGGTGATGTGTTTCCGCCATTGTGGGATGAACTTCTTGTGGAAAGTGGCTTTGATTATGAGAAATTCCAACTCTTCAGTGGAAGAAGGAACTTTACAAACATCCATTGAATTCTTCTCTTCTTGGCAATGCCATTTCCTTCATTTTCAGCCTCTTTCGGTGCTTGTTGATGGCAAGGTTCCCCGGCTGCGCACCAAAAACATGGAGCCCCGAGAGGAACACCAAGGAAAAGGGAATTCTCTTGCAAGAAAATCTATCTTGTAACATCAACAAGCTTGTTTATCATGTTTCATATGATCACAATGAAGAAAAGAACACCAGGCGCAACAAATCTTCATGCAGCATCATGTAAATCTCCCACGGTTTTGAATAGAATCAACCATATTCTTCAACATCTTCACAAAATCCATCAATAGAAAAAAGAAAGCAAAGAAATACACCATCTTTGAATGGAAATACATCACATAATATTCATCTTCAATATCTTCATAGTCTTCTCTCTCAATCTCTCATATACAATCACTCTGTTTGAGTAGAATTGGCTATCTCTAACTCTCTCTCACACACTCCATCAATAATACATCATATCCTTACTACAATCTCTCAAAATCACTCTCAATAATCCCTCTTAGGTCTTGGATACCCCTCCCAAGAGGTATGTCTGATATGAAGAGTCACCAGAGCCACTACAGTGTCCTTTCATAGCTCACTACTGTCACTTCACTCTAGTCTTCACTTGAGTCTTTAGCAGCTACTTCTTCCACTTCTTTCAGCTCTTTTGCACTTGTATTCACCTCTTTCCAAGGCTAGAAAACTTTCCCCAAAGTCACACATACATTCCACAAAACACTTACAGAAGCATACAGAACAGTCACAGAAGAGTACCAGAACAGCTACAGTACAGAACAGAATAGAAACAGAACAAAGACAGAGGCTCTACAGAAGACCTACAGAAGGTTACAGAAGGTCATCAAAACCACATAACTCATTCTCAAATCATTCCAAACTCTCACAAACCATTCAATAAGCTTTCACAATATCTCATTCTTCATCAATCAATACTTCATCCCTCCTTACAGAAGACAATCAGAACAAAACAGACCAAAACAGAAGATATACAGAACCATTCAGAACCTATCAGAACATCACAGAATCATCAACAAACATCATGAACTTCCAAAACACAATCATTATCATCTAAAACACTCTCAAACCACTTCCAAATCAATCAATCATCCCATAAAATCAACCATTCAGCTCTCAAAAAACAACAAAAATCAGCCAAAAAAACAAGTCATTTCAACACTCAACACTTCCATCAAATCCCTTACTAGGATGGAAAACAACTCTTCTTCCTTGATTTCCAAGTATTGTAGCACATCTGATAGAAGCAAGTATTGTACACCATCTACTTCAATGGGCATCAAGGAGGCAAGGTTGGGTTTGTTGACTTGTGGCCATTCTGAAGAAGATGGCACCATGAGAGCCAACCCACTACCACCTGATGTTCCTCTTTAATATTTATGAGATCTTCAATCGGCTCTTCTCCCATGTATGTGATAGCAACAACTTGTCTCCTGGATCCACTCGTCAAAGTGTGCGCGAGCATCCATTGTAGCAGGTAAGAGGGATATGGTGGATGTAAAGAGGAAGAGAGAAAGTGTGAAATAAAATAATGAAATAAGAACTAAACTAGTTCTACCTTAAAAACCTTAAGTTTAAAACCATTAAGGGTTGTTTGCATATGATATTTAGTTATAGCTTTACTTAATATCTGTAACATCCCCCCCCCCCCCCCCTCGTGTACCCCGTGCCTCCCCTCCCCCAAAAGAACTCCCCCCCTTTAGATTTTTTTAAAGTCCCCCCCCATATCCCCTCCCTCTATAAAGCTTCCCCCAGTGGGGGCTCATCGTTAGCAGGGAGAAGCTTCCCCCCCTCCGCCTAGGCACAGTGCGCCCCCTCTAGCTCTCCGTCGGCAGTAGCAATACAATGCCTCCCCCTCCATTGTGGACTACAACAGTGCCCCTCCTGGGCTCCGACAGAGACCCCCCCCCTCGTGTGCTCAGCAGGAAGAGGAAGAAGGAGGGAGAGAGGGAAGGAGAGGAAGATGAGAGAGAGAGAGAAGAAGAGAAGGAGAAGGGAGAAGGAGAGGAATAAGAGAAGAAGAAGAGAAAGAGGAAGAGAAGAGGGAGAGAAGAGAGAGAAGGAGAAGAAAAGAAGAAGAAGAAGAAGAAGGAGAAGAAGAGAGAAGAGAGAGAAGAGGAAGAAGGGAGAGAGGGAGAGAGGGAAGGAGAAGAAGAAGAAGAAGGGGAAGAAGGGAGAGAGGGAAGGAGAAGAAGACAGTGAGAGAGAAGAGAAGAAGGGGGAGAAAGAAGGAGAAGAAGAAAGAGAGAGAATCAGAGAAGAAGGGAGAGAGGGAAGGAGAAGAAGAGAGGGAGAGAAGAAGAGAAGAAGGGAGAGAAAGAAGGAGAAGAAGAGGGAGAGAGAGGAGAAGAAGAAGGAGAATAAGAGGAAGGGAGAGAAAGAAGGAGAAGAAGAGGGAGAGAGTAGAAGAAGAAGAAGGAGAAGAAGAGAGAGATTGAGAGAGAAAGCGAAGGTTCTAGAACCTTCTAAGGTCCCCCCTGCCTAAGCCTTGTTCCTACTAATCCTCCCCCCTTACTTAAACCACGGGATCATTGCCACTATTCCCTTCAAATTGAGGGCTGCCGAATTCCTAGCAAAGCTATGGAGTGCCTTGCAAGGTTTGCTCTTTGAGGAAGGAGGACAAGAGCTCATTCGACGTGATCGAAGTACGAAAGTGGGAGTTGCGAGAGGGGAAAAGAAGCCCTGACCAAATGAAGTGGAACTGTTAATGTCTCAACTCCTGCAGATCAAAACCAGGTTTTTCTAAGACCCAGGATTTATGGTAAATTATAAGTTCAAAAAGATAGTTTAAATGCATTAGAACTTGGGACGGAAAAATTCTACTGTTCTTCTAGGAAGGGGAGACTTACATACTAGGGCAAGGACGTTCTAGTGGACTCAATGCACAACAACATTTAGGAGTTAGATAGTCAAACTATCCAGGGGAAAATTTCTATGAAGAGCTAGTCGATGCTAAGGTCGTTGGAAAGGGTGGAGCACCAGTCTGTAACTCGAAAAGCACGAGTTGAATTGGCATTCGACTATGTAGATTCTTGTTCCTTACAAGCAAAGACGAACTTAGGGAAAACTCCAATTTCTAAGGTATCGGATCTTGCGAGTTGCAATCAACCTAAGGAAGAATGTTGAGGGTATTCAAGAAAGGAACTTCACCTTAACAGGAATGTTGTACAAACCACCAAACTTGTCTATGTTTGAAACAATAGGACAATAGCCTTGATCAAATCAGGATCAAGGGGAAGACCACTTAGATCAATTAAAGGATCTAGAAGGAATTTGCTAAATTGACCTTGCAAAGCCCTAACCCAAGGGGGAGAGCAGACTTTATGGTAGTTGATTTATGCTAAGCATGTTGCTTAGAACTATTGAAATGGTTTTAACGAAGGTTGATCTTATTAAAGATGGATTGTTGACCCAAGTTATGCTTGGTTGTTTGAAAAGGGTATCCCCAAGTGAATGTCGACTGGTTGTGTTGGTAAGAGGAGAGAATCTTACTAAGGACAGGTGGATCATAAGCAAGGTGATTGCTTGATGTGGTTTTAGATGCTAATCCAAGTTGTTTGTGATTGATGATTGCATGGCCGGTCTGAGATAACTGATTGCCATGGAAACAAAAGGAATGTTTTCCCTAGTAAATGTTATTAAGCTGGTTGCTTCAGCTGTGGTTGATTTCCTAAAGGGATAATTAAGGAAGGATGGCGCTAGCTACCCTCCTCTGCGAACCGCCACACCCTAACCAAGGGGGTTATGAACCCGCATCGGGAATGTGGACTGAACTCACCGCGAGAGGTCTCTCCGTGGAAATTACTTGGCGTAGGAGGATGCTTGGGTTAGACCTTAGACAATGTTGGTTAGAACCCTAGTTCATACCGTTTTAGGAGACTGGAATGGGACTATGCCCTACGGGCAAAGAGGTCGAGCGATGCATCCCTCTCATTTCCCATTCTCTTTGAACCAAGTGCGGTATGAGTCTGCTTTGGTCCAGTTGTATCTGTGCAAAGTGGAGAAGTTTTTGCAGACCGACGCTAGAGGGCTGTTAGGAAGACCCGACTACAGGGAACCCGGACTACAAGTCGATCCTAGTGGGAACAGCCGGATAAGTTCTGTTGCGAGGCAAACTCGAGAGACCCTAGTTGGCAAACCCCGTGTCATTCCGTGGGAGTGCCGGGTGGTGCCTTCTAGATATATCTCTCGATGGACTGCTAAGACGTGTCCCGCGATTTGAGGAGCGGGCATGTTACAACATCTTTGTAAAGTTCACATGCATATGTAAATGTGTTGATGTGGAAAGTGTATAGCAAGCGTATGATTTTGCATAAATACCATAATTTTTAAAAATTACAAGTTTTCAAGCGACAATATTCTATTGTCCAGAAAAATCTAAAAATTTATAAGTGTTGGATATTACAACTTGTAGTGTTGGGATTTTTAGGGAGACTCTACAATTTCTAAAACATGTGGAGCCACACACTTTCCACTGGTAACAGTATCCTCAACTTCGCTTTGAATTTTCCTACCATCTAGTTTAAAATAGAAGCTAGCAGGTGGATTCTACATTAACATTCTAATTTCTTGGCACATTATACTCAAGGGCCAACCATCTTCCATTTGCAACACTTGGGGCTCATGGCCCTCACAAATGACAGTAACATCCACAGCTGCACTTTCATGTGTGTATTGATCAAGGTGCAACCATTCACCCTTGAGCATCCTCCATATATGATACTTGAATACTAGGCATAAAGTCTGTTGTGTGACAAAGTACCTGTTGGAAAGGAAAGTTAGCTGATCCATCCCAAATTAAGATAATAGTCAACTAAGAGAGAAAGATTTTACATGAAAGCCATGTCCCTTATTATGACTCGACGCTCCATTGTGTTAGGACTGTGAGTCATTTTTGATATCCAAGTTTTGCCTAGAATCCTTGTTATATAATCCTCCGATGCACTTTTTATGATGTACATGCTTTTGGTAGATCTCAAACCCTTACATTCCTTGAACATATGTGCAAAAATTGCAATTGGTATGAACCAGCTTAGATGCAAATTCATTGAGCTAGTGCTTGACTTCATAGAGTTCAATATATCTGCTGAAATTTTTGCTCTACACATGTGCAAAATATCGCTACTACACAATGGCCATTCTATGCTATTGAGATTCAGTATGTGCATAGACTCAAGGGTTTCATATTTTCAACCCCCTTGGGCAATATGTACTTGGAGTCATAGAAAAAAGAAGGTTCTCTACGAGCTACTTATTTGTACGCCCCTCAAAGAGCAATCTACCGATTTTGAGGTGGTAACACTTAAAAGAACTTGTGAAACTCTTGACATTTTGCCACTCACAGAAATCCGAAGGGTATACTTCTGTAAATACGAGACAAGTAGTTACATAGATATCATGAAATTTCTCATTCTCAATGAGTTACAAATACTTAATGTTTGCAATGTTTTGTTGAAAGGGCTACTTGTGAAAGGCTATTATAATATCAGTGTGATCTCTTCACTCAATTTGGGAATGATATGTTTCTAGTTTGGATCCATGTCTCTGGGTCTAGCGTAAACCCTCCATTTGCAACAGTTGCATGTGGGGCACTCCCTCTGGCCATAATGGCCTATCCCAATTTCATCCACATCCTGCTCAGCATGTTGGAGTTGTCATAGGATATTTGTGTTTGGTGGAGATTCACCATTTTCAAATTTCAAGAAAAATGTGACTCTATTGCCCATTGATTGTTGTTGCCATTAATAAGTCTTGTTTTGACAACTATGGAGAGTTTCCCTTCTTCTTGTTATGCTTGTTAAGAATGTTTCTATTGTTCATAGAAGTTTCTAATAAATGCCACCTGTAATCTAGCAGTATTATTGACACTCTCCTGAAATAGATGGAGTTCCAAATAACATTCCTTGTTGTGAGGTGTTCGCTGGTCTCAATCCATGGCACACCTTTTAGTAGTCCATCAGTAGGTTTGCCAAAAACGATGTCGTCCGGCGCTCCTTTAGAACATCACGGGGTTTGTCACTTAGGCCCTACTAAGTCTACTTTGTAATGAGAAAGTTCCGACCAAACCCACTAGGATTGACTTGAATTGTTGGGTTCCTAAAATCAAATGGGTCTCCTAGTAGTCAGTAATTTTGAGTTCCCACTTTTACAGGATTACTCAATCTGAAGCGGACTTGCCATTGCACTTGGTTCAAAGAGAATGGGAGACAGAGGGGAGTGCGGTACGTCAAACCTCCTACCCATAAGGCAATATCCCATTGCGGTCCCCTAAAACAATGCAAGTCCGTTCTACCTAATGACTAGTTGGTCGATTTATCATCTTCCTATTTCTATTGCCGATTTAGAAAAGCTCCCAGCTAACCGGGACCACCCTACCATTGAACGGACCCGTTGTGGGTTACACCCACCCGCTTTCCTTTGATGATGGGGTCATCTTTAGTTTTTTAATTACCTATAGCACATTTATTGGGACATATACAACCAGCTTCCTTAATTAGTCTATTAAATTACATGTTCATTCACGTAATTTATCTCACAGACACGCATACAATTCAAACAATCCTTGAATAAAGCAACTTCTTTATTATATTTGGAAGCTTATTACAATTTTCATCTTTTCGTCCTAGCAGGGAAGATACACAGAATTCCATGAGGGTATTCTGCCCACCAAGATTCCACACTTGTAACTAGTATTTAGGGTTCTAGGATCCCATCCTGGGTCACGAACGAGCTTGTCAGATTCTAGGAACAATGTAGGATTTATAGCCAGAGCCCCCTCTAGCACCTACATTTCCTACTGCCTGAGACTATCCCTACTGATAGAAATTTCCCCTACAGAACCGGTCCAAGCCTCTCGTAGCGATAACGATGACTCCCTTGGAGTAGGATCTCGTCGCTAGCTTGGGGGTAGCCTAGTGCAATCCTTCCTTTTATTCTGTTTGTCAATAATTTCAATGAGAGATCTAGATTCTAACAAACACAAATAGTTCTTTCAAATGATGTAATGACAATTACACCATCATGCAATTCACAGCTTCACATAACCAAGGTAGACCTTATCCTAAGGTAACCTTACATTCTAATGAGGATTCTTTCCCCCATAAAGAAGTGTTGAGCACATCTCTTATAACATGCTAGACAAGGCATGAATTCCCCGTTTGGGCTATTTTACCCAACATAAGCGAAATTCTTTAAAGAAATATATTATGCCAATAGCTCAACGAGATGACTTATAGGACTCTTGATTAGACATTTAGTTTTTATAACAAGCGTTAGTCAACGTTTAACCTGTCGCATTTGACCATAACTATATCGAATGTGCATAAAGATAGGTGTACAATAACCTTCGACAAATTTTTCTATCATGATTCTAAAATTAGAATCTCAAGTAATCTGGCTGCAATTCGTAACGAATAATCATTTACGCTTGTAGTAGTATGCTTCCTAGATGAAGTTATCAATTTTTGTAAGTGAAAAATATGAAATCTAAAATTGATATAACTATTTTATGTAGCGAAATAATAATCTAGTAATGAATAATTTGGTTTGGCACATGACACTCCGGATATTCCATTGTTGGTAGTGGCAACTTCGACAACCTCGGGCACTCCCGTATCATTGGCAATACCGGTTGCATTGGTCCCCATGGTTTTCCCACTCCGTTGCTTTGGAGCCATCGTCTACGAGGTAGTTTGAGAGATAGGGAAGGTGGAATAGATTTGAGATGAGAGAGCGTAAGAGAATATGGCTTAGTTGAAGGCCAAGACAAGGGAAATTGAGCTAATTCTCTCCCTCTCTTTCTCTCTCTCTCTCTCTCTCTCTCTCTCTCTCTCTCTCTCTCTCTCTCTCTCTCTCTCTCTCTCTCTCTCTCTCTCTCTCAAGATCCTTCTTGTAGCCTCTTGGAGGGGTATCCTTCTACCTTTCTCTCTCTCTATCTCTCTCTCTTGCAGCCTCTCGGGGTCTCCTTATGTCTTTCTAACTCTCCCTATGCCTCTTATTTATAGTGAATTGGAGGAGAGGGGTTGTGGTGGCTGAGAAGTGGAGCTCTTTGTGGAGGTAGTTCCATTGGCTCCGAAAGGGGGGTAAAACTCCAAGACACTTGATTAGAAAGGTCTTAGCTCACTCCTTCTTTTCTATGTTTGAAGTGATGTCTATTGCCTGTCGACTACGATCACGACGTGTGCGATTTTGCCATCTCTCTTTTTTTTTCTTTTTATAAAATCTTCAAAATTAACTAACACTTCACTTGTCTTTTCTTTTTAATGACATGCAGTTCTAAAAATCTCCATATCTTTTTTTAGAATAATATCTAAAATATCTAAAATATACTAGTCTTGTCCAAAAATCTAATACTTTTAGACCATCTATACTATACACATTAACAGTAGTGCTTAATATAACTCTCGTTCACATTATAACTTCCGTGAAGGGTGGCTATGGTCCTTGTTAATTTAGAAAAAATATCAAATTACAACTCTTGATTTTATTTATTTATTTATTTTGAATGTTAGTTAGTTATTAAAGTTAGTTAAATTTTTTACCTTACTAACTTATTAATTGACTAACTAACTTTTGAACTCACCAACTAACTTTTAATGCGTGAAAATATTACATCCTCCTCCCCTTAGAGAAATCTAGATGTCCTCATCTCGAGAGAAACCGTGGGTATTGTTGATGAAGAGCATTCTCATCTACCCATGTAGCATCTTCTTCAGGATAATCCTTCCACTAGACAAGGTATTCTCTAAGGGTTCTACTCCTCAATTTTCTCTCCCTTACATCAATTACTCTGTCAGGTTGTAGCTCAAGGACTCCTTGGCTAGGTATTACAACTTGTTGATCATCAAGGATATGGTTAGGGTTAGCTATGTATGCTTTCAATAAGCTAACATGAAATACATTGTGGATTTTTATATTCTCAAGGAGTTGTATCTTGTAAGCACTTGGTCCTAAGCACTTGAGAATCTTATAGGATTCACAATATCCTGGACTTATCTTCTTAAATTCTCCTAAAGACAGAGAACTCTTATTTGGATGGACACGGATGAAGACCATGTCTCCCTCTTTGAAGATTTGTTCTTGCCTCTTCAAATCAGCATATGCCTTTTGTCGGTCCTTGGCAGCTTGAATATCTTGTCTGATAATCTTGATTTGATCATCCATTTCTTCTAACATTTTTCTTGAAGCTTCTAGCCTTAGAGTAGGATCAGAAAAGTTAACTGGCATATGGCAATCTTGACCATATAGTGCCTGAAATGGATTCATCTGAATACTTCGATGATAGGAGGAATTATAAGCAAATTCCACTAAGGATAGATATCGAATCCACCTTTTAGGTTCCTTGCTGCAATATGCACGCATAATATATTACTTGATTAACTCATTCGGTGTGCCCATCAGTTTGTGGATAATAAGCAGTACTGAAACAAAGTTTGGTTCCAATGGCTTCAAATAAACTCTTCCAGAAGTGTGATGTGAAAAGAGAATCACAATCACTAATGATCCTTTTAGGTAACCCATGTAACCTAAAAAACTCTTTTACAAAAGTCTAGCAATATCTTAAGCTTTGTAATTGGTTTTTGTTGGAATAAGATGAGCGATCTTTGTTAGCATGTCTACTATCACCATTATTGAGTTATATCCTCCTTGCACAGAAGGTGACCCAACTACGAAGTCCATGCTAATAAATTCCCATTTCATTTGGGAAATGTCAAGTGGCTGGAGTTTTCCTAGTAACTTGACACGTTCAGATTTTACCCTTTGGCAATTTAGACTTTCAATGATATACTTAAGTACATCACCCTTGAGTTTTTGCCAGTAATAGCTTTTCCTGACAGCATTAAGGGTTTTTGCATACCCCAGGTGTCCTAAAAAAGGAGAATCATGTGCTTCCCAAAGTATCCTTCTCTTGAGAGTCTGACTTGAAGGAATGCATAGTCTCATTCTGAAATAATCAAGTCCTTCGTCTTCATTTGTAGAGAATTCTTGATACTTAGTCTTGAGTTTGGGATCTTGTTGCTTATTTTGAACTTCCGAAAATAATTATTGATAGTCTGGGTCCTTATTTGCTTCATCCTTGGTCAACTCGATGATAGGATTAGTTGGCATTGATACCATTGTAGCTAGAGTTTCTGTACTTAGTCTTGAGTTTGGGATCTTGTTGCTTATTCTGAACTTCCCAAAACAATTGTTGATAGTCTGGGTCCTTATTTGCTTCATCCTTGGTCAACTCGATGATAGGATTAGTTGGCATTGATACCATTGTAGCTAGAGTTTCTGTCCTAGATGGCTCTTCAGCGATAAAAGCATTAAGGAAGGCTTTATGGCTAAGGGCATCTGCTACTACATTTTCTTTACCAGGTCTGAACTTAATTTCAAAGTCATACTCCTGCAGAATCTTGATCCAACGTCCTTGCCTCATATTAAGATCATGCCAAGTAAAAATCCACTTAAGACTTTTATGATCTGTGACTAAGAAAAACTTATTTCCAAGCAATTAATGTCTCCATAATTTGAGAGCATGAATCACAGCTAACAACTCCAGGTCATGAGTAGCATATCTCTTCTCATGGGTTTCAATTTTCTTGAAGAGTAAGCTATAGGATGTCCTTCTTGCATTAGTATGCATCCCAATGCAAGAGAGCTGGCATTTGTGACAACTTCAAATTCCTTGCTTAATTTGGGTAGCCTTAAGATAGGAGCAGTTACCAAACTATGCTTTAGTTGCTCAAACTAGACTCTTCAATTGGCGTCTAGTTAATGGCAACTTGCTTTTTGAGTAGGTCTATAAGAGGTGCTGCAATTTGGGCATAGTTTTTGATGAATATCCTATACCATCCTGTTAGACCTAGAAAACTTCTCACTTCCTTGATAGTGGTTGGGGGTGGCCAATCTTGAACATCCTTGGCCTTGGCAGGATCTACTGATATACCTTCAACAGACACTATGAATCCCAAGTATTTAATCTTCCTTTTGAAGAAAGTTTACTTCTTCTTCTTGGCATACAACTTTTGTGCTCTCATCATCTCCATGACAATGCAAAGATGTGGTTCGTGATCTTCTTCTTCCTTAGAATAAGTTAGGACATTATCAAAGAATTGTTGGGGGTAAAGGCGCCTCTGCCGTGCCGCCCCGTGTATTACTACACTGACAGTACCCGCCACTGCACACTGCAGGTGGCGGACGCCCGTCACGTCACTTTATTCTTTATTCTTTTAGTGACAGTTTGAATAAAGGAAGGCCCGATCACACATTGTGACTGTTGGAGTTCCCATTTCTTGTCTCTCTCTTTTCTTGCTCTTGCTCTCCCGCCATAGCTTGTGTGCAAGCTTCGATCCTTCTCACCTTTCAACTGGTATCAGAGCTTGGCATTCTCTTGCTCGAGCTCGACTCGGTGCTTCCCGACCTTCGCATCGACTCGCTTCATGCATGGGATCTCCATCCCGGCAGCCATATCCGATCTCCCCGAGCTCCCGTCACGGCTTCTCGAGCACCTTCCCAGCCTATTGAGGCACCTTCAAGGCATTGATACTGAGGTATTTGATCATTCTTTCAGGGTTTTATTTCAGTCTACAGGTTGCAAACAGCAAGGGCAGCCATGGCTTCAAACCCTTGAAGCTTATTCCCCTCATATTGTGCCTTACACCTATCAAGGCTCAAAGAGGCTTGTCATAGGCCTTTGATAGGCCCTTCTTGAGCCCCCCATTCCCCCTTTTCAGCCCATGTGGAGCAACAGCAAGTTCAGCACCAACAGGGCAGATTGCATCATTTTTTTCCAGACTGTGAGCACTCATCTACTTCAGCTCCACACTTGGCCATTGCTTCTTGCTCTCTACCTTGATCAAGAGGGCTATAGACTTCATGTTTGATGTCATTCAAGCTTTGGGCATTGGTCTTGATCATTCAGGACTGATTTCTTCAGATTTGGGACTGTCATAAACTATCATAACAGGCTGAAAACAGGGCAGCACCATTGGCATTAGCATTTGTTGCTTATACTCCATTCCTGTTGTGCTATTTGATGCCCGTATGCGGTCTACATGATGCCTAGTGCCTTGGGAATGTATGCCATGATTTTGGCTTGAAATATTGGCTGATTTGGGACTGTTATTTACTGTTATACAATGCTGGAAACAGGGCAGCCACACTTGGCATTGGCATTTGATGCTTATACTCTACTCTCGTTACCTTATTTGATGCTCGTATGCGGTCTACTTCCTACCCGGATGTATTGGGGATGTATGCATTTGGTTTGACCATGATTTTGGCTTGAATTCGGGGCTGAAATCTACTATTTAGAACAGTAAATACATGCTGGAATAACAGTGGGCTGAAGGTACTTTACAGGCTTTGGCACTTACCTACCGATACCGGATGTATGCTTTGAGCTTTGGCATGATGTCTCTGACATTTGGGGACGGTTTGGAGCATATGTATGAGATTATGGGATGCTTTTGAGCTTCGCATTAGCTTCGTCTTCACTGGCATTTGGACCGACTTGGCATGCTCGTGGACCGCCTATGCCTCATGTCTCTGCTTGACAGTTAGGCTTTTGCATTACATGCTTTGGTTCGTGACATATGCTATTTGGTTCGTGTATGCCATACCGACATTTGGAGCTTGGATTTGGATGTATTTGAGCATTCCCGGCTTACTTGATCACTGATCTTGGTTGCTATTTGGATGTCATTGAGTTGACCGAGAGCTTATTTGGGCTTATGTATTGCTTCATGGTTAATACGACCGGTGCTTCATGTATGTCATGCTCTCTTGGATGCCCTTGATGCATTGACACGGTCACTTATCACTGGTGCTTTCTCTTGGGTTGTTTGAGCTTATGAGCTCGCTTTGTACGTCTTTTGTGCTAGTGGGAGCATTTTACATGCTTGCTTGACCTTTGACAGTTGCATGTTATTGGAGCACTTACATGTATTTGGAGCAGTTTATGTATTGAGCAGCTACATACGCATTGAGACTTTGGGATCATACTCCAATCTTTATGGATATGCATTGATGTACTCTTGGTTCACAGGATGCTTATGAGTTGAGTCTCATATTTGGATCTTTCTCTTTGAGCAGACACCTATTTGTGTCAGGTTTTGGCAGTTACAAGAACACTTTTCCTAGAGTGTCTGGGGGTGTGCCTTTCATTGGCAGATGTTATTTTGACATGCTTTGGTGTTGAGCTCATGTTCTTTTCACTATCATTGGCCTTTCTTATGTCCGTTTCATGCCGGCTTTGGACCTAGCATTGTTTGCTTGACATTGGATCCTATTTTGGGACAGTTTGCTCTCTAGACTGCATACCTGCAATTTATTACAGCAAGCAGTTATTGGTGGACTGAGGTGTACTTTTCATGCTAAAATATCCTGATTTGGTGTACCGCACCTAGTACTAAGTGGGAAGCAACTTTTGGCACACTTTGCTCGCCCTTTGGACCCCGTTTTGGTCATTTTTGGGTAGTTTTTGCAATAAAACAGCAAGCAGTTTTGGACTGTTTGGGCATTTCCAACCTACATAATGGCGTCATCTTCGCATGATAGTGCCATCTTTAACATTACAAAGTTGGATGGTACCAACTACTCTTATTGGAAGAGTCAAATTTGGCAGGTCTTGGTGCAGAAATCTCAGATTAAGCCACTTCGGTTGAGTGGGGAGCAACCTAAAACTATGGACAATGACGACTGGCTTGAACTTGATGAGCTATGCAAGTCCATGATTGTATTGTCTCTCACTGAACAGGTACATTATAATGTATTTGAGGAAGCACAGAGTGCATGGGATCTATGGAATAAGATCAAGAATCTTTATGATAAGAAAAGTCCGGCGAGTCAGATGTACTGGTTGAAGCAACTTATGGATCTGCGCATGAAGGATAATGCGACTATGTCTGCTCACTTGAGCCAGTTCCATGCTATACTGAAGAACCTGACTTTGCAGGATATCACCTTTGGAGAGGAAGTAACTCCTCTTTTCTTGCTTGGGACTTTGAATGAGTCATGGGATGTTTTCTGTATTGCTCTTTGTGCCTCTAGTGCTACTCTAAAATTGGCAGATGTTGAGAGTGCTCTTCTTCAGGAAGAGGTGAATTGCAAAAACTTGGATGCCTCTCGTGGTAGTCATGCTTTGACAGTTAGAGGCAGGAATGACAAGAATGATCGTGGTAATAACCGTGGTCGTGACTCGCAGAAGGGTCGGTCTAAATCTCGTGCAAGTCACGTAGTAAGTCGCGTGGGCGCAATGCAAATGTCACTTGTCATCATTGTGGGAAAAAGGGCCATATTAGACCACAGTGTCATGAGTTGCACAATGAGAAGCGCAAGGATAAGGGGAAAGATAAAGTGTAGGAGAAGTCCTCTGATCACAGCATAGTACCTACTAAGTCCAGCGTCAAGATTGAGGAAATTAATGTCACGCAGACTGAGGAGTCCGATGGTGGTGATGAGTTTATACTTGCAGCTAGTTCTTCTGATGCTTCACACTTGACTGAGACACCTAGTATGTATGCACAGTGCTGGTTATTGGATTCCGGAGCATCCTTCCATGTGACGCCTTACCGTGAGTGGTTCCACTCTTACCGCACTATATCTGGTTCAGTCAGACTTGGAGACGACAGGTCTCTTGACATTGTGGGCATGGGTGATATTCAGTTGCAGTTTTCCACTGGCAGTTCATTTTGCTTAGGGATGTACGTCATGTACCTGCGCTTACGCGCAGTCTTATGTCTGCAGGACAGCTGGATGATGCAGGATTTCATGTATGTTTTGGGGATTCTGCCTGGAAGATTACTCGTGGCAGACTTGTGCTTGCTAGAGGCGCCAAGTCTGGCAGCCTCTATCCTCTTGTTGTATCTGGGTCCTCAGTTGACCATGTTTTGGCAGTGGGTTCTATCCCACGTGTATCACTTTGGCATGCTCGTTTAGGGCACATGTCTTTGAAGGGAATGAAAATGTTATCTAGTTTGCAGTATCTTCCGCCTTTGGATTATGCATGTTTTGACTCGTGTGATCATTGTCTTTATGGTAAGCAGAATAGGTCTACGCATAAGAAATCGGGTAGGCCACGCATGAGTGAGCCCTTGGCATTGGTGCATTCCGATGTTTTGGGCCTATGCCTTGCATGTCTATGGGTGGCGCGAAGTACTTCCTTACCTTCATTGATGATTTTTCTAGGAAAGTGTGGGCTTATCCCATAAAGCAGAAGTCCGATGTCTTGGCAGTTTTTCAGAGATGGCTTGCTCTTGTTGAGAACCAGACTGGGTATAGGCTGAAATGCCTTAGGACAAATAATGAGGGAGAATATGTCTCGTATGCTTTTGAGCAGTTTTGTGATGACAGGGGTATTAAGCGTTAGTTGACCGCCCCTTACACCCCACCCCAGAATGGTTTGGCTGAGCGCATGAACAGGACTATTCAGGAGCGTGTGCGCTCTATGCTTAGCCATGCAGGCCTACCCTAGAGTTTTTGGGCTGAGGTAGTTACTACGACAGTGCATGTCATAAACCGATCGCCTTCCAGTGGATTGGATTTCCACGTTGCAGAGGAAGTTTGGGCTAGTAAGCCACCCTCTTATGCGCATCTCCGTGTCTTTGGATGTGAGGCATTTTGCCATGTGCCCAAGGACAAGAGGAGAAAATTGGATCCAAAGAGCATTAAATGTATATTCCTTGGCTATGGTGAGTCAGGAGAGATGGGCTATCGCCTATGGGATCCGCAGGCGCGGAAAATAGTACGCAGCCATGATGTCGTCTTCCATGAAGACAAGATGCACAGGCAGCCTGAGAAGGTGGTTGAGATCCGCAGAGTGATCTTTCAGGAGGAGCCTAGAGCTCCAGCACAGCCAGTAGTACAGCCTGCAGCAGTTCCTCCACAGGGCCAGGGTGTTGGACAGGCAGTTAGACAGGCAGTAGAGCCTGCGATGAGACGGTCTGCTAGAGACAGATGCCCACCTGACAGATTTCAGCCCTCTATGCATTATGTTTTGGTTACAGATGCAGGAGAGCCTTTCACTTATGATGAGGCTATGCGCGGGGGTGACAGTCACTCCTGGGAGAGGGCTATGCAGTCTGAGATAGACTCCCTACATAAGAATGAGACTTGGGATTTGGTTGCCTTGCCTAAGGGCAAGAAGGCTTTGCCATGCAAGTGGGTGTACAAGCTGAAAAGTACCCCTGGATACCCCAAGCCGGCATACAAGGCTAGATTGGTAGCAAAGGGTTTTAAGCAGGAACATGGTGTGGACTTTGATGAGGTCTTCTCTTCTGTGGTTAAGATGACCACCCTACGCTTAGTCTTGGCTTTGGTTGCACAGCTTGACTTAGATCTATATCAGATGGATGTCAAGACGGCTTTTCTACATGGGGACTTGCATGATGAGATCTATATGGATCAACCTAAGGGCTTTGCAGAACCTGGCAGGGAGCACCTAGTGTGCAAGTTGAAGAAGAGCTTGTATGGCTTGAAGCAGGCACCTAGGGAATGGTATCATAAGTTTGATGCCTTTATGCAATCACAAGGCTACAGCAGGAGTGCTATGGATCCGTGTCTTTACACGAAGAAAGCCCGTGATGGCAGTTTGCTTATCTTGGTACTCTATGTTGATGATATGCTGATAGAACAGGGAAAGCTCATGATGAGCTAGATGCTCTTAAATCTCAGCTAAAGAATAGCTTTGAGATGAAGGATTTGGGACAGGCCTCACATATACTTGGGATGCGCATTGAGCGCGATAGGCATCAGGGGCTTTTGTATCTCTCACAGCGGGAGTACATTCATAAAGTCCTTAAGCGCTTCTGCATGCAGGACGTAAAGCCTATTGGCTGTCCATTACCTTCTTATGTGAAGGTATCACAGGCCGATTGTCCGCAGACAGATGAGCAGAGGGCCGAGATGGCCAAGATCCCTTATGCTTCAGCCGTGGGCAGTTTGATGTATGCCATGATAGCCACTCGTCCAGATATTGCGCATGCAGTTGGTGTTGTGGCACGCTATATGGCTACACCTGGCAGTAGACATTGGGATGCCGTGAAGGGTATCATGAGGTACCTGAAGGGCACAACAGATATGTGTATTTGCTATGGTAGCCAGGATACAGGGGTCGTGGGGTACATTGACTCCGATTATGCAGGACATGCAGATAGTAGGAAGTCCACTTCTGGCTATGTATTCACCTATGCTGGAGGGGCTGTCTCTTGGATGTCCAGGGTTCAGAAGTGTATGGCTTTGTCTACCACTGAGGCCGAGTATGTTGCAGCCACTGAGGCTTGCAAGGAGGCCATATGGTTAGGCCGTCTAGTTGCTGACCTTGGGATTGATGCTACACCTACACTGCATTCGGATTCTATGAGTGCCATTCAGTTGGCTAAGAATCCGGTCTTCCATGCGAAGACGAAACACATTGAGGTGAGGTATCACTTCATACGTGGTGTCGTGGAGGATAGGTCTGTTGACCTTGTCAAAATCTCCACTGACGAGAATCCTGTAGATCTGCTCACGAAGAGCCTCACTACTAAGCGCTTTGCCTTCCTCAGGAGGTTGATGGGCGTTGGATGAGATGTCGCCTTTCCTCATCCCTTATACCTATGTACATTTGTACCATCTTTTCTTTTTCTTTTCTCTCTCACTAGGGCAGATTCGCCTTTAAGTGGGAGGTTGTTGGGGGTAAAGGCGCCTCCGCCGTGCCGCCCCGTGTATTACTACACTGACAGTACCCGCCACTGCACACTGCAGGTGGCGGGCGCCCGTCACGTCACTTTATTCTTTATTCTTTTAGTGATAGTTTGAATAAAGGAAGGCCCGGTCACACATTGTGACTGTTGGAGTTCCCATTTCTTGTCTCTCTCTTTTCTTGCTCTTGCTCTCCCGCCATAGCTCGCGTGCAAGCTTCGATCCTTCTCACCTTTCAAGAATACAAGAACTAAATCATCAAGATGAGGTCTGAAAATGACCTGCATTAACCTATTGAAGGTAGTTGGAGCATTTTTCAACCCAAATGACATCACGATGAATTCGAAATGACTGTATCTTGTGTTGAAGGTGGTCTTTGGAATATCTTCATTCTTGACTCTAATCTGATAATATCCTGACTGAAGATCAATCTTAGAGAAGATCTTTGCTCCTTGTAGAGGATCAAGAAGCTCGTCTATCCTCAGGATCGGATATTTATTCTTTATTGTTACCTGGTTTAGCCCTCGGTAGTCAATACAAAGACGGAGAGTTCCATCTTTCTTCTTTTGGAATAATACTAGGGCTCCCCATGGTGAACTACTTGGCCAGATATACCCTTGTTCTAGAAGTTTCTTGGATTACTCTTTTAGTTCGATGGCTTCAGGAATAGACATTTTGTAGGGTCTCTTTGCCACCACTGGAGCAGTTACTGGAACAAGTTTGATCTCATGATCAACTTCTCTTTCCGGAGGTAACTCAGTTAGCTCTTCAGGAAATATGTCGGCCTGAAATGTGACTTGACCTTTTCCACAATGGATATGAGTATCATTGGGAATCAATCAATCCATTCCTAGTAAACATTCATATGCTCCTAAGTTCATTACTCTGAACCTTATACTTGAAAGGTTTTCTCCTAGGCTTTGGCAGTTTGCTGTGTAGAAAGTACTTCCTTTCCATTTGCTAAAGTTAAACTACAATTTCAGTGGGTTCAAGGAAAAATAAGTATCAATCAATCTTTTATTACAACGGATGTACAAGGTAATCAGATGGAAAGAAATACATTATTCAGATAGCTCGCATGCTCATCTTATTTTCTTCCAGAAAAGGATTCCCTACTACAATCTAAGCATGACACTCTAATACATCCTTTATGAAGTAACTTGGATTTGGAGAATAGATATCTAAGAATCTATATTTTTGAGGGAGTTCAGGAAATCCATCCTTTTTGTAGTTGCGGTGGCTAGAGTGACCTACAACTTTTATTCTATCAACTAGAAGGATCTTCGTAACTTCCTCATAGATATATTGGTTTAGTTTGATCTTCTTGCCTCTAGTATACAGGGTTGAGTTTACACTGGACTCATGAAAAAGATAGATCTTGACAACTTTAAGATCTCCCATCCATTTTACCCTTTTCAGATTATTCTGAAGATAAGCTAGATAACTTGCATCAATATAGCAATATCCTCCGCTAATCATCCACCATCTTTCACGATATAGAGGCAAGGCATCATACAACTGATCTAGTACCCGCATCATCTGAATTCTCTTGGATGAATGCATAGCTGACATAAACATTATTCGAAAGATCAAGAATCGTTTCCAAGGCTCGTTACTCTGCCATAATTCAAAAACATACATTAATAGAGAGAAGAAAACGTGTCCTAGGCTATGTTTCTTTTTAAAAATATTTTTCTTAAGCTTACATTGTCTTCTATACTAACATGCGCTCTGATACCAATTGTGAGGTGTCTGCCGGTCTCAATCCATGGTACACATTTTCGCAGTCCATTAGTAGGTTTCCCAAAAATGATGCGGCTAGCTGCTCCTTTAGAACATCACGGGGTTTGTCACTTAGGCCCTACTGAGTCTACTTCGCAATGAGAAAGTTCTGGCCAAACCCACTAGGATCGACTTGACTTTCCGATTTCCTAAAATTAGATGGGTCTCCTAGCAGCCAACTAGCGTCAGTAATTTCGAGTTCTCACTTTTACAGGATTACTCGATCTGAAGTGGACTTGCCATTGCACTTGGTTCAAAGAGAATGGGAGACGGAGGGGAGTGCGGTATGTCAAACCTCCTGCCCATAAGGCAAAATCCCATTGTGGTTCCCTAAAACAATACAAGTCGATTCTACCTAATGACTACTTGGTCAATTTATCATCTTCCTATTTCTATTGCCGATTTAGAAAAGCTCCCAGCTAATTGGGACCACCCTACCATTGGACGGACCCGTTGAGGGTTATGCCCACCCGCTTTCCTTTCATGATGGAGTCATCTTTAGTTTTTAAATTACCTACAACACATTTATTGGGACATATACAACCGGCTTCCTTAATTAGTCCGTTAAATCACATATTCATTCACGTAATTTATCTCAAGACACGCATACAATTCAAACAGTCCTTCAATAAAGCAACTTTTTTATTATATTTGGAAGCTTATTACAATTTCCATCTTTCCGTCCCAGCGGGGAAGATACACAGAATTCCACGAGGGTATTTTGCCCACCAAGATTCCACCCTTGTAACTAGTATTGAGGGTTCCAGGATCCCATCCTAGGTTACAAAGGGGCTCGTCAGATTGTGGGAACAATGCAGGATTTACAGCCAGAGCCCCCTCTGGCACCTACATTTCCTACTGCCCGAGACTATTCCTATTTTGACAGACCTTTCGCCCTACGGAGCCGGTCCAAGCCTCTCGTAGCGATAACCATGACCCCCTTGGAGTAGGGTCTCATCTCTAGCTTGGGGGTAGCCTAGCGCGATCCTTCCTTTTATTCTTTTTGTCAATACTTTCAATCAGAGATCTAGATTCTAACAAACACAAATAGTCCTTTCAAATGACGTAATGACAATCACGCCATCATGCAATTCACAGCTTCACATAACCAAGGTAGACCTTATCCTAAGGTAACCTTACATTCTAATGAGGATTCTTTCCCCCATAAAGAAGTGTTGAGTACATCTCTTATAACATGTTAGACAAGGCATGAATTTTCCGTTTGGGCTATTTTACCCAACATAAGCGAAATTCTTTAAAGAAATATATTATGCCAATAACTCAACGAGATGACTTATAGGACTCTTGATTAGACATTCAATTTTTATAACAAGCGTTAGTCAACGCTTAACCTATCCCGTTTGACCATAACTATATTGAATGCACATAAAGACAGGTGTACAATAACCTTCGACAAATTTTTCTATCATGATTCTACGATTTAGAATCTCAAGTAATCTGGCTGCAATTCGTAACGAATAATCATTTACGCTTGTACTAGTATGCTTCCTAGATGAAGTTATCAATTTTTGTAAGTGAAAAATATGGAATCTAAATTTTATATAACTATTTTATGTAGTGAAATAATAATCTAGTAATGAATAACCTGGTTTGGCAACATGACGACATTAGGAACTTCGTCTTTACTCGCGATTGCATTAGCCACTCTGGATATTCCATTGTTGGTAGTGGCAACTTCGATAACCTCGGGCACTCCCATATCATTGGCAATACCCGCCGTTGCTTGACCAGTCGCATTGGTCCCCATGGTTTTTCCACTTCGTTGCTTTGGAGCCATCGTCCACGAGGTAGTTTAAGAGATAGGGAAGGTGGAATAGATTTGAGATGAGAGAGCGTAAGAGAATATGGCTTAGTTGAAGGCCGAGACAAGGGAAATTGAGCTAACTCTCTCTTTCTCTCCCTCTCTCTCTCTCTCTCTCTCCCTCTCCCTCTCCCTCTCTCTCTCTCTCTCTCTCTCTCTCTCTCTCTCTCTCTCTCTCTCTCTCTCTCTCTCTCTCTCTCTCTCTCTCAAGCTCCTTCTCACAGCCTCTTGGAGGGGTATCCTTCTATCTCTCTCTCTCTCTCTCTATCTCTCTCTCTCGCAGCCTGTCGAGGTCTCCTTATGTCTTTATAACTCTCCATATGCCTCTTATTTATAGTGAATTGGAGGAGAGGGGTTGTGGCTGAGAAGTGGAGCTCTTTGTGGAGGGGATCTTGGAAAAATCAGTGATCTGATACTCAGATCATAAATCTGATGCTTCCATTGGCTCCAAAAGGGGGGTAAAACTCCAAGACACTTGATTAGAAAGCTCTTAGCTCACTCCTTTTTTTCTATGTTTGAAGTGCTCTCTACTGCCTGTAGACTGCAATCGCGACGCGCGAGATTTTGCCATCTCTCTTTTTTTTCTTTTTTTAAAATCTTCAAAACTAACTAACGCATCACTTATCTTTTCTTTTTAATGACATCCAGTTCTAGAAATCTCCATATCTTTTTTTAGAATAATATCTAAAATATACTAGTCTTGTCCAAAAATCTAATACTTTTAAACCATCTATACTATACACATTAACAGTAGTGCTTAATATAACTCTCGTTCACGTTATAACTTCTGTGAAGGGTGGCTATGGTCCTTCTTAATTTAGAAAAAATATTGAATTACAACTCTCGATTTTATTTATTTATTTATTTTCAATGCTAGTTAGTTATTAACGTTAGTTAATTTTTTTACCTTACTAACTTATTAATTGACTAACTAACTTTTGAACTCACCAACTAACTTTTATTGCATGGAAATATTACATCCTCCTCCCCTTAGAGAAATCGAGATGTCCTCATCTCGAGAGAAACCGTGGCTATTGTTGATGAAGAGCATTCTCATCTACCCATGTAGCATTTTCTTCATGATAGTCCTTCCACTAGACAAGGTATTCTCTAAGGGTTCTACTCCTCAAATTTCTCTCCCTTACATCAATTACTCTATCAGGTTGTAGCTCAAGGACTCCTTGGCCAGGTATTACAACTCGTTGATAATCAAGGATATGGTTAGGGTTAGCTATGTATGTTTTCAATAAGCTAACATGAAATACATTGTGGATTTTATATTCTCAGGGAGTTGTATATTGTAAGCACTTGGTCCTAAGCACTTGAGAATCTTATAGGTCCACAATATCTTGGACTCAGCTTCTTAAATTCTCCTAAAGACAGAGAACTCTTGTTTGGATGGACACGAATGAATACCATGTCTCCCTCTTTGAAGATTCGTTCTTGCCTCTTCAAATCAGTATACACCTTTTGTCAGTTCTTGGCAGCTTGAATATCTTGTCTGATAATCTTGATTTCATCATCCATTTCTTCTAACACTTTTCTCAAAGCTTCTACCCTTAGAGTAGGATCAGAAAAGTTAACTAGCATATGGCAATCTTGACCATATAGTGCCTGAAATGGATTCATCTTAATGCTTCAATGATAGGAGGAATTATAAGAAAATTCCACCAAGGATAGATACTGAATCTACCTTTTAGGTTCCTTGCTGCAATATGCATGCAGAATATCCTCAATTACTTGATTAAGTCATTCAGTTTGCCCATTAGTTTGTGGATGAGAAGCAGTACTGAAACAAAGTTGGGTTCCAATGGCTTCAAATAAACTCTTCCAATGGGTTCCAGTACTGAAACAAAGTTGGGTTCCAATGGCTTCAAATAAACTCTTCCAGAAGTGTGATGTGAAAAGAGAATCACAATCACTGATGATTCTTTTAGGTAACCCATGTAACCTAAAAATCTCTTTTACAAAAATTCTAGCAATATCTGAAGCTTTGTAATTGGTTTTTGTTGGAATAAGATAAGCGATCTTTGTTAGCATGTCTACTATCACCATTATTGAGTTATATCCTCCTTGCACAGAAGGTAATCCAACTACGAAGTCCATGTTAATAAAATCCAATTTCATCTGGGAAATGTCAAGTGGCTGGAGTTTTCCTGGTAGCTTGACACATTCAAATTTTACCCTTTGGCAATTTTGACATTCAGTAATATACTGAAGTGCATCACCCTTGAGTTTTTGCTAGTAGTAACTTTTCCTGACAGCATTAAGGGTTTTTGCATACCCCGGGTGTCTTGAAAAAGGAGAATCATGTGCTTCCCAAAGTATCCTTCTCTTGAGAGTCTGACTTGAAGGAATGCATAGTCTCATTTTGAAATAATCAAGTCCTTCGTCTTCATTTGTAGAGAATTATTGATACTTAGTCTTGAGTTTGGGATCTTGTTGCTTATTCTGAACTTCCCAAAACAATTGTTGATAGTCTTGGTCCTTATTTTCTTCATCCTTGGTCAAGTCGATGATAGGATTAGTTGGCATTGATACCATTGTAGCTAGAGTTTCTGCCCTAGATGGTTCTTCAGTTATAAGAGCATTAAGGAAGGCTTTACAGCTAAGGGCATCTGCTACTACATTTTCTTTACTCGGTCTGAACTTAATTTCAAAGTCATACTCCTGCAGATTCTCGATTCAACGTCCTTGCCTCATGTTAAGATCAGGCTGAGTAAAAATCCACTTAAGACTTTTATTATCTTTGACTAAGAAAAACTTATTTCCAAGCAAGTAATGTCTCCATAATTTGAGAGCATGAATCACAGCTAACAACTCAAGGTTGTGAGTAGAATATCTCTTCTCATGGGTTTTCAATTTTCTTGAAGAGTAAGCTACAGGATGTCGTTCCTACATTAGTACGCATCCCAATGCAATAGAGCTTGCATCTATGACAACTTCAAATTCCTTGCTTAAGTCAGGTAGCCTTAAGATAGGAGCATTTACCAAACTATGCTTTAGTTGCTCAAAGCTAGACTATTCAATTGTCGTCCACCAGCTAATGGCAAGTTGCTTTTTGGGTAGGTTTGTAAGAGGTGCTACAATTTGAGCATAGTTTCTGATGAATACCCTATACCATCCTGTTAGACCTAGAAAACTTCTCACTTCCTTGATAGTGGTTGGGGGTGGCCAATCTTGAACATCCTTGACCTTGGCAGGATCTACTGATATATCTTCAACAGACACTATGAATCCCAAGTATTCAATCTTCCTTTTGAAGAAGGCACACTTCTTCTTCTTGGCATACAACTTCTGTGCTCTCATCGTCTCTAGGACAATGCGAAAATGTGGTTCCTGATCTTCTTCTTCCTTAGAATAAGTAAGGACATCATCATTGAATACAAGAACTAAATCATCAAGATGAGATCTGAAAATGTCCTACATTAAGCTATTGAAGGTAGTTGGAGCATTTGTCAACTCAAATGACATCACGATGGATTCGAAATGACCGTATCTTGTGTTGAAGGCAGTCTTTGGAATATCTTCATTCTTGACTCTAATCTAATAATATCCTAACCGAAGATCAATCTTAGAGAAGATCTTTGCTCCTTGTAGACGATCAAGAAGCTCGTCTATTCTCGGGATCAGATATTTATTATTTATTGTTACATGGTTTAGCCCTCGGTAGTCTATACAAAGATGGAGAGTTCCATCTTTCTTCTTTTGGAATAATACTGGGGCTCCCCATGGTGAACTACTTGGCTGGATATACCCTTGTTCTAGCAGTTTCTTGAGTTGCTCTTTTAGTTCGATGGCTTCAAGAATAGACATTTTGTAGGGTCTCTTTGCCACTGGAGCGGCTCCTGGAACAAGTTTGATCTCATGATCAACTTCTCTTTACGGAGGTAACTCAGTTAGCTCTTCAGGAAATATGTCTGTATACTCATTTAACCAGGATGGTTCTTCTTCTGTCTAACCATCTTGATTTATCTTGTTAAGCTTAATCAAGTAAACATGTAATCCCTTCTTCAAGCCCTTCACAATTCGAGAAGCTTTTGCTAAAATTAAACTACAATTTCAGTGGGTTCAAGGAAAAATAAGGTTGCATTATTTCCCCGATTGATAAAGTATCAATCAATCTTTTATTACAACGGATGTACAAGGTAATCAGATGGAAAGAAATACATTATTCAGATAGCTCACATGCTCATCTTATTTTCTTCCAGAAAAGGATTCCCTACTACAATCTAAGCATGACACTCTGATACATCCTTTATGAAGTAACTTGGATTTGGAGAATAGAGATCTAAGAATCTATATTTTTTATGGAGTTCAGGAAATCCATCCTTTTTGTAGTTGCGGTGGCTAGAGCGACCTACAACTTTTATTCTATCAATTAGAAGGATCTTTGTAACTTCCTCATAGATATATTGGTTTAGTTTGATCTTCTTGCCTCTAGTATACAGGGTTGAGTTTACACTGGCCTCATGAAAAAGATAGATCTTGACAACTTTAAGATCTTCCATCCATTTTACCCTTTTCAGATTATTCTGAAGATAAGCTAGATGACTTGCATCAATATAGCAATATCCTCCGCTAATCATCCACCGTCTTTCACGATATAGAGGCGAGGGGTCGTACAACTGATCTAGTACCCGCGTCATCTAAATTCTCTTGGATGAATGCATAGCTGACATAAACATTATTCGAAAGATCAAGAATCGTTTCCAAGATTCGTTACTCTGCCATAATTCAAAAACATACGTTAATAAAGAGGGAGGCGTTGTGTCATAGGGGGTGTATGGCTTGATATAACCACTTTGAGATAGTATGGTATTAAATGCATGTCAGAGAGAGAGAGAGAGAGAGAGAGAGAGAGAGAGAGAGAGAGAGAGAGAGAGAGAGAGAGAGAGAGAGAGATGGAGAAAGGGAGACTGGGAGACATGTGCCATACAAAGAGAGATGCGAGAGGGGGGGTGCTTGTCATATTTTTCTACACCAAATATTGTCGATGACCCTTCTTTGGCAACAAAATGATCCCAATCCACATGCTCTATCTCTCTCTCTTTAACCATCTCGGCCCACATGCAATCTCTCTCGCATACCCTAGATCCTAAACCCAAATAACTAACATAGATGTGGGTGCTAGTGATCCCTTTCTCACAGTGGGTAGAATAATCCTAATCCACATGCACTTGCACTCTCTCTTTATTCCCTCCAAAAAGAATCCCATACAACTAACATATTAATGTACTATCATATTAACTAATCAATTAGTGTTACTATACTAACACATTCATTTATATGAAATGATTAATACTAACATATAAATTAAGACAAGTTAAGTAATATTAATATATCAATGGTTCACTTCATACTAATTGATCACTATAATAACTAATTAATTAATAAACTAGTTGATATACATGAACTAATAAACAGGCTAACTAACATCAATTAATAATTTAATTAATAATTTAATTGATATAATTTGAATGATATACTAGTTAACTAATCAATAAACTGATTGAGACCATCTTTGTAAATATTAATTGATTTAAATATGTGTTAATTAATTTTTATACTAATAAAAATAAATTATTAATAGATTAATACTAGTCAATTAAGTAATAAATAGTACTAATTACTAAATAACTATGTGATAAAATCATTTGATAATAATTTAATAAGATAAATATATCAAATTAAAATTAGAAATTACTACTTGAATGAAAGATATTTATTAGTTGTTAATAGTTATTTCAATTGATTTTAATTTAAGTAATTAATAACCAATAAATAAATAAATCACTAATTAACTAATAAATAAATAATTAATTAATTAATTATTAATTAATTAAATGATTAATTATTTTCTTAATTAGGTAATTAGTTTTTAATTAATTATTAATTTATTGATTAATTAATTTACTTATTATTAATAAGTTAATTAATGATAAATTTATTATAATTTAATTGGTAAACTATTTACTTAGTTACATATAAAATAATTATTTTTAAACTTTATTGATTAACAAGTTAATTTTAAAAAGTTATTACCCCCTAAAGAGAAACACACCTTTAGATCCCCATCTCCCAACGTCCAAAAAAAAAAAACTACCCCCTTCTCCAAAAAAGTAAAATTTTTGTTAATTAATTAATTTTATTTGTTAATTAGTAATTAGAAAGTTAGATGGTTTACTAATGATTTAATTAGTCAAAATTATATTAATAATTAATAATTTTATTGATTAATTAATTTAATTAGATAATTAATCTTATTAATTATTAATATTTTATGGATTGAGAATATTTAATTAGCTAGTTAATTGAATTAATTAGTCACTTAATAATTAGTTATTATTTTTATTAGTAATTAATTTAAAATAGTTAATAATGAGTAATTATTAAATAATTTATTAGTTCATAATTAGTTAAAAAGTAGATCATAATTAGTAGTGACTAGTACTTAGTTCATAATTAGTAGTTAATAATTAATAATTAGTTAACATTTATTTTATCATTAAAATTAGTAATCAATATTTAGTAACTAATAATTAAAGTATAACTAGTAATTAATAATTATTAAATATTAATTAAAATGCAATTAGTAAATAATATATATTTAAGTAGTTAATTATTTGATTGCTTAATTATTTTATTATTAAAAATTATATATCTCTCTCGTAAAGTTAATTAAGAAATTATTACTTAGTTGAGAAAATGGAGGGAGAGAGAGAAAAAGTGATGGAGAGGGGGGAAGAGAGAGAATATGCAATATTTATAATTTTTTCTCACTGGAAACGTGTCCTCGGTAGGCCCTCATTAGAGGACAAATTTTTCTAGCAACCCATTCCTAGCGAGAGTAAATTTTTGCCCAACTGGATTTGTGGATTTTTTTCGCCCAGTAAGGGGCTGTCGACGACCCCTTTTTGGTGAAAAAACAAACCACAGTTCCGAGAATAGACAACATGGGAAGAAGAGAGAGCAACATAATCTGGGTTTTTTTCCACCCAAGAAGGGGCTGCCAACAACCCTTTCTTGGCGAAAAAACCAACCACAGTTCCAAGAATAGACAGCATAGAAAGAAGAGAGAGCAACATAGTGTGGGTTTTTTTCCTCCCAAAAAGGGGCTGCTGGCAACTCCTTCTCAATAGAAAAAAAACCCACATGTCCAAGAATGCATGGGGGAAAGAGAGAGTAACAAAGTGATGGGAGAGAGAAGGGGCTGCCAACAACCCTTTCTTGGCGAAAAAACCAACCACAGTTCCAAGAATAGACAGCATAGAAAGAAGAGAGAGCAACATAGTGTGGGTTTTTTTCCTCCCAAAAAGGGGCTGCTGGCAACTCCTTCTCAATAGAAAAAAAAACCCACATGTCCAAGAATGCATGGGGGAAAGAGAGAGTAACAAAGTGATGGGAGAGAGAGAGAGAGAGAGAGAGAGAGAGAGAGAGAGAGAGAGAGAGAGAGAGAATGCAATATGTAGTATTTTTTCTCATTGAGAAGGCATCGCTGGTAGCAGTCCCTTCCTGGATGGAAAAAAATTGCATGCTCTCCCTCTCTCATCCCCTATCTCATCACTCTCTTACTCTCTCTTTCCCCCATGCTCTCTATTCTCGGACCTATGGATTCTTTTTTTTCGATGAGAAGGGATCGTCGTCGGTGGCAGCACCTTCTTGGGCGAAAAACAAAACCCACACTTTGTTGCTCTCTCTTCTCCCCATGCTGTCTATTCTCACAATTGAGGTTTATTTTCTCATCGAAAAGGGGCTGTCGTGTCGATAGCCCCCTATTGGGTGTAAAAAAAAACCTGCAAATCCAGTTGGGCGAAAATTTACTCTCGCTAAGGATGGGTGACAAAAAAAAAGGATCCATCCCCCCATTTTCTCATTGCGAATCATTCCCATTTTCTCTCTCCTTCACTTATAAAAGGATCCATCCCCCCTTTTCACATTGCAAAACGTTTCCACGACTCTCGATATGTGACTCTCTCTTTTTATCCCTCCCTCACTTTCTCTCCTTTGTGTTTAAAATGACCCCGCTCCCCTTGCAATTCAAATTCGTGTTTTTTATCCCCTATCCTCACCACGGTTTTCTCTCTCTCCCCCCTCTGTCTCTCTCCCTCTCTCTTTCTCTCTCTCCACACCTCTCTCTCACACATTCACACATACTCTATCTCACCTTTCTATCCTAGGCTCTCTCTCTCTCTCTCTCTCTCTCTCTCTCTCTCTCTCTCTCTCTCTCTCTCTCTCTCTCTCTCTCTCTCTCTCTCTCTCTCTCTCTCTCTCTCTCTCTCTCTCTCTCTCTCTCTCTCTCTCTCTCTCTCTCTCTCTCTCTCTCTCAATTGGTATTTGATGGTAGGAAATCGAGGAAGCAATACATTTGCAAGTAACCCTAAGCCCCTCTATCATGGCCAGATCAAATTTCAAAAGACAAGATCATGTCACCCTTTTCGAGGGCAATGAAAGGATTGCAGATCGCATCAAGAGGTGTGAAGGCTCGTGGCAAAGATTGATGTTGAGAAAAATGCAATTGTGCAATGACCAATGGAACAGATGGTAAGCAGCCCCTCTCTTGATTTTTGTTACGGTCGCTGTATCTCCCCTCTTACCCTATTTCGGATCATTGCTTGCAAGAAAGAGAGTTACAACCAGATGAGTCTCTCGAGAACTTTATCTTACCTCCATGACCTAGAGCAAGTCAGGCTATTGTCACCAACAACATGCAATCACAAGGGGGGATTCTCCCTCCAAGAGCGAGGGGGAGAGCAACACAAACTTGATCATTGACTTCCATTGAGCTACAGGTAACCGTTGCAATTTCATGTGGGGAAGGAGTGACATCAGGAGAAGGTGGGTACACTTCAATGATGCAGGTGAGGAAGGGCAAGAGAAAGCTCGTAGTATCAGAGAGTGATATTGATGAGGAAAGCGATGATCATCAAAGCATCAAGTCCTTTAGTGCATAGAAGGGGTGTGGCCACACGCAAAGCAAGAAGAAGCGAATGCAAAGAACTGAAAAGGAGTGCATGATAGAGACCTGTGAAATGACTGGCGAGACCTCTTTCACAGTCACTTGCGATAAACGTATTTTGCAAGCAGTCATAGAAGACCAGTTAGAAACATTGAAGGTGACTGATTGTAAGAGATAGTAGCATGATTTAGATTATGGTTTTTATTTCTTTACTTTGATGTGGACATTAATTACTTCATCATCTCATTCAAATGTGGACATCCACCCTTTTTGCACCCATCCCATTATCTGGTTTGGTTTCCATGCCTATAATTAGACAAGTCACATAGAGGTACAAGCAACTCTCAAATACCTTTTTCAGCAATGGGTACGTTAGAGGGATGGATATATTGATAATATCGTTAAATACTCCAAGGCACCAGTGCAAGGAGGTTAATGATATGATTAGAAATGAGTGGGACCCCCATTGACTAAAGAAGCATGATGACTTTGAGGTAGAAATCAACGGGGCCGATTGGGCCTTTTTGTCAAATTGCATGTTTAATGTTTGGGATGGTAACCATCGGCTTATAGCATGGATAAATGAGATATGCACATGTGAGTGGCCCTAAACCATAGGACCTTAATATTTTGCAATGGGTTTGTTGCTTATATCATTGTTAACATAATTGATTATTTGCAACAGCCTTTCCGAATAACGTGAGGCAACATGTGCGCATTGATTGTCACCTTGTGAAAGTGACAAGCATAGCAAAGGGGGATATTTTGTTAGCTATTTCTCATACAAACAGGTATGCAATGGACCATTTTCTCATATGCTTGGATTTCCTTAGTGCGCTAAAGGTCACGTGGATGATGAAATATGCATGAGATCCTAATATAGAATGTGAACAAGCTGGCACAAAAGGCGGTTGTCCATACCTCATATCCAGACGCTGTTTTTGTGAAGCAAGGATGCTAGTGCACGTTGACTACACAACTATTTTTGACAAGTTAACTAATGAGGCAAAAGCATGGGTGCAAGCACACAGAAAGTCGGCGCCCATTCCTTTATGGCACAAGGCACCATTGATTGCACTTGCCCACATTATATAGAAGGTAGATAGTTCTTCAAGCTAACTTAACAATGTTTTTCCTAATGCAATGACGTTGTTCTTAATTACCAAGGGCAAGACGAGTATGATATGGCAGTGCAACCAATTGAACAAAAATGGACATAGCTCTCCGACCTTGATTTTAGAACCAAGTGGGCCGAGGCATACTATAGTGTTAATGAAAAGCTTGTCAAGAAAACTTGACCTTTGCTAAGAGTTGCTATAATAAAGAAATTTTTATGTTGCTTTAATTAGGAAATTGGCTTAGTTTGGATTAGAGTATAAAAGGCAAGAGGGTGCCAATGTAAATCATCTTTTAATCATTTTACACATCTCCACTTCTTGGAGCTTGAAGGTATTTCCTTCCCCACCATTATAAGGGGTGAGTTCCTTGCAGCAACCATCATCAACTGATTCTCAAGCTTCCATGGCTTCAACATCTCTTGTAATTCTTCGTTGTTAGACATCTTGAATTAAGAAATGGCAAGCTATGGTTTTTAGCATTTCTTGTTAATTTAGCATTTCATATTAGTCCTGTGTTAATTTCCATTAAAGTGGCAACCATCTTTACATTGGTATCAGAGCATGGACTTTTATCCATGGGAAGAGTCATTTTCATAGAGAATTTAGTTACAGGGACAGGCAACATGTAACTAGAGTACCAAGATTTGGTCACAGGGTTTGGTATAGTTCAAACCGTGACTAGTTAGAGTTCTCTGTACAAGTCGGGATTAATTTTGGAGGTTTCTTGAAGGATATCTTGAGGAAGATGGAGGTTCTTGGCCGAAATAGCAAGTCGTGATCAAATAGAGGTCCATTTTGAAGGGTTCTTGACCCTAACTGGAGTCTAACTGGGATTACAGATGTTAAACTGTGATTACTTTTTGGGACTACTTTCTCTCTCTTCTTCCTCTCAAGCTTTTCTCAAGATTTTTTCCAAGATCCATGGCTTCTACTGATTCTATCTTCTCTCAATGATCTCTACTTTACAATAAGATATCAAAGCTTGATTCTCCATGTCCTAAGCTTTCTAGAGAGTAGCCAAATGGCTTGGTTGGAGCATTTCTCATCACATGGTATGTAAGGAGCTGTTGGCACAATTTGTTTGATCAGATCCTCCCCTCCTACACGAAAAAACTCAGCTAATGAGCTTGGCTATGGCTTAAAGCAAGCTTTGACAAGGATTCTTCAAGTCTTCTAGCAAGCATATTGACATATCTCCCACTCTCTTGATCATTCTTAACCTCCCAAACCCTGGCTATGGCAGATTTATGATAGTAGTGAGTATTCTCTAAAATTTCTTCAACAGATCTGAGGGCTTTTATTCTATCAAGCTTCCTGGAGCTTCCTCAACACTTAAGGGACTATGACATTGATGCATTCTTGGACTTGAAGCTTCGAAGAGTTGTGGCTATGGAGTCAAAACAAGGCAGTAAGCTTTAAGAATCCAATTCTTGGATTATTTTCTTCAATTTCATGGGGCTTTTACTCTAAAACACTTCAGGGATCTTCCTTCTACTTCAAGCATTTAAGATATTGAAGAATCCAAGCAATGTATTCAAGATTGAAGCCCAATCTTCTCTTGGATTGCAACTATGATAGGGATTGAAGAAATTTACTGAAATCTTCATCAAATAGGCTTCAAATTTTAGGGATTATCATCTATGCTATTCAATGGAGCTATAGACGTGATCTATATTCCATTCTTGGATCAAATTTGGAGCTAATGAGTTGGTTATGGAGCTATTATTCTCATGATCAACTGTTATATTCAAGAGGAAGATCTATCAATCTTTGTGACTGAGGATTGACTCAAACAAGTATTCTTCTTCAATCATTGAAAGAGGTATTCTTACTACTCTTCTTTAATCTCTCCAACCTTCATTCAATTGTTGTTGCATTTCCTATGCTGAAGGAGAGGTTAAGTAGAGTACTATTGCATTGTTGGTTGATCATTGATTGATTATATTGAGCTTCAATTTCATCATTGATTGATTGAACCATACTGATCAAGTAACCAAGCATGAATTGATCGATAAATCAGGTCAATTATAATTAGCTCATTGACATTGATTGATTCATTACTCGCTTTTTTGCTTCATCAGCCCATATTATAAACCCATGCAATTTCCTTTCATTGATGCTAAATAATTGCTTAACCTCTAACTTTGTGATCTTTTGTGATTCAACCCATTGAGAATACCCAATAAATTGTAAAAGGTGAGCATAGTAAATCAATGAGTCATTGATTACTATTTGTAAACCTTTCTCATATTCATTTTCATACATTTTACCTTTCAATTCTTGCATACCATGAAATGGAAAAATCGTGATTTAGCCATATATATCATGCCTTTATTCTTAGAACACTAGCTCTACCATGTATATTCCGACCGAGAAAAAAGGTCGAAGCTGGACAAGATAGCAAGACAAAAGAGAGGTGACCCTCCCTTGCTATTTACAACTCCGTAGGGGTGCACAAGCTGGCCCGGAAGGAAATTTGCATACCTTTCGGAGTTTCAGAGCCCATTTAGGTGCTCATCCTACCGTTTTATCCCTCACCACAGGTGGTGGACCACGGAAGACCACTTGGGAAAGAGTGGATGAAGATCTGAAGACTCATGGTACCAAACAGAGCAAAACAAGACAGTTAGTGACAATTTCGATCAGATATATAGGTCTACAGGTACTTTGCAGTTGACTCCAGGTGGATGATTGAGCTTTCAGATCATACTTTAGTGCCCACATGTGGTTCTTGATGATCTATGGCCAAAGGGTTTGAAACAGGGTCCAAAAAGTGAATTTACAGGCTATTACAGGTTGTTGTCTAATACTGGACACATACAGAATTAATTACAAAAATGGGATATTTCACTTTGAAATTTTAGTTCTTGTGCTCAATGCGTAGAGGACGAAGTTAGCTTTGGACCCTAGCTATAGAACACTTCATTTGGACGACCAACGAATCAAAAGTTTTGGCCATTTTAGTGACAGATGGTCACTGTAGATAGCACTGGAACTGGTTGATAGGGCACACTATTTTGATCTGAAGCAATCACATACCTCTTCCAAACGTTATTTTCGTAAATCCGGTATATCTACGTGTTATTAGCTTCGTGTGGAGCTATCACAAGCACTTAGATTGGAGGAGAATAGCTTGGGATATTGGCCATTCTTTAACAGGCATTCTTGAATTACCACAGTTTCCATGATGGCGAGGAACAAGAAGAAGGAGCAAGTATTGGAGCACATTAATGAGGGTTTATATGATTACCATGTTGAAGCTAATCCTACGATTGGAGTCACAAATCAGGGACAAGAATTTATAGCCAATAGTACAACAAATGAAGAGGCTCATTGGCCAAGGATTCCCTATGACAAAGAGCCCAAAACTCAAGCGAATGTTACCCATGATTCCAATGACTTCCAACAGTTATCAAAGCAAATTGGTAATATGAATTAAGGTATAATCTAACTCACACATTCAATGGATGAAAAATTGGGTAAGATGATCACTCATATGGAGCAACAAAACCATAGAATGGATGCCAAATTTGAACAACTTGTCACAATATTTAGCAACTTGGGTAACAAATTGCAAAGCAAATCACCTTCCCATGCTAAAGATGTACATATTTTTCATGGTAATGTAAGGTTCACAACAGGCCATCAGCATATATACCATCAACTTTTGAACATGGAGGACCTTGTAAGGTGAATGAATTAGTCTAGCCTCATACTAATTATGGAATAGGAATAGACCCAACTTTACTAGTTCAAGAGATAAATGACAGCAAGATTATTATCTACATGATGACATAAATGAGTTTATATATGGTTGTCATCCCTTTTACAAAGAGTTTGGTTTTCAACATAACCAAGTTCCTCATGCAAGAGATGATCAAGGGCAATTTGCACATGATAAAGCAAGGAAAGGAGACAGTTTCCAGCATGCTAAAGATCAAGAAGATAAGTTGCCACATGGGATATCCACTCATAACCAACATTTACATGGAAACTCATTGTTTGGTCGTCAATCTTTTGGAAATAATGGAAATAGACAGCAAGCAAAGAGTGATCATTTTAATAGACAACAATCTTTTGGATATACCAACTATAATGGGTAGCACTATCATTATGACAAGGAAAACAAGGACAATATCAATATATCCAATTTTAAAGGAGATAACCCTTCACCGACTGAACTTGAAGAATGGCTCAACAAATTGGAAATGTATTTCACTCTCTAACCATGCAATGATCAAGCAAAGATTTGTTATGCAGCCCTACACCTAGAGGCTTATGCGCATGCATGGTGGAGATACATGACCAAGATTGGAGAGAATTTTCAATCTTGGCAAATCAGCCATGACTCAAGTATTTGTGTCACCAATGGAGAAGGAAAGGCTTGAAAGGAAATGGTGTGATCTTAGACAAAGGGTTTCTACCATGAGGGAGTATTCCAGTCAATTTTTAAACCTCTCCATGTATGTGGAAGGCATTTTCGATTCAGCCAAATTGAACAAATGTATTTTTGGTCTTGATCCAAACCTTTCAGCTGAAGTAGGGGCAGCCAAGCCTACAAATGTTCATGCAGCCATTCAATATGCTGAGAGGTACAGCCAAAAGTATAGAAGATATTTGACTTCATTTCAGCCCAAAACAGGAATGAATTATCAATCAAATCAGCCTATGAAATTTGGATAGCAATTCAGCCAACAAAGAGAAGGATTTAGAGCTGAAAACAGGTTTCAAAATAATTTCAGCAAGGTTCCAATCTATCCTACAGCATATGCTTCAAAGCAGGGAAATAATTTCAAATATAATGATGATCCAAAAGGAGATTTAAAAAGGGCTGAAGCTGTAAATAGGAAATATCCCAATAACAACAGTAACAAGGCACTTTCTGATGATAAATCCAAGGGTCTATGTTACAAATGTGGGGAGAAATGGTCTCCTAAGCACAAGCAGAAGTGCAAGGGATATATGGAAAAGTCTAATACGCTGAATATTGAAGACTCTGATGAAGAGGAGACACAAGAAGGGCATCTTTTGCAAGTAGAGGCAATTCCTACTTGTGATGAGATGCATGAGCATGATGATCAGGACACACAAGACGAATTAGAGCCGGTTAGTAATTTTCCTTATAAACCAAGTAGTCCATTTGATCATCCTGGTGGATCAAAGATTGATTATCCTTCTATGGTTACTTGTCAGCCCATGTTATGTTCCCTATCTCAGGATGCATGGATGGGTTGTAAAGGTGAAAGTACATTTCGGCTTAAGGGTACTATAAATTCAAAGGTTGTCCATATTCTCATTGATACGGGCAACACACATAGTTTTGTCAATGCCAAATCATTATATGAGCTGAAATTACTACCTCAAGAGATAGAAGCTCCATTGAAGGTACAAGTAGCTAATGGTGCCCAAGAGTTGAGTAAAGAGATATGCCAGCAGACTCCTATTGAATTATCACAGACTTGGACTATTATGACGGACTTGATTGTCTTAGATATGGGTCCTATTGACATCATCATTGGCTGCGATTGGCCTAAACAGCTTGGAAAATTTTCTTTGGATCTAAATCAGATGTTCATAGAGTTTACTTGGAATAGATAGCAAGTAAAACTTAATGGCATGGAGAGAAAGCAAGTGGAAATAATCAGCAAGAAGAAGATGAAGAAGGAAATTAATGCTATGTCTTACATTTTCACACTTCTTCTATCAAAGAGGTAGATGAAAATCAGCAATCTACTTCACCTGAGGAGCAAGATCCATGTCTATGTAAACTCTTGGAAGAGTTTGATATATTTTAGCCACCTACATCATTGCCTCCTCAGCGAGAAGTAGATCATCCTATTGATCTAATGCCCGACACTAAACCCATCAACAAACCTCCTTACAGGTTATCCAAGTATGAGAGAGAAGAAGTAGAGAAACAAGTTAAAGACTTGCTGGAAATGGGGTTTATGTAGCCTAGTCAGTCACCTTTTGCTTCTCCCGTACTACTTAACAAAAAGAAAGATGGGTCATTTAGGATGTGTATTGATTATAGAGACTTAAACAAGAGCACTATAAAGAACAAGTACCCAATTCCCCGCATTGATGATTTGTTGGATGAACTCAAAGATGAAAGAGTTTTCACAAAGATTGACTTAAGGTTAGGATATCACCATGATATCACCAAATTAGGATGAAAGCAGGGGATGAGTACAAGACAGCTTTTAGAATAGAAAGAGGTCTCTACCACTTCCTAGTTATGCCATTTGGACTTTCAAATGCACCTGCAACTTTCCAGGCTCTTATGAACAAGATTTTGCATCCATTCTTGAATAAATCAATCTTGGTATTCTTTGATGATATTCTCATCTATAGAAAGAATAGAGATGACCATCTGAAGCATGTCAGAGAAGTCATTCTTACCTTGAGAAGACACAAGCTTTTTGCAAAGGAGAGCAAGCTTACTTTTATGGCTGATGAAGTAGAATACTTGGGTCATATAGTTGGTGAGAAAGGGATTATGGTTGATCCAAAGAAGGTTCTGTGCATCAAGGATTGGCCCATACCACAAAATTCTACTTCATTATGAGGATTTATTGGACTATCTTCTTTATATAGAAGATTCATCAAGAATTATGCCCATGTAGCAGCTCCTCTTACTGATAGATTGAAAAAGGAAGCTTTCTTTTGGGATGCTACAGCCACTAAGAGTTTCAATGAGCTGAAAAGTCTACTCATTTCAGCACATATTTTGTGTGCCCAAACTTTTCGAAGGAGTTTACTATATTTGCTGATGCTAGTGGCAGAGGTATTGGGACTGTTTTATGCCAATTGTTTTATGCCAAGACCATGGTGTTATTGCTTATGAAAGAAGGAAGCTGGATGAAAAAGAAAGAGACCCCCACGTCTATGAGTAGGAATGTTAGCCATTCTTCATGTGATCAAGAAGTGGCACCACTACATTTATGGCAGCCATTTTAAGGTGAAGAGCGACCATCGTATGCTAAAATATTTCCTCTCCCAACATAATCTTTCTCTCAAACAAAGACGATGGTTAGCTACACTTCAGGGATATGATTTTGAGATTTCTTATATGGCAAGCAGGGATAATGTAGTGACAGATGCTTTATCCAGGATGTGGGCGTGTTCTATTTCTAGCATTTCTACTATACATAAGGATTGGATCCAGGACATTCAAGAAGAATATCTTTTAGATGAGCACACTGCCAATATTATGAAGAAATTACAGCAAGAAGATGGATCTGAATTTCCCAACTTCAAATGGAAAAATGGACTTCTTTGGTTTAAAGGGAGAGTATATTTGATCCCTCAGTCATAATTTAGATCTCGAATCTTACAGAAGATGCATTCTTCTCCTTTGGCAGGACATATTGGATTGTTTAAAACCTTTGACAATATCCATAAATGTTTTTTTTGGAAGGGACTTTGGAAAGATGTCAAGGAATATGTGATGCACTGCTTACCATGCCAACAAAATAAAGACTCAAATCTATTGCCTAGTGGTCTACTTCATCCTTTGCCTATTCCACATGGTAAATGGACTGATATCAGTATGGATTTTATTACAGGACTTCCTACCACTAAGTAGGGCTAGAATAGCATTTTTATTGTGGTTGATCATCTTACAAAATCAGCCCACTTCATACCTACCAAAGTCCAATAGTCAACCAAACAGGTGGCGGATCAATTCGTGGAAGTGATTTTCAGACTTCATGGATTACCTATGAAGATTGTTTCTGATAGGGATTCCAAGTTCATGGAGATTTTTTGGAAAAGTCTCTTTACTTCCATGGGTACAAAACTAACTCAAAGTGCTGCCTATCATTCACAAACAGATGGCCAAACTGAAAGGGTCAATAAATGGTTAGAAATCTACATCAGACACTTTTTCCATGATACACAGAATGCATGGGACCATTGGATTCATCTTGCAAAGTTATGTTACAATAATACTCATCACATGAGTATTAGTATGTCACAATTTGAGGCATTATATGGATATAAAGTCCAAGTACCTTCAGCATTGTTTCACAATGAAGTGAATCCTCTTGCTCGAGAGAAGAGTTGGAAAAGATGGAAGCCTTAATGAAGCAGTGCAAAGAAAATATCAGGAAGGCACAAGAGACAATAAAATCATATGCGGATGATAAAAGGAGGCATGTGGCTTTTGAAGGAGAATGGGTATTTTTGAAAGTACCTAAATCTCATTATGCTTCTCTCAAGGGTGGACATAATAAGCTTGCTCATCGCTATTATGGTCCATATCAAATCATTAAAAAAGTTGGGGATCTTGCTTATCAACTTGATTTACCTTCTACCACACGCATTCACAATGTTTTTCATGTGTCTCAACTCAAGAAGTACATTGGACATACAAGTTCTTGAAGAACTACCTCCTCTTGATGAAGATGGCTTAATCGTCTATGAGCCCGAAAGAATTGTTGGCAAGAGAGAGAAGGTTCTAAGGAACTGTATTGTTATGGAATATCTTTTCAAGTGGAAGGGATTGCTTATGGAAGAATCATCTTGGCAACATACTACTTATTTGGATCAGTTTCCATGGCTTCTTCAAGAAGATAGTTAGTTCATTGCACAGTGGACAGCTTGCTATATTAATTTTCTATCATGAAAATAATTGACCTACTAACATCAAACTTGGATTTTGATGATATGGATGGATACTTTATGAAGCATACTTCATTTCTATCTCTCAAATGTGACAATCCACCATTTCAGTCAAAAGTTATGGGTCATTTATTATCACTACCCTGTTCATGACAGCATTACAGATTTCCACTATTTTGAGCTTATTTTGGAGATTCTTTTCAATGGAAGATTATCTTCTTCAACGCACAACTTCAACAAATATATTCAGCATTGGCCTCTCACCTCTTACCACTTACCATTCATTTGTTCTTTCACCCTTCCAAAATTTTGGGGACAAAACTTTTTGGGCAGGGATGGATCGTAATAAGGCAATTTTCATGTTGCTTTACTTAGGAAATTAGCCTAGTTTGGATTGGAGTATAAAAGGCAAGAGGGTGCCAATGTAAATCATCTTTTAATCATTTTGCACATCACTTCTTGGAGCTTGAAGGTATTTCCTTCCCCACCATTATAAGAGGTGAGTTCCTTGCAGCTGCCATCATCAACTGATTCTCAAGCTTCCATGGCTTCAGCATCTCTTGTAATTCTTGGTTGTTAGACATCTTGAATTAAGAAATGGCAAGCTATGGTTTCCAAAATTTCTTGTTGATTCAGCATTTCATGTTAGTCCTATGTTAATTTCCATTGAAGTGGCAACCATCTTTATAGTTGCAAACCCTAGTCTCAGAGAGAAGTGGTATTAGTAAGTTGCTACCTCTTTCTACTTACCATTTATATATACTCAAACTACATTGGTCCAGAGAGTAACAATGTTTTTGTCAATGTAGAATTTTCTCATGCTTGGAGTGGAGCTCCAAGACATGGGTGTATTGAATGAGGAGAGAGTATACACATTGACGTTTTCCAAGCTAAACGAGGCAAATCATGTAAGGATAATGAAGGCCATGGAGAGTTCTAATAGGAAAATTCGAATGTAATGGGCATGCTTGAACATAGTTTATTCTTGTTCGTCTAAATTATATGCATCATAAGTCTAAGGAATTGGTATTAAATGACATAATTTTGATTCGAGAAAATGGAAATGCACCATTTCAAAGTTGGGTAAGACAAGAGACCTTTTGGGCCATGTTGCAAGATGGTGGAAAGAGATTGATTTTGAGTTGAGAGGACTACTATAACATTCGAGTGGAACATGATTTGTTCTTCCAATACACCCACGAGATAAAGAGAAAACATAGAGAGAAAATGTGTTGCAATGCCTTCCATGATTTCAAGTCAATTGAAGATATAGAGTCATAGAAGTCAACAAAGTTGGCATCATAGAGGCTTCTGTATATGTAGTTCACAATATCCTTCTTTAGTAGCATGTTTGCAGTGATATCTTGCCAATCCATTCTAGAAATGTAATGGTGACTTTGCAAGTCAGGTTCATGTATGGATAGATGGAGAGGGGGGCTAGACAAGCTCTGCTAAGAGAATGTGAGGACTAGGAAAACCTACAAGAGTATCAGTTTGCATGTCTGAGGATTACCAAATAGAGCAAGTGTGGGATGAGGAGGTATATCAAAGATACCCTATTTTCCTCGACTATCCAGAAGGTGAATACCCCACTAATGAGAAGGGTTTGTACCAAAAATACTCAAGGAAAAAACAAACACAAGAGACACAAGGATCTAGAGGCATGGTAAGTAAAATGAGTTGCATTCTTAGGAGTATATTGCACTTTGTTGTCTCCTAATAAAGAGACTATAATGGGTTCACAGGAAACTAATACTAGTAGTATGGTTACTGAAAAAAGAAAACAAAAGAGCAAACACACATTCAATATCGTTGAATGAAGAGAGGCCAAAGCAAAGATTGGCCCTCATCATCAATTAATTTGGTTTCTCCACATCCAAAAGGTTTGATATTTTGAAGTACTATAGCCAAGATATCTCTTGTGTCCTTGTAGTGAAAATATTTCTTTGAATATGAATCGTAACCACCAAACCATGTAGACTCTGTGATTGATACCATTGAAGAGCAGATTCCAATGGAAGGCACTACCAAGGAGGTACGTGTTAGTGGCATGGATAGAAGGATACAATAAGTTCTTCCAGATCTTGCGGTGGAGAGTGTTACCTTACACACCGCTATAGAGAGATGCATGACAACAATGAGAAGCGATGAGGCATCACATTGAATTGATACACATATTATAGAGCACCAAGATGGTAAGGTTACTTTTGCACAAAACTCATGATGTGAAGGCACGTAATTCTTATTCAGCATCAAAGTAATAACAAGAATATTTTTTACCATATAGAGGGTGGAAGAACTTAGTGTCTTGGATTTGAGGTCACATCGAACACAACTCATGTGTAGAGAGGTAAAGAAACAATGCTTGTGAATTCCACATATGCTGAGGTAAGGTTGCTTTTGCACAAAACTCATGATGTGAAGGCACGTAATTCTTATTCAGCATCAAAGTAATAACAAGAATATTTTTTACCATATAGAGGGTGGAAGAACTCAGTGTCTTGGATTTGAGGTCACATCGAACACAACTCATGTGTAGAGAGGTAAAGAAACAATGCTTGTGAATTCCACATATGCTATAATTGGAGGATGTCAAAGTGTTAAAATATTCTATCATTATATGATGTTAAAAGTGTTATATGTCCCTGTGTAGGAAAGGAAAGAATGTAAGAACACAGACTAGCCGTGCCAGGGGACATGGTAGCTACCAATAAACAAGTGTGACTCGTGGTTTTTTTTTTCCACAATACAATGTCAATAAGAATGGTCTATAGTTTTGCAGAGGGGGATACAATTTTATTTAATCAACCTATAATGCTAGAGGATGTGCCAGGACACTGGTGAACTAACGTGCCTCAAGAATATTATCTACAATAACATTTTGAAGGAAGAATATGTTGCTAATTGTGAATTCATCCTATAGAGTGCCATACTAAAAGTCACGTGGAAGTCCTCTTGCAATAAATCGTCCCCCACAAAGCTACAATGGTGCAAGATATGCCAATCACACACATAGGTAAACAAATGTGTATCAAGAATATTATCTATAGTAACATTCAGTAAGAATAATATATTACTAATCGAGGAGTCAATGTGCAAAGGTCCACATTGAAAGCCCCATGGAAGACCCCTTGCAAGTCATTTTCTCCCATGCCGTTATGATGGTGAAGGTGGAGTGGTGTATTGTTCTATGCGACCCATTCAAGACAAGAAATGCATTTTTGAAATGATCAGCCAAGTGAGGCATTCTCTCAATCGGTAGAGGCATTGAGGAGGTCAACCAACACAAGATGGTCAAGGTTGATGAAGCAACCACAAACATAGCATGCAATATCATGGTGGTTCATCTCCCTCAAGATAGTGTTGTGCATGGATTGGGGGATAGAATTTCATCATGTAACTCCCATACTAAGGCAGAGTCAATCAATGCCATATATTTGGTTGATCATGTTCTCAAGGACACAAGGATATTAATTTTTCTTGCCACAACACTCTCCATGGTAGAGCTTGTCGAGCAAGTTCTAGAGGATGGACACCAATGGATGGAGTCAGGGGGGCAAAAGTGTTGGGCCTTACGCATGGCACAGGTTGCTCATTGCAAGACACCTTTCTATATCATTGGAGGTAGAGAGGTGAGAGTTTTAAAGTCATGATATGGTCATGCTAGATATTTTTTATGTATCACACTTGTTGGCTCTGTTTAGTGAGTGTAATTACTAAAATTAGTATTTCAAGCTTTAAATACAGGTACACGTGATATATATTCTAGCGTACCTGTGTTCATATATCACTTACAATGGAATCATCCCTCCAGAGTTCACAAAAGACAACATTTTTGCAAATGAGTGGATGCAAGATACATCAAGATCCCCACTGAGACATCACTATGAGATCCAATGTTGTTAAACTACTACAAAGATGTTTTGTAGACATTTAGTAGATTCCTAATTTGTTATATGAATACCACATACTGTAGGTGGCATGCAACATGACAGGACTTTTTGGAGCTTGTTCTTGCAAAGTACACAAAAGAAGGGGACATCATTTTAGATTGCAATGCAGGATGTGGTGACCTTTCATCAGTAGTGCTTAATTCCAATGGACAAATTGCATGTCTATATCACTTTGCTGAATACGAAAGATATTTAAGTGCAAAGGTAACATGTTTACATAAACTTGCATAATATTTGACTGTAATGTAGTGTTCTTTTTTATCATACCAATACATGGGTGCTCACCATTCCTCCATGTGCACATGTACATCTACCTTCCACAACTTGAAAATTAATCATGTTCGATATAAATGGGGTGCTTCTATATAGGTGGCCAAAGTAGAAGGGATCATTACCAGTGAAGCCCCTGGAAGTGGGCAGGTATTGGGTGATTTTGCGGCCAGGACTTGCAAGGTTTTTGAAAGAAATATCTACATTGTTTGACATTGCCATCTGGAGCTCCATGAAGGAAGACAACTTAACTAAGCTACTCAAATTGGTTAGAAGTGAATGTGTGTAGTCAAAGAAAGCACCAACCTTTGTATTTCAATATGGACAAGGCAAGTGCAGAGCAACTCCCACAACAACTTCTATCGAAAGGAGTTACACAAAGACCATTTTCATGAAATATTTTGATGACTTTGATTGGCCACACGTTAGTCCCAACAATAACACTATTTGTGGATGATAGCATGGAAAAGATGCAAATGAACCCACCCAACACCTTTATATGTCCATCTTCATTTGAGAGAAATGCCATGGACATTGTCCTTCTGGAGCACATGCTTCCCTACTTGACTGAGCTAGCCTACTTTCATGGTTTAATCCTAGACTTTATTTAAGGATCACCAATTCCACCCCTAGCAATGGAACTTGATTGATATTTGATGTACATGATGAATATATACTTTCAAAATTATTGGATTGTGTTTTTATTTACAAGCGCAATGAAATGAGGATGAGAGGAAAGAGGAGAAAGAGAGAGGAATGTGCAATTGAAGGAGATTATGTATAAGCATTCGCTCAATTGCAATACTATAAGATGTGTAAATAAAGCATGTGCAAAATATCTAGGGAAGGGTGGAGTGTAGAAACATGCACGCATGTGAATGTATATGTGCATAGTGGATTGAGTAACAATGAGATAATATTGTTGTCCCAATATTAACTATTTGAACAAAGTGAAAAACAATAGATATTGTACATTATTGTAGAGTGAGTGTAACAAATTGTTTAATACCCTATCCTCTTGCAATAAGTCCACACAATAATGCTCAATTGAAACTAGCAAAACATAGTTGCTGTAGTTTTACTTATGTGTGAACAATGGAAGTGATATATCAAGATATAATATCAAATCATGCACATAAAAGTGATAGATATGTGAATGTATATATGTATGTGGGAGTAACAATGTATCAATATATAATATCAAATTATGCACATAAAAGTGATAGGTACGTGAAGGTATATATGCATGTGGGAGTAACAATGCGATATTCTTTTTATCCTAATATTAACAACTAAAAGTGTCTAAGACAATGGACCTCATGTAGGCCCTTGACCCTTGTAAAAATAAGAGGATTGTGAAAAACGGATGGATGACCCTTGCAAAATTGAGAGAGAGAGAGAGAGAGAGAGAGAGAGAGAGAGAGAGAGTGTGTGTGTGTGTGTGTGTGTGTGTGTGTGTGTGTGCGCACAAGGAGAGAGAGAGAGAGAGAGAGAGAGAGAGAATGAGAGAGAGGGTGAGTGTAGGAGAGGGAGAAAGCGAAAAGTTGCTAATGGAGAGAGTGTGTGTGCATGCGTGTAAGAGGGGGAGAAAGAGAGGAGTTGCTATTTGAGAGAGAGAGAGAGAGGGGGGGGAAGGAAAGGAGAGATGGGGAGAGAGAGAGAGAGAGAGAGAGAGAGAGAGAGAGAGAGAGAGAGAGAGAGTGTGTGTGTGTGTGTGTGTGTGTGTGTGTGTGTTTGTGAGCAACACAAGGAGAGAGAGAGAGAGAGAGAGAGAGAGAGAGCGAGAGATAAGGTGAGTGTAAGAGAGAGAAAGCGAGAAGTTGCTAATAGAGAGAGATTGCTACATGGGACTGGGAGAGATAGACACAGAGAGAGAGAGAGAGAGAGATGGGGAGGAGAGAAAATAGAGAGAGAATAATTGGTGGAAGATGGGGGATAGAGAAAGAGAGAGAGAGAGAGAGAGAGAGAGACTTATACTTGAGGTAATTAACATGGGGGAAGAAACATGGGAGAGGGATTGGTGGTGGTAGAAGTGGTGGAGGTGGTAGTGACAACGGCGATGGAGGCAATAATAGAGGTGGTGGTGGTGGTGGTGGTGGCAGTAGGAGGTAGTAGTGGTGCTTGATATATGCACAAGAGAAGAAGACGAATAAGTGGACTATGTGGAATAAGAAATAGAGGTTGTCTAGAGAAGCTCGCTCAAATGCTTGCTCAAAAAGCTTGCTTCTTGCATGTACTCAATTCTGCCCATCCAATTGTCTTGGTACCCACTACATGTTTAAGTTGAATTATGAAGGACTTGCAAAGGCACCAAGTCCGACGTCAGCTCTTACACATAGTAAGGCTTCAACTTATTAAAGTTCACTTTATTTTTAAACTCTACATCCTATAAATCCACTTTTCCTATCCAAACAATCTTATATGGGCCACCCCATTTAGATTCTAGCTTTCCAGGGAATAACTCACAATGAGCATCATAATATAGTACCAACTAACCCTTCACAAATTTATATCTTTTAGCTCAAACGTCATAAAGTGCTTTCATTCTCTTTTTTCCTACTTCTTGATGTAACAAAGTCTACAATTGTATTTCATCAAGATGCACAAGAGAAGCAAACCTTTCTTGCAATGCTTCTACCTCACCCAATGAATGATTTAGAGCAAACCTCATAGTGGGTAACTCAATTTCCAAGTGTAAGACACATTCCTCCCCATATACCAACTTGAATGGAGCATGGATCGTTGCTCTCTTGAATGTTGTGTTATATGCCCAAACAGCCACATGTAGTTTCTTATCCCAATCATACTTACCCTCTCAGATATTGTCTTGGATAAAATCCCCACAAGCTGTTTGTTAATACTCTCCACTTGTCTATTCGCTTGGGGATTATACGGGATAGTTTTATTACGTTTAATTTTTAGTGCTTCTGTCAAGGCTTCTATGACCTTATTCAAAAAGTGTGTCCCACGATTAGACACTAACTCTTTCGGTGGACCGAAATGTTAAGACATTTTGTTCCATAATAAAACTAGCTATCTCCTTGGAATTATCCTTCGTCGTAGCTCAAGCTTTATACCACTTTGTAAAGTAGTCAATCACCATAATGATGTAGCACTTGTGCGTAGTCGATAAAGGATGTATAGGTCCAATGAAATCAATGTTCCACTTCTCGAATGGTAGTACAGCCATGATAGAAGTCAATGGGTACTTCTTATTCTCCCTACTGCCATGTCTCTGACATGTATCACATCTCTTGACACCCTGTGCTTATACTTTTGCATATCTTTTACAATGGTAGAAATGATGAGATGTAGGTTTAGATGTTGACCATACATTTGAAACAAATGCTTATCCACTTATGCTACTTTAAGAGCTTCTTCCAAGTGCTAAAAAGTATTGATTTAAACAACAACTAGGAGTGTCTTAATGTGTAAACACGCTCTTGATGCTTAGAAGCAACACTCAACCAAGCTTATGAGATACTCCTTGAAGAAAGGTGATTGAAGCTTAAGTAAAATTGTTTGTGCTCCTTGTTGCTTAAAAAGGACCTTCAAGGATGAGACTTTAGACTTGCAATGGAATCATAAGATTGTTTTATAGTGATTAGAATCACTAATAGAGCTGAAATAATGATTAGGTTTAAGAAAACCCTAAAACTTGCAGCCCATAGTTAGGGTTTTTCTCTGTGTGAGCAACAAAAAGAGAATTATGCTAAACCCTTTTAGGATTAAAAGGCCTACTTGGGGAGCCACCAATATCCCACGGAAGCCGCCAACATCGCATCTCCTATAGGTCGTGCCAACTGGCAAAGCACACTATTGCCTGAAACTACACCAATTTAGATATTCTTACAATGTCAAACTAGAAAATGCACAATGTGATCCGCGGTACTCCCTGAGGTGGGGAAGATATCTCCAGAAGAAGGCTAGAGCTAATATGCCCTCCTTTGGCCACACTAAGTCCTCCAAGTTCAATGGATTGGAGACAGCTATGGAGGTTGAGAAGATAAGATAAAAAAATGGTGGTCACTTGCACACTTAGGTCAAGATGTGATTGTGAGAAGCTCAATTGATCAAAGGTGGCTTTGATATCATGTCAAAATATCAGTGGTAACATGGAAATGTGTTCACGAGGGAGAAAAGAGCTCAAAGTACAATAACAAAATCTTGCTTACTAAGTTGCTTATGGAGTACAACTTGTACACTCTCTCATCTACATTGAGAAAGATTTTTTTTTAGCCTTACTGGAGCTAGGTTTAGGGTTTCCCCTGTCCTCTAGTCCATTTACACCTCACCTTCCCTCATGCACCCTTTCTTACACAAGTTCCTGTGCTATACTTCTAACAATATGGCCCCACTTTTCTTTAGTACATAACCAAATCTATATTTTGGATCACTAAAAATTTGGGATTGAGTAATTCTGCTAACGCCAACCCTATCAAATATAGGTCATGAGGCTATAAAGTCTCTTAGAATCTTGAAATTAGGGTTATGCAAAGCAACTTCCAATGTGCTTGCCTTCATTTCTTGTTGGGCATCGTTGCAAGCCTTGATGTGTTGCTTCTATTATCCACTCTTCTCACTCAATTTTATGATCAATTCTATCTTTCACTTACGCTCCGATGTAAGACTTCACAATGGTCTTTTAAAACCCATCGTTTGAAGAACAATTCACCATGTCAGCATGCTGTTGCAAAAGCATATATACCCTAATGGGCATTGCTAACAAAGCTATATGAAGAGGGGTGCAACTTCCTAGGGCTGATAGTTTGACGTGACAACTAACATTTACAAGCATGTCTTACCACCTAGGAAAAATAAAAGGGCAATGCTTCAACATACACCCACACACTTGTTTATTTTAATCACCGCTGCTTATCATTCCCATGTAGCATGCCACATGAATAGCTTTACTTAATTAGCACAGATGCTGTGTGGACAAATTCACATCCATGTTGTGCTAACCAAGTAAGAATATGCCTCGAAACAAAGTGTGAGCGTGCAATAAAAGCTTTAAACAAAGTAGCATCATTTCTAATAAAAGTCAATTGCAATTAGAGTCTCGAGATGTTTACAGACTTTCTAATGACTATAGAAGGGAAAAATGTTAGATATTGCCTCTTAATTTGAATTCATCCTACATATACAACAAGAACTAAACCTCTATTATGATTCACTTTCCGAGATACAGTACTTGCCAAGCAGCAAGATATCTTGCAGCCAGAACAATGCCTACAACCACCGCTGCAGCAACCAATAGTGTTGGCTGAACAATAGGCTTCCCACTCCCAGCAAGTTGCTCTTCAGGTCTTTTCCAGTTAGAGTACACAGTCAACACCAGAAAGGCAGTCATAGCCAATGCCTTCACTAAAGGGTTGGCTATGGCCACTAGTAATGCAGTTGCTGGCAAGAATGCAGAAACTGCATCCTTCTTTTGTACTACCGAGGAAAACCCAACTGACGATAGCAACAGAAAAACATAAATAACAGGATGAAGAACCTCAGATACAGCACCAATGCCAAGCAGGGTGACAAAAAGAAGAGTCCATGGTTGACTGCTCACTGAATCAGCTCTCGTAGCCTCTCCCAAACTCAAGACAAGTGTGACAAGAAAAATAACCTTGAGAGTTTGCCACACTGAGACAGTTTGCACTATCAATGTGTACAACTCTGTCATAAAAATCCAAGCACCACCAAGTAGAGTGAAGAGGAATGAAAGTGGTGCATGCAGAAACTGCAATGCTTGTAAAAACAGAGCTCTCAAATTTCGGTGCACAAAATGAACCAAGGTAAGCCCCATTATTGCTGCTATGGCACCCCACTCAACAAGTTCAGCAAATATAGCATGTCGAGTAACATAAGCAAGGGAGAAGCCTGCAGAAGCCAAAAAGGAAATCTAAGATTAAAAGAGCACATATTTGAGTTTCCCATTATACCATAACCTTCATATAAGAAACAACTAAAACAAAAAATAGCAGCCCTCAGTTATTCCTCAAGTGTATGTAGAGAGCAGTGTTGGAAATGACTTCATAAACTAAACCATAAACAAATACACATGCAACAGTTACAGAAGCAGCTTTTCAGACCCAGTATAGCACTGTAGTGAGGGATTTCTACATCAACTTTCTGTTTTAACTCTCACCCCTGCAGATTACAAGAACTGAACTGTCATACTTCACCTACACAGTCTTTCTCAAGCAAACAAGATAGTCCAGAGCCACGGAATTACAAGTCCATTTGTGTCACGTGAAAAGGTTGTTCAGAAGTAGATAACATGCTGACTTGAACCTACAGTCAAATACCAGAAACACAAATATCTCGACTTTCTCTAGCAAAACACCTTTTGACTGTAGGTTCAAGTCAGCATGTTATCTACTTCTGAACAACCTTTTCACGTGACACAAATATCTCGACTTTCTCTAGCAAAACACCTAGTCCACCTGATTAGCTAAACTAGTGAGACTAGTCACCTCAAGTGTGAGCTCCTTCCATCAAACTCACACATCCAGCATTAATGAAAAGTTAAAGATGCAAAATGGAAGAGGAAAGAGGGTTATTGATAGATCTGCCACCCCCAGAGATGTCCTTGCATAAGGACTGAAGTATTAAACAGAGTCTATTTGACCACTAGTCTAAAGCACTACAATGACCACAAGCTGCTAGAGATTAGAAAGTGCAAGAACAAAGTTACTGTTCTTGTGGGCTACCAAAAAATTGTGTGAACCTGCAGTAAGAAATCACATACTAGACAAATGAATGTTTTCTCTTTTCTAGTGAAACTAATCCCCCCAGTTACTTAAGTCCTAAACTAATGAGACTAGACACCTCAAGTATCAGCTATACAGCAAAGCTACATACCCAACATGAATTTTAAAAATGCAAAATGGAAGGGAAAGGATGATCAGTGATAGATCTGTCCAGAGATTTCCTGGCTTCAAGACTGAAGTACTACACTGAGTCTATTCGGCCACTACCATATGGCACAACAATGATCACAACATGCTAGAGATTAGTAAGCATAGGAACAAAGTTACTGTTCTTGTGGGCTACCAAAAAGTCATGTGAAAGTTACACGGAAAACAAAACTGTTCATTTCCATTCTTGTACCCATCCAAACAATTGGTATGTGTTCAGAGCTTTGAAACTGCTTGGTAAGGTTCTAGCACAATCTCTGGCACAACTTGGGGATAACTGCTATTGCATACCATAGTACCTATTTTAAGTAATGCTAACATAATCTAGCAATTGTGTGCCTTAAGAGAGTACATATTGGAAAGTATGTTGAGCTAAAATAAACATTACATGCTGAATTAGCCTCTAAAATAGCCCCAAAAATGCTTAATTAATGAAAACCCTAAAATGGTGTGCAGTTTGAGAGAGTTTTAAAACGGTGCATGGTACGAGGTCTTGAAACTTTCTATAAATAGGTAGGCTGCCCTCCATTCAGCCCAATCTCGTTTTTGCAGGTTTTGGGCCCTTTAGCCTCGCTACCCACACCCCATTTGTGGAGGACATCTCAGCCAAAGCTGCCCGTTGCTCTTCACATCCATCAATGGCCTGTTTCCAGCCCCCCATGCAAGTTTTCTGCCCTGTTTTGCTACCACCGACAGTCAGCTCTTCACCAAACAGGCAGTGTTCACCCTGGTGGACAGGTTGCAGGCTGCATCTACTATCTACATTCCCTGGCAATCTTCAACAAGCTGCATTTGACCAGTCCAACTGCCACCTTGCAGTCCACATCATCATTGCTGCTACATTTGACAAGTTTTTGCATAGTTCCATTGGCAAAGCTCCATTTGAGGTTATCGAGGGTAGCAAGAAGGTACCATCTATCTTGCACTATAAGATCTTTGAGGCTGAATAAATATGGAAAGATTGGATGCAACCTATGCAAAGATGAAGTATGCACTTCAAACATCTCACGAAAAGCAAAAGAGGGCAATTGATCGCTATGTTGGGAATAAAGGGCCATCGTGCCTTTTATATGTGTACGGGTGTGAACACACCTTTGGCACATTGTACTTTCATATATATATATATATATATATATATATATATATATATATATATAGCTATCTAAAACCTAAAGTGGAACACTCGTCATTGTACCAAAAACGTGCTCACACTCTCTACGCTGCTCTCTTGCACTCTCTCTATCTCTCTCTGCGCGTAAGGTCAGTCTACCTCGATCTCCGTGCCTAATCGGTCCCAACAAACTGGTATCAAAGCCAATGGCTCACTCAAGCTGTTGAGGGGTAGATCAACAGGTGTAACAGTCTTGTGGACTATTGAGAGGTGCAAGCGACACGCAAAGTCTCGTGTAACACTCTTGTGGACTATTGAGGAGCAGGCGACAGCTGCGTGACACGTGACGGGCTGCACAACAAGGGCTCCACACGAACTGTCAACCTACAGAACGACGGGGGGCTGCACGACAAGGGCTCCACGATTGACTTGCGAACGGGCCACGGGGGCGACTACACGGCCACCAGTTGACACGGTGTGACAGACCTACGACAGACGCCGTGTCCAGCGGGGCGACCAGCGCGAACGGCGAATAGGCGGCATCAGCGTCACAACGCACGATTGACGAGTCAACGAACCTGTCATCAATTTTTTTTTTCTCTTCAAAATCCTTTGAAATTCCCCCCTCTAACCAAGGCTTCGTGCGTGCAAGCACAAAGTCTCAAATCTGTGCAAAATTGGCCTAGAAATTTGGGGCTTTTCCCAAATTTGGGGACTTTGATGCAGGACAAGCAAATCTGTCTCAAAAATTGCAGGAATTTGTGACATTTTGTCCCCGACATTTAGGGCTTTTAATGTACATGAGCAAATCAGGCTGAAATTAACCCAATTTCTCGACATTGAGGCACATTGAACCCTGTGCAAATTGGGGCTTTTGCAATTTGGGTAAAATTTGTGTAGCATTTGGTCATTTTATGTACATGCAGGTTGAATTCTGCGCAATTTGGACATCAACACTTGGTAAAATTTAGAGGTTTTGCTGAAATTGCTTTATTTTGGCAAAATTGGAGTGTCCTATGCATGACAGAGGAAATGTAGATGTGTGTTTGATGCTTTGAGCACAAAATTTTTGGGCTTTTGACCGTTCATGTCAAATTTATGCCCGTAGGTACATGTACAACAGAAATTGCAGCTAAAATTTTGGGATTTCTCATGTAATGTGATGCACATACCCTTGGAACAGCTGTAATCACTTGGATAATGCTGTAGCACTTGGTTTGGTGCTTCTGAAAACTTAATTACAGATCTGAAATCTGTACTTCTGCGTGGTCATTTAGTGCTGATTGGTACTTGTTTGTACCTTGGTCACTTGGGTGACAGTTTGGGACTGCATTTGCTGGTTTTTTTGTCACATTTGGGCTGAAAATCATGGCTGGTAGCAATGACAGCAGAAATTTGATGCACATAAAGAAGCTTGAAGGAGCACATAATTTTGCAGTGTGGCAAAAACAGTGCTACAATATCCTATTATAAAAGAAGCAGGCAAAGCCGATCAAACCAAAGGGGCAAAGCCTGCAGACATGGATCAGGACGATTGCGATGAGTTGAATGAGCTTGCACGCTCAACCATAGAGCTATCGATTTCTGATACCTTGCTCTTCAAGATTGAAGGTTTGGATTCTGCATATGCTATATGGACTAGATTGGAAGAACTGTATGCACAAAAGAGTGCTGCAAGCAAAGTGTACTGGCTGAAAAAGCTTATGGATTTACGTATGAAAGAAGGTACAGCAATGTCTACTCACTTGAGTGAATTTAACTCCATTTTCAGCCAACTGGTTGCCTTGAAGTTCATGATTGATGAGGAATTTAAGGCTACTTTCTTGCTTTGCACTCTACTAGAGAGTTGGGATACATTCAGGACTGCTATGAGCAATTCTAATGTGATCCTTTTGTATACTGATGTAGAGAGTGCTCTACTTATGGAAGAGATGAATAGGTAGAACAATGCGTCCAGTAAATCTTCCAGTGCTTTGCATACTAGGGGCAGATCACAGCAAAAGGGCAAATATGATGGCAAGGGACGTAATAAATCACGTGGCAAAGATGTTGAATGCCATCATTGTGGCAAGAAGGGTCACTTTAAACGTGACTACTACAAATGGAAGAAAGAGAAAGGAAAAGGCAAGAAGACAGATGATAGCAAAGAAGAGAAAAAGGACAGGCAGCCTAAGAAGAGCAGTGTAAAAATTAAAGAGGTGAATGTAGTCACTCATAACAGTGACAATGGGAGTGATGTACTATTTGTCTCTTCACACTTTGGTGCACATGCTTTACTTGCAGATACAGATGATGACATGCATACATGGATTCTTGATTTAGGTGCTTCCTTTCATGTCACCCCTCATCGTGAATGGTTTTTTGCCTATACAGGGGGTCGACATGGTGTTGTCCATCTTGGGGACAACTATGCATGTGAGATTGCAAGTATTGGCAATGTGCAGTTAAAGTTTCAGCATGGCTCTGTCTTTACACTTCAACATGTACGGCATGTACCTCAGCTCAAGAAGAGCTTGATTAGCACAGGGCAACTAGATGATGATGGTTTTCATACCACCTTTGGTGATGAAAAATGGAAGATCTGTAAGGGATCTAGAGTTATTGCTACAAGTTGCAAGAGTGATACTTTGTATCCACTTCATGTATCTAGTGTGCGTGACCATGTTGTTGTCGTGACCGAGCAACCAAGTGTTTCTTTGTAGCATGGCCAGTTGGGACACATGAGTCAAACAAGAATGAAAGTGTTTTCTCATTTGGGTTACTTGCCTTGTCTTCGTTATGCTGATTTTGAGCATTGTGATCATTGCATTTATGGCAAACATGCACAGATGTCACATAAAAAATCTCTTTCTTTGAAAGCTTCTCCTCTAGAGTTAGTACATTCGGATGTATGTCAAATGCTAGGATTATCTTTAGAGAGAGAAATATTTTGTCACCTTTGTCGATGATGCTACACGGAAAGTATAGGTTTACCTATTCGTAGCAAGGATGAAGTGCTTGACAAGTGTAAAAAATTCTTGGCATTGGCTGAAAATCAGACAGATAAGACACTTAAGTATCTTCGCTCTGACAATGGTGGGGAATATGTGTCTAAGGCCTTTCAGGCATTTTGTGACAGCAAAGGGATAAAGAGAGAGCTCACTGCCCCTCATAATTTGCCCCAAAATGGAGTTGCAGAGCGGATGAATTGGACCATACAGGATAAGGTCCGTAAAATGTTGTCTCATGCTGCATTACCCCATGGTTTTTGGGCAGAGGCTGTTATGACAGCCGTTCACTTAATAAATCGGTCACCAAACAGGTCTTTTGGGGAGGGGGGGGGGGGGAGGGGAGTTCCCCAAGAAGTGTGGTCGGGCAAACCACCTTCATATGCTCATCTGAAAGTGTTTGGCTGCGAGGCTTTTGTGCACATTCGTAAAGAAAAACGCAGCAAACTTGAGCCAAAGTCCTATAAATGCATTTTCCTAGGATATGGTGACGAGGGTGAAATGGGGTATAAATTGTGGGATCCCGAGAAAAGGAAAGTAGTACGCAGCAATGACGTTATCTTCCAGGAAGATCGCATGCACAAACAGCCCGAAAAGACTAAGGAGGTCCGTAGGGTTGTACTCCGTGAAGAAATACCTTTTGGACAGCAAAATGTGCCCACTATATAGCAGCAAATACCTGCTGTAAATGAACCTGTAAATGCAAGAAATGATGCTGGAAATGATCAGCCAGCTATTGCCCATGAAAATGAGCCATTACATGTGCAGGAACAGCCAGGACAACAAGCTGTTAATGCTGATTTGCAGGCTGAAATGCCAAGACAGCATGCTGAAAATGGAAATTTGCAAGAACAGCCAGCAAACAATGACCATTGGGTTAGGAGATCGTCTAGGGCTACTAGACAACCTGACAGGTTTGTTCTTGGTGCAATTAATGTGGCTGAATATGTCATGCTGACAGACTGTGGTGAACTGTCTTGCTTCAAGGAAGCAATGGACAGACAGGACAACAAGAAATGGTATAAAGGCATGCTATTAGAGATGGAATCTCTTGAAAAAAATGGCACTTGGGACTTGGTGTAGTTGCCTAAAGGGCAGAAAACCCTTCCATGCAAATGGGTTTACAAGATGAAGATCATTTCTGGTTCCTCACCAAAGTACAAAGCAAGATTGGTTACAAAGGGGTACAAGCAGGAGCATGAAATTGACTTTGATGAGATTTTCTCTCCTGTAGTCAAGATGACTACATTGAGAACCATTTTGGGCTTGGTTGCAGTTGAGGATATAGAGCTCATACATATGGATGGAAAAAATGGTATGTAAACTCAAAAAGAGTTTGTATGGGCTGAAACAAGCACCAAGAGAATGGTATCATAAGTTTGATACATTCATGCAATCCCAAGGCTTTCATAGAAGTCAAGTGTATCACTGCTTGTACACCAAGAAGGCAGCAGATGGCAGCCTGATTATCTTGGTTTTGTATGTAGATGACATGCTGATTGCTGTCAGGGATATTCAATGCCTTGGATTCATTGAAGCAAAGTCTTCGTGGCAACTTTGACATGAAGGATCTTGGTGATGCAAATCACATTCTTGGCATGCGAATACTCAAAGATAGATCGAAAGGCTTACTCTATCTATCTCAGCAGGAGTATATCTCTAAAGTTTTGCAGCATTTCAATATGGAGGGGGGAAAACAATTAGGGTTCCATTGCCTCCATATGTGAAACTTAGTGCAGAGGACAGCCCTACATCTAATGATGAGAAGGCTGAAATGGCCAAGATATCATATGCTTTAGCTATTGGCAGTTTTATGTATGCTATGGTTGCTACACATCTTGACATTGCCTTTGCAGTGGGAGTGGTTAGCAAATACATGGCGACCCCTGGCAAGAAGCATTGGGATGCAATGAAAGGTATTATGAGATACTTCAAAGGCACAAAGGAGTTGTGCATCTGCTTTGGAAAGCAGAAGGCATATGTTGTTAGCTTTACGGATGCAGAATATGCTGGTTATGCGGACTGCAGGAAGTCCACTTCTGGGTATGTATTTACTTTCACAAGAGGAGCAATCTCTTGGATCTCCAGGCTACAAAAGTGTATTGCATTGTCTACTACAAAGGCAGAGCATGTGGCTGCCACTGAAGCATGCAAGGAGGCTTTATGGCTTTTACGTCTGGTAGGAGAGCTTGGCATCACAGAGTTACCTGTTCTCCATTGTGATAGTCAGAGTGCTATCATGCTAGCACGGAATCCTGTCTTTCATACAAAGACAAAGCACATACAGTTGAAGTACCACTTCATTAGAGATATACTTAACAGCAAGAGCATTGAGCTTGTCAAAGTGCATACAGATGATAACCCTGCACACCTTCTCACGAAGGGTCTTCCAGCAGAGCGGTTTGCTCATTACCGACAAATGATGGGAGTTGGATAGATATATTTATTTCAGCTTTGTACATGCCTAGACTTAGCTGATTCTTTTCTCCTCTTAAGGCACATTGCCTTTACGTGGGAGGCTGTTGGAAATAAAGGGCCATCATGCCTTTTATATGTGCACGGGTGTGAACACACCCTTAGCACATTGTATCATATATGTATATATATATGTATATACATGTATACATGTATGTATATATACATATATATATGTATATATACATATATATATGTATATACATATACATATATGTATATACATATATGTATATGTATATACATATATACATGTATACGCACGTATACATATATGTATACACGTATACATATATATATACACGTATACATATATATACATCTATACATATATGTATACATGTATACATATACATATATATATATATATATATATACATATATATATATATATATATACATATATATATACATACATATATATATACATATATACATACATATATGTATATATATACATGTATACATATATATATGTATATATATACATGTATACATATATATATATATATATATATATATATATATATACATGTATACATGTATACATGTATATATACATATATATACAATATATACACACACATATACATATATATATGTATATATGTGTGTATATATTGTATATATATGTATATATATGTGTGTGTGTGTGTATATATATATATATATATATATATATATATATATATATATATATATATATATACACACACACACACACACATATATATACATGTATACATATATATACATGTATACATATATATATATATATATATATATATATATATATATATATACATGTATACATACATATATATGTATGTATACATGTATACACATATATATATATATATATATATATATATATGTATACATGTATACATACATATATATGTATGTATACATGTATATATATATATATGTGTATACATGTATACATACATATATGTATACATGTATATATATATATATATATATACACACATACATACATATATATGTATGTATACATACATACATATATATATATATGTATGTATACATGTATACATACATATATATGTATGTATACATGTATACATACATATATATATATATGTATGTATGTATGTATGTATGTATATACATGTATATATATAAAACCTAAAGTGATACACTCGTCATTGTACCAAAAACGTGCTCACACTCTACGCTGCTCTCTCTTGTACTCTCTCTGTCTCTCTCTGCGCATAAGGTCTATCTGCCTCAATCTCTGTGCCTAATCGGTCCCAACACGCTATAGATGTGCTTTGCACTTTGCAAAGGGTGATTATGTACTGCTGTGCTTTGAAAAGGCAAGGCTAAAAAAAATGAAAGGCAAAGAGAGGTTGTATCGAAAGTTGAGTATGAGATACTATGGGCCCTTCCAAGTGTTGGAAAGAAGCAACGATGTTGCTTATCAGCTAAAGTTGCCTTCACATTGGCAAATGCACAATGCCTTTCATGTGAGCTTGTTGAGACCTTTTAATGGTGATGTACCAAAGGACGTATCTGCTAAAATTCAGCCCGAGGTTAAGGAGCTAGATAAGATATTAGTACCTGAGCAAATTTTGGAACATAAGGAAAGAGAGATTTGAGGTACAATTTCTGGAAGTTATTTGGTGAAGTTTCAGAACCATTCACCAATGGATGCTAAGTGGATGGAAGAGGAGGACTTAGCATACCATCCTCACTTGTTGCAAATTTACCTTGATGCCTTTCAGTTAGAGCCAACTTTTTCCATTGCTGCATCCACTTCTGACATGCTATCAGATTTCAGGTTCTATGCTCCGGCTAATGTGTTTTTCTGCTAATTTATAGACCCATTTTCCTCCTAATCAGGCACCTATTTGTGGTTCCCTATGGCTTGCGTTTGCAGCTTGCAACAACTATTTCACCCGTCCACAACAATTTGCTGCATTTAATACTCAATTCAACCTACATTTTGGCATTCTTCTCCTAACTGCTCATCACTAAGCAACTATCTATACAAGTTATTTCTGCTATTCCTAGCATTTTTTGGCCATGCTTTCCACTTTCTTCAGCAATCATCCTTCTTTTTTTATCTACTTTTGGTTATCCCTACGTGTGAACTCTTATTATTGTGCCATCTTTGCAGTGCTCTCTCTTTCTTTCTCTCATGTCTTGTGTTCAGTAGTTTATTTCAGCACTTCTTTATGCTTCCATTGTTGCATATGGCTCCTCCATGCACTTCTACTAATGATATGTTACATGGACTTGAATTTCTCACATAGAGTGCTGTCATGAAAGCTTGGTTTGTGCAAAATCGATTATGGTACATTGCTTGTGGAGCTATTCCACGTCCTCAGCGTCCTTTTTCACTTCCTGAATATTTTGATGCAAACAAACATGAGGAAGCCGTGCTTATATGGGATACGGATGATGCGTGTGTATATTATACTCTTCCTCGATGTATTTCTAAAGAAATTCTACCGGTGGTTACCTCCTACAAGACATCTTCCAAAGTATGGTCCAAGCTTCACATGATGTACAAGGCACCTTCCACCATGCCTGCAATGACCCTCTGTGGACAACTTCAGCAGATGAGTTTGAGCCTAAGGACACTATGTTGTCATTTTTGCTCGTGTTACACAAGCACAAGACTTCCATCATTTCTGCTCCGAGTTTGCATTTACAGGGGAGGCTTCCGTGTCATGGAGGTCCCAATGAGGCCTTTACCGCTTCAGAGAGGGGTGACAAGTAGTCAAAGGCCCAGTGGTGTCACTATGGTAAGAAGGGCCATTTGCAAAAGGACTTCAAGGAGTTAGCCACCTCACGAAAGAAAAAGAAGAAGAAGAAGAAGAAGCATGATGCAAACTCCTTGCTGAGTCAAAGCGGAAGCAGATCGAGAAAGGGAGTTGAGAGCAGACACACTAATTGAGGAGTTCAAGGACTCAGAGCTGAAGAGTGTTTGATAGCGATAGAGTGAGAGTGAGTCATCAGATGGGTGTGTACCAGTGTGGTACACACAAACAATGAAAGAATGTATTTATACTTAGGGTACGGTACACTTACACCCATTAGGGTGGGTTCACATGTGAAGTAATATATACACGGGAGAGCACGTAAAGGGCCTTTACACCCAACAACCTCCCACTTAAAGGTCCTAAGCGAACCTTTAACCAACTCCCACAAGTCTAATGCAATGCTCATGTGGAGCCTTTGCAAGACTTTTAGTGAGAACATCTGCAGGGTTATCTTGTGATTTGATCTTAGTCAGAGTGACTAGACCATCATCTAGAACCTGTCTGATAAAATGATACAGAACATCAATATGTTTGGTACGTGCATGAAACATGGCATTCTTAGCCAGGCATACAGCGCTCTTGCTATCACATCTATGTACAAGTGTTTTGGTGGGCCCAAAATCCTTGACCAAACGACCAAGCCGAACTGCTTCTTTTGAAGCCTCAGTGGCTGAAATATATTCAGCTTCAGTGGTAGAGAGTGCTACTATTTTTTGCAATCTAGAGCACCAAGAAACCGCCCCACTCGTCAAGGTAAAGATATACCCGCTAGAAGATTTGCGAGTATCCAAGTCACTTGCCATGTCTGCATCAGAATACCCCTACAGATCCAACGTACCCTTGCCATAGCAAATACATTTTCTTTGTGTGCCCTTAAGGTTCTGTAAGATACATTTCATTGCTTCCCAATGTGCTTTGCCAGGATTTGACATGAACCTGCTTACAGCTCCCACTGCATAAGCAATGTCAGGTCTAGTAGCAACCATAGCATACATGAGTGAACCACAAGCTGAAGCATAAGGAACACCCTTCATAGTATTGGTTGCCTTGTCATCTTTTGAGCAATCTGCTTTGCTAAGCTTACGGTAGGGTGGAAAAGGTACACCAAGAGGCTTAGCATCAGACATAGAAAAACGATCAAGTACTTTGCTGATGTACTTTTCTTGTGAGAAATAATAGTTGTTGCTCTCTATCTCGTGTGACACGCATGCCCAAAATATGATCAGCTGCACCCAAATCCTTCATAGAAAAGGCTGAATTCAGCTGTCTTTTCATCGTTGCCAAGATAGACTTTTCCAAGATTACCTTCTGCATAGGTAGAAAAACACTCCAGAGATGGAGTTACATGAAAAGAAGCACTGCTGTCAACAATCCACGATTGTGACAAACCATCATGAGCTGACAACAAAGCATCTATCACATCTATTTTAGTGATATACATGTCCTCCACTGTCATAGCAAGCGGATCTGAAAATGCAACCAGCAAATCAACATCTTTATCTTCTTCTATCTCCTCAATAACGATACTAGATACCACATTTGCTTTTTCTATCTCTTAAGGGGTAGAGCTGTCATCCTTGTCATTCTTTTTGCCTTTTGCATTAGCCTGCTTCTTCCGTTCTTGTTCCCTTTTAAAGTACCTGCAATCGGGCTTTTTATGCCCTTTGCGACCACATTGATAACAAGTTACATCTTGTTATTTTTCCTTGCTTTTGCTGCGATTTTTATTTTTATTTGCAACATTATACCTTTTTCAGGTCTTCCTCTTACATTGTAGGCTGATCCACTGTTTTCCCCACTTGCATTGCGTTTAATCTCTTCATTCAGAATAGAACCACGCACACCATCAAATGTCAAGTTGGGGTTATTGCTCAGTGACGCAATCAATGCTTCCCATGAATCAGGCAAGGTCATGAGCAAGAAGATAGCCCTTAATTTAGGATCAAAAGCTGGCAAACCTGCATCCTATAACTGACTCAAAATACCAGTGAAAGCATTCAAATGCTCTGAAGCAAGTTTGGACTCATCAAGCTTCAAGTTGACCAACTTTCGCATGAGATGTATCTGATTGACAGGAGTTGTATTCTCATAAGTAGCCTTAAGCTTAGCAATGCATGTACCAAGAAAATTTGCTCTTTTTTTTTAATATTTGAAGCATCCAAAACTATAAATCTCCCACTCAGCAGTGAATCTGCTGTAAATTTCACTGTCCAGTCTCAACACGACTCAAAAATACATCATCAATGTGAAAAGCCCCAAAATTTCTGTAGTGAATCTGCTCCAATTGCATAAATACATCATCCCAAGCATTAAGTGCGGGCTAATGTTGCAGAAATTTCATGATTTGTGCAAAAGCCCCAAATTTCGGGGTCCAACAGTGCACAATTTCCAAGAAATTGGCTCATCCAAGCAAAAATTTCACTTGCATTTGAGAATCCCCAAAAAATTTCTGAGGCCTGTGCACTCAATGTCTGCAATTTATGGTCTAGAGATCACTGCAATATTTGTCAGGCACCAAATTTGGGAAAAGCCCCAAATTTTGAGACACAGACTTGCACAGATTTGCACTCTGTGCTTATAGGTGTGAAAATCCGGCACAGATTTGCACTCTGTGCTTATAGGTGTGAAAATCTGGTAGAAGGGGGAAAAATAAGGTGAAGAAAAAATTAAACGAAAATGTCGTTGACCTTCTACCCGTCGTTCATGCAGCCCCGTGCAGCCCGTTCGTCATGTCGCACGCCTCCAGTCCCGTTGCGCAGGTCGCCCCGTCACGCACGTTGACCTTCTGCCCGTCATTCGTGCAGCCCGTTCGTCATGTCGCACGCCTCCAGTCCCGTCGCACAATCTTGCCCTATCACGCAGTCTCGTCCAGTCCCGTCACGCAGGTCTTCCTTGTCACGCAGTCCCGTCAATTGTCGGTCTGTGACCAATCGCCTGGCCCAACTGGTGACGCCTGGCATGTTCGGCCTGCACCCAATTATTGACGCTTGGCACGTTAGCTGCACCCGACCAATCAGTCACTTGATACCTGCTCGTCTACTCCTCAACAGCCTGACAAACCGATTGCCTGCTTGTGTGAGCCATTGGCTCTAATACCACTTTGCTGAGTCGAAGCGGAAGCAAATCGAGAAAGAGAGCTAAGAGTAGGCACAGTAATCGAGGAGTTCAAGGACTCAGAGCTGAAGAGCGTTTGACAGTGACAGAGTAAGAGTGAGTCGTCGGATGGGTGTGTACTAGTGTGGTACACACAAAGAATGAAAGAATGTATTTTTACTTAGGGTACGGTATACTTACACCCGTTAGGGTGGGTTCACATGTGTGAAGTAATATACACATGGGAGAGCGCATAAAGCGCCTTTACACCCAACACTCCTCTGATGAGTCATCCTCTTCCTCAAACTCCAACTCCAATCCTTCGATCAAGAAGAAGTCCAAGACACGGAAGGATACGCTTCTTCAAATCGAGGAAAGGGCTTCATAGCCCCTTCCTCTGCTGCTTTCTAGTGCAAGTGATACGATCATCCCTCAACCAAAGAGAGAGTATGAAAGGGTAGTAAGATGGGCAATCAAGTGTCATCTATATAGGTATATAGGTACACATGTTCCAAAGAAGGGCATCCTTGAAGCATCGACCAAGTCTGGTAGGTTCAAATCCTGGAGCTAGGATTGACATCTAGGTTCATGATGGGCTGGTATTTGATAGAAAGCAGGATTGGCTCCTAGTTTGGTGCTCACATGAGGGGACAATTTGGCGGTCTGTGCTTGAGTATCCATGGTTCTACTCTGGTGGTTCTATATTGTATGGACTCTGATAAGTCCTTGTATCATTATATTAGATCACCCATAATTTGAGAAAAGGTGTTAGCAATATTGTCAACTCATGTATAAGTTTGTGATGTCATTTAGAATTGGGCACATTGTACTTCTTTTAGTCATTTTTATTGTGATCGTTTCATGATAGCCGACCAACATTTGCCCACACAGCCAATGACTTACTATTGTATGTGATTGTCTCATGTTTGGTGTATGGATACCATTTCCCAAGCATTCCTCTAAGTTCTCATCTTTGCAATATTCTCTCTTTCTTTCTCTTCTATCTTGTGTTCAACAGTTTATTTCAGCACTTGTTAATGCTTCCATTGCCACATCCACTTCTGGCAAAACCCTAGAAGTTGTGACACATAAACATCCTCATGTGAATCCCCACTCAAAGTATTATATCAATGTCCAACCATAATTTGCAGCGATGGCAATCACACATCTCACTATACTCATACGGGGTGTACAAGCAAAGGTTTCCTCATAATCTATGACCTTCTTCTATGCATAGCCTTTTACTACCAACCGTGCTCTTTGTACCTTTCAATAGTGCCACCGGCCTTACATTTGAGTTCAAAAACCTATTTCGTGCCAATGGCCTTCTTATCAAGTGGTAAATCCACAAGATTCCATGTCAAGTTAGTGACAATAGAATCTAACTCTGCTTGCATGGCTTACATCTAATATACATCTTGTTGAGCTTCGTCCAAGGAAGTAGGCTCATCACATATACACAAATGAAATCATGGTAGGGTGAAGAGAATATGCAATCAATCCTAGAACGTTCAAGTATAATTTGCTTAATGCAAGAAATTCTCTAAGCATTGTGAGAAAAGTCTTTTCTACCTACTAAAGAAATATAAGACTGTCCTAGGAACATTGAATTAGTGGCCAAATGTAAAGGTTCTCACATCTGAAGAGACAACGGCAAGGATGAGCTCCTCGTAAATTTGATCAAATATAGAGAAAATTTGCATATGGAGCACATATAAGCGTAGCTTGGAGCAAATTTGGACTCCATCATGTTTAGAAAACCAATTATTTTAAGAAATACTAGATCATCCACAGATCATATCCACAACAAAATTGCAAATCGAGCAGAGCTTGGAGCAAATTGAATAGAGAAAACGGATTTATTTAGAAATATGAGACCATCCAGAGGTACATTATAAAAGTGGCCAATTGTAAGGGTTGTAAGGATGAGAACCTTGTAGAGTTTATCAAACACGCAGCAATGGCATGACATCTAATATCAAAGTTGAGCTCCATCATGTTTAGAAAGAACGTTGTTTTAAGAAACATGAGACCATCCATAGATAACATTATACCAGTGGCCAATTGTAGAGGTTGTGAGGATGAGCTCCTAGTGAAGATTATCAGACACGCAGCAAACTCACATACGGACATGACAGCTATAGCAAATTTGGAACTCCATCATATTATATCAATTTTGAACTCCATCATGCTTGTAAAAAAACCGATTTACTGACGTTGTGATAATAACAAGAAGCGGAAGAAAAACCTGCGGCCAGCAAGAGATAGTTGGGAGGCTCTGGCAAGGGCGTCGCGAGCTCCTCGATTTCGGGCGGGAGATGGGGCTTCCTTCTCCGTCGAGGCGGATTCTGTGGAGAGGCTTTGTCGTCGAAGCTCCGCGAGGTTGCCAAAGGGGTGGTGCTCAGCCTCCTCGAGTGCCTGCTTTGCTCCGGCGAGGGATAGCAAGGCAATGCGAATGCCCTGCGCGGTCGAAGCAGCGGCGGCGGGCAATGGCGGCCGGCGGCCGGCGTCGGACGCAGTAGATCAGTCTGCTTACAGGACGCCATGGTAACCATGGCTGCTGCCTCCTCGGCTGTACCTCTCAAGATTGAGAGAGCCTAAGTCCTTGAGATATCTTTTGTGCAAGAGAATAGTCCTTAACATGAGATGAAAACATATCTTGTGTGCAAGCACCTACTCCTTCACATGAGAGGTTTGACAGCCATGTTCTTACAACATGAGACGAAAACGTGTCCTTTGTGCCTGCATAGAAGGACACTCTTGGCCTGCCTAGTTAGCAAGGATGATTCTCCCATACTAGCATGCATGCCACACTTCCCATGAGGTTGCAGCACCAACTAAAACTTCAATAGCATTGGGAGGCTATAAGATCCCTGCTCACACTATTTTTTACATATCTTGTTCATTTTATATAGACTCTAGTTACATACCATAGGATGTAAGGGCACAGTTTGCATAGCTACAATGGCATTGCAACGAGCTTTGCACCTCACAATAGTCACATCAAGAATGTAAGAACCATATGCATGCTAATGTTTGCATGTGTGCAACACACACGTGCATGTGTTTATGGTATCATTGTTTCTATATGTGTTGCATGTACATATGCTTAATATGTGTGCAGGTGTTCTACATGCAAGAGCTCATGCATTCTAACCCCTCCTTTGTGAGGCGGAAAGCCAGGTTTAAACAAAAGCTTTGTAAAGGATGAACAATCGTAAATGCTACCTTGTAAAGGATAAACAATTGTGAGGTTTGAGAGCCTAGTCCTTAACATGAGATGAAAGCATGTCTTTTATGAACACATCGAAGCTCACTTTCGGGATGGCCAATAATGTATAGGGCATCAAACTACATGAAAAACAATATAGGAATTTGGATGTCAAGATGATGACCTCATTTTGTCGAGATACAAAGATGAAAGTAAAGATCATATACTTTCTAAGTTCGTGACAAAGACAGTCATCATTAGCAAGGTTGTGATCTTTGATAAAAATGCAATGTAGCCCTTTTTCTCATGTGAAAGTTAATATAGCATATCCACTAAATTTATCATCAATACACTCCAGATGTTTGGTGCTATTGTACACCATGATGGAGAGAATTTGCATGCCCCAAATCAAGGCTCTTTGCCATCTACATGATCTCATACGCAAACAAATCTTGCCTACAAATCAATTGGTTTTGGAATGGGTTTGGATGAGGTAGTTAATAAACAGAAAGCAACCATTGAAAAGTTGAAATGGTTGCCCCAATGGCCTATGCAAACTGTCTAGGATAACAAATTGATTACTCTATTTCCTAGCATATGTAGAACTTCTTTACATGTTTCATTTATTGATGGCTATACTCTTGTTGCTTTTATTTGTGATTGAAGGGAAGCATTCTTATTTAAGGAGCAAACTAAAGTGTTGCTCGGTACATTTCATGCATACTTGGTAAGTTGCATGAGGAAGTATATTTTTCACAATCTCCTAGTTTTTCTATCAAGGGACATTAATAAAATATATGGAAATAAAATAAGACTCTTTGTGGTCTTAGACAATCACCTCAAGCTTGGTTGAAAAAATATAAATGTACTTACTAGTTGTGATATTTAATCAATATGATTTGGAATATCATTATGTCAAAAAACATAAATAGTCTTTATTGATCAGCCTTCACATGTGATTTTTACTTTGCTATTTGAAATATCAAAGTATTCAATTTACATAGCAAAAAGGATAGCAATGTTTTGTATCAAACAAAATGCAAATAAGCATACATAAGTGTGTGCAAGGTCATGCATAATAACACCTCTAAGTAGATTGTGTGTGTCTATAATATTTCCTCCATGTAGATGTAGATTGGAGTCCACTACATACATCTATGTCGCAAATGGAATAAACTATTTGATGAATTCATATGTTGTGCAATAGTAATGGTTGATGCAAGTAGGCAAGGGAATTTCATCAATGAAGTGACTAATTTCATCAACCATCATTGGTTGGCACCAAGTTTCCTAGACTGCCAATTAATAGTGTTGAATAGTGTAGAACTATATGTGGTTCATTGAAAGTTCAATAAAACCCGCCTATGACTTCTCATGTCATAGTAAAAGTAGTTGTAACACAAGGCCATCCTTATGTTAACAAGCAAGAGAGCAAGAAAAGAGGACACACAAAAATTAAACAAACATCTTATATATAAGCCACTATAATGTAAAATGACAATGTGTATGGTACTTGTGAGATGCAAAAAAAAAAAAAAGAGGAAAAAAAGAAAGGGTTAAAAATGAGAATGTCCAATAATGCATTCAGGAGTTCTCTTAAGTGATGATTGGATTAAGGAAAGATATTGTGACTTATGTATTTTTATTTTGTCTCTTACTTGTGCTACTATTTTGCAAGATATCAAATTGTTTTTTGCTATATTAGCTTTTCCCTCAAATTAGTAAAAGAAGTACAAGCAAGGAGCAAAGTCAAGAATAGAAACTGATTTTAGATAATATACTTTGATATAGGACAACAGCTACTTGCATTCAACATTTTAAAATGGAATTCGCAAGTGCAAAACACAAAGATAGTTGTTCATATATAAGTATTTATACTATGGTGCTTTTCAAATAGACTATCTAACATCACTTACTTAAAGCAACTTATTGAATAAAATGAGAAACATTGAATTTCCTCTTGTTCTTGTGATATATAAGACTTCTCGTTTTGCCATTTTCTAATATTTGCAAGTAATTGATGATCTCTTTTGTTTCATGAGTCGAGTATGCACAACTGAGTCATGCAAATGCTATCACAAGGCCAAATCATTAAGCCTTTGGTTTCATCAAACTATGCTACTTATTTCCACTCCCTTCGTTGATGGCTCCAAGAAGACTAGCATTACATTAGTGAGGATAGGCACCAAGCACCCCATTTAGGGACCTAGGGAACCCAAGTCTTGACAAAGAATCACCCTAACCCTCACCTAGTAAAACACCCCATCTCAATGAGTTCCTACAAAGGGAGTGCCATGCCCATCTTGGACATCAGTTCGCGTGAGGAGTCTACCCCTGCGAGCTACCACTAAATGCCTAGAGTAGTGACAGCTCATTTTGGTGAAGCTAATGTGTGGTGATGTCGAAATATCTAAGCTCTCTGACACATGTTAGTTATGCGCCTATCGAGGTGTTATCATCATCTTCCATGGGGATTGGAAGTTATGAGCTATGTAAATCTTGCAAATATCATGGTATAGCTTCACTAAGGAATGCAATGAATGGAATGTGTTTAGCCACAACATCCCTTGAGCATAGTTTCAAAGCCAACAAGCTGAGTCGCCTCTCTCGACGATAAGCAATTGATGGTCTAAAATTTAATTTGCACACAAAAGTGCTTGTAAGTCAACTATGTGGTTTATAAATGAGATTCGAGTTCAAAAAGATTTGGATCCACATAGACATTCACATCCACCATCTTGTGCTTCTTACATTCTCTTTATTTACTCCAACCAACTACAGTGGATGTATAGTATGACAAGGGAAGCACTACCTTGTCTTTATTGGTGTTATGTAGTATGTGCTCGCTATTCTCATGCTTGCTAGAAACAAGCATACAATTTGTAACAAGCTTAGAGTATTTGAATACAAAAAGAGTGCATTAATACTACATAATCACATATATGTCATTTTCCTATAGCATAACAATTTTCTATATTTCTAAATACATAAGAGCACTTGCAAGTTTTGTATCTTGTTTGAAGACAGCATTTTGACTCTCGAACAAATTGGAAGAAGATAGACACACACTTTCCTTAATAGAGATACAAGAATCAATGTTTCTTACACTCAAGTAGCTCAAACATATTTTAAAATATTGATTTTCATATTAATTATTCCATATTATTCATTCCAAGAAGCTATGTTGTATACTTCCCAAGAATAGACAAATCATTTTTTTCTCTTCCGTGTACATCCCAAGAATAAACTCATAAGATTTTCACTTTTGTGTTGCAACTATAATTGATGTCCAAGCACAACCACCACAAGAATGATGACTGGCATACTCAAAACTGTCACAAAAATGGACACTAACTTCACTTTCGACATTCAAGGCCTAGGTTGCATATCAATACATATTCATAGCATAGAGATCAACCACCAAATGTACTCAAGACTCAATCCAAAATATAGTATTGAAGTAAGAATCAATACAATAGTTAGGGACCATAATGGTCTCAACACAAATCTTTGGGAACAAGAGGGTACTAAACAACTATAGGGATACAAGACCAAGGCAATACTATTGTCGAATGCAATAACTAGGGATAGCACAATGTAAGCTCTGATGTGATAGAGAGCACTCAAGATGCAAATAAAAGGAGGCTAGCAAAAAAGACTCGAAAAGGATATGGCATCGAGCAAGAATACCCTTTCTTGCTTGACCTCTGGGGCTATGCATAGGCTCAAACAACAATAATAGTGATTCTTTCCCTTCCTTTACATAGGCCATTACTTGTAGCAAGACATTCTCTCTACCCATATGCTGTGCTAGGTAGTCTTTACTACATCTGCACATGTCAGCTCTTTAATGCACCACTGGGAGCTCCTAGCTTTAAAGGCTGCTAACTACTGTTGCCTTTAATAATATTGATATGCACGGTGGACTCGGACCCACAAAGTCAGTCTAATGTCACCATCGTCCTCTACATTGGGTTCATCATCAGCCTATTGGAATTGGTTTGGTGGCGAAGGTGGGGTGAGAAGGGCCAATGATGGACTTGGACCACAAAGTCAATTGCTAATGTCGTCATTGTCCTTTATGTCGGGTGCATCATCAACCTATTGAAATTGGTTCGGTGATGAAGTTTGGTCGTTAAGAGCTAACAGTGTGAAAGGGGAGGTAGTAAAGGGGTGATGTGGGTTAGGATTGGGTCGAGGCCAAAGTTAAGGTACTCTTGGGCTAGGAGGTGGATGATGGAGTGGTTGGAGGGGATTGTACTAGAGGTGGTGCTGCTATAGCCACAGGTTTATGCGAGTCCAGAGGAGAGGCCGTGGGATGTTGTGGTACATGAGCTCCGTTGCAAGCTTCTCCAAATAGATAGCACTGAGTTGGATTTGCTATTATAGTTTGTCCCTTTTGAAGGTGATTTAGATGAGGTGGGCATGGACTCCTTTTAGTTCAACTTTAATGCCAAGTCTCACTGGCACTTAGGAGGGCATGGATCCAATGCTAGCACTTCAGGAAGAGAGCCCCAAATTGAGTCAACAGAGGTAGGACCCAGAGTTGGGAAATGCTGGCCAACTTTATGATGTTGCAGGTGCAAGCGGAGGTGTTTTCAAAGAGCGGATCATGCGGATTGGGATTGTTGCCTCCTTGATCATCCTAGCCTAGGTCACCCGAGTTGGGCTGAAGGTGAGAACTTTGTTGGCGCTTCGAGGTAAGGCATGGGTCTTGGGGAATGCTAGCCTTCTTTATCTTCCAGGCCACTCTATCTCACTCTTCCTATGGGATGTGTTGCAAAGAAGGTCAGATTCCACATCCACTTGTTCAGGTCCAACACTGCTTGTTGAAGCACTTGGATCTATTCCTCTGCCTCCGCATTCCATTGCTCCAGTGCCTTGCAGTGTTCCACCATGATTTTCCACTTAGGGTTGGTGGAATTGGTGCCCATAGAGAAGTCAAAGAAGTCTAGAGCTGGGGTTGGTGACGATGCATTGCCCTCACTCAAGGGTACGACAAGCTCTTCTATGGTGACCTGTTTACCTTTGCCAGTGAGTAGGGGATGCTTGGCCTTGTTTCCTTGGTTGCTAAGTAGCTAGTCAGACATGATTTGGAGTGTGGGCAATCTAGTCTGACACAAGGGGACAAGTTTAAACTTAGGCATTGAGCTTGATGCAAAGTGGGAGTGAGAGGGAGCAGAATTGGCAGGGGTATTGTCGATGTGCTATGATGGATGGATTGGTGGGTGAGTATGGGGAGGGATCTAGGCATCAAAGTTCGACTCATCCGATTTGTTGGGTAGAGGTGGGAGTTGGGATCAGGAGTCGATTGTAACAATCCAAAGTTCTTAGCAGAGCTTTTCCCATTGCTCTAGCCATTCCGCTTCATAGTAGTGAAGGAGTTCTTCAATTATCTCTAGGATGATTAGGGTCGCACCATCCAAGTTCTCTACTTTGGCTCCTTGGGATTGGAGGAAGACATTTTCCCGCTCCAACTATTGTGCTTTGTTTCTAACATCATTAGCAAAGACCAACTATGCAACCTTTGGCGATGCTCCCAAAGGGTGGTGTCCTTTTGCCAAAGTTGCTTGGAGAGGGCAGCATTGACCTACTTGAGGCGATCCACCTATGGTTTCAAGTCTTGCTATTGATGCTATTGCTTGGTGAAGAACCCATTGATGAAGTGGGCCATCTCCTAGTTAAACTCAAGTGGGATGATGACAAGTTCTGGGACAAGTTGATAGGGAGGGGCATGGCCGCAATGGATGTGATGTCGAGATTGGTGAGGGAAGAAGTGGGGATATGGGGCTTCATGTCATTTGTGGTCCCCTCCTCCCGTAGGTATTTTTGGCCCTTTGATTTGAGGAGGGTGAGTTTGGCAAAGATGCTAGTGGCAGAGTTAGACTTCTTAGGGGACCAAGGATAGTGGGGCTTCTATGGTGTGGGACCTTGTTCAGTGGGTTGCTTGGTAGTGGGGCTGGTGGGCGATTGATTGTCCTTTTTGAGGACTTGGCCTTCACCACTTTGTAGAAGCAGAGCCGGTTGCTCCTCCTGTTTGAGCACCTCAGTGCTCTTCACAGTGTCCTTGGCAGGATTGGGGATGGCGCTGTCACTCATAGCTTCTATCTCGGGATGAGACTGGGAGGTGTTTGCCACTACTAAGGAAAATTGGCAAGCTGGGTCAACAAGTGCAAGTGGGGGAAAGAGAAGGTTGAAGTGTTGGCCACATATCGCTTGGATGGTTTTGACAGTGGAGTACCCATGGGAGAGGTGATTCACCTCGACAAAGAGGTGGTCCAAAAGTACATGCACCCAAGAAATAGGAGTATTAGGGGGGGAGAAGAAAAGAGTAACTACCTTTCTCGAGATACTAAATGCCTTGGCCTGCAAGTAGAGGGCCTTGAGCCGGAATATAAGGGCATCGAGCTTGCTCTTATGATCATCAAGCAGATTAGTCAACAAGTACTCCTTGCTGGTGATGGGACCAAAGAGTGCTTCCATGGTGGTGGTGGGGAGGGATGGTAGGTCTTGTTCGCCATGGGTGGGCAAGCAAAATATCCTTTATACTCTCTTTGTGGAGAGCTTGTATGTGTTGCCTTGGATCTGGACATTACTCTAAGATTGATTCTGTATCAGGGTGCACATGGGTAGAGCTCCATGGGAGGTTGACAAACTAGGTGAGCTAAAGGGACTCGATCCTTACTTGAGCATCAATAAGTTCCATAGTATTGATTGGTGTAACCTCCTCTGTGGCAAGCTGGAAGGATGCCATGGTAGAGATAGGAAAAGAGTGCAAGAGACAAAGAGGGCGAGAAGAGGCAAAGAAGAGATGTGCACAAGTGTTGGATGCAAAATAAGGGTATCAAGGAAGAGATTCTTTCTTAAGGGATGGTGTGATTAATACGAAAGGACAATGGCCAATACATGTGCGCCACATAATCAAAACAGATCAGATTCAAACATAATTAGAATGGGGTTTTCGAGATACGAGGGCACCATCAGCTGCATTTATTAATGAGTGAGTTTTATAAATAAGTGTTACGACAACACATGTGGGGACTTCTGAGAGACATTTGATTTGAAGGCAACCAGTGGGAACAAAATGCCATAATCTGATGGTGAAGTGGAAGTAGGGGAATCCAATGAGGTTGATAATGGGCAATGGAGGCCTTCAGCATAGCTTGATAGTGGCAGAGTTGAAATCCATCGATAGGCTTTGGTAGCAGCTTACCCTGTAAATCTGTCAGATAGAATGAATTAGTGCCAAAATCATGAAAGACCCAAAAAGGACTGCTCCATCGAAAGTTGAGATTGTCAAAAAGTCTCCCCATTTGGGTCTTAAAGACCAGGATGGGTTGGCCCTTCTGGAAGAGTGGTTTTCTAGATAGCTGAGGTTAACTTGGTGATTTTGTTGAGTTTGGACCTCGGACATAATATATGTGCTACAGATCTCGTCTTCTTCTAGTTGGGCAATGAGTTCCATCTAGAATGGAAGTGATTCTTCTGGAATGAGCCAGTGTTTCACCGCGAGTCAAAAAATCGGGATTACAAATCCCAAGGGGTAATGGCTTCCAGGCCAAATGCTAGTTTGTACAGAGTCATGCCATTGGTGACTTTGAAGGAAGTCCAAAACGCCCATAATGCTATGGAAATCTTAGTATCTCAATCTTTTCTATTATGATCTACCATCTTGGTTAGAATTTTACATAAGGCCTTGTTGGTGGACTTAGCTAAGCCATTAGCTTATGGGTAGTAGGAGATTATATCTTTTGCACGATTAGAAAGATTTATGTGAGCTCCTTGATGACCTTATGTCATGACCTAAAACAGGCCCAAGACTAGCTCTAGGACTCTAGCTAGCAAGCCTCCTATGATCACTAGACCACCCTCATGGCCTCACATCCATGAGCATTTAGAGGCTATACACTACTCTAAATAAATCACACCTTGTATCGATTTGTAGTCCAATGATTTTCCCAACCCAACTCCAATAGAGGGAGTATCCAAACAGTTAGGTGACTAGCACCTCATGTCATGTACATAAAGAGCTCCCCCCAGCAGAGTGTTGTGGTCCTATGGCTCTCCTACACCCCGAGGATTGGCCCCACGATGCACCATCTCCAACATAAAACACAAGTGTAATAGAGTCCTCTCATAAGATAAATGTAACGATTGTATATATTCCTCACTTAATTGGTTTTCCGAAATATCGTATTCCTACAACAAAGGGGATCTTACACTCTCAACGTTGGTCGTCTCCTATATATACAATTGCAATGCATCTAGGAATTTATCTTCTAATACTATGTTTATATTGCATATGCAAAGTGTATGACATTTTGTGCTCAAACCACTTAGCTAAAAACCAACCAACGTGAAGTATACAAACAATCTTTTTATAATTTCTTTCTACTAGCGTTATGCTACGTTGCTAGGGAATAGTTCGGACTAACTCGTACTACCGAACCCTTTAAACCATATATAAACCACAGCCTATATACTAAGATATGCAAAGAAATTAACAACTTCATCAAATATCTTTCTATTTTAGTCCCCCCACACCCTACCCTTTACATTTTGCTTACTTGCACAAATGTAGGGAGATTTCGTGATAATTTTTCATAAAAACAAGCTGTGAACATGCGCTTTAATATATAAATGGAGATAAAACGAGGAAAACCCTCATGCTTTGCCTTCATTACACAATCACAAATATTTTTCTAATTTTTAATACACAAACTCTAGTTTTCCCTAATTTTTTTCCTTTATTTGATTATTTTTCATAAAATTTATCATGTATTTCAACATAAATTGTTGATTTTTCTGAGTTTTCTGATTTGTATGACTTATATAAAGTGTGATCCATTAGCATACTCATTTTTATGCCATATGAACATCATTTGTTTTTCAAAATCTAAAAACAACACTATTTTTTCATTAAATCTCGTATTTCAAGTTTTGCGATTTTATTATTTTTAATATGCATAAATAAAAATAATGAATTTTTGAAAATGCAAATATCAACAAACCTATTTTAACTATTTCCAATTGTCTTTCCACATCATACGTACGAAAGATTCATCGTAAAAATTAAATAAGAGTCACTTACTCTAAAATCTACATACGTAAGCCTCGTATCATGAAAAAGTGGAGCCATTGACACTATTTTCCAACCACCACCGACGCATCCAAATCACCCAATCTACGTGCCATTGTGCTTTCGAACCATCATTCATCCTTGATTCCTCAAATCAGCCCCCCTCTCTTCCTCATATGCAACCATATGAATAAGGAATAAAGAGGAGAGAGAAAGACTGAAATTGGATATTTTCATTTGCTGCATCATATCCTCACTGTTTGAAGTATCAAAGAGTAAATAAATTCGAGAACTCATACCCTAGAGATGGAGAAAGATTATAGCAATCACCAAAAATCATTTTTTTAATGAGGAGAAAGGGATACAAAAAAAACGCCCCCTTCCCCCCATTCATGTGATTTTTGAGAGCTTTGAGCTCTTTTAATCATGATTAAACTTTAGTCTCTAAATTAACTGGTTCAAATTTGCATGTTCACACTTGCCGACAAGTGGTCCTGACCTAGACAGAGGGAAAAATGGCCTCGGAATCGCAATCTGATTGGACGAGTGGCTTTCTAGCATCGAAAACTATCACCTTGGCCTCCATCATACGCTTTTGGACTTCCATATGTAGTAGCTACTTCATAATACCAAACCTTGCGGTCATTAAATGGGGGGTTAAACAGACTCCGATTAACGAAGAGACACTTGCGTTGGATTCCTCACATTGAAATACATCTAGAAAAACTCTAGCTCCTTGATCCATGATCGTTCCATTTTTCACCACAAATGCCTCTTTTATGAGTCTCAGGCTACATTTGCTCTTGAATTTCGATTTTAAAATCGGATCTCATTGGTGACCATGGAATAGGGCAACTCAACCCGTCGAACTCACGAGGTGATTTGCATACATAGAAACCACAAAGAGCATCAAGCTACTAGAAATAAGAATATACAATAGAGCACAAACATAGCTCTTTCTTTCGTTCACTTTTGTTTTCGCTCTTAACCATCATTATTTGTTTTTCGCTTAAATGCCACCCCTAAGAAGACAAGGCATTTGGGTTTGACTTATCCTTAGAAACCTACTAGACCTTTACAAGGCAATGATCAGCTACTCTTGGAATTTTTCTTTGTTTATTTTCTTATTTGCAGTTAGAATCCCTTGTTACACACCTCCATATTATATACTTTTTAGATGCATTCATTATTTTTTCTCTTTTATTTGGTAGGCTTCTTTAGTTGCCTCACAACTAATAGAAATTCCTACAAACATCTATCTAACAGGCTAGCAGAACAAGGTCACTAGGACTACCCTCAAAAACAACTCTTAAAGTGCCTAACAATGTCTTACCTAACCCTGGGACTTTATGCCTTGAATGTCTATCCCCAATAAAAGAAAAATGTCCCACATACATATAGACATGAAGCATAGAGGGAAAGAACTCGTAAAGGAAGGGTATCACCTGGACTTGGTCACAACAAGCTTTTGCGTAGCAAGAGGCTCCCTCCAAGTGCTACATTGAATCTATTTAGTGCAACACTAAAACAAAAACCCATTAAGCATACCTCACCAAACAAACAAATGGCCCTCTTAGCCTAATGAGATAGACCAATTTACTACAAAAGAAATGGCTCTCTTGGTCTAATGAAACCTAACTATAAAGCACACTATTCAGCATCCTACTTTGATGAAAACAGACCCTTGGGCCCTACACAAACCATACTAAAGCACAAATTTAGACTAAGGGTATAGGCATTTAGGCCCTACACTAAATGCATCAAATTATTAGCTAACCCCCTGCATAAATGGCAAAGGGTATCCAACGAACATGCCATTGAACAATTCGATGTGTCAATGATAGAATAGGAAGATGGTCAATCGCTACCTCGCTCATAACCCATATTAACCATCGGCAACTAAAATTGGACATGTCAGCAAGCAATCATAGTAGCCCTGGAGTAATATCAGGAGTCAATTGTAAAAACCCCTTGGGACCAAAGTTAAGAAAGACATCTTCAACAAAGACATAATTAGCCAGGGAGTCTGCAAAGCGATTCCACTATCGAGGAATCAACTGGCAAGTCATTGCCTCAAAGATCTCAAGGGCATCCCAAGGTTGCAGGATGGTACATCCTTAGAATGGGATCTCTCACACTATAGATCCCATTCAATTGATTGATCACTAACTGCGAGTCACCTTTCACCAATAACTAACAAATACCACCATGTCTGGCTAGATTATGTCCCATAAGCAAGCCCTTATATTCTACCATCTTATTTGTAAAAGTGGTGCCTAAATACACTCCCATTTACCACTCAGCGAGACAGGGATCTTTAATGACAACCCCAACACTCACATGCTTAGCAGGTCCTTGAGAAGCTCCATCAAAATATAATGTATAAACCAAGGCTTCATTGATGTAACTTGCCATAGCAATCAACCTACTCATACTTATGATAGTCAAATTCTAATTGAGGGAGAGGGCGTAAGACAGGTGCAATCCCTCCTTCCTCACTAAACTCATAGGGACACTAGTAAGAACCATATGAGAGTGGTGGCAATAGACTCAAATATCTCACACGAAAGATCTGCTTAGTAATGTGATAATCTTTACTCCACCAAATCACTTTACCTTGGTGGTAATGTTGCTCTAAATATGGATACTCAAGATAAGGAATGACTTTTTGCATCCAATAGTCTTGGTACCCTTTGCAAGTTTAAGTTGGATCCTAAAGGACCTATAAAGGCGCCAAGTCCAATGTTAGCCCTTATACATAATAGGGCTTCAATTTATTGGAATTTACTTTAGGTTTGAACTCTACCCCTTGCAAATCCACTATAAGGGCTATAGAACCATTCTCTCCTATACAAACAATCTTATAAGAACAATCCTATTTGGGTTACAACTTGCCAGGGAAGAGCTCACAATAGGCATCATAATATAGGAACAATTGATCCTTGCCAAATTTATACTTCTTCGCACAAAGGTCATGAAGCATTTTCATTCGTTTCTTCCCTACTTCTTGATGCAACAAGGCTTGTAACCAAATCTTGTCAAAATAGGCAAGGGAAGTTAGCTTTTCTTGCAATGCTTCCTCTTCACCTAATAAATGGTTTAGAAAGGGTGTGGCTTGTAGCTCTTTTAAATGTCCTATTATAAGCCCAAACATCCATATATAACTTCTTATCCAATCATGCTTACCTTCAAATATAGTCTTGGATAAAATGCCCACAAGTTGCTTATTAGTACTCTCTACTTGTCCATTAGCTTGGGCCCTATTTTCATGTCTCTAATATGTATCACATCTCTTAACATATGCAAATGCATCCTAAAAAATGAATGGCCATCAATATTCAGCTCTTAAAGCTTTTTGTGTAGTCGACCATCAAGCAAAGTACCCCCCGCAAGCGAAGTTATGGCACTCTTCCAAGATAAACGAAACCTCATTAGGCTTAACACATCGGCGATAAACATCATCAATCCCTTGCCAATATAGTGTTTCTGCAATCAATGAAAATTTTAAGGCTTGCTATCTAATTTTTCTCTTTTCAGCCTTTGACAAAGCAGCTCTAGCCTTTCCTATGGATAGATAGTGCGTTATGCCAACATACTAAGAGGGAATGGAAGCTATATCAATTTTAAATAGACCATCAAGGTCACTAACTTCAGCCAAGACTTCCTTCGACTCCTCAAAATCCACAAGACATTCAATGATGCCCTACAACTTTGGCGGATAGTAATCTTTAATCGTCTGTTATTGAGCTTCCTAAAATCTACCTAACGCCGAATTTGATTATTTTTATTTTTCTTGATAACTACCGATGAACACCACTTTGTGTGTTGTACAAGGAATATCAGGCCAACCTTACATAATTTTTATAGCTCCTCAAATATTATGTCCCTTAACTCAAAAGGCATACGCCTCACTTTTTGTGAAACATGACGACTACCTTCCTTCAAGGGAATAGTATACACAACCAAATTAGGAGGAATACCCCTCAATTCATCATAGCTACAAGCAAAAATATCACGCAATTCTTGCATCAAGGACATGTAGTCCTTCCTCTCTTCCAAACTGAGCATAGATCCTAATTTAATCGGTCGTGGATTATCCAACATACTGAGATCTAGCTCAAACACATCTGCATCTCTGATTCTATATTGAGCTTCTATCAACTCATTCAAAGTCACTTGGTAGACATCTTCTATATTGGGCCCCTCTCTTAATTCATCTCTTGACAAAGTTTCAATGCCAGAAGAATCCTTTAATGCATCTAATTCTATTACTCTCTCGCTTTGAGAAGATTTAGGATATGTATCCACTATTATGCGTCGAGCACCTCTACCAAAAATCAAATGACCAACGGATATATGAACTTGATAGTTGGATTGCAAGATCCATGGTCTTCCTAATAATACTTAATAGCTTGGCCGCCCTGCAAACCTAATAACTTTGGCAATGCAACCTTTTGGTTTATCTTAAACTATCATTAGACATCTAGAGATTTGTGGAGACATCCTTTTGGATTTATAGTCCTAGCCTTTCCATCAATTCTGAACTCATAATGTTGACAAAGGATCCCATATCCACAATGGCATGATCCACTAGTATGATGTCAACATATGTTGCCACCCTTGGACAATGCTTCTCAATATGTTCAAACCAGTCATCTCCCACACAGGCTATTTCCAAGGGTTCAATTATATACCAGTGCAAAGAATCTTCTTGAAATCTTTACATACTCCTGGAGATAACTTGATCAACTATAGGAGATTCACATTAGGCTTTACCTCGCAAAGTGAATTGGCTAAGTCA